>NC_083367.1:8475000-9100000 GCF_030254825.1 Meriones unguiculatus
CAAAGTGAATAAAGTGTAATTAATAAAGAAAAAAATTAAAAAAAAAAGAGTGGCTGCATTGTCTTCTTCTGTGGCCTGGTAATGCTGCTTCCCCCTCAGGGGGAGGTAATTAAAGAGCAGGCCAACCAGTTCATGTCAGAGATAGTCCCTGTTCCTATTACAATGGAACCCACATGGATACTGAACTGCCATCGGCTACATCTGTGCAGGAGTCTTAGGTTATCTCCACGCAGAGTCCTTGGTTGGAATATCAGTCTCAGGAAAGACCCCTGTGCTCAGATTTTTTGGTTGTTGCTCTCCTTGTGGAGTTCCTGTCCTCTCCAGATCTTATTGTTTCCCACTTCTTTCCTAAGATTCCTTGCACTTTGCCCAAATGTTGCCCATAAGTCTCAGCATCTACATTGATAGTCTGCAGGGCAGAGCTTTTCAGAGGTCCTCTGTGTCAGGCTCTTGACTTGTTCCCTCTTTTCTCCTTCTTCTGATGTCCAGCCTCTTTGCCTTTCTGGATAGGAATTGAGCATTTTAGCAAGAGTCCTCCCTCTTGATTAGTTTCTTTAGATGTACAGATTTTAGTAGGTTTATCCTATATCAGATGTCTATATAAGTGAGAATATACCATGTGCATCTTTCTGCTTCTGGGATAGCTCACTCAGGATGATCTTTTCCAGATCCCACCATTTGCCTGCAAATTTCATGATTTCCTTGTTTTTTATTGTTGAGTAATATTCCATTGTGTAAATATACCACAATTTGTGCATCCATTCCTCCACTGAGGGGCATCTGGGCTGTTTCCAGCTTCTGGCTATTACAAATAAGGCTGCTACAAACATGGTTGAGCAAATGTGTACTTGAGATTCTTTTGGATATAAGCCTAGGAGTGGTGTAGCTGGATCTTGAGGAAGCGCTATTCCTAGTTGTCTGAGAAAGCACCAGATTGCTTTCTAGAGTGGTTGTACAAGTTTACATTCCCACCAGCAGTAGAGGAGGGTTCCCTTTTTTCCACAACCTCTCCAGCATGTGATGGAAGAAGAGAAGGCTTCTCTGTGCCACTGCTGTTTCAGGTGCCCAGCATTCTCTAGATGTTACAATTTTTCCACCTTATTCTGTGTGTTCTCTGGCCCTAGGAGGAAATGATAGGGATATCCTATTTAGAGATAATACTCATTTGTCACATATTTGTCAGCAATTTGAGTACTATCTATCTCTCTATGTATCTCTCTATCATCTACTTTTTTTTGAGACAGGGTTTCTCTATGTAACCTTGGCTATCACTGGATTCCCTTTGTAGATCAGGCTTGAACTGACAGTGATTCCCCTGCCTCTGCCTCCCAGAATGTTAGAATCACAGGCTTGTGCCACTGTGCCTAGCAGACTACATACCTAAGGAAACATCAGTAGTACATTTATTGATAGACCCTATGACCTCCTCAACCATGTTTTTGGCCAGGTTTAACCATAATAGGACTGATGGAATGCTCTTCATGTTTGATCAGAAAGCATCTAGCTGTTCCTCAAATGCCGTGTCACTATTGCACTGCCAGAACTACCTTGCCTGGCAGATTGGTATTGTAGCAGTGTCTACTCCTTGGTAAGTAGTTAACAGCTGATCTTCTCCAACAGCTGAACTAGCACCTTTGATCACTAGGAAAGCTTGTCAGTAGGGAAGAGCTTACTGCTCACTTCCAGCTTGATTTCTCTGCATCTGGAAACTAAGGAATCCGAACAGAACATGAAGTGTCTGAAGTTATTAAGTTGAGGTCTTCAATTTTGTCCATTGGCCTATGTGTCTGTTTTTGCGATGGTATCATTTTGTTTACATTACAGTGGCTCTATGGTATATCCTAAGTCGGGGATGGTAGTACTTCTATCCTTCCAGCATTGTTTATTTTGCTCAGCATTGTTTTGGCTATTCAAGGTCTATTTCTTCCATATGAACTTCAGGGTAGGTTTTTCCTTCTTATTTCTGTGATGAATCAATTACAGAAGGATTTTCACAGGAATTGCATTAAATTTGTAAACAGTTTTTTTGTAAAACGGATTTTCCCAGTATAATTCTACTCTTCCATATGCATAGGATCAGATGTCACTATTTTCGAGTGTCTTCATCTCATTCTTCATACATTTAAGTTTTCACTGTAGAGTTCCCTCACTTTCTTTCTTAAGTTTATTCCTAGATGTTTTCTTTGAGGCTATTTTGAATGGAGTGTATTCATGATCTCTTTCTTGAAGTAATTGTTATTGCCATACAGAAAGCTACTAATTTGTTAATTCTTTAACCTGTGGGGCTTGGCTAATAAATTTTGATTTATTTATACATTCTAGATATAAATATTTTCCAGATTTACAATTAGCAAAGACTTTCTCCCATTCTATAAGTTTTGACTTCACAGTTCTTAATTTCAGGAAGTCTAATTTTCAACTGTTATCTGTATTTTTGAACAATTAGAATTTTATCTAAAAAAAATCTTTGCTTATGTGAATATTCATAAAAAATTCACCTAAAAATTTCAATGTTTCAGTATTAATTCATGGTCTTTGATTTATTTGTAGATTTTTATGGAATAAGATGTAGTAGACTAGCCTCAGTCTTCTTTTTATTTCAAGGCATTTAATCTCTTTTTTATATTAATCACAGTTTATTTACTTTGTATCCCAGCTGTAGCCCCCTCCTTCATTTCCTTCCAATCCCACCCTACCTTCCTCATCTCCTCCCTGCCCCTCTCTAAGTCCAATGATAGGGGAGGTCTCCTCCCTTTCCATCTGACCCTTGCTTATCAGTTCCCGTCAGTACTGGCTGCAATGTCCTCCTTTGTGTCCCAGCTAGGCTGTTCTTCCCACGGGGTGGGGGGAGGTCAAAGAGCTAGCCATTGAGTTCATGTCAGAGACAGTCCCTGTTCCCTTTACTCACTTGGAGACTGAGCTGTCTTGGGCTACATCAGAACAGGGATTCTAGGTTATATCCATGCATGGTCCTCAGCTGGAGAATCAGCCTCAGAAAAGATCCCAGATATATTTGGTCCTTGTGGAGTTCCTGTCCTCTCCAGATCTTACTAACTCCCCCTTCTTTCATATGATTCCCTGCACTCTGGCCAAGGTTTGGTTATGAGTCTCAGCATCTGCTTGGATACACTGCTAGGTAGAGTCTTTCAGAGGCCCTCTGTGGTATGCCCCTGTCCCTCAACGGAGGAATGGATACAGAAATTATGGTACATTTACACATTGGAATCCTACTCAGCAATTAAAAACAAGGAAATCATGAAATTTGCAGGCAAATGGTGTGATCGAGAAAAGATGATTCTGAGTGAGGTATCCCAGAAGCAGAAAGACACACATGTTATATACTCACTTATAAGTAGATACTAGACCTATAAGATAGGATAAACATAAGATAGGATACACTTAAAGAAGCGAAACAAGAAGGTAGACCCAGGGTAAGATGATCAATCCTCACTTAGAAAGACAAATGGGATGGACATTGGAAGTAATAGAAAACAAGTAATGGGATAGCCTCACTCTTCTGATAATGGGTATCAATTCTCCCTAGCAGCATTTGTGGAAGACACACTCTTTACTCAAATATATATATTTTGTCATCTTTGTCAAAAAAAAAAAAAAAAGAAAAAGAAAAAGATGGCTATTCCTTTGTGTGATTACAAATGGCTGCCTATTTTATGCCATTTAGCTTCATATCTGCTTAGTGTTCATGTTTGGCTGTTTTTCTTACTATAGCTTTATAACATAATATGAAATTTTGTTTAGTGATCCATCTATCATTACTTTTGTTCAGGATTCCTTTGGCTATCCAAAATACTTTGTTCTTTCATATAAATTTTAAACCTAATTTTCTATTTCTATGCAGAATGTCATTGGAATTTTCACTGGGATTGTGCTGAATGTGTAAATGGCTTTTGATAAGAGGGTACTTCCACAGTATTAATTCTGCCAGTCCATGAGAAGCGGCCAGTTTCCTAAGGTCTGTTTCATACTCATTCTGTTTATGTCACTGTTTTAGTGATTTAAGTGAAGCACTCTTTACTTCCTTCATTAGGTTTTATCTAAGGTGTTTTGCTGTCTTGGTTTCTGTTTGTTTGTTCTTCTGTTATTGTAAATGAAACTGTTTTTCTGGTTTGTCTCTAGGCTTGCCTGCTATTGTTAAATAAGAATTGTAGTTTATTTTTAATGTTAATTTTGTTTCTTGTCATTTCACTGAAATGTAAGCTTTAAGAGTTTTTCTGGTGGAACCTTCAGGGTCTCTAGAAAATTATATAATGTGCAAATATGGCACAATGCTGGCCATAATGTGTTTGTACATAGCCTTACTAGGTATGTACAATTTAGTCCATTGTTGTTCTCTTCAGCGCTTTTATAAGGGAAAGTGATATTTTGGTAAAGCATTTTCTACATCTTGCACTAGAGCACGTTTAGATGATGCATGTATGTTACGTTTACCTTCTTGTATGGAACACAGTTAGTCTGACCACTGTGAATAATCTTGTTGATGTATTCTTTCATTCAGCTTGCAAGTATTTTTTGAGAAGTTTGCTATTAGTGTTCCTTGGGGAAGCTGGCTGTAATTTTCCTTAACTTTTATTTTTATTTATTTATTTTTAATTTTTTTTCTTTTTTTATTTATTTTACATCCCAAGAGTGCCCCTTCCTCCTCTCCTTCCAGTCCCCCCTTACTCTCTTACCTCTTCTTCTCTCCCTTTTCTTCCAGAAAAAGGGAGCCCCCTCTTCCAGTATCAATCTTCTGCAGCATATCAAGTCACATCAGGACTGAGCATGTCTTTATGACCAGACAGGGCAGCCCTGCCAGTGGGAAATGATCCAAAAGCAGGCAATAGAGTCCATGTTAGAAACAGCCCCTCCTCTTTCCAGACAACCATATGAAAACCAAGCAGCCCATCACCTACATGTGTGCATGGGGCCTAGGTCCAGACTATGCATGCTTCTTAGTTGATGTCTTAGTCTCTGAAAGTCCCCACAGGACTGGGTTAGTCTCTGTTGGTCTTCTTGTGAGGTTCCTGTCTCCTTCAGGTACTTCTATCTTTCCCCAGGACTTCCACAGGAGTCCTGGAGCTCTGCCCCATGCTAGGCTGCAAATCCCAGCATCTGTCCCAATCAGCTGCTGGCAGGAGCCTCCCAGACTACCTCAAAGTTAGGCTTCTGTCTATAAACATAGTAGAGTATGATTATTAGTGTCAGGAGAGAGAACCTCTTATTTTCTTTATCTTTCATTTTTCTACTTATTATTTTTTTGTATCAAACAATGTTCTCTTATGAAAAGGAATTTTAAAACATACCTTCTCTTTCAATTTTAAGGAGCAGTTTGAGAACTATTAGTGTTTGTTCTTGTGAGAGACATGCCAGAATGTCAGTGAACCTATCTGGACCTGGATTTTATTTTATTTTTTAAGTTGGCAGAAATTATGTAACTGCTTTAATCCAGTTGCTTCCTATAGATTTGTTTAACTTCTTCCTGCTTCCTGATTATGATTTTTTGGGCATCTAGAAAGTCATCCATTGTCTTAAGCTTCCTAGATTAGTGGAATATAAGTGTTTAAGGTATTCCTTCATGATTTTTCTGAATTTTGTTGGTACCTATTATAACATCTCCCTTTTCATTGTTAATGTTGTAAGTGGGCTCTTTTTTTTGAATGATTTGCTTATGTTTCTCATCTTTAATAAAAATAAACTTTTCATTTTTTGAGTCTTTAAACTGTATTTTCACTTTAATTTCATTAATTTCTGCCTTGATCTTATTTATTTCTTTTAATTCTTTGTCTGAATTCTCTTCAGATCACTCTCACTTGGGCTAGAATTGTGAAGCTGATAACTTTTAGGGGAAACATTGTTTTGTTTTTATTGTTTCATGTAGCTAACATTTTGATATCCTCTGCATCTGAATTTGGGTCAGTTTTTAAATTTAAAAAAATAAGTCACCTTTCTCCCTATGTGGAAGCTATGGTGACTTGTTTGTTTGCAATGCTGACTTGGGACTAGGTTATAGTAAGGTTGAGATGTCATTTTCTTCCATTAGAGTGTTGTTCAGGCACTTTACTCTATTGCCAGTACTCCCTTGAGAAAAGAATAAGGACTGCAGCAGCAATCAGTATGACAACAGCACAATACAGAAATAAAAACCAATCACTCTTAAACATCCATCACTTTAGAGGGTAATGCAGCACTGTGATACTATTGTATTAGTTACTGTGCTATGACTTGTAATAAAAAATAAAGAGTTATTCTTTTTAAAAAGTGATTAAACTCAATAATTACAGTATAAATGATAGAAAGTAGGGGAGGAAAACAAAATAGGAGGGGTGCTATAATGACAAGAATGAATAAGGATGAGGTGAAGGAACTAGACTAAAAAATGCAGTAAACAGAAAACAAAATGTACAACACTTCTCTCTCCTAGGTTGCTGAATCTCAGAGGCTCTTCAAACCAGAAGTAAAATGAAAAAAGTAGGAAAGAAAATAGTAAGGAGAAAAGGAAAGCGTAAGGAAATGTATCACAAAAAACAGAGTAGCATCAAGTTTGTCAATTTAACTGATATTGGGTATTAAATATAGAAGGATCAAGGGGAGAGGGGAAAGCTGCATGGGATACAAGAAACAAAAGTGTTCGCCCTAATTGCTGGACTCTTTCCTAAGTCTCATAGCCTACCAGAATCCTATTTTACCTCTTGAGATAATCTCTGATGAATGATAGCTGATGCGTTAGTCTTTCTTTGAATGACAAGATTAAAGACGTGGCTGTCTTCTGTGCCCCACACTCTATTTGGACTGGAAATTTCTAGTTTCTTTGAATACTGTCATGTGATGTTTTGCTGCAAGCTGGACATGTGATGTTTTGCCCAGGTTGGCTTGCAAGAGGGCATGTAATGTTTTGCTCTCTCACACAAAGGGCATGACTTTGGCCAGCTGAGAACATCTGTGGGTGGACTTTGAGAAAAGGACATATATATAGAGGTCCAGGCAGAGTGACACATTGCTCTTTGGATCAACACTGCTGTGCTGATCTTATGCTTTGATAACTGACTTAGTAGAGAAAAATCATTCCAGAGTTTCTATGGGCAATCTAACTGGGTTTTGTGTCTTTTGCTGACTTTGTGTCGCTGGCTGCTTTGTGTTGGTCTTTGGACTGAACTACTGATATCCTAATGACTAAGTTTGGTAATCCTCTAATGACCAATCCACCAGAATCATCCAAAAGTAGATAAAAGAGGACTACAGCCCTTTTCCTTACTAAGCTTCTATGTAAGGATTTGGAGGGTTGGAAGGGACGTAAATGTGTTTAAGAACCCTAAATATGGTAGGTTTGGTGAAAAATATAAGCCTACAGAAACCTGAATAAAAGTTTCTTCTAGACTTTGGTTAAATGATGTATGTCCAAATTCAAAGCTTCTTTTTTCATTTTAGCAATATTCTTCTTGCCAGGTTTCAGAGTATAATGACACTTAGTCCCTCCACAGCTGGTGGGTCTTAGAGCCAAAAGCACTCCTACACTGCAAGAGAACAGGAACCTTTTGAGTAATGCCTGTTTCCTGATCTGTGTGGGATTCAATGTCCAGCATCTATCAATGAAGAAAAGATTTTTCTTCTGCTGATGTTGTTACTGTCCTAAGTGTAGCCTTTATTCTTGTGGATCTTTATTCTTGTGGATCTTCTAATAGATTTTTTTTCAGCTCACTCTGGATTGTTCTCTGGAGAATGGCAGTTCATGCTCAAATGTCAACAGAAACCTTGAAATTTTTCTTCTTGTTGTTTGTCCTATAATATTTCTACAGAAAGTGAATAATTATATTTATAATTAAATTTTATTCCTGAATATTTTTCAAGATAAGAAAAATGAAATGATCAAATAAATACTACTAGTTTTGAGACGTCCTGTATTCATGTATGTAGAAGCTGCACATAATGGGTAACTAATTTCTGAGACAACAAATAAAATAAAATTGTCCTCCATTGTTAGCTTTATTGGATTTTGACAACTACTCTTTTATTTGTATAATAAATTAAACTGTTATTCCAGTTTCAGCATTTTACAGATCAAATAGAGTTGAGGCTGATTCCATATTAAATACGTATCGAATAGCTACTTCTGAAAGGATGTCACTAACGCAAGCATGATATCCTATACATCAAAGTAAATACATCGAGGCCTTCTGAATGTAGAACCTAGGGAGAAGTGTTTCAGAGGTTTCTGTTTAGTGGAATTTACTGTAATTTTCATGGAAAACAAAGTTAGTCCCCAACAGAGAGAGGGTGAGTTGCCATGAAAGAGCTAACTGACCTCTCATCCATACTGGCTTCTAGCCTCACAACATGTCTCTTGTACATGAATATGTTCCCACAATGATATATCTTCTACGGTGTGATGCTATCAGGCCTGAAACTGTGCTTGGCACTAGAAACAGACTTCAAAATAGTGAGATAAATAAGCTTTAAATAGAAGATACAGTCACAGGTATTTCAGTATAACAATGTGTTTTGTAACATTTCCTAAGGAGACATGAATATATATTTATTCACTGCAAAAAGGAATTAATGACAGAACAGGAAATGTTTGCTCCCTTGCCAAGCCTGACACAATGGATTATCTGGGGTCATTCGTAGCAGCATAAAGTAAGGGTTACTTCTACCAGCAGCAGCCTGAGAGTCCAAAGACAGGGTCATCACTGACAGTACCGTGCCAGCGTCCAGCCCCAGTGTGAGTGAAGACTCACAGAAGCTGGCTACCTGAAGAAATCTGTCCATCTTGCAAGAAACCACACCGGGGTCTCTTCACTCCAGGAACAGTTTTGTGCTTTCATAGTGTTGGGAAGGACCTTGTGATTCTAATATCTTCCATAGCTTCCTGAGTCTTGGGCTTTTCCTTCTTTCCTCTAAGAAGGATATGTTGCGGTTCAAAGGAAATAGCTGCCCAACAGATGCCAACACATAAGGAGTTAAAATAAGAATAAATGGTAAGATAGGAAAATTACTGCCAAATATTCCAAGGAAATACTAAACAAGAGCAATATATAAACATTAAGAAAACAATGATTTTCATATTTCTAGATCTCCATATTTCCCTTTAGTAACGACTTAAAATTTGTGAGTGTGGCTAATTTTGATTCCAGAAAAATGGAATACACATTCAGAAGGAGTAGATATAATCTAACTATCATAGTTTATATCCCCAAACACAATTTTACTTCTAAATTAATAAAATGGAATTTGAACATTTCCTTTAATTCTAATAATATATCAGTTCATGTAATAATTATGCATTGTATTTGCTAGAAACACAAGTGTGTAGAGAAAGTTTACTCACTCATAACTTCCATTTTAGTGTGTGAATCAGATGAAAAAAGCCATCACCACATAGTACAAAAGTACAGCCCACTGCAATGTACAGCCAGAGGGCTCAGAAGACACATTAAAAACAGTAAACCTTAGTCATTAGGGAGATGCAAATCTAAACAACCCTGAGGTATCACCTTACTCCAAACAGGGACCATACATAGAGATAACCTAAAACCCCTGCACAGATGTAGCCTATGGCAGCTTGGTCTCCAAGTGGGTACCCTAGTAATGGGAACAGGGGCTGTCTCTGACATGAACTCAGTGTCTGGTTCTTTGATCAGCTTCCTCTGAGGGGGAACAACTTTACCAGGACACAGAGAAAGACAATGTAGCCAGTCCTGATGAGACCTGGTAGGTTAGGGTCAGATGAAAGGGAATGTGGACCTCTGTTATCTGTGGACTTGGGGAGGATCAAGGGAGAAGATGAGGGAGGGGACAAGGGAAGAGGCTACAGCTGGGATACAAAGTGAATAAACTGTAATAATAAATAAATAAATAAATAAACAGTAAAACGTGGATTTTATGATTATTTTTGGTGTCTATGGGTCTCTGTCTCTCTTTCTCTCTTTCTCCCTCTTTCTGTTTCTCCACCCATTCTCTCTGTCTCTCTGTTTTTCTCTCTCCCTCTCTCTCTTTCTCTCTTTGTGTGTTAGTTACAGTGATTGAGTAGATATTAAGAAAAATGGTAAAGTTTAACTCTGGAAAAGATAAAAGACAGTCTATCAGAAAAGCTTTTTAAATGGAATGATGAAGAAAAGAAGCATTAAATAGAATGTTGAAAACATAAAGCAATCACATTCAGTGAAGATTGTTAGTGAATATATTTGAAGCATATAGATTATCCAAAAAATGATATGCAAAAGAAGTTACTTTTCTCATTTTAAATTGTTATTTTCTTGTTGCAACTGTGTGTGTGTATTATAACTCAGCCTGAATACAGCACACTTTAATACTTCAACAAAATCCCCAAACATCAAGGCTTTACATCAGAGCATGGAAATGTGGGAAATATTCTAAGGTATGTGGGACATAGTGTCAGTATATTAGATAGAAACAGTAACATGTACATTTCCTTGTGCATATGTCTCTATCTCCCTTGTCTCTCCCTCTCCCCTTTCTCCCTCTCCCCTCTCTCTTCAGATTTAATAGTTCTCAATTTGGTGAAATTCAAAAGTATCATCAGAAGCATTTATAAATTTATGTTTCTTTCTCTAAATTCACTATCATTCTTTATTTTTCTTGCACATTGTAATTTACTCTGGGATGTCATTTTATTTTAAAAGTAGAACTTTGGTTTTGTCTGTTTTTTGAGTGCCTTTTGATACCTAATGTTTCCTAATATTTTACAGATATTTGGTTCCTCTTGCAAATATTAATTTGAGGTATGAATTTTAAGATACAATTTAAAAAAACAAAAAAAGTGTTTTCTGTATATTCAACACTGTATATTCAGTTTTCCCATGAAGTTTATGAATGAACTGGTATGTGATTTGGCAGTAAATCCAGAAAGAATAGTAGTTGAAACTGTTTTGTGTGCTGTTTTTAAGGTTACATTTCATTCAGAAGTTGGTACAAATAAATGAGAGGAGATAGGACTTTATAACAGAAAAATAAATTAAAGCCATATATTATTTTATCTTGCATTGTGTTGTATGGATTTTCTGCTGAGGCCTGAGCAAATGACTACTCATCCCATGTATATCACTGATGATGCACAAAGAAACAATTCCTCCCAAATGTTGGTTGGAAACTTGGCTCCTTTACTGAGGTTACTCTCAGTAGTGTGGGTAAGGGGTTGCTCACAGAAACACAGCACAATCATGAAGCAGGAGTTTTGGAAACCTGAGGAAGGTGCAAAATTCACAAGGTCCTCTTTCTTGGAATAGCAATCTTACAGAATCTTACAGATTCATGATCTTATCTTCCATAGATAACGTTGCATGTTTATCCATTCTCCATTATGATAATTTCATAGAAATCATACTCTTTAAAAGACGCTCACAGATGGCACAGTGTAGTGCACTGGCTCATTTCTCCATTGTAAAGGAGAAAAAAGAGAAAAAGAACCTTGAATTTTACTTTCAGCCAAGACTTAATCCATGGATTAATTGGCATACATTTTTTTTTTAATTGTAAAAATGTCTTTGGCTGTAAAGTCACAAGTAGCAGAATAATGGAGTGCTACCAAATCAGCACAAAGATTCACTAAGAATAGTTATGAAAGAAAGGAAAGTATTTTGGCTGATTTATCATTTAGCTTTTATAAAATATTCTGGGACTAAGAAGTGTAGCTTGCACAGATGAAGCCCATGGCAGTTCAGTCTCCAAGTGGATTCCCTAGTAACGGGAACAAGGGCTATCTCTGACATGAAATCAGTGGCTGGCTCTTTGATCACCTCCCTGTGAAGGGGGAGCAGCCTTACCAGGCCACAGAGGAGGACAATACAGCCAGTGCTGATGAGACCTGATAGGCTAGGGCCAGAGGGAAGAGGAGGAGAGCCTTCCCTATCAGTGGACTTGGGGAGGGGCATGGGAGGAGATGAGGGAGGGAGAGTGGGATTGAGAGGGGCAAGGGAGGGGGCTGAATACAAAGTGAATAAATTGTAATAAGTAAGTACATAAGTAAGTAAATAAATAAATGAAGTGTAGCTTGGAAAGAGGAGTTCAGACCACCTGATCTCCTTAGTGTGTATTTGGATGGTAGTAACACAGGTTGGAGACGTTAAATCTCTCATACCTCTGGGTTTCCAGCTGTTGTGTTAAAGGAGACATTTTGGCAGAAGGACACAAGCAACACATGCAAGATGATATGGTGTGTGTCACAATGAAGAATCTCACAGGGATGAGCAGGGGAGTCACCACAGATAATGACAAACTGACAAAAACATGACAAGGTACTATCAACCTGAGTTCTTATGTTTAAAAGGGTCAAATTCAATGTAAGCATCTTCATTTGTTTGGTTTTCCAGCTGGGATATAATACTGATAGTGCTCTGTTGGCTTCATGTTTTATTAACTAATTAATTAGTTCCTACACTGAAAATGTTTGAAATTAAACCTGACTATTTAAAAGAGCTAAATTTGCAGTTTAAAAGGCTAAACTAAACCTCTCAGAGCCGCTCTTGCATTGGCCTTCATATTACTGTAATTATAACTTTGACATATTTAAATTTGAAGGAGCTTGTGAAACAAATGCTGCTATGAGAAAAATACATATACATTTTAATATGTCTTATGGGGCAAGATATTTTAAAATGAATAGACTGTAAGTTCTGATATTTAAAAGCAGGTCAGGTGGGAAGAGGGAAATTCATACATAAATTATATTTGTAGGTATGTATGCTCACATATTAAGCATAACTGGCCATAAGAAATAGAACAAATCTTAATTTATACACACTTAAATTAAGAACAAATCTTAATTTATACACACTTAAAGGGTCAATTATAACAAGCAAAGATATGAAAATATTGGATACATTGTGGTTTTGTGCTTGTTTCTTTGCTATTTCCTTAATTCGTTGTTTTAAGCACAAATGTATTCAATAGGCACATCTATCCCCTCAAAGTCCCTTGAAAAATGTATATCTGCACTGTCTGTCTCCTGTCCAGGCTGGATTAAAAATGAGATTCTTTTATCTCTGTTTATGGAGTTTGGAGCACTATAGCCAAGAACTTAATGATCATATTGAGTTATGACATTTAAAACAAAGGCAATGAATCCCTGCTTTTGACTCATGAGAAATACTTTATTCAGAGAGTCTATTGTTTATATAAACTCTTTTCTTAATTAACAAAATAACCACAAGTCACATTAACAAAACCTCAGTAATGCAATAAGAAAAAATTGTTTCCAAGTGCCCTCGGGGTCATCTTCCAGACTGCTCCAAATCACTGTAATTAAGAGACAATTGACAACTCAAATTCTCACTGGATGTGTTTTGATTTGCAAAACTTACTGAATCAATTATCAAACTTAACATAAGAAGCAAATTTAGAGAAGCCATATGAAAACAATTCTGTCAAATTTCTATTTAAAAAGTTGACATTTGTGTTATTAAAAGAAGAAATTAGGTATTAAATTTTACAACCCTGTGTACTTATTTTATATTTAAATTTGGCATTTAAAAAAGTGTCTTTTTTGCTTATCAATTTATGGTCTCACTAGGTAAATAGTTTCCTTATATCTGTCAGTTCTTCATGACTCATGATTGCTTCCCTGACTAAAAGCTCTGTCATTTCTATAGCTGTAGTGCTAAATTATAAAGTGATTTTCTGCGTGTAAAATATGCAGCAATCAAACATTAATCTATTTATTCATCATCACAGAAAAGGATATTGAGCTTCATTTATTGATGCATCCTTACACACCTTGGGTCCCAGGACTCTCATTAGGAGTTCCAAAAGAAGGAGGAAAGGACAGACACATGGGCAGAAAATCTGGGTTTGGGGGGGCGGTTTATTCAGTGAAGGAGCTCCAGTATCCTGGAAGTTTATCATGTCTGGTTGAATATGGAAAAAGTACTGTTGCATGGAGCTGAACAAGAAGGCATGGTTATTTCATACAGATAAATATATAGCTGAAGGAGGAGTCAGATAATCTCAGTAGAAGCTGTCTCAGTAGAGCACTCTCTAGAATGTAAAAATTTGGAGGATAGGGAGCTGAACTAGACATTTTTTGCGTACACTATCAACATTTACAATAGGACCACAGGAAGGCTTCTCTCTGAACCTCAACTAGGGAAGGCTTTGCCTCTCCCATGGGGCTGAAGCATTGGTTCTTGACATGGTATTACCCATGTCAAAAAGCTAGATTCATTCAAGAATTGCTCACTACAGATTTTATACTAGATATAATCCTGTATCCATGGAATGCAATGTCCAATGGGGGGGGGGTGGGATTATTGTCCTCAACAGTTAATGGTTAATTTAGGGAAAATGCAAACACTGAATATAAATTTTGAAAAAAACATTCTCTAGTAAGCTTGCTTCAAATGAGAAAAGACTGCTAAATTCACATATAGGGTTATGGAAAGTTACAATGATTTTAGGAAAATAGCAGCTGTTTTATGATGAAGTGAAGGTAGGGTTTTCTAAACAAATGAGCATATCCTCTGTTAAGCAGTGCAATTTCAATGTTGTCCTGAAAGGCTCTGGAGGATTTTTAAATACCTAATAATGTGGTCCAGTTTGAAAGTTTAGAAAGTCAGCTAGGAAAATACAATAAGTTGGATCTTAGCTGAAAGCAGAGGGGATGGTATTGGGGAACCTCTGAATAATAGGTTAAAAACTATTGGATATAGATATTAAAAATGCAAGAGAGAAAAAAAAGGAAGAAGAGATCACAAAGTATAATCAATACACAGATAGAATGAATGGGTATAATGGGTAAATAAAATGATAGGTTTAAGGGCACTTAAGTGTTGACTCAGAAATATCCATTTTGAATTGTTCACATAACTTTTGAAAAACAATAACAAAATATGTCATTTAAATGAGGTTGACCTCCGAGAAAAAAGAGGCAGATATTAAAAGCAACAGCCTAGCAAAGTGGTGGATACTTGAGAGAATATATGCATTTAATTAGTGACTACCTTCTCATGGACACAGGCAGAGGCAGAGGACAGAGGCAGAAAGTAAGGTTACAAGTGCCATTGGATGGGTATTTAATTGAAAAGGATGCTTCCTAGTAACCATCAAAGCACCCAGAGAATTTCCACTTCTTATCCAAGACAGCCTAAACAGCCACCCTTCTTTCAGTGATAATCACCAGCAAGATTTCCACAGGAATAGATGTTAGAAATAAGAATTGACTTTGAAAATCTATAAGCTGTTCTGATTGTTTGAACTAATGATCTTTATATTATTAGTTATTGATTGATGTGTATGGATTGATTGCAGGGTTGGACATGAAAGCTATGTTTGAGCATGCCAGGCAACTGACCAACCTTTAAGCAATATCTTCCAACAATCTCATTCATTTTGCTTCCTTTTTACACTTCTTTCCTTAGATGAATCTTTCTCTGTGTTTCTTTCTCTGCCTGTCTGTTTGTCTCTCTCTCTCTGTGTGTGTGTGTGTGTGTATTTGTGTGTGTGTGTGTACCTCTCTGTGTCTTTTTTTCTGTCTCTTTGTCTTTATTTGCTTCTCTCTCTGTTGGTCTGTTTCTCTCTGTTTCGGTGTGTTCTGTGTCTGTTTGTCTGTCTCTCTGGCTGACTGGCTCTGTGGTTCTCCTCTTCCTTGGAGTCTTGTTGGCCATCAGCCTGGTAAGGCAGGATGAGCAGAAGGCAAGTCCCAGGGTTTAGAAAGCCAAGAGCACAACAGAATGACCACTCCGGGAACCATTTCAGGTGATGGTTCAATTTTAATAAAAAACAAACAAACAAAAAACTATGTCTGTTGGAGAGTGAGTGGGAGTGGGGTCTCCCAGGATAGGTGTACATAATTGGTTGGAACTAGGCACTTCAAGGATGCTTCATTTGCATTAAACAGTATGTTCTTATCATATGAATGTGAACACAGTATCTAATTATCCTAGAGGCCCAGCGAGGAGAGAGGTGGCAGGGAACTATGTCAAAGGCCATAGAGCAAGTGTCCTTAAGGGTATCTGTGTCTAAAGACACTCCTCAGATGAAGTCAGGCAGAGAGTAAGAGGACCTTCGTGGAGAGGGAGTCCTGCACCTAAAGCCAAGCTCAGAATGACTATCTGGACTGGGAGGACTAAGAACTCAAAAAGCAGGGTCTTTCCAGCAGTCTTTTTGACTCTCTGCCGCCATCTCTGTTGCTTGAGCTGACCTGGCATTGCTGTGTTCAAAATATACTTCTCCAGAGGCCCAAGTCATTAGGGCTTTCTTCAATTGATGTTGGGTTTAACTTAGATAATTCGTGAACATTGGAGATGAGTGGTTTCATATTGATTAAGATATGGAGCAAGGGGAACCCTTCTCCATTGCTGGTAGGAATTCAAACTTGTACAACCATTTTGGAAATCAATCTGTCACTTTCTCAGACAATGAGTTATTACTTCCTCAAGATCCAGCCATACCACTCCTGGGCATATACCCAAGAGAGGCTCAAGTATGCAACAACGACATGTTCTTACCAGCTTTATTTGTTTTTTTATATGTTCTTTTTTTTCTCCATAATTTTATTTTTCTCATTAGTTACATTTTGTTAATTCTGTATCCCAGCTGTATCCCTCATTCCCTCCCCAACCCCACCCTCCCTCCCTCATCTCCTCCCTGCCCCTTTCCAAGTCCACTGATTGGGGAGGACCTCCTCCCCTTTCATATGACTCCCTTTTGTCAGGTATCTTCAGGACTGGCTGCAAAGTCCTCCTCTGTGGCCTAACAGGACTGATCCTCCCTTGGGAGGTGGGAAGGTCAAAGAGCCAGTCATTGAGTTCCTGTTAGTAATAGTCCTTGTTCCCCTTACTATGGGAAACCAATTGGTTACTGAGCTATCACGGGTCTCATCTGAGCAGAGGTTCTAGGTTTTATCCTCTCGTGGACTTTGGTTGAGTGTCCATCTCAGAAAAGACCCTGTGCCCAGATACGTTTGGTCCTTTAGCCAGTCATTTTTACATTTTTCTTTAGGCTACAATGAGTAACGATAAATTATAAGCCTGAAAAAATTACCAAGTTTGCTAGAATGTGCTTTCATTGAAATTATTAGGGGAATGATTTTTATTACGATTTAAATACCCTGCTATTTAGATGCTAGATTACATACATTTTAAATTTTTTAAAATTGTTTTTATTTATTTATTGTAATTTATTCACTTTTTATCGCTGCTGCTGCCCCCTCCCATGTCTCCTCCCAGTCCCGCCCACCCTTCCTCTCCTCCCCCTAGGCCTTTTCCCTGGTTCCCTGATAGGGGAGGACCTCCTCCCCTTCTATCTGACACTAGCTTATCAGGCCTCATTAAGGCTGGCTGTATCATCTTTCTCTGTGGCCTGGCAAGAGCTGTCCACTGAGTTCATGTCAGAGACAGGCCCTGTACCCCTTACTGAAAGCAATATATAGCAAACCTATAGCCAGCATCAAACTAAATGGAGAGAAACTTACATCAATCACACTGAAGCAGGAACAAGGCAAGGATGCCCACTCTTTCCTTACCTCTTCAACTAGTCCTTGAAGTCCCAGCTACGACAAAAAGACAACTGAAGAAGATCAAAGGAATACACATCTGAAAGAAAGAATTCAAAGTCTCCCTAATTTCTTTCACAGCCTTTTGTCTTTCATGTACAGAAAGGCTACTGATTTTTTTTTTTTTTTTTGGAGTTAATTGTGTATCCGGCCACTTTTGCTGAAGGTGTTTAACAGCTGAAGGAGTTCTCTGGTTGAATTTTAGGGGTGACTCTTGTATCATATCATCTGCAAATAGTGATACTTTGACATCTTCCTTTCTAATTTGCATTCCCTTGATTGCTTTCAGTTGTCTTATTGCTCTAGTTAGGACTTCAAGTACTATATTGAAGAGATATGGAGAAAGTATACGGCCTTGCCTTGATACTGATTTCAGTGGATTAATTTACTTTTCTCTCTGTTTAGTTTGATGTTGGCTATAGGCTTGCTGTATGTTGTCCTTACTATGTTTAGGAGTGTGCCTTGTATCCCTGTTCTCTCAAAGACTTTAGACATGAATGGGTGTTAGATTTTTGTCAAATGTTTTTTCAGCATCACAATAGCCACTAATAACATAAAGAATCTTAGCATGACTCTGTCCAAGCAAGTGAAAGACCTGTTTGAAAAAAACTTCAAGTGTCTGAAGAAAGAAATTGAAGATGTCAGAAGATGGAAAGATCTCCCATGCTTATGGATTCATAGAATTAACTTAGTGAAATTGGCCATTCTTTAGCAAAAGCAATATATAGATTCAATGCAACTCCCATAAAAATACAAAAACAATTCATTACAGAACTTGAAAGAACAATTCTCAATTTCATATGGAAAAATAAAAAAACTCAGAATTGCTAAAACAATCCTATACAACAACCGATCATCTGGAGGTATCTTCATCCCTGATCTCAAGCTGTATTACAGAACAACAGTAATAAAAACTGCATGTTACTGGCATAGAAACAGACTGGTAGATGAATGGAATGGAATAAAAGACCCAGAAATAAACCCATGGACACTCGTACCTACGGATACTTGTTTTATACAAAGATGCCAAACAACACAACAGAAAAAAGCAGCATCTTCAACAAATGGTGCTGGTATAATGGGATATCTACATGTAGAAAAATGCAAATAGATAGATATTTATCAACCTATCACAAAACTAAAGTCCAAGTGGGTCAAAGATCTCAACATAAAACCAGACACACTAAATCTATTAGAGGAAAAAGTGGGAAAAAGCTTTGAACTCATTGACACAGGAGACAACTTCCTAAACAGAACACCAATAGCACAAGGCTCTAAGATCAACAATCAATAAATGGGACCTCATGAAACTGAAAATCTTTTGTAAAGCAAAGGAAACTGTCATCAGAACAAAACTACAGCCTACAGACTGGGAAAGGATCTTCACCAACCCTATATCAAACAGAGGGCTAATATCCACAATATATAAAGAACTCAAGAAGTTAGAAAGCAACAAATCAAGTAATCCAATTAAAATATGGGATACAGAGCTAACCAGAGAAATTGCAATAGAGGAATATTGAATGGCAGAAGAACACTTCAAGAAATGCTCAGTGTCCTAAATTATCTGGTAAATGCCAATTAAAATGACCCCAGATTTCACCTTATAATAAGATTAAAAGCTCAAGTGACAACATATGCTGGAGAAGATATGGAGAAAGGGGAACACTCCTCCATGGTTAGTGGAATGTAAACTTGTACAACCACTTTGGAGATCAATCTGTTGCTTTCTCAGACAATTAGGAATAGTGCTTCCTCAAGATCCAGCTATACCACTCCTAGGCATTTATCCAAAAGATGCTCAAGTACACAACAAGGACATATGCTCAGCCATGTTCAGAGCAGCTTTACTCATAATAGCCAGAATCTGGAAACAACCCAGATGTTCCTCAACTGAGAAATGGATATGGAAACTGATACATTTGCACAATGGAATACTACTCAGCAAATAAAAACAAGGAAATCATGAGATTTGTAGGCAAATGGATTGAATTAGAAATGAACATCCTGAGTGAGGTATCCCAGAAGCAGAAAGACATATACTCACTTATAAGTGGATATTAGAGATATAATATAGGATAAACATACTAAAATCTATACAGCTAAAGAAGCTAATCAAGAAGGAGAACCCTGGGTAAGATGATCAATCCTCACTCAGTAAGGCAAATGGTGCAGACATCACAAGAGAGAGAAAACAGGCAACAGGACAGGAGCCCACCACAAAGAGCCTTTTAAACACTCTACCCAGCAAGGTATCAAAGCAGATGTTGAAACTCATAGCCAGACTTTGGGCAGAATGCAGGGAATGTTATGAAAGAAAGGGGAGATGGGAAAGACCTGGAAGGGACAGGAGCTCTACAAGGAAAGCAACAGAAAAAAAAATCTGGACTTAGGGGTCTTTTCTGAGACTGACACTCCAACCAAGAATCATACATGGAGATAACCTAGAACCCCTGCACAGATGTAGCCCATGGCAGCTCAGTGTCCAATTGGGTCCCCTAGTAATGGGGACAGGGGCTTTCTCTGACATGAACTCAGTGGCTGGCTCTTTGATCACTACCCCCTGAGGGGGGGAGCAGCATTACCAGGCCACAGAAAGACTATGCAGCCATTCCTAATGAGACCTGATAGGCTAGATCAGAAGGAAAGGGAGGAGGATCTCCCTTATCAGTGAAGTGGGGTAGGGGCAAGGGAGGAGATGAGGGGGGAAGGGTGGGTTTGGGAGGAGATGAGGGAGGGGCTACAGCTGGGATACAAAGTGAATAAACTGTAATTAATAAAAAATATACATCAAAGTATCACTATACATAGATGATATGATAGTATACATGATAACCCCCAAAACTCAATCAGTGAACTCCTTCAGGTGATAAACATGTTCAGCAAAGTGACTGGATACAAAATTAACTCCATAAAAATCTGAAGCCTTGCTCTATACAAAAGACAAACAGGGTGAGAAAGAAATTTGTGAAACAACACTCTTCACAATAGCCACAAAGTATAACATACAGTATCTTGATGTAATGTTGACCAAGAAAGTGAAAGACCTTAATAAAAAACAAACAAACAAACAAACAAACAAAAAACAACAACAAAAAAACTTCAAGTCTCTGAAGAAAGAAATTGAAGAAGATATCAGAAAATGGAAAGATCTCCCAGGCTCATAGATTGGTAGGATTAACATTGTGAAAATGGCCATCTTGCCAAAAGCAATCTACAGATTCAATGCAATTTCCATCAAAATAACAACACAATTTTTTTGCAGACCTCGAATGAACAATTCTCAATTTCTTGTGGAAAAACAAAAAACCCAGACTAGTTAAAACAATCGTGTACAATAAAAGATCCTCTGGAGATATCTCCAACCCAGATCTCAAGCTGTGCTACAGATTACATTCTTCAAAATTTATTTTTTGATAGAGCTATTTGGACACATTTAATTATTATTTTTTTAAACATGGTGTTTTGATCTTTTTGGAAAAATTGTTCAAAATGCTTGCTGTTCTCTTGGGAATTAAAAAGCTGCTCCTGGAGAGAACATTCAAGCCAAACGAGGCAAACCTTATAAAAATCCAAACAAGTCACTAATTGTGCTGAAGTGTTCCAGTCTGGTTCTTGCAATATGTAAAGGCAACCTTCACTAGTACAAGAGAGCAGCAACTGGAAACTCCACAATTTTGTGGTCAGTCTTTTTCATGAAAAAACAAAAAAACAAAAACAACATAGAGAGAGACTTTACCATATGCATGCAGGGTTCAAATCGATCATATAATGAGTCAAGTCATTGCCTTTCACTATAAAAATGTATGGACGCACTATGCACAGAAAGAGGAAAGGACGAGTGACAAAACGCACAACACTTGACAAAGACATATTTATTTACCTAAAATCATAGACAACATGTAGCTATATATGTGTGTGCACAAATATGCACACACATTTATGCATGAATGAGCATAAAAGTGTACCATGTGGGGTAATAACAGTCTCCCTCAAGAAGCATAGATTATCTAACAAGCATCCTCCTACCAGCTATGAGAAATCTCCTTTTGAGTGTTGGTGAGAGAAAGGCGAAAGGCTCCCACAACAAAATACCCTATTGCTATTGCCCTTGGTTGATTTCAGACCTCTCTTGCTGGCCACTACAATAACCCCTCCCCTTTTGTTGGGATTCCCCAAAATCTGAGGGGGGGATTCAATGGAGAGCTTCAGCCTGGGCTCTTACTCCACCTAGTTTTTGATTGTGTCTCTATATCTGCTGTCATCAGCTTCCAGAGGTAGCCTTTCAGATAGGACTGGACGAAACACCAATCTATAAGAATGGAAGAGCACCATTAAAAATCATTTCACTATTTTTTTTTCTTCCCTTGGCTAGTCATGTTTGTTTCTCTTTAGGTTAAAATCAAGTGTGGTATTTGTTCTTATTAATGTTTGTTGTTATTGTTTTAATTGCAGAAATCATTACAGGTAAAAATTCAGAGAACTGTGGAATGCAAAGTTCTAATCAATATATCCACAACATAACTCATGCACTTAAGACTCAGAGAACATGGCAGAAAACAAGGCCGAATTATTGTAAAATCCAGGGGAGTAGTAAGTCTGCTGTGAGACTGTGCCTTCTAGTTATGACAGGGAAGATACAACAGTAAGACTGGAACAATTCCAGGAGCAGTTAATATTGTACTTTATGGAAGAAATCTCAAGGGACCTCACTCCTAGATAAAGACTTTCAGACAGTTAACAGCTGCTAAGACAGGGAGAATTCCTCTTCTTCAGAGATGAGGTCTCCGACTGGTTATCCAGGATTGGTTGGCCAAACCTAGAAACATAAACAAGCAGGCAATATTAAACAGATGCATAGGTATATGTAACAACAGTGGTTAAAGACAAGGAGGCTGTGAATTTTGGAGGCAGGAAATTAAGTAATTATATTATAATTATAAAAATAAGGAAAAATACTTATTTCAATATATGCAATTGGGTGAATTTTGGCAATTTATTTCTGTAAATTTTATTTTTGGTATTAATTATAGTTTATGTGCTTTGTATCCCAGCTGTAGCCCCATCCCTCATTCCCTTTTAATCCCACCTTCCCTCACTCATCTCCTCCCATGCCCCTCTCCAAGCCCACTGATAGGGGAGGTCCTCCTCCCCTTCCATCTGACCTTATCCTATGAGGTCACATCAGGACAATTTATGATAATTTTTCTTATAAAAGAACTAAAATGATGTTATTTATTATATGATTTATTTACACATAAATGTGTAAATCTATTTATAAAAAACTGTATGTATAAAAGAATATACATATATACATACATATATGTATATATTCTACCATATAGAATACTGTCCTAACAGTTTATATGGTAAAAAATATATATACTGCATTGTCAGGGTTCTGCAGCCACTTTTGTTGAGAACTGATAGACTAAGATCAGAAAGAAGGAGAGGAGGACCTCCCCTATCAGTGGACTTGGGGAGGGGCATGCATGCAGAAAGGGGGGGAGGGTAGGACCGGGAGGGGAGGAGGAAGGGGATTAGGGGGGGTTACAAAATGAATAAAGTGTAATTAATAAAAGTTAAAAAATATATATATATATACATATATATATTCTATATGAATAAATCCTTTACAGAATACTCACAATTCATAGTTATAGTTGAGTTAGACTGGAAACTGGTTAAGCAAAACTGAGATAACAGGAATGACTATGCCTGCAATGAAAGCAATTCTGTATGAGGACTTGGAACTAGTTACATGCTGTATAGAAAAACAGAGATTGGAAGTATGTTGAAGGAAATCTCAATCAGAAATGTCTACAGACCACAAGGAATTCAGGACTGAACACAGCTGGTTATAGGTTCAGATGCTACCCAAGAAGCCAAATTTATTTGTTTGTTTGTTTATCTGTTTGTTTGTTTGTTTGTTTATAACAGTTTATTCACTTTGTATCGTGGCTGTATTCCCCTCCTCATCTCCTCCCAGTCCCATCCTCACTCCCTCTTCTGTCCTTAAGTCCCTCCCTTAGTCCACTGAAATAGTCAGTCCTCCTCCCCTACTATCTGACCCTCGTCTATCAGGTCTCATCAGGACTGGCTTCTTTTTCTTCCTCTGTGGACTGGTAAGGCTGCTCCTCCCTCAGGTGGAGGTGATCAAAGAGCCAGCCCATGAGTTCATGTCAGAGATGGTCCCTGTTCCTATTATTAGGGAACCCTCTTGGACACTGAGCTGCCATGGGCTACTTCTGTGCAGAGGTTCTAAGTTATCTCCATGTTCTTGTGTGGAGTATTAGTCTCAGAAAAGAACACTGTGCCCAGATTTTTTGGTTCTGTTTCTCTCCTTGTGGAGTTCCTGTTCCCTCAGGTCTTTCTATTTCCCCCTTCTTTTATAAGGTTCCCTGCACTCTGCAAAAAGTTTGGCTATGAATCCCAGCATATGTTCTGATATCCTGCTGCGTAGAGTCTTTCAGAGGCCTTCTGTAATAGGTTCCTGCCCTCTTCCCTGTTTTCTCCCTCTTCTGCTGTCTATCACGTTTGCCTTTCTGAATGAAAATTGAAGCCAAATTTTAAGAAACAAAGTTTAGAAGGACATTGGCTTTGAAAGACTGTGATCTTTATATCTTCCTTTGGCTGTCCTTGTAATTTTACTTAAATCTTGTGTCTCACTGTTGGTGCCAGGTCTGTAATTTTTTCTAATGTTTTATCAGTGAGTCCAAAATGTTTTGGCCAATACTGGAAAGCGGGGCATCTGAGTCTGCTCAGTGTTCTTATAATACAAAGGTCACTGCGTGTTCATTTTCTTTAGC
Organism: Meriones unguiculatus; assembly: GCF_030254825.1. Lineage (NCBI taxonomy): Eukaryota > Metazoa > Chordata > Mammalia > Rodentia > Muridae > Meriones > Meriones unguiculatus. The sequence continues at coordinate 8,499,310 of NC_083367.1, forward strand.
ATACATTTGCATCCCTTAGGTGTGAAAAACGTGCTTGCATGCCCCTTCGTTAACCAGTACACAAAGCATTAACCATAATGACTGAAGTAGATTTTGAAGAAGTATTGATAGTAAACAAAACAAAACAAAGCAAAACAACACTCATAATGGAACCAATCTTTGCTTTCCATTGTAGTAAGTCACTTTCTGGATACAGAAATAATCCAGCTTTTCCTGTAATAATAGCATGCTATACTTTCTACTTGTCTTCAAAATAATTCTCAAATAAATTGTTTTCAAATTCTAATCAGACTTAAATATATATTTCCTCAAAGTTAATATTTCATTTTAGCTTTAGGATCCACCTTGCCTCTTGTTTTTGTATGTTTTCATTTACTTTTGAAGTATCGGATTTTTAATGTAGTAAATACACCTTGGTAGAAGTACTTTTGTAAATCAAGCCAGATGTAACAGCCTATATTCCTTGAGCTCAACTTACACCTGGAGAAAAAGTCATTAATAACCTAAACATTTTCACTAGAAGTGTGTAGCAAGAGGGTTCACTTTTTCAGTAAGTGTTTACAGAAACTACAGTAGAAATGTAGTTCTTCATTGTCTGCACTGTGTGCTGCCTGCTAAGGCAAAAGCACAGCCTGTGAGTTAGACATGCGAATATTCACCTGCTGCGATGAAAGCTCTGTGAACTTCTGTAAGGGTCTGAGACAAGCCAAAGTATACAAGCTTTAGGAATAAGTTTGTCAAAGAAGAAAAAGGAACGAATCATCATCATTGTGTGACCTCTGCTATAATCTCAAATGTTCTTTCCAAGGGAAGTTTTAATCACATTTATATCCTGGGTATTAACTATGCTAACTCAATTGACTATTGATATCAATACCGGGATTGATATCAATAACATATCACTTATGTCTGCTATTTAATTTAGGAAAAAAATCAGTATTCCTGAGTTTCATACTCAGAGAGTCTAAATAAAACCTTCCAGCTTTTCATGTATCAATACCACTGAGATGTTCAAGAAATGATCATAATAACAAAGTATACAAAAACCTAAATCAAGACCTGGGTACTCTTCTTGGTTTACCATGATCTGGCTTTGCGGGGTTATGTAGTTGAAGCAAATACAGGCAACCATGAATTCTGAGGGGCCTGACTGTGCAACCTTATAAACCATGGAACTGATTCACAACCAGCTGATAAAATTAAATAAATATACCACTAACCAGCTTGCTGTGCAAACTCATATAATTATCCCACTGACCTCAAAGGAGGCAAATCTAAAGACATAATAGCCTTCCTGGATCTGTAGTCTGTCAAAAGAAGGAACACACACAGTCTACAAAAGAAAATAATTTAAACCAAAATGTCACTAGTGCTGAAGCCTGATGTACTTTGTGGGTTTTCTCACTGAAGCAGGAACACATTCAATTTGTAACATACTGGTATGATTATGTTGAACTAAGTCTGAGCTTTGCTGAAATGAAATGTTTCTTTTTCTTTGATTGTGAGGATTTCTATGTTCAGAGAGAAAAATTCATTTGAATTCTATTTGTCAAATTTCAGTAAAATAAAAGTTTCACTAGTGATAGAAATGCTTGCATATGTGGGGTGGGAAGAGGCAGAATGGTGGGTATCATGTCTACAAAAGGAAGAGTCAAGCGGGAATTCTGTAAAAATATTAATTTTCTGGGGAAAATGCAGTTATATAAGTAAGCAAAATTAAATCTTTTGTGGTTTTTATTTGAAGGCAAAATGTCTACCTTTAATCTTTATAAAAAATTACCTCACAGAAATAGCAGCAATAGGAATTCTATTTACAAGGTTCTTTCTGTTCTGAAAGTAGAACACTGTTGTAGAAAGAGAATGACTCCTATCTACCATGCTCATTCAATAGAAAGTTGAGTTTAATCACATGACCATTTGGAGAAAAATAATTTATTCTAGTAGAGCTGGGTCTGACAATTTTGTTGAACATCCGTGAGTCTCGTTAAAATAGTAAATTTGTACACTTCCTCTAAGTGAAAAACATCTATAACAATCTGTGTGTAAAGAAAACTGTTACTCACTGAATGATTCCCACTGTGTTTTATAAAAGTTCTTTTTAAAGATCAGAAAGATGCCTTAAGAGTTTCGCTTGCCCCAACCCTAGAACTCATTGGTACAGGAGACAACTTCCTAAACAGAACACCAACAGCACAGGCTCTAAGAGCAACAATCAATAAATGGGACCTCAAGAAACTGAAAAGCTTCTGTAATGCAAAGGACATAGTCATCAAAACAAAACGAATGCCTACAGGTTGGGAAAGGATCTTCACCAACCCTTTATCTGACAGAGGGCTAATATCCAGTATATATAAAGAACTAAAGACACTGAAAAGCAACAAACCAAGTAATCCACTTAAAAAATGGGGAACAGAGTTAAACAGAGAATTCTCGATAGAAGAATATGGAATGGCAGAGAAATACCTAAAGAAATGCTCAACCTCATTAGCCACCCGAAAATACAAATCAAAATGACCCTAAGATTTCACCTTACACCCATCAGAATGGGCAAGATGAAAAACTCAAGTGACAACACATGCTGGAGAGGTCATGGAGAAAGGGGAACCCTCCTCCACTGCTGGTGGGAATGTAAACTTGTACAACCACTCTGGAAATCAATCTGGCACTTTCTCAGACAAGTAGGAATAGCGCTTCCTCAAGATCCAGCCATACCACTTCTAGGCATATATTCAAAAGAGGCTCAAGTACACAATAAGGACATTTGCTCAACCATGTTTGTAGCAGCTTTATTTGTAATAGCCAGAAGCTGGAAACAACCCAGATGCCCCTCAACTGAAGAATGGATACAGAAATTTTTGTATATCTACACAATGGAATATTACTCAGCAACGAAAAATAAGGAAATCATGAAATTTGCAGGTAAATGGTGGGACCTGGAAAGGATCATTTTGAGTGAGCTATCCCAGAAGCAGAAAGACACACAATGTATATACTCACTCATATAAACATATAATACAGGATAAACCTACTAAAATCTGTACATCTAAAGAACCTAATCAAGAGGGAGGACCCTGACTAAAATGCTCAGTCCCCATCCCAAAAGTCAAAGAGGATGGATACCAGAAGAAGAAGAAAACAGGAAACAACCTAGGAACCTGCCACAGAGAGTCTCTGAAAGGCTCTGCCCTGCAGACTGTCAAAGCAGATGCTGAGACTTATAGCCAACTGTTGGGCAGAGTATATGGAATCTTATGAAAGAAGTGGGAAATAGCAAGATCTGGAGAGGACAGGAACTCCACTAGGAGAGCAACAGAACCAGAAAAATTGAACACAGGGGTCTTCCCAGAGACTCATACTCCAACCAAGTACCAGGCATGAAGATAACCTAGAACCCCTGCACAGATGTAGCCCGTGGCAGTTCAATGTCCAAGTGGGTTGCATAGTAATGTGAAGAGGGACTGCCTCTGACAAAAACTGTTTGGTCTGTTCTTTGATCACCTCCCCCTGAGGGGGGGGAGCAGCCTTACCAGGTCACAGAGGATGACAATGCAGCCACTCCTGATTAGCTCTGATAGACTAAGATCAGAGGGAAGAAGAGGGGGACCTCCCCTATCAGTGGACTTGGGGAGGGGCAGGGGTGAAGAAGGGAAAGGGAAGGTGGTGTTGGGAGGGGAGAGGGGAGGGGTTTATGGGGGGATACAAACTGAATAAAATGTAATTAGTAAAGGTTAAAAAATATTTTTGCTTGCCCCAAACTATAAAAGTTGAAGTATCAAAGACCCCAACATAAAACCAGACACACTAAATCTGTTAGAAGAAAAAGTCTTGAACTCATTGGCACAGGATATAACTTCCTGAACAGAACACTAGCAGCTCACGCCCTAAGATCCACCATCAATAAATGGGACTTCCTGAAACTGAAAAGCTCTGTAAAGCAAAGGATACTGTCAACAGAACAGAACGACAGCCTACAGACTGGGAATGGTTCTTCACCAACCTTGTATTCAATGGAGGGCCAATATCCAGAATATGTAAGGAACTCAAGAAATTAAACACGAACAAACCAAGTAATCCAATTTTAAAAAATGGAGTACAAAACTGAACAGAATTCTCAACTGAAGAATATGGAATAGTGGAGAAACACTTAAATAAATGCTTAGCATCCTTCATAATCAGTGAAATTCAAATCAAAACCACTCTGATATTCCTCCTTACATCTATCAGAATGGATAAGATCAAAAACTCAAGTGACACCACATGCTGGAGATGATGTGGAGAAAGGGGAACCCTCCTCTATTGCTGGAGGAAGTTTCATGTCTTATGCTATTTCTTGTGATGACTTTCTTGGTTAGATCTAAGAGGACTCTAAAGCTCTTGACTCCATAGCTGAACAGTCTCTAGCAGTTGAGACCAGACGGAACCATGAAGAAAACTGACCCTGAGTCTCTGAGAACTCTGCCCTATCTCCTGGGATCTTAAAAACAATTTTAACAGCAATATGTTGCCTTCCCAATCAACATAGACAGCTTCTTTCTGAGACTTAAAGTATTGTTTTGTTTTTCCTTTTTTTTAGTTTGAGTAAAATATTTTATATTATTTTATTCTTTTAAAAGTTATTATTATTTAAAATTTATTCACTTTGTATCCCAGTTGTACCCCCCACCCTCATCTCCTCCCTGTTCCATATTTCCTCCCTTTCTCTGCCTTTCCCTAGTCCACTGATAGTTCTCTTTCTTCCCTAGTCCACTGATAGGGGAAGTCCTCCTGTCCCTTCTGGGTCCTTTTATATATATTTTCTCCCATAAAAGTCCCTGTAAAGTTTGGCTTGTCAAGATATATAAGTTGAGAGCAGTGGCACACATCTGTAATCCCAGCAGTCTGGGAGGCAAAGGCAGAAGGATCTTTGTCAGGTTGAGGTTAGCCTGGTTTACAAAATGAGTCCAGGACAACGAAACCTACACAGAGAAACCTTGTTTCAAAAAACACCATGTATATAGTATATGCATAATGTATTCATATTATATTAAATATATCTTAAAGAGCTAAAATAAGTCATAAAGCTTGTATATATACTGTAATCTAAACAAAAATTTAAAATAACTAATTATTCAATGATTTTCCATAATTTTCTCTCTGCAGTAAATTTTCTGTGTATATGCATTGCTTGTTGATAGTCCAAGTCATGAAGCTATATCCTGCAATGAGGTGACCTGACTTTCAGAGAGGGTTGGGATTTTAAAGGAAAATTATTTGAAAGGCAAAAGAAGACGGAAAAATAAAATCCCCCTAAAATTTATCTAAGCAGACTTACAATAGTTAAGTACGAATTTAAAAAGACTGTAAGTTAATTGTGAAAATGTGCAGTTTAAGAACATCTTCAGTGTTCCTTTTGTTCTGACATGAAGAATAAAACATTAGTTTTGATACAGTGTTGTACAGAAATCCTGGGGTGCCAATGCTCTTATATAACACACTATAATGGTATGAAATAGTGTGCTGTATGGTACTCTTGGTGGCATTGTGAATTAAGTATAAACAACTGAATAGTTTCAATTATAATTAAAGCACTATTATAATAAATTCATTAAATAGAAGAGAGAAAAGAGCCAGCATATTCATTGTTTACAGTTTTCTTTATTAGAACCTATAGTCTAGTTATCAAAACTGAAGTTTTGAAACTTAGGTAAATACTTAGATAAACATATAAATCACTGCTTCATTTACTGGAAATCAGATTTATCATGTTATAGGTGCAGTTGGGTGAGGGAGCTGGTTGCAATCGTTCCCTCCAACTTTAGACGGCAGCTCTGTCTCCCCTGAGAGCTGCACTTTATTATTGGCTGCAGCTGTGCATTAAAGCCATTGTCTTCGAAGCACCAGAAGTGTAGCGATGATTCCTAGATGATCCTTGGAGACAGGCTAGGGAGAGACAGCTATCCTTGATAAGTGCTGGTGCTAAACGCCACTAGAGCTGTTTTTCCAGGAATGCATTTCTTACAGAAGAGGTAACGTGCTTTCCTTAATGCCAAGTTTGACTTTTCTAGATATCTGACTTGCTGTCATGTAGAACCCTGGCCTAGTACCCCACCCTAGATGTAACTGTTTTGCTATACCTCTTTTTCTTTAAACTTCCATAGAATGGTTTCATTTTTAACTGTTCAGATTAAGAATTTACTTCAATCAAGTTTTCTTTTTCTGGCAATTTTGTTTGATGTTCATTTTGTTGCTTCTGCTTCTTTCACACAGTGATTGACAGATAAGAAAAATGGATCTGAAAGCAGTGCTAGTCCTCAAATACTAATAATGTAATTATTGTTTTATTAATACCTGCAAATACTTGGTGTGGTAAAAGAAAAAGGTTATTTTGGCTCACTGTTATTGAAATTGTTTATGGGAAAACATGTGGGATGTACCAAGTAATAAAACACATTAGGTTCACATTCTTTGACTATGTCTAAAGATGAATAAAAATGCAAAAAATATAATCCAGATATAAGAAATAACATAAAAGTCAATGAATAAAACTGTATTATAGTATTTTGATATAATATCCAGTTTCAATTTATAGAAAACTATATACAGTATTTACCGCAGTGGACAAAGAACACAGCATTAGAGAATAGAGCTGGCCCTTGCCCCGTGGGCCAGTGTGCAGAACGGAGCTGCCACTGTTGCTCACCAAGCTGGGAGAAGGACAGTGTAGGGCTGGCCACAGCCCTGCTGTAGGCTGCAAGCACAAATATAATGCCAGGCAAGTCTTCTGTGTCTTCTGCATCAAGAATTCATGCCATCCTGTCCCACAATTTCCTTCCTAGCCCCAAGATCACCCAGATTCTGGCCAACATCTGAGATGAGTTTCCGTGATTGTCCTATGTTTCTGGTGCTTCAGAAACCAGAAACCATGAATCAGATGAATGACTTGTTGCAATGACTATTTGCATGTAAAGGTGGGTGGTCTATGTTGGGACTGGAGGCTATGTGGATGTCGGTGGTCTCCATCCCACGAGAGGCCATGTACATGTTCATGGTCCTTGTTAACACCTAAGGCTATGGAGATACTCTTGGCCTTTGCTGCCACATGAAGCCATCTATGGCCTGTGCTGTCCCTGAGGGCCATGAAGGCTTCCATGGTCTGTCCTACAAGTGAGGGCCATATTTATGCTCATGGTGTATTCTGTTGTCAAAGGCCACTTGAAGTTTTTGGTTCTGGTCCATGCTGTGAGCTCTGGACATGTGGATGTCTGTGGTCTGTGACCCCACAGGAAGCCATGTTGATGTCCACAGACCCTGTTACCACCAGAGGCCATGTTGATGTCTGTGATCAGTGCTGTCACCAGAAACCATGTGGAAGTGCATATAGAGACACATGCATGAGTCTATGACATGTGTAATATATAATATAAATATATATCCTTAATATATTTCAAGACATTGATATAAATTTTTACCATCAAGTATCTTTGACTTAGAGGATTATATAGCTTGACAGTTTCTTTGATGTACATAATATTATTCTCTGCTGGATTTAACTTTAATGGCAACCATGATCCTATGCATGAAGGAAAGGAATAAAACAGGAAGTAAGAATAACTTAAACACACATTGTTGCCTAGAATCCCTCTTTCTACATACTCTTTGGCCTCTCCCCTGCCTCATGTGAATCATGGTTTTAAGATTTCAACCTTAAAATTCAACACTTAGAAATGTAATTCTATAAGAATATGCTTTTCACAATTTTGATTTTTATGAATTCTGGTTTTCAGAGACTATGGTTTCAAATTTTCAGCATCTCTGAGTAAGGAGCCACATCATTTGGGAATAATTCTTTATGATAAGCTGTCAAAATCAAATTAAAAGTCTTATATTTAACAAGGAGTATGGGGTAGTAAATTTGACAGAATTACATAAATTTGAACACCGCCTCATCTACTATAACATTAATATCATGTAAATCCGTTATTTAAGCAAGGGGAATATGTTTTCCTGTACACTTAGGATTTTTTTGAAGTCTGGGAGTTAATGTGCCAAAAAATATATATTTGTGGTAGAAATACTGACCACATTTAGCTACACTCCTAAATACAGGAGGCTTCAGAGAACAGAGCAAACACAGAGCAGTTGTTAGCCTCAGGCATGTTTCTCATGTTAGCATAGTGTGGCCAATAGAATAAACAGACCAGACAAGAGAAGCAGGGATTTAAGCTTGAAGGCAGGTAATAGGTGTAGGAAGATGTCGCTAAGGTACATGACAAACCAACAGTGGTTTTGAGACTTAGTTGTGTGGTTTTGTCTATAGGGTCATGATCTTCCAGATCCAGGAGTAGGAAAATGCATGCACCCTTGCATAGGAGCTCGGTGACAGCTTTCAGGCAAATGAGAGAGATACTACATACACTATTTCCATGTTTCATATCAGGAAGTATATTTGGGAGTGGCATAGTCTTAAATCAGTCAATAGGACTCTCTATCATCAGCTACCTTACCAGATTGTGTGCAGAATCAGGTAAAAGAAAGAAAGACGATGAAAACGGGAATTAATTCAGAAACTGACATTTGTGATACAAATTAAAAAAGAAAAAATATGCTCTGTTTTTGACAGGTATTATTGTTACACAGAACTGAACTACTTGATTACTTGTGGGGCATCTTATTACAAATCTGTGTCCTTTCTTTTACAGATGGTTGTTTTCTGTTACCTAGAAACACTTGAGACCATCTCCATTCTCCACAGTTTGTATAACTAGTGAAATTGTTTCTCTTGATTAACAAACAAATAGAAAATACGTGATAATGCAATGAAGTCATTTTAATCAAAGTCAGATGAATATCTTTTTAGATCTGTGAGCAGCATTTGCTATGTGTCTGAAGTCTCGTTCAGTGATAGACATGTAAAGTTAGTATTAGTCTCTGTAGGTTTCTTTAAAAGATGGGTTATGTTAAGTACTCATCTGTTTTTATTTTTTGCTTTTATGTTGTATCCTTTGAGTATGTAAAGGCATCCAGTTTACAAATATTCTTAATAATATACAGATTCTAAACACTCAGTTTATTTATAGGTTAAAAAATTGCTTTTGGTGGAAATTGGAAGCATTCACACTCTTCTTATCAAGAAAAGCAGAAGAAAATGAGTGCCCTCAGAGAGAGCTGCTGTCAGCGATGGTTTGGGGAAAGTTCATGTCACATAGTCTGACTTTCATATCATATTATAATAGCTGCTTTCAAAAGTCGTGATTGATTAGGGCGTGCTAAAAATTCCAGTGTCAGTTGCAGCCTTAAAGGCAACAATTCTTCTGTATTTGAAAAAAAAAAAAAAGTCTTAACTCTGTGTCTTGGTATCTTTTTCTTTTATCAGGAGAAAGGTAATGCTGACTCTAGAAAAATACTGGAGGAAATAGCCTTAATTTTTAACTTGTATTAACTCATATTTTTATCCACATTTATTCCAAGGAAACAATACTTCATTTCATCTTTTTCATCATTAATATTTCTTTCTGAGAAGATAAAAAGTTAAAGTAACTTTCTGAATTTGGCTTCAAGGATTTTGATTTAAATCTGAATGTAAACAGTTTCTTTGTGACTGTTTTGGTCTGTCTTCCTTCAATATATAATTAATTGTTGATTAGAGTTAATGAAGAAACTATATTTAAGATGACCATCACAAATAATGCAACAGGTTATCTATCAAACTACTATATATTTCAAATGAGTGACTGTTATGATATATTAATGAATTTGAATGTAAATATCTTAAAAATAACAGCTAAGAAAAAAACTTAATCAGAAAATTTCTTGTAAAGTGAGTGTGTCAAATGTAGTTTCTAAATATCTAATTTAGAAAAAAAATGGCAGCAAAGTTTAGGATCGAATGTTCGGTGTAGTTACTTTAAACTGAGAACGAGAAGCCAACAGTAACCAACACCCAACACCAGGAGCAGCACCAAAGGACAAGAGCAGCATCTTGTTGCACAGTGTGTTCTCCATTGACTGAACACGTAAAACGGAATATAATGAAATCATCAGTTCCCTTAGAATTTATTGAGTAATGGAAATTAATAGCTGATTCCAACATTGAGGCTTGAAGGCTCAGGCTGTGTTTCACCTACTATAAACGAGAACTTACAGAAAGCCAGCAGTGAGCTCTGTGAACACGGAGTGAGTACTGGCAACCAGAAAACACATACTGACATTCTATTTTAGCCATGAATAGAATTCATTAATGAGCAAATTCTGCTTGGTTAGGGTAAAAAACATGGTCAATAAATTCTATGGAATAAGAAATACCATCTGATGCATCTAGGCAGGAAATGTTACTAGAAATTAGTATTATTAATATTAGTGGAAATTATTGTGTGAAGTTACACAGAAGTACGTAGGACAACACACATACTACCACATAACCTTAAAGTACTTTTGGGTACTATTAGATAATATGTAAGTTATTTCTTTTTTTTTTTTTTTCAATGCAGTTTATTCAGGAACATTGAACAATCCTCGGACCCCGGGGAAAGCCAGCCCACAGCTTAAATAGCCTCTGGGTAGCCAACCCAGGCGTGCCACGGGGGCAATGCAGATAGGTCCACATACATGGAAGCAAGCCAGATCCTCGGCCTTAGCCAAATGTGGAGTTGTTCGTGACAGAGAGCACTCACCATCGGGAAGGTGGAAGGCAGAAACCAGCTCCATCTTTAAGGCATAGCATTCCGCAGCTCTCTACAGTTCCCCCTTTTTGTTTTAGACGCATCAGGCAAGAGTAGAGGTCTGATCTCTGATATTAGATAAATTGGGACTTTGTACAGATGTTCATTTAGGTGTCATCCACCCAAAGAGCATCAGACCCGACCGATACCTTTTTCTCAGAGGCGGGACCTGGGGCATCAACCCGCATGCAATCAGACATGCTCTTCTCTGGGTCCAAAGCGGCTGACCCTGAGTGCAGTGCTTAGCCTCGCATCCTGAGCATAACATTTTAGCTTTTTATGGTATCCAACCATGCTTGATAATATGTAAGTTATTTCTAACTCTTGCTTCGAACTTCTATCTGACGTGCAGAACCATTCCTACAAAGTGATTTTCACATTTGTTATTTCATTTATATTTAAATCAAAGAGCACAAATAACAATAGATGAAATAAATAGATGGACGTTTATTTATTTCAGTTAGCAGGGAGTATTTGGTAAAGAAAAACATTTTGCCTTAATTTTCACAGTACTGATTGATATAATACATACAGTTTCATAGTTGGAAATTTCTATTTGTCTCTTAAAGATCAGTAAAGTCATGACTTAGAGTGTAGAATAGATTACTGTATGCATTCTGCAAGGTAAGCACTATCTGAAAAAAACACCTTCTTTACCTGTGTGACAGGAGAAAGCACTGCATATTTCTATAGCTTTATGAGATTTGAGAAATATTTTTTGTGTTAATTTTAAAAAGTATGTCCCTAATTGATTTCGGTTTTACCATCTGGACATGTATATGTATTTCATAAATCTTTTTCTGCTCTGAAATATTTGATATGTTTTGAGACAGCTTTATGACTTTATTTTTTTTTTCTAAATAAAGAATTGCAGTTAATTTCAATGATTATGTAAGCCGTTAGAAGGTCTAGAAAAAGTCTGGAATGAGATTTCTAGATTGTTCTTTCTAGAGAATGGAAACAGGGGTGTATTTTGAAGACTGTAAGCCATTTGATTGTATCAGAATGCTCATGGTCTTAGGTGAGCAAGAATGAATAGATGAATAAGATTGTAAATGCATTCATAAACACAGCAAAACATACTGCATCTCTTAAATGCACCTTCAATGCCCTACACGAAGTCTATTTAAGAACTGAAAGTCAGTTTAGGCATTTGTGTGTGCTGCCATCCTTCCAACACTCCAGGTGAATTTCTTTCTGTAGATTCGTTCCCAGCCTTCCTCACAGTCTACATGATTCTTGCTGTATTTTACAATATCTTATTATCTCAAGAGATAATTTAATTAAATTCTCATATGACATTTTAATTTTCTTCCATATTTTGAATATCTTAAAATTTATTAACCCTGTTTCATATATTTTCACTTGCCATTAATCAAAATTGGTGGTAAATAAAATTAGGCAGTAGTATCTAAGGTACCAGCATCAAGTGTCAGGGTATGAACAAGAAAATAAGAGATAATTTTTTTCTCATGTGTTTATCTACCAGTCAAATGATACTAAGTTTTACAAATGATTCACAAAGGTTGTGGCCAAGTGTTGGTGCCAGTGTGATTGAGAGTTCTTAAACGTGAGGGACTTAAAGATGATGATAACACAGACCTTGTTCATCTTTAGTGTGATGAAGTTCGTGTGCTATAAGTGGATTTTCTTTGTCTTTGAATCATTGGAAAGTAGAAAATAATTGTGGGAAAATATGCACTTGTCAGTTAAAGTATAGGAAGTGAAGGTGACAGACTTCCTTCAAGCAGGGGTCTTCTCAGGCCCATTGTACCAGGAGGGTTTAAGCACTTTGGAATGTACATCAATTTTGTTAATATTATCATAAATTGAGAAGATTGTTTTTAAAGAGCATGTATGTTTAGGTATTAGAATACTACAATGCCAAATCAATATTACATAATGAAGTACAAGGAACACAAAGAGGAAAAAGTATTTAAAAGGCAAAATTCAGAATGTACTCATTATGGAAGTTTTAGGCATTTTCTTTTTATGTGTTGATAAATTATTTTGTGATTTCCACAATCTAAATTTTTCAATGAACTTACTTGTTTTTCTGTTGTTTTCCAGTTCTTATCAAAATAGTTCATGGCGACCATTTTAAAAATGTTTCTCAAGCAATAAATACTACACTTTGGGAAACACTGTTCAGTTCCTAAGGGATTTTTCCAGCAGTCTCTACTTCCATACTGATAGATTATGATAACAATGATACATAAAAGACATACCAAATATTCATATAAAATTCAATAGAGTGGAGTTTCCTAATAAGCTTGTTTATTTTCTGATGTGAAAATGAAATATTCAGTTTAGGACAGTGTTCTTTTTGGATCACTCTTCCTAAATACTTGAAATTCACCTGCACATTTAGAAGAACCAGGACCCATTGTGAAATTCAGTACTTGATTTTCAAATGCAATCATTTCCTCCCTGCTAGAGTGCTATTTCTTTTCTAAGCTTTCTCATTCTCTCTCTCTCTCTCTCTCTCTCTCTCTCTCTCTTCTCACATCCCTTTATACATTAGTAATAACGGTTCAAACTTTTAATGGGCAATAACATTTCTTTACCTCAAATAAAGACACACAATCTGTTTCACTGAATACTGTCTGAGAGCTGTTTCTTCGCTGGAAGAGCTAAAAGAGCTTTGAAACTAGACCCCTTTGAGGAGGCTTTCCTCCTCAGCACTCCCAGCCAGACCTTGACCCTGCAGAGTTCATCTATCCCAATTTCCCATCTCTTCCCAGAGCGGTGTGCAGTGGTGCCTGGCCCTGGAGGAAGGAAGCAGAGAGCAGAAACACATACACACATACACACACACACACACACACACACACACACACACAGAGAGAGAGAGAGAGAGAGAGAGAGAGGTAGAGAGAGACTCTTCCCTATATACCTTCAGCTTGTGCTACCTCACTGTATTGATCTTTGTATTGATATTCAATCGCAAATTCTGAAATGTCCCAAAGCCAATGTGCATCCAGCCTGCAGTGCAACCTTTCAATGAGGCTTAGTGGAAAGAAGCTTGCCAGTGAGGGTGTACTGTGGAATGGGATTATAAACTAGAGTCTCTCTGATTTTCCTTTACTTCTTGGCCACCAGGAAGTGAATAACTTCCTCCCTTCCTAGTCCTGTTTTCAGTACTCTTCATTATAGACCCAGGTAACCAACCAAACATGATAACAAACCAGAACAATCATTTCCTCTTTTTAAGTTGCTTATCTAATATTTTGTCACAGTAATCCTAGTCTCAACACGGTGTTCTTATACAGCTTAACATAAGGAACTTAGCATATAAAAATTAATATAACTTCACATATAGAACTTAACATAATGTTCTTTCTGCCACTCAATAAAGAGATATTTTGGAGATCCAAGATGGTGGCACCGGGAGGACACTGTGTCTGAGGAGCAGGACAGCAGTGTCTGCACAGTGACCAAGAGACAGAACTCTGGGCCCTAAAACACCAGCTTTTGCAATTCCCAGGTGAGAAGAAACCCCATGGTGTGGGAAGCAATCAAGTCCTCTCTCAGGTCATCGAGCTAAAACCTGGAAGACTTCCCCATTCCAGGCAGGCACTCAGTCACCAGACCAGAGCCACAATCCTTTGTGTCTTGATCACCTTCCCAGGCTGAACTGTGGGAACCAAAACACCAGACACTGAGATTCCCAGTTGTAAGAAAATCCCACAGGGAAGGAAGCAAATGGGACAACCTCAGGTCACCCAATCTTTCCTCAGAAAAAGGTCCTGAGGACCAGCAGGCTACCAGCTACCAGCCCAGAGACATGCTGCGTTCCTGACTCTCCCTCACAGACAGAACTGTGCACCTTAGAGCACCAGAGACTGGGTTTGCCAGTCAGGAAAAAAAACACAGTGAGGGAACTCTGGGCCCTCAGGTCTGAGCTTAGAGCACTCAGCTGACTCCCCATCACACACGGAAAAGTTCTTGGAAACTACCCGGGTCCCTGCAGGTACTCGGTGGCCAGCTTGGAGCCACCACCTGCCTGAGCCTGCGTGCTCTATACTCCACCCCAGACAGAACTATGGACCTCAACACACCAAAGATTGGGTCTCCCTGTTGGGCAGAAACCCCACGGTGGTGGTGGAGGAACATCTGGTCCTCTCTGAGGACACCCAGCTCCGGAAAAGTTTCTGGATCCCCCAGGCTCCAGGCTGGATGCATGAGCCTGCTGCATGCATGAGATCTGTGCTCACCTGCCACTGATTACCCCTTGGGTACTGGGGCACAGACTTCCAAACTCAGATCTACAGAACTCTGGGATCCCTAAGATCAGCCCCTAGATACTGCTCCAAGTGGCAACCAGTTATCCCTAAATAAACAGAACAAACTGCAGAGCACCCAGGTTATATCAGCAGATCACCACATTTAGAGCAAGAAACCCAGAAGCAGGGCAGCTGTCTCCAGGACTTCTACAGGTGAGAGGAGAGCCCCCTTGACTAACAGAGACTACAATTACCACTCAGGTCTATACACCTGAGATGAACTGTGGCAGTTCCTGAAAAACACTGGCCATTCACTGACCATACCCAAAAAGCTGAGGAGGCCACCTTAAGGAAAAACCATCTTCCTGCCAAGAGAATTCTTCCCACCCTATGATTACAGGAAGCACCAGAAACTAACAGCCAACACCTAAGAGAACCCAATGGGTAGAGGCCAGCTTAAAACTCAAGCAAGAAAAGACAGAAAAATAGGGCATTTCCAGAACCCAGTTATCCAGGGGCAAGCAGCCCTGGACACCCCAGCATAAATGAAATTTAAGATGACCTTACATTTATGCTTATGAAGAGGATAATAGAGGAAACAAATAAAATGCATGAAGATTAGAGGAAGATAAAGTCAAACAGATTATAGATATTGCTGAGATTCAAAGCCAAACTTTGGACAGAGTACAGAGAATATTATGAAAGAAGGGGGAGATAGAAAGACCTGGAGGGAACAGGAGCTCCACAAAGGAGCAACAGAATCAAAAAATCTGGGCACAGGTGTCTTTTCTGAGACAGATACTCCAAACAGGGACCATGCATTGAAAAAACTTAGAACCCCTGTGCAGATGTAGCCCAAGGAAGTTCAGTATCCAAGTGGTTTCCCCAATAATAGGACCAGGGACCATCTCTGACATGAACTCATGGGCTGGCTCTTGGATCACTTCTACCTGAGGGAGGAACAGTTTTGCCAGGCCACAGAGGAAGACAAAGAAGCCAGTCCTCATGAGTCGTGATAGACTGTGGTCAGATGGAATGGGAGGAAGACCTCTCCTATCATTGGACTTGGGGAGGGGCGTAGGAGAAAAAGAGGGAGGGAGGGTGGGATTGGAAAGTGATCAGGGAGGGGCTACAGCTAGGATACAAACTAAATAAACTGTAATTAATAAAATAAAAATGTAAAGTTTTTTCTTTTTTAAATTTATTTATTTTTATTAATTACAGTTTATTAACTTTGTATCCTCCCATAAGCCCCTCCCTCCTCCCCTCCTGGTCCCACCCTCCTTCTCCCTTCTTCAGGCGTGCTCCTCCTCCCCAATCCACTGATAGGGGAGGTCCTCCTCTCCTTCCTTCTGATCTTAGTCTATCAGATCTCATCAGGAGTGGCTGCATTGTCATCTTCTGTGGCCTGGTAAGGCTGCTCTCCCCTCAGGGGGAGGTGATCAAAGAGCAGGCCAATCAGATTATGTCAGAGGCAGTCCCTCTTCCCATTACTATGCAACCCACTTGGACACTAAACTGCCATGGGCTACATCTGTGCAGGGATTCTAGGTTATCTCCATGAATGGTACTTGGTTGGAGTATGAGTCTCTGGGAAGACCCCTGTGTTCAAATTTTCTGGTTCTGTTGCTCTGCTTGTGGGGTTCCTGTCCTCTCCGGCTCTTAATATTTCCCAGTTCTTACATAAGATTCTATGTACTCTGCCCAACAGTTGGCCAAGAGTTGGCCATAAGTCTCAAAAATATGAAAGATCCAGAAAAAAAAATATTTCATATATCTCATGTATTAAAATATTTTCATTATAGTATATAACAATATAATTCCCTTTGTTGGCCAGATCCAAATAAATTACTTTGAAACCTAAGAAAATGATAATATTAAGATCTGCACTATGAGTCTCTGGGAAGTTCCCTGTGTTCAAATTTTCTTGTTCTGTTGCCCTCCTTGTAGAATTCCTGTCCTCTCCAGCTCTTGCTATTTCCCACCTCTTACCTAAAATTCCATTCACTCTGCCTGACAGTTGGCCATCATGCTCAGCATCTGCTTTGATAGTCTGCAGGGCAGAGGCTTTCAGAGGCCCTCTGTGGCAGGTTCCTAGGTTGTTTCCTGTTTTCTTCTTCTGATGTCCACATACTCCAACCAAGGACTATTCATGGAGATAACCTAGAACCCCTGCACAGATGTAGCCCATGGCAGTTCAGTGTCCAAGTGGGTAACATAATAATGAGAAGAGGGACTGCCTCTGACATAATCTGACTGGCCTGCTCTTTGATCACCTCCCCCTGAGCGGGGAGCAGCCTTACCAGGCCACAGAAGATGACAATGCAGCGACTTCTGATGAGAACTGATAGACTAAGATCAGAAAGAAGGAGAGGAGAACTTCCCCTATTAGTGGACTGGGGGAGGGGCATGCATGCAGAAAGGTGAGGGAGGGTGGGATTGGGAGGGGAGGAGAGAGGGGCTTATGGGGGAGATACAAAATGAATAAAGTGTAATTAATAAAAATAAAAATAATAAAAAATATCTACACTATGGTATACAGATGCATATAAACTAAAACAGCATTAATTAAGATCTCCCAGATATTGTTGAAAATGTTTTAATGATATAATCATTCATTTATATTAATGAACTAAAGTTAATTCCAGTTTTCAAAAGAAAATGTATAAATATAACACCCCTAAATTTCAATATCTCTAATGACTGAGTAAGTATGAATTAGAATAGAAAAATGTCTTTCATTAACTATTGGAGTATTCAGGCATTTTTGAAATCACATAGCTATGAAAATAATATTTCTCGAATAAGGACCCAAAACATAATACTATATATTCAATATTGTTTGTTCTAAAATATTATAAAGTGACTTACAAAAATGTCCTAAAAAGTATGTAGATAGTAGAGTGAAAGCAAAACATGACCACATGAGACTGGGAACATAAAATATCAGCAAGGGGATGGAGAGATGGCTCAGTAGTTAACAATGCCTCATACGCCTACAAAGTTCCCAAGTTTAGCTCCCAGCACCACAATATCAACTGTAACTTCAGCTCCAAAGGTGTTTGACAACTTTTCTGGCTGTTTTTGGTATTGGTACACATGCATGAACACAGGCACACATACATACACACAAATAAAAAATAATATCCTCTGAAAGTAAAACACAAAACAAACTAAAAAAACAAAACAAAATATATTTAGATTCGGCATTTAATACAAGAATACATGTGCTGTCTTTCACATACAGTTGTCAAATACAAGTGTCTGATTGGCAGAACCTAAATTGTCTTGAAACTTATCTGGAAGGAAATTCATTTAATTTACCCTTTTTATTTTGCACCTGTAAGGAGAAGGCTAGAAACTATATAGATGTGTAAGCATCAGGTCTGTTAAACTGTGGTAATTAAGCATTCTTTTTAAGCAGAGAAATGTGGGAGTTATTTGGGGAAATAAATGCTTGCTGCTCTTCCTAATCTTGTGCCTTTTCAACTTGATGATAGCTAGATGCCATGTTCTGAACCTCCACACCTTTTCTTCTATTTTGTTGTCTGTGAGTGTCTTTAGTGAATAAAATTTCCATTCATTCTCATATTTTCCATTTTGATTCTGCACATATGCCTTGCATATTTCTCATGGAACGTATTGTTCTTAAACCACTTGAACACTGTGATATGTGTACAGCAGAGATAAAAATGTAAATATTTAGTTTAGAAAACCCTTAATGTACAGATCTTAAGAATTGCCTCATGTTTCGACTCACATTCGTACTCTGTCAAACCCTTGAGGGGATGTGTGTAGTGAAGAATAAAGATAATGGAGACACAAACAGGGTTAGTGGAACCCATTAGACACAGCAAAGCAACTTGCAGACCTTTCTCAGATCTAGAAGCTTTCTGGTCCATGCAGGTGTGGGTAATCAATATGAATGTAGAGAAGTTGGAGCAAAGTTAGGGGCCTACCAGGAAGTCTGTGTTTTATTCAAACAGCATAGAGTTTTAAATAGTTGCTGGAAAGAACTTGTTTGGCCTAAAAAGGTAACATAACATAGTGTAGACAAAGGAGGGCTGGAATAAAATTAGAGTGGAGATTAGAGAAGAGCACTCAAAGCTCTGGGGCACTGGTTCTGCTTTTTATTCCTGCTAAGGTTGACAGTTACTTGAGTGAACAGAGACTTGATGGAGAACATAGAATCGAGAATCATCTACATTTATGGGCTAAGGAACAGGTAAAAAATGATCTTGGTTTATTATGAGGTGGTTTTGTAGTGGAAGCAGTTTTTTTTTTCATCAAAATGACACATTCTTATTAAGCATATGGCTAACTTGAGGTGCTTATACAGTCAAAGCTGGACATGAAGGTGGGTCTCATGCCTGAAGGTACCATTTCCCTTGCTGTTTATTGCTTATTTTACCCACCCCTTTTTGAAATGCTTCCAGCTACCTTTTCCCTTCCAGATTTAACACATTCTAATGTTAAGTCATGTCATGCCTCAGTAATGAAACAGATTACTTTTCTGTCACTGTGAGCAATTCCACACCTGAAGCTGCTGTAGCGGATTAGGGAACTTTCTTTCCAACATGATGCTTTCCACTTCTCTACGGTTATACTATCTTTCTAAGCAAATAGTTGCTTCAAGAATAGAATGCTAAATGCATTGGAGGGAAGTTTACTAATTAACTTTTCTTTCCCTGTGATTTCATTTCCTGCTTTGTCAACCTTCTACAAAAAGGAAGTCTACAAAATCACCTGCACCTTGACAGAATGTTCCCATTAGTGGCAAAGCCAGGTGATCAGACATTGATTCAATAATACAGGGTGTTTTGCTTTTGGTTAGGTTTCTTTTCATTTTTTTCCTTTTTTATTATTATCATTTACTACAATTTATTCAATTTTTAATCCCAGCTGTACTTCCCTTCCTCATCTCCTCCAAGTCCCACCCTCACTCACTCTTCTCTCCCTGTGCCCCTCCCCAAGTCCACTGATAGGAAAGGTCCTCCTCCCCTTCTATTTGACCCTAGCCTATCAAGTCATATCAGGACATTGTCTCCCTCTGTGGAATTGCAAGGCTGCATCCCCCCAGGGGGAGGTCATCAAAGAGCCTGACACTGAATTCATGCCAGGGGTTCTAGGTTTCTGTACAACCATTTTTTTTTTTAGAAAAGTTATTAATGACTTGAGTGTGAAATGACTGACAAGCATAACATTGGGAAAGTATAAAATACATTTAGAGTCTACATTTAATGAGAATTTAAATAACTTTGTAAACACACAAAAAGCAACCCTCTGTGTAATGTAAAATGTCTGATTTGAATTAAAGTAATGACAAAAATGCAGGCAAATATTCTAAATTAATGAGAATATCCTGTTGATCAGATTTTGTATCAATCAGCCACATTCATTTTAAAGCAATGAAAGACAAGAATCTCACTAGGAGAGTCTCCTTTATGTGTTTAAATAACCACAGATCAATGACTGTACACTATTCATTGGCAAAGTATCTTAACAGTGTAACTGTGTTGAATAGGGTTTTTTGTTGTCTTTTTTTTAAATATTAGTTACAGTTTGTTGACTTTGTATCCCTGGTGTATCCCACTCCCTCTTTTCCTCCCAATCCCACCCTCCCACACTCATCTCCTCTCTGCACCTTTCCAAGTCCACTGATAAGGGAGAACCTCTTCCCTTTCCATCTGATACTTGTTTATCAGGTGTCTTCAGGACTGGCTACAAAGTCCTCCTCTGTGACCTAGCAAGGCTGCTTTGGGGGGGGGGTGTCAAAGAGCCCCCCCATTGAGTTTATGTCAGAAACAGTCCCTGTTCTTATTAGGGTACTCACTTGGATATTGAGCAACCAAGGGCTACATCTGAGCAGGGGCTGTAGGTTGCATCCATACATGGTCATTGTTTGGAGACAGTCTCATAAAAGATCCCTGTGCCCATATATATTTGGTCCTTGTGGAACTCCTGTCCTCTCCAGGTAGTATTAACTCCCCACCCCCGCGCTTTTTTTTTTTTTTTTTTGTTCCCTGCATCCTGCTCTGCTGGGGGTTTGGTTATGAGTCTTAATATTTGTTTTAATACATTGCTAGGCAGAGTCTTTCAGAGGCCCTCTGTGGTAGCTCTTGTCCTGTTACTTGTTTGCTCCTACAACCAATGTCCATCCCATTTGTCTTTCTAAGTGAGAATTGATCATCATAACCTGGGTCTTCTTTCTTGTTTATCTTGTTTAAGTGGGTAGATTTCAGTATATTTATCCTATCTTATAGGACTATATAAGTGAGTATATACCATGTGAGTCTTTCTGCTTTTGGGATACCTCACTCAGGATGATCATTTCTAGGTCCCACCATTTGCCTGCAAATATCATGATTTTGTGTAAAAGTACCACAATTTCTATATCGATTCCTCAACTGAGGGACATCTGGGTTGTTTCCAGGTTCTGGCTATTACAAATAAAGCTGCTACAAACATGGTTGAGCAAATGTCCTTGTTGTGTACTTAAGCCTCTTTTGGATATATGCCTAGGAGTGGTATAACTGGATCCTGAGGAAGCACTATTTCTAATTGTCTGAGAAAGCACCAGATTGATTTCCAAAGTGGTTGTACAAGTTTTCATTCCCACCAGCAATGAAGGAGGGTTCCCCTTTCTCCACAACCTCTCCAGCATGTGTTGTAGCTAGAGTTTTTGATCTTAGCCATTCTGGTGGGTGTCAGGTGAAATCTCAGGGTCGTTTTGATTTGCAGTTCTCTGATGGCTAAGGATGTTGAACATTTCTTTAAGTGTTTCTCTGCCATTCTGTATTCCTCTACTGAGAATTCTTTGTTTAGCTCTGTACCCCATTTTTTAATCGAATTGCTTGATTTGCTGCTTTTTAACTTCTTTAGTTCTTTATATATTCTGGATATCAGCCCTCTGTCAGATGTAGGATTGGTGAAGATCCTTTCCCAGTCTGTAGGCTGTCATTTTGTTTTGATGTCTATGTCCTATGTTGTACAGAAGCTCTTAAGCTCCATAAGGTCCCATTTAGGGATTGTTTCTCTTAAAGCCTGTGCTGTTGGTGTTCTGTTCAGGAAGTTGCCTCCTGTGCCAATGAGTTCCAATGTCTTACCCACTTTTTCTTCTATCCAATTTAGTATATCTGGTTTTATGTTGATATCTTTGATCCATTTGGACTTTAGTTTTGTGCAGGGTGATAAATATGGATCTATTTTCATTTTTCTGCATGTAGACATCCAGTTGGACCAGCACCATTTGTTGAAAATGCTCTTTTTTCCACTGAATGGTTTTGGTTTCTTTGTCAAAAATCAAATATCCATAAGTATGTGGGTTTAATTTTGGGTCTTCTATTTCATTCCATTGATCCACTCACTATTCTATTTCTATGCAAATAACATGCCATTTTGTTGTTGTTGTTTTTGTTTGTTTGTTTGTTTGTTTACTATTGCTCTGTAGTATAGCTTGAGATCAGGGATGGAGATGCCTCCAGACAATCTGTTCTTGTACAGGATCGTTTTGGAAATTCTGGGTTTTTTTTTTTTTGTTTCTCCATATGAAGCTGATAATTTTCCTCTCAAAATCTATGAAGAATTGTATTGGTATTTTGATGGGAATTGCATTGAATCTGTAGATTACTTTTGGCAGGATAGCCATTTTCACTATGTTAATCCTACCGATCCATGAGCATGGGGAGATCTTTCCATCTTCTGATATCCTCTTCCATTTTTTTCTTCAGAGACTTGAAGTTTTTCTCATACAGGTCTTTCACTTGTTTGGTTAGAGTCACTCCAAGGTACTTTATGTTATTAGTGGCTATTGTGAAGGGTTTTGTTTCCCTAATTTCTTTCTCAGCCCTTTTGTCTTGGGTATACAGGAGGGCTTCTGATTTTTTTGAGTTAATTTTGTATCCAGCCACTTTGCTGAAAGTGTTTATCAGCTGAAGGCGTTCTATGGTTGAATTTTTGGGGTAGCTCATGCATTCTATCATATCATCTGTGAATAGTGAAACTTTGACCTCTTCTGTTCCAAATTGTATTCCCTTGATTTCCTTTAGTTGTCTCATTGCTCTAGTAAGGAATTCAAGTACTATGTTGAAGAGATATGGAGACAATGGACAGCCTTGTTTTGTCCCTGATTTCAGTGGGATTGATTTAAATTTCTCCCCATTAAGTTTGATGTTAGCTATAGGCTTGCTGTATATTGCTTTTACTATCTTTAGGTATGTGCCTTGTATCCCTGATCTCTCCAAGACTTTAAACATGAATGGGTGTTGGATTTTGTCAAATGCTTTTTCAGCATCTAAGGAGATGATCATGTGGTTTTTCTCCTTCAGTTTGTTTATATGGTGCATTGCATTGATGGATTTCCGTATATTGAAACACCCTTGCATGCCTGGGGTGAAGCTCACTTGGTCATGGTGGATGATATCTTTCATCTGTTCTTGGATTCGGTTTGCCAGTATTTTATTGAGTATTTTTGCATTAATGTTCATAAAAGAGATAGGTCTTAAGTTCTCTTTTTTTGTTGGGTCTTTTTGTGGTTTAGGTATCAAGGTAACTGTGGCTTTGTAGAATGATTTTGGTAATGCTCTTTCTGTTTCTATTTTGTGGAATATTTTGAGGAGTATTGTTATTAGTACTTCTTTGAAGGTCTGGTAGAATTCTGCACTGAAACTGTCTGGCCCAAGGCTTTTTTTGGAGGGGAGACTGTTAATGACTGGTTCAATTTCCTTGGGGGATATAGGGCTATTCAGTCTTTCTACTTAATGTTGGTAGATGGAATCTATCAAGAAAATTGTCCATTTCATTTAGATTTTCAAATTCTGTGGTGTACAGGCTTTTGTAGTATGACCTAATGATTGTTTGGATTTCCTCAGTGTCTGTAGTTATGTCACCGTTTTCATTTCTGATTTTGCTGATTTGGATAGATTCTCTCTGCTTTTTAGTTAGTTTGGCTAAGGGTTTGTCTATCTTGTTGATTTTCTCAAAGAACCAGCTTTTTATTTCATTGATTCTTTGAATAGTTTTATTTGTTTCTAATTGATTGATTTCAGCCCTGAGTTTGATTATTTCCATCCATCTGCTCCTCTTGGGTGTGTCTGCTTCTTTTTTTTTTCTAGGGTTTTCAGTTGGGGCATTAAGTTGCTTGTATGTGATGTTACAAATTTCTTCTTGAAGGCACTTAGACCTATGACGTTTCCTCTGAGCACTGCTTTCAATGTGTCCCATAAATTCAGGTATGTTGTGCCTTCATTTTCATTGAATTCTAGGATGTGTTTAGTTTCTTTCTTTATTTCTTCGTTGACCCAGCTGTCATTGAGTAGCAAGTTGTTCAGTTTCCATGTGCGTGTAGGCTTTTTGTTATTTCCGTTGTTGTTGATGTCCAGCTTTAGTCCATGGTAGTCAGATAGAATACAGGGATTATTTCAATCTTCTTGTATCTGTTGAGGCTTGCTTTGTGACCAACCATATGGTCTATTTTGGAGAACGTTCCATGAGGTGCTGAAAAGAATTATACTCTTTTGAGTTTGGGTGAAAAGATCTGTAGACATCTATTAGGTCCATTTGATTTAGGGATTCTGTAAGTGCCTATTTCTCTATTTGGTTTCTGTCTAGTTGATCTGTCCCTTGGTGAGAGTGGGGTGTTAAAGTCTCCTAGTATTAAGGTATTAGGATCAATGTATGATTTAAGCTTTAATAATGTTTTATTTATGAATGTAGGTGCTCTTGTATTTGGGGCATAGATGTTCAAAATTGTGATCTCCCCTTGGTGGATTTTTTCTTTGATGAGAATATAGTGGCCCTCCTTATCTTTTTTGCTTAATTTTGGTTGAATGTCTATTTTATTAGATATTAGGATGACTACTCCAGCTTGTTTTCTGGAACCATTAGCTTGAAAAACATTTTTCCTGCCCTTTGCTCTGAGGTAGTGTTTATCTTTATTACATAGGTGTGTTTCTTGGATGCAACAGAATGTTGGATCTTGTTTCCGCAACCATTCTGTTAGTCTTTGTTTTTTGGGGGGGTAGTTGAGTCCATTGATGTTGATAGATACTAGTAACCAACAATTGTTACTTTTTTTTTTGATGTGGGGTTGGTGGTATTGCTGAGTTTCATTGCCTGTATTCTTTTGGTTTTTTGTTGTGTAGTTATCTATTTCCTTTGTTTCCTTAGATGTAGTTGTTTTCTTTAGGTTGGAGTTTCCCTTCTAGTAACTTCTGTAGAACTGGGTTACTGTGTATATATTGTTTAAATTTGTTTTTTTTTTTTTTTTCATGGAATATTTTGACTTCTCTGTCTATGTTGATTGAAAGTTTTTCTGGGTATATTAGTCTGGGTTGGCATCTATGGTCCCTTAAGGACTGCATGATTTCTGTCCAGGCCCTTCTGGCTTTCATAGTTTCTGTTGAGAAATCTGCTGTGATTCTGATAGGTCTACCTTCATATGTTACTTGGCCTTTTTTCCCTGTTGCATTTAATTTTTTTTTCTTGTTGTTGTTCTGAAGATTCAGTGTTTTAACTATGATGTGACATGAAGAATTTCTTTTCTGGTCTAGCCTATTTGGTGTTCTGTAGGCCTTTTGTATGTTTATGGACATCTCTTTCCTTAAGTTGGGAAAATTTTCTTGAAAATATTTTCCGGATATTGGAGCCTGATGTCTTCTTTTCCATCTACTCCTATTATTCTTAGATTTTTGTCTTTTAATGGTCCTTGATTTCTTTCATGTTTTGTGTTTATAACTTTTCTGATTTTATTTTTTCTTTGAGAGAAGTGTCAATTTCTGCAAGTGTATCTTCGGCACCTGAGATTCTCTCTTCCATCTCTTGTATTCTGTTGGTGATGCTTACCTTTGTAGTTCCTGATCTTTTCTCTATGTTCTCCAGCTCCAGGTTTTTCTCTATTTG
The DNA here is from genome assembly GCF_030254825.1 of Meriones unguiculatus. Taxonomy (NCBI): domain Eukaryota; kingdom Metazoa; phylum Chordata; class Mammalia; order Rodentia; family Muridae; genus Meriones; species Meriones unguiculatus. The sequence goes on from NC_083367.1 coordinate 8,525,132, forward strand.
TGTTTTCTTTATTGATTCTAATTTTGTTTTCATGTCTTGCACCATTTCCTTTATCTCTGTGTATGTGGATTCTTGTCTTTCCATGATGGCTTCTATTTTTTTGTCCGTTTCCCCTCTCTAAATTGCTAATTGTGCCTCTACTTGTTTGGCTGTGTTTGCTTGTATTTCTTTGAGAGTTTTGTTCATTTCTTCTTTATTTGCCTTCATTTGTGTAGATATTTCTTTAAGAGCTTTGTTCATCTCTTTGTTTGCCTCAATTTTCGTGGTCATTTCTCTGAGAGTTTTATTTATTTCCTCTTTGTTCATCTTGATTTCTGTAGCTCTTTCTTTGAGGGCTTTGTTCATTTAGTCTTTATGTGCCTCTAATAGCTGTTTTTTTGTGTATCTAGTGAATTGAAGTGTCCATTGATTTGTGGGGTTGCTGGTGAAGCCATAATGTCCTGATTGTGTCTTTTTTTTAATTTTACTTTTGATTTATCCATTTTACACCTGGATCATAACCACCTCTCTTCTCTCCTCCAGGTCCCACCCTTCCTCCATGTTTCCTCTCTCCCTGCTCCCTGCTTCTCAGAGAAGGGAGTTCCCCCTAACCCCAGCATATCAAGTTGCATCAGGACGAAGCACATTCTTTTCCCATGCATCCCTGCCATTGAAAGGGATCAAAAAGCTGGCAACAGAGACTCAGAGTCAGCCCCCATTCCCTTAGTGAAAGACCAAGCTGTCCATTGGCTACTGGCCCAGGTCCAGTCCATGCCTGGTCCTTGGTAGGTGCTTCAGACTCCACAGGTCCCTCTGGGCCTTGGTTAGTTGGTTCTTTTGGTCTCCTGGTTGAGTTCCTGTCCCCTCTGTGTCTTTCTATCTTTTCCCCCACTGTTCCACAAGGCTTTCTGCGCTCTACCTAATAACTGGTTGTGGATCTCTGTATCTGTTTCTTTCAGCTCCTGGGTGGAACAACTCAGTACAGCGATGCTAGGTTCCTGCCTGTAGGCATAGCAGAGTATCCTTCATCATGTCAGGGGTTGACTCTACCATGAGTTAAATATCAGGTTATGGGTTGGACCTTTCTCTGCTCTATTTTTGTCCCTGCAGGTCTTGTAGGCAGGGTAAATTTTGAGTCCAAGTTTTTGTGGATGGGTTGGTGTTCCTCCTCCTTCCACTAGGAGTTGTATCTAGTTAGAGGGTGTCCTCTTCAGTCTCTGTGGCCCCTGTTACTAGGAGTCTCAGGTAGACTCACCAACATATCCTCCCAGGAGCCCCAAAGAGACAAGTGACAAGGAGGACCCAAAGAAGGATGCTAAACTCCCATTCAGAATTAGAAATTGAATAAACAGCAGAAGTGGTTGAAGAGAGGGAATCGGGAAAGAGGGAATATAGAGAGAAATGAGGGTTAATATCAGTTAGACCTCTGGAAGCATGGGGTGGGCTTGTAGAAAAAAGAGAAATCTTGGGCTGGGACTTCTCTGTGACAAGTTTTGTTTTCTGGATTTTTGTTTGTTTGTTTGCTTGATTGCTTTTTTGTTTTGTCAACATGATACAATCTAGAATCATTTAGAAGCAAGTTCCGCAGCTAAGAAAATGCCTCCATTGAATGGGCCTGTAGGCAAGCCTTTGGAATATTTTCTTGATTACTGATTGATGTGGGAGTGTCAGAGTACCTCACCCACTAGAGGAGTACTGCTGCTGAGCAAGGGGTACTGCCTGTATAGGAAAGCAACATGAAGAGGCCAGGGGTAGCAAACCAGTAAGAGATGCTCCTTTGTGATCAGAACATGTTAGCCATATAAACACTTTCCTCCCACAATTGCTTCCGACCCTGCTGTTTCACAGCAATAGAAAAGAAACGAAAACACCATTACTTTGTTCAACAGTATTATTAAGAACACAGTGATCATGATGAAGTTATCAGCAAACCCCTGTCCCCTCCAAAAACTTATTTTACCTACCCTCAACTGACACTCCTACCCACGTACTGTGAGGTGGAGCTCACTGTTGATGCAAGTGATTTGCTCTCATTGCTTCATTCCAGACTAGAAAGTAGAGTGAGCTATATGAACAGATAATTTGAAAGCAAAGAACTTTTCCTTGAGTTTAACTTTTGAGTTGATCTGGCCTATTGCCTTCTTTACTGCTTTTTATTCAGGAGGTTGTATAACTCCATTTGCTAACATAGCTTCAATTCTGCCAAGAATATTCAGAAAGTCTAATTCATTCTTTGCTACCAGTAACAGCATGAATTATATACTGTCTTGAAAAAAAAGGAGGAAGTTATCTTCATATCTTTTTTGGAATTTCCGTGGAAACTGGCTGCATGATTTTCTAGGCTATGTTTGACCCACAAGGCACATGGGGGTCCACTGGACAAGAACAAGATATAGGGGCTTCTGGTGCCTCTGCTGATCTTTCTTCATTCTACATTCCTTTCACCTCAATGATATCTGGCATGTTCCAGGAGTAAGAAAAATAAGTTGGCAGAACAGCCTTTGTTTGCTGGAAGATATAAAGTGATGCAAACTATAAAATGTAAAAGTGGGTGTTTTCTTAATATCATGCCTCCTTCTATGCTTCTGTATCAGAAAGATATACAATAGAAGAACAGGAATAAAAATATTACCGTCTTAGGGATCTCATATACAAGCTTTGTTTTAAGTAATAGGGAAAGAAATCTCCCATGCCACCTTCATTTATATAAAAATTATATAAGCCAGAAATGCAATTAAGAATATATTAGGTTCTTCCTTATACCTGCATCTAATTCTTGGACAAAATATAGAGTGGTGATGACAAATAGCTCTTGGACTGTTTGTTTCAGTTTGCAATGACCATGAAATGTTCAGTAAGGCACTGCTATCTCTTCATACACTTCAGTTTATACTCACATTTTTTTCTATCATAGATAATAGTGCTGAACAGACCTTTCCTAAAGGCCAGAACACTGGCAAGGTATCAAAATAAAGTGGAAGTCGTGGGTCATCATAAAGCATCATAACTCCTAAGAAGATAATGCATACTACTAAATGATGCTTGCTTCCTAGAGCTTTAATTGTCAAATGTAATACTGACTCTAGTTGCTTCATTTCAAAGATGCAGAAATTATAGTACATAGATAAGAAACTTCACTGAAGAACAAGCAGGGGCTAAGGACAATGCAAAGATAATCAAAAGCTTTCTAAAGGTGTCAAATCCCAGTTTTCCTGGTGCTGTGTGTGTCTAATTTGAGAATGCATGTATGTCAGCATGTAGCTTGAGAACAATGCTACTGGGGGGTTCTATTGTCTCCTGTTTTGGGGTCATTTTTTATCTTAATGGTCTGCCTTGTGTATTACTCATTTAAATTTTGTGTTTTGTGTTTATTTACAGACATATACAAACATACGCACATGCATTATGTATGTGTGTAGTGTGTATTTTTATACTTCTTTCTGTTTTTTGTTCAGTTCTGGTTCCTTCTTTTTCTTTCTTTCTTTCTTTATTTTTTTTTATTTTCTTTTTTACCTATTTGTTTGTTTCCTATTTGTTTGGAGTTGGATTTATGGTGAGCTGGGGATAATCTGGAAGGGAATTCAGAAAGGAGAAACTGTGACCACAACATATTGTACAAAAAATTACTTTAAATAAAAAAATTAAAATATTGGAATTGAGAGGGAAGGAGGGAGGGGGCTATAGCTGGGATACAGCTATAATTAACATAAAAAATAAAATTAAAATTAAAAAATTGCAGGAGCCTACCACAGAGGGCCTCTGAAAGACTATACCCAGCAGGGTATCAAAACAAGTGCTGAGACTCACAGCCAAACTTTGGGCAGGGTGCAGGGAATCTTATGAAAAAAAGGAGGAGATAGAAAAACCTGGAGGGGACAGGATCTCCACAAGGAGAGCAACAGAACCAAAATATCTTGACACAGGGGTCTTTTCTGAGACTGATACTCCAACCAGGGACCATGCATGGAGATAACCTAGAACCTCTGCACATATGTAGCCCATGGCAGCTCAGTATCCAAGTGTATGCCCTAGTAAGGTGAAAATAGCCTGTCTCTGACATGAGCTCATGGGCTGGCTCTTGAATCACCTCCACCTGATGGAGGAGCAGCCTTACAAGTCCACAGAGGAAGACAATGCAGCCAGTCCTGATGAGACCTGATAGACTAGGGTCAGATGAAAGGGAAGGAGGACCTCCCTTATCATTGGATTGGCGGAAGGGCATAGGAGAAGAAGAGAGACGTTGGGATTGGGAGGGGTTGGGGGAGGGGTCTACAGCTGGGCTACAAAGTGAATAAACTGTAATTAATAAAAATAAAATAATTTTTTAAGAATAATAAAGATCAGAAATAGTCCCTGTTCCCCTTACTATGGAAAAACCTATTGGTTACTGAGCTACCATGGGCTACATCCAAGCAGAGGTTCTAGCTTGTATCCATACATGGTCCTTGCTGTATTATCAGTCTCAAAAAAGACCCTTGTGCCCAGTTATATTTGGTCTGTGTGGAGCTCCTATCCTTTCCACGTTACACTAACTCCCCCTTCTTTTATATGATTCCCTGCACTCTGCCAAAGGTTTGGTTATGAGTCTTAGTATCTGCTTTGATACAATGCTAGATAGAGTCTTTTAGGGGCCCTCTGTGGTAGGCTCCTGTCCTGTTACTTGTTTTCTCCTACGTCCAATGTATATCCCATTTGTCTTTCTAAGTGAGGATTGATCATCTTACCCTGGGTCCTCTCTCTTGTGTATCTTCTTTTTTTTTTTTTTCAATGCAGTTTATTCAGGAACCTTGAACAATCCTCGGGCCCTGGGGAAAGCCAGCCCACAGCTTAAATAGCCTCTGGGTAGCCAACCCCAGCGTGCCACGTGGGCAATGCAGATAGGTCCACATACATGGAAGCAAGCCAGATCCTCAGCCTTAGCCAAATGGGAATTGTTCGTGACAGAGAGCACTCGCCATCGGGAAGGTGGAAGGCAGAAACCAGCTCCATCTTTAAGGCATAGCATTCCGCAGCTCTCTACAGTTCCCCCTTTTTGTTTTAGACACATCAGGCAAGAGTAGAGGTCTGATCTCTGATATTAGAAATAAATTGGGACTTTGTACCAATGTTCGTTTAGGTGTCATCCACCCAAAGAGCATCAGACCCGTCTGATACCTTTTTCTCAGAGGCGGGACCTGGGGCATCAACCCGCATGCAACCAGACATGCTCTTCTCTGGGTCCAAAGCGGCTGACCCTGAGTGCAGTGCTTAGCCTCGCATCCTGAGTGTAACGTTTTAGCTTTTTATGGTATCCAACCATGCTTGGGGAGAATGTCCTGCTTCAATGGCTGTAAAGGCCTGAATGATCATGGCTGCATCACACTGTTGTGAGACTCTAATCTTGCATATATACCACAGGCAAACCAAGGAGACCAACACCAGAAGGCCTGCTAACGCTCCCATGCCCGCCCATTCCTTCAGATGATTCATGGCTGCAGCAATCCATGATGATAATCCTGTGGCTAGTCCTGCGTCCACTCTGGTAGAATTTACTGTGACAATGGCCACTCTCAGCTGCTCCATCGTAGTATCGAATTCTCCAGTCCAATTACCTAAAATATAGCTTGACAATTGTTTAGACAGATTTGCAGCACAGGAAAAATTTTCATGTTATATGCTAGTGACTCAAAGTCCAGCATATTTTCATTGACAGCCAAGTTGAGCGATTCGCCATAGGGTATCAATTTGCTCCTGCACAAGGTCAATCCTCTGATTGAATACCATCAAGCTTCCTTTTAGTTGAGCATTAATTCCTTTTTGTACAACTAAGGCATGAGCTACATTGGCTAAATGATTATTCCCAGGGTCTGAGCAGTCTGCCCAGTATGACTCCTGGCTAATGCCCCGGTGGTAGCTCCAATAGCCGCCAATGAGATGGCAGTAACAGTGGGGGCTGTAGTTCCAAGATCCCTTTTCTGTCTGAAGAGAGTCATAGCATGAGGGGCATCAACGGGCACAGGCACGCAGTGAGGCATGCGAGTAACCAGGGCATACCTAAATTTACTAGCATTCCAGCCTTGGGCAAAAAAGCAAGTATCATTACCACAATTACTTGGCTCTATCTGGCTAATAATGAATAAAAATGGGGGATATAGACAAACAGGTGTGGGCTTATAGCAAATATTATGAGAAGCTTTAACCCCCTCATTGGAACATCCTGCGTCAGTTCTAGAACTAGCAGTGGTGGTGTCCGAGGTCTGAGTAGGTTCAGGAGACCATTGCCCCCAGGGGCGAGACGTGCTCCATGCCAATTGACTAACTCCATGTTTTCCTCCACTTTTGAAAGTCATTTAAGGTTCTTATATTATTTTTTTCCCTTTTTTTAAAATTTTTCATCAATTACACTTTATTCATTCTGCATCCCCCCATAAGCCCCTCCCTCCTCCCCTCCCAATCCCACCCTCCCTCCTCCCTCTGCTTGCATGCCACTCCCCAAGTTCACTAATAGGGGAGGTTCTCTTCTCCTTTCTGATCTTAGTCTGTCAGTTCACATCAAAAGTGGCTGCATTGTCCTCTACTATGGCCTGGTAAGGCTGCTCCCCCCCAGAGGGAGGTGATCAAAGAGCAGGCCAATCAGATTATGTCAGAGGCAATCCCTCTTCACATTACTATGTAACACAATTGGACTCTGAACTGCCCTGGGCTACATCTGTGCAGGGGTTCTGGGTTATCTCCATGAATAGTCCTTGGTTGGAGTATGAGTCTCTGGGAATTTCCCTGTGTTCAAATTATCTTGTTCTGTTGCTCTCCTTGTGGAGACCCTGTCCTCTCCAGCTCTTACTATTTCCCAGTTCTTACCTAAAATTCCATTCACTCTGCCCAACAGTTGCCCATCAGGCTCAGCATCTGCTTTGATAGTCTGAAGGGCAGAGGCTTTCAGAGGCCCTCTGTGGTAGGTTCCTAGGTTGTTTCCTGTTTTCTTCTTCTTCTGATGTCCATCCTCTTTGCCTTTCTGGATGGGGATTGGACGTTTTAGTTAGGGTTCTCTCTCTTGCTTAGTTTCTTTAGATGCACAGGTTTTAGTGGGTTTGTCCTATGTTGTATGTCTATATGAGTGAGTATATACCATGTGTGTCTTTTTGCTTCTGGGACAACTCACTCAGGATGATCCTTTCCAGATCCCACCATTTACCTGCAAATTTCATGATTTCCTTATTTTTCATTGCTGAGTAATATTCCATTGTGTAGATGTACCACAATTTCTGCATCCATTCTTCAGTTGAGGGGCATCTGGGTTGTTTCCAGCTTCTGGCTATTACAAATAAAGCTGCTACAAACATGGTTGAGCAAATGTCCTTTTTGTGTACTTGAGCCTCTTTTGGATATATGCCCAGTAGTGGTATGGCTGGATCTTGAGGAAACACTATTCCTAGTTGTCTGAGAAAGCGCCAGATTGATTTCCAGAGTGGTTGTATAAATTTACATTCCCACCAGCAGTGGAGAAGGGTTCCCCTTTCTCCACAACCACTCCAGCATGTGTTGTCACTTGAGGTTTTGATCTTGGCCATTCTCATAGGTGTAAGGTGAAATCTCAGGGTTGTTTTGATTTGCATTTCCCTAATGGCTAGTGAGGTTGAGCATTTCTTTAAGTGCTTCTCTGCCATTCGGTATTCCTCTACAGAGAATTCTCTGTTTAGCTCTGTTCCCCATTTTTTAAGTGGATTACTTGGTTTGTTGCTTTTCAGCTTCTTTAGTTCTTTATATATACTGGATATGAGTCCTCTGTCAGATAAAGGGTTGGTGAAGATTCTTTCCCAATCTGTAGGTGGTCACTTTGTTTTGATGACGGTGTCCTTTGCTTTGCAGAAGCTTTTCAGTTTCATGAGGTCCCATTTATTGATTGTTGCTCTTAGAGCCTGTGCTGTTGGTGTTCTGTTCAGGAAGTTTTCCCCTGTACCAATGAGTTCTAGGGTATTTCCTACTTTTTTTTCAAGCCGATTTAATGTGTCTGGTTTTATGTTGAGGTCTTTGATCCACTTGGACTTCAGTTTTGTGCAGGGTGACAAGTATGGATCTATTTTCATTTTTCTACATGTAGACATCCAGTTAGACCAGCACCATTTGTTGAAGATGCTATCTTTTTTCCATTGTATGGTTTTGGCATCTTTGTCAAAGATCAGGTGTCCATAAGTGTGTGGGTTTTTTTCTGGGTCCTCTGTTCGGTTCCATTGATCCACCATTCTGTTTCTATGCCAGTACCATGCAGTTTTTAAAACTGTTGCTCTATAGTACAACTTAAGATCAGGGATGGAGATACCTCCGGAAGATCTTTTATTGTAGAGGATTGTTTTAGCAATTCTGGGTTTCTTGTTATTCCAGATGAAGTTGAGAATTTTTCTTTCCAGGTCTGTAAAGAATTGTGTTGGTAATTTGATGGGCATTGCATTGAATCTGTAGATTGCTTTTGGTAAGATGGCCATTTTTACTATGTTAATCTTGCCAAGCCATGAGCATGGGAGATCTTTTCATCTTCTCATATCTTCTTCTAATTCTTTCTTCAGAGATTTGAAATTTTTTTCATACAAGTCTTTGACTTCCTTGGTTAGGGTTACTCCGAGGTACCTTATGTCATTTGTGTCTATTGTGAAGGGTGTTGTTTCCCTAATTTCTTTCTCAGCCCTTTTGTCTTTTGTATACAGGAGGGCTACTGATTTTTTGGAGTTAATTTTGTATCCGGCCACTTTGCTGAAGGTGTTTATCAGCTGTAGGAGATCCCTGGTAGAGTTTTTGGGGTCACTCACGTATACTATCATATCATCTGCAAATAGTGATAATTTGACTCCTTCCTTTCCAATTTGTATCCCCTTGATCTCCTTCAACTGTCTTATTGCTCTAGCAAGGACTTCCAATACTATGTTGAAGAGATATGGAGAGAGTGGGCAGCCTTGTCTTGTCCCTGATTTCAGTGGGATTACTTTAAGTTTCTCTCCATTCAGTTTGATGTTGGCTATAGGCTTGCTGTATATCGCCTTTACTATGTTGAGATATGTGCCTTGTATCCCTGATCTCTCCAATACTTTGAACATGAATGGATGTTGGATTTTGTCAAATGCTTTTTCAGCATCTAGGGAGATTATTATGTGGTTTTTTTTTCTTTCAGTTTGTTAATATGGTGGATCACATTGATGGATTTCCATATATTGAACCACCCCTGCATACCTGGGATGAAGCCTACTTGGTCATAGTGGATAATATCTTTGCTGTGTTCTTGGATTCGGTTTGCAAGTATTTTATTAAGTATTTTTGCATCAATGTTCATAAGGGAGATTGGCCGGAAATTCTCTTTCTTTGTTGAGTCTTTGTGACGTTTAGGTACCAAAGTGACTGTGGCTTCATAGAATGAATTTGGTAATATTCCTTCTGTTTCTATTTTGTGGAATAGTTTGAAGAGAATTGGTGTTAGCTCTTCTTTGAAGGTCTGGTAGAATTCTGCGCTGAAGCCATCTGGTCCTGGGCTTTTTTTGGATGGGAGACTTTTGATGACCGCTTCTATTTCTTTGGGGGATATAGGACTTTTTAGTTGATTTACCTGGTCCTGATTCAGCTTTGGTAAGTCAAGTCGATCAAGAAAATTGTCCATTTCATTTAGATTTTCAAATTTTGTGGCATATAGACTTTTGAAGTAAGTCCTAATGATTGTTTGGATTTCCTCAGTGTCTGTAGTTATATCCCCTTTCTCATTTCTGATTTTGTTGATTTGGGTGGTGTCTCTCTGCTACACAGAGAAGCCCTATCTCAAAAAAACAAAAGCAAAACAACAAACTAACAAAAGACAATATGTAATGCAAGTTTTGATTTCTTTAAAAACTAAGTTGTTATATAAATACGCTTTTGTTTTGTTTTGTTTTGTTTTATCCCAAGTGTGGGATTTTAGTTTGAACTTTAGTTTGTTCACAGCTGTTAATTGTCTCAAGCCTTGAATGGTCACTACTACCTGGCAACTTCCAGCTTGTGTGGCAGGGAGAGGAGCATGGTCTAAGGCTCTGAGACTATAAATATGAGAGCCCCAAAGAAGAAAGTGTGGCTAGTGGAAGTTTAGAGGGACCAGAGGACTGATGGAGAGAAACGTTTCAACAAAGAGGCTTGAAGAAGCCTGCTTGCTGCATGCGCTGTTGGCAGAGGTTGGTGTAACCCCCAAAAGGACCCATCCACCCTAAACAGCTGGGAGAGGTAAAGCTGTTTGCTCCTCCTCCCCTCATTGACCTTCTCTCTCCTATGGAGGGTTGGGAGTTGGAAGGAAGAGGCTTTCAGAAACCCCAATAAATTGTATTTAAAAGTGAGTGCTACAACAATGACCTCATAAGAATGAAATAAGCGGTTTTCTTGTCTATAGTTTTCGGTTAACCAGATTACCAAAATTCACTGCAAAGAAAGTGAGATGGGAGCAGTTTAGCTGACCTCCAATGTTGCTTTATTTCTGCCTAATGAGCACAAAGTGGTTTGCATCATTTGCTTATTCATAGTTTAACGTCATGTGAACGTTAAACAAAGACATCTTTAGCTTTTCTTTCCACTCAAAAGTATCACAAGTCCTGACAAATGTGATTACTCCTCTAGAGACCGTGCATGCTTCCTCTATGTCTCCTTTTCTATCTCCTCCACTGGGCTAAGAGGTTTAAAGATACACTCTCTCAGCCCTTATGTACTTAAAGATAATTCATTCAATTGGAGTTAATAATATCTTTACTTTTTAAATTACCTAGATTAAGTTTTGAATTTCATATGTACTGCTGTATTTACATAATTTCCCTTCTCTATTTTCCCTTCAACCCCTGCTTTGTTTTCCATCCCAATCAAATTCATGACCACTTCTTTCTTTAAACACACATACACACACACAGCCCATAACCCTCTCATCCCCTGACGCACACACACACACACACACATACACACACACGCACACAGAGCCTGCTGAGTCCATTCAGTCTTGGCATATCGATATTTTTTAGGGCTGAACATTTAGGACTGGACAATCAACTAGGAGGCTTATCACTGGACAAGACTACTTTTCCCTTTCTCAACAGTCATTACCTGAAACCCTTCGTCTACTGTTAGAGCCATATGAGATTTCTTCTATGTATATTGGCATGTCAACTTGTGTTGTCGTCCTCAGGTCTTGTTTAGTCGGCTGCATAATTGAGATTTCATGGTATTAGCTTTGCCATCATATGTAGAAGACATAATATTGCAGCACATTTCCTGATATTCAAGCTGTTTCATTCTTCCTGCTCCCTCATTTATAATTTTCTCCGAGTCTTAAGTAGAATTGTCGATGCATTAATTGAGAACACGGTCAGTTGTTCTTTTTATTTTGACCATTTGTGGCTTATTGTACTGGTCTTTACCTTTTTAAACATTTTTATTTGGTTATTTTTTATAATTTATTCACTTTGTATCCCATTGTAGCCCCTTCTCTCATTTCCTTCTGGTCTCCACTTCCCTTCCACTCTACCCTGTCCTTTTCGAATAGTCCACTGAAGTGGGGAGTCCTCCTCCCCTACAATCTGATGCTAACCTATCAAGTCTCATCAGTACTGCCTTACCTTCTTCCTCTATGGTCAGGTAAGGCCACCCCACCAGGGGCAAGTAATCAATGAGCAGAGACTGCCCTTAATCATCTTCCTAGGGACCCACTTGGAGGCTGAGCAACCTGTGGACTGTATCTGAGCAGCAGGTCTAGGTTCTCTCCATGTATGGTCCTTTGTTGATGCATCAGCCTTGGCAGGGCCCCCTGGGACCCTATTTTATGGCTTTGTTAATCTGCTTATAGAGCTCCTATCCCCTCCAGGTCCTTCTATCCACACCCTCCTCTTCCACAGGACTCTTTGCCCTCTGTCCAAAGTTTGGCTCTGAGTCTCTGCATCTGCTTCATTCCCCTGCTTTTTGGAATCTTTTAGAGGACATCCATGGTAGGTTCCCATCCAATTCTCTTTCCACTACTACTTCCAGTGTGTATACTGTTTTTCCTTCTGAATGAGAATTAAACATACTCCATAGGGTCCTTCTTGTGATTTAGCTTCTTTAGTTCTGTAGATTTTAGTATGTTTATCTTATATAACATGGCTAATACCCAGTTATAAGTGAATAAATACCATGCTTCTGAGTTACCTCATTAAGGATGATCTTTTCTAGTTCCATCCATTTGCCTGCAAATTTCATGCTTTCCTTGTTTTTAAGAGCTGAGCAGTATTCCATTGTGTAAATGTACCACAATTTCTATATCTATTCTTCAGTTCATGGACATCTAGGTTGTTTCCAGATTCTGGCTATATGAATAAAGCTGCCATGAACATAGTTTAGCAAATGTCCTTATTGTATGGTAGAACATCTTTTGGGTGTATGTCCAGGAGTGGTATATCTGGGTCTTTATGTACGGCTCTTTACAGCTTTCGGAGAAAGCGCCAGGTTGATTTCCACAGTGGTTGCACATGTTTATCTTCCCACCAGCCTTGGAAGAGGATGCTTTCTTCACATCCTCTCCAACATGTGCTGTCACTTGAGTTTTTCATCTTAGCCACACTAATAAGTGTGAGATGAAATCTCAGGGTGGTTTTCATTTGCATTTCCCTGATGACTAAGGACTTTGAGCATTTCTTTAAGTGTTTCTCCATCATTCATTATTCCTCTGTTGGAAATTCTGATTAGCTCTGTGTTTCATTTTTAATTGAATTATTTGGTATGTTGATGTTTAATTTTTTGAGCTCTTTCTATATAATAGCTCTCTGTCAGATGTAGGGTTAATGATTTTTTTTTTCATCTGTAGGCTGTCATTTTGTTTTGTTGACTGTGTCCTTTGATTTACAGAAGCTTTTCAGTTTTATGAGGTCCATTTATAGATTGTTGATTTTAGAGCCTGTGCAGTTGATGTTTGTTTCAGAAAGATTTTTTCCTGTGCCAATGATTTCAAAGCTCATCCCCACTTTTTCTTCTAACTGATTTAGTGTGTCTGTTTTTATATTTAGGTCTTTGATCCACTTAGACTTTAAGTACTTGAAGTCCTAGCTAGACTAATAAGACAAATAAGGGGATCAAGGGCATATAAATCAGAACAGAGGAAGTCAAGTATCATTACTAACAGATGATGATAGTATATATGAGTGACCCTAAAATTCTACCACCAGAGAACTCCTTTAACTGATAAACCTCTTTAGCAAAGTGGCTGGATACAAACTTAACTCAATAGTAGACATCTGTAGCCAATGTATACCAAAGACAAACAAATCTGTATACCAAAGACAAAATGTATACCAAATGTATACCAAAGACCAAATGTATACCAAATGTATAACAAAGACAAAACCAAATCTGTAGCCAATGTATACCAAAGACAAACAGGCTGAGAAAGAAATTAGGGAAACAACACCTGCCACAAACAGTCACAAAAAACATAAAGTACCTTGGTGTAACTCTAACAAATCAAGTGATAGACTTGTATGAAAAACAAACAAACAACTTCAGGTCTCTGAAGACAGAATTTGAAGAAGAAATCACAAGATGGAAAGATCTCCCATGCTCACAGATCGGTAAGATTAACATAATAAAAATGGCCATCCTAGCAAAAGCAATCTACAGAGTCAATGCAATTCCTATCCAAATACCAATACAATTCTTTGCAGACCTTGATTGAACAATTGAAAGAACAATTCTCACCTTCATCTGGAAAAACAAAACAAACAAACAAACAAACACAAACAGAATAGCCAAAACTATCCTATTTGATAAAAGAACTTCTGGAGGTATCTCCATTCCTGATTTCAAGCTGTACTACAGAACAACAGTAATAAAAAGTGCATGATACTGGCATAGAAACAAAATGGTGAATCAATGGAATCTGATAGAAGACCCTGAAATAAACCCATACACCTGCGGACACCTGAGTTTTTTACAAAGAAGCGAAAACCATACAATAGAAAAAAGATGGCATCTTCAACAAATAGTGCTGGTCTAACTGGATATCTACTTGAGGAAATATGCAAATAGAACCATATTTATCACCCTGCACAAGATTAATTATTCATCTTCTTTGACGAGAGCTGTGATCTACATTTACCTCTGGATATAACGATAAGTATTCTCAGCTTATTCTTTTTTAAATTAAATTTTATTTTGTTAATTACACTTTATTCACTTTGTAATCCCCCATAAGCCCCTCCTTCCTCCCCTTCCGATCCCACCCTCCTTCCTCCTTCTTCAGGAATGCCCCTCCCCAAGTCTAATGATGGGGAGGTCCTACTCTCTTTCCTTCTGATCTTAGTCTATCAGATCACATCAGGAGTGGCTACATTGTCATCTTCTGTGGCCTGGTAAGGCTGCTCTCCCCTCAGGGGAAGGTGAACAAAGAGCAGGCCAATCAGATTATGTCAGAGGCAGTCCCTCTTCCCATTACTATGTAACCCACTTGGACACTAAACTGCCATGGGCTACATGTGTAGAGGGGTTCTAGGTTATCTCCATGCATGGTACTTGATTGGAGTATGAGTCTCTGGGAAGACCCCTGTGTTCAATTTTTCTGGTTCTGTTGCTCTCCTTGTGGGGTTCCTGTCCTCTCCAGATCTTAATACTTCCCACTTCTTACATAAGATTCCATGCACTCTGCCCAACAGTTGGCCATAAGTCTCAGCATCTGCTTTGATAGTCCACAGGGCAGAACCTTTCAGAGGCCCTCTGTGGTAGGTTCCTAACTTGTCTTTTGTTTTCTTCTTCTTCTGATATCCATCCTCTTTGCCTTTCGGGATGGGGATTGAGCATTTTAGTCAGGGTCCTCTCTCTTGATTAGTTTCTTTAGTTGTACAGATTTTAGTAGGTTTATCCTGTAGTATATGTCTATATGAGTGAGTATATACTGTGTGTTTCTGTTTCTGGGACAGCTCACTCAGGATGATCCTTTCCGGGTCCTACCAATTAACTGCAAATTTCATGATTTCCTTATTTTTCATTGCTGAGTAATATTCCATTGTGTAGATGTACCACAATTTCTGCATCCATTCTTCAGTTGAGGGGTGTCTGGGGTTGTTTTCAGCTTCTGGCTATTACAAATAAAGCTGCTACAAACATGGTTGAGCAAATGTCCTTATTCTGTATTTGAGGCTCTTTTGGATATATGCCTAGGAGTGGTGTGGCTGGATCTTGAGGAAGCGCTATTCCTAGTTGTCTGAGAAAGCACCAGATTGATTTCCAGAGTGGTTGTACAAGTTTACATTCCCACCAGCAGTGGAGGAGGGTTCCCCTTTCTCTACAACCTCTCCAACATGTGTTGTCACTTGAGTTTTTGATCTTAGCCATTCTAATGGGTGTAAGGTGAAATCTGAACTTATTCTTAAAAAGACACTAACCTCAAGAAGTTCATTGTTTCAGGAGAATGAAGATAGCATTTACTCATATTCACTTTATAAGGTGAGAACAAGATTTATTTTGTTTCTTTTCTATTCTTTAAAAGTAAGTAAAATGATAGTAGAGACTATGTATACAGCAAGCTTAGAGCCCTGATGCCAACTACTGCACAAGCTGTGTGATTCATTAAAAAATACTTACATTAAGTTACTATTGTGGATATTTCTGTGGGGTGAGTATGCTATGGCACACATGTGAAGGTAAGAGCACTACTCATGACGGTTGGTTTCTCCTTCCACCATGGGGGACCCAGGTACATAATCAGGCCACTAGGTTTCCAGCTTAACTTGCTGATCCTTTTCCCCAACTGTTGGGACCCTTTTCAAAATAAAACAGAACACTATTTTAATAATGATCTCCACATTAAATTCATTAATCTGAAATTTCCTCTGTATCTCCTTTGTGTCACTGCAGTCCTTCCACTGGACAGTGCTCAGCTCATACTTCTCACCCTTTGGAGCCCTATTTCTACAGGTCATGATAAGGTAGACCATATAAAGTTAATGTTAGTATGATTTTACTCTAAACATTTCACAAAATCAAACATTATAAATGATTGTTTTTTGTCAAAAGTGATCATTTTCATACATTGGAAATGGTTTTGAATAATTCATTTATGTTGGACACTAAATAAATAGACTATCAATCAGTGTTTTTGTTTTTAAAGTTTTCCTACCAAGACTGACTGAAAATGCATAATAGTAAGGGATCATTAATCTAAAAATAGCTAAGCCATAGGGGAATGTCAAAAGCAAAAACAAAACAAACAAAAAACAAAAACAAAAAACAAACAAGAAAAAAAAACAACTGTATAAAACTGAACAAGAAGGTAGATAGAACAACTCTAACTTTAGATCACTGCTTTTTCTGCCATGCCATAGAGCAAGGCTGACTGCCACATCCTTAGAGAAAAGAGACAATAATCCTACATTCTGTATCCATTTAAAACCTCTCGAGTTAATTCAAGCAGTAGTATTCTCTAAGGAACATGTAATATTTTTACTGAGTAAAATGTTCACCATCATTTTTAAGAGCACAGGAGCTACATCTGCCTCCCTCCTTTTAAATGCATCTTCTGAAGATTTGGACTCTCAACATTGGTCAATCCTTCCTGCCCTGTTCCCAAGTGATTCAGTTCCTCACTTGTAAACAGGGGATAGCAAAGGTTCTTCTTTTATGAGGAGCTGCAGGCCAGGCTACCGCAGATAATGCCCATCAGAATCTTTAGAACATGTAATACATACTTCTTAAGCATTAGCTACTACCACATTTCTCCCAAGAGCTATGGGCTATTATATTTGAAGGTATGCCCATTCACTTAAGAATCAGTTTCACTGCCACCAAATAAATTGTCATTAATTTTAATTAATAATTATAAAAAATTATTCACTGCAATTAATTGAATGTGTTTTTTCCATGTTCCATATTATGTCAGGAGAAAACATGTGTGCTGTGATAAGCAATTTTACTGAGGATTTGGCTTGATATAATATGGTACAAGAATACACCTATGATTACTAGAAATTTTTAACTTCATTAATATGAGGTATATTAGTGTGGGAGCCTTTGGGATGAGCAGAATTAAAGAATTCTCTCAGTTGTAAACCATGGACCTTGGAATTAATTAAAAATTAAGTAACTAAGCTACAGCAAGTCAACATACACCTTTTTATTCCTTATGCATATGGAGTTTTATATAACAATTCTCTGTTCAATGTTATAATTCCCTAACTTGTAATGGGACTATTTTGAAGAAACAAGTAGAAGTAAATGAGATAACCATAATTTTTAGATTTTTTTTAAGTTACGCTGCTAATGATTCAAGTCTTTTTGTTGTATTTTTTTATTTTTATTTTTGATGTCTTCTGTGGTGAACTTAATGGGTGCTGTTAATTCTGATTCAAATCTTACATTATTCTCCAATAGCAATGTTTCTATACTTCTAACATTGATATATCTTAGAGGAAAAATTTTATATCATTCTTTTCAAAGTGATTTTAGTTATGTTCTGTTATCAACAATCCAAAAAGATTATCAAACTATATTTTGAATTAGGGGAACAAATTTCAGATTTTGGCACTTAAGTGACAGGGAAAAATTAAAAGGTCATTAACTTTAATGTTAATTACTTATTTTAAAAATATAAGAAGATGAGGCTGAGAATATGGGCTAGTGAGTAAAGCACTTGCTGCGCAAGTATAAAGACCTGAGTTTAAATTCCAAGAACCCATGCAAAGTCAGACATAGTAGCACATGTCTTTGATCCCGGGTCTCCTATGAGGAGACATGAGGTGAGACAGGAGAATCACAGAACTTGGAGGCCAGTTATCCTTGCATGTGCAGTGTGAAACATTAATAAAGAGACCTGGAAACAAGACAGAAGGTAAAGACAAATGCTCAAAGCTGTCCTCTGACATTCATCCACAGAATGGTATGCATTTTCCCACACACATATGGCTACAGAGAGGGAGAAAGAGAGAGGGAGAGAGAGAGAGAAGTGAGAGAAAAAGAGAGGGAGGAGGTAGAGAAAGAGACTGCATACATATCATAATTAAAAACAAACAGAAATTAGTTCCTTTTTACATATTGTATTTTCATACTATACTATTATCTGTCCATATTTTACAGTCATTAACTCAAATGACAGCACAAGCTGGAGAGGTTGTGGAGAAAGGGGAACCCTCCTCCATTGCTGGTGGGAATGTAAACTGGTACAACCACTTTGGAAGTCAATCTGGCACTTTCTCAGACAATTAAGAATACTGCTTCCTCAAGACCCAGCCATACCACTGCTAGGTATATACCCCAAATTTGCTCAAGTACACAAGGACATTTGCTCAACCATGTTTGTAGCAGCTTTATTTGTAATAGCCAGAACCTGGAAACAACCCAGATGATCCATCCATGGAGGAATCTATACAGAAACTGTGGTATTTTTACACAGTGGAATATTACTCAGCAATCAAAAAAGAGGAAATTATGAAATTTGCAGGCAAATGGTGGAATCTAGAAAATTTCATTCTGAGTGAAGTATCCCACAAAGAGAAAGACACACATGGTATATACTCACTTATATAGACATATAAGATATGATAAGTATAATGAAATCTATACACCTAAAGAAGACAAACAAGTAAGAGGCCATGGGGTAAGATGATCAACCCTCACTAAGAAAGACAAATGGGATGTGCATTGGATGTAAGAGAAAACAAGAAACAGGCCAGGAGCCTACCGCAGAGGGCCTCTGAAAGACTCTACCTAACATTGTATCAAAGCAGATACTAAGACTCATAACCAAACCTTTGGCAGAGTTCAGGGAATCATATAAAAGAAGGGGGAGTTAATATGATGTGAAAAGGATAGGAGCTCCACAAGGACCAAATATATCTGGGCACACAGGTCTTTTCAGAGACTGACACTCCACCAAGGACCATGTATGGATATAACCTAGAACCCCTGCTCGGATGTAGCCCATGGTACCTCAGTAACCAATTGGTTTCCCATGGTAAGGGGAACAGGGACTATTTCTGACAGGAACTCAATGGCAGGCTCTTTGACCTCCCCACCCCGCAAGGGAGGAACAGTCCTGCTAGGCCACAGACAAGGACTTTGCAGCCAATCTCGAAGATACCTGATAAAACAGGGTCAAATGAAAAGGGAGGAGGTCCTCTCCCTCCCCAAGCAGTGGACTTGGAAAGGGGCAGGGAGGAGATGAGGGAGGGAGGATGAGGTTGGGAGGGAATGAGGCAGTAGGATATAGCTGGGATACAGAGTTAATAAAATGTAACTAATAATAAAAAAAGAAGGAATTAATGCTCAACTAAAAGGAGGTTTGATGGTGTTCAATCAGAGGATTGACCTCGTGCAGGAGCAAATTGATACCCTATGGCAAATCGCTCAACTTGGCTGTCAATGAAAGTATGCTGGACTTTGAGTCACTAGCATACAACATGAGAATTTTTCCTGTGCTGCAAATCTGTCTAAACAATTGTCGAGCTATATTTTAGGTAATTGAACTGGAGAATTCGATACTACGATGGAGCAGCTGAGAGTGGCCATTGTCATGGTAAATTCTACCAGAGTGGACGCAGGACTAGCCACAGGATTATCATCATGGATTGCTCCAGCCATGAATCATCTGAAGGAATGGGCAGACATGGGAGCGTTAGCAGGCCTTCTGGTGTTGGTCTCCTTGGTTTGCCTGTGGTATATATGCAAGATTAGAGTCTCACAACAGCATAATGCAGCCATGACCATTCAGGCCTTTACAGCCATTGAAGCAGGACAGTCTCCCCAAGCATGGTTGGCTACCATAAAAAGCCAAAATGTCACGCTCAGGATGCGAGGCTAAGCACTGCACTCAGGGTCAGCCGCTTTGGACCCAGAGAAGAGCATGTCTGGTTGCATGCGGGTTGATGCCCCAGGTCCCGCCTCTGAGAAAAAGGTATCGGACGGGTCTGATGCTCTTTGGGTGGATGACACCTAAATGAACATCAGTACAAAGTCCCAATTTATTTCTAATATCAGAGATCAGACCTCTACTCTTGCCTGATGTGTCTAAAACAAAAAGGGGGAACTGTAGAGAGCTGCGTAATGCTGTGCCTGAAAGATGGAGCTGGTTTCCGTCTCCCACCTTCCAGATGGTGAGTGCTCTCTGTCACGAACAACTCCACATTTGGCTAAGGCCGAGGATCTGGCTTGCTTCCAGGTATGTGGACCTATCTGCATTGCCCACGTGGCATGCTGAGGTTGGCTACCCAGAGGCTATTTAAAGTGGGCTGGCTTTCCCCAGGGTCAGATGATTGTTCAAGGTTCCTGAATAAACTGCATTGAAAAAAAAAAAAAAAAAAAAAGAAAAACTCTATCTAAAATAAATCACCTTATTCCACTAAGTGGACTGAAATTTGCCTGTGTTTCTATAATCAGTTTACAATAAACTTCTATGCTTAATAAAGTGTCTTACAAAAACTGAATCTTCAAAACTTTTGTGAGCATATGTATAAATACTGTCACATTTATGGTACTATGAAAATTGACAAAAATAACTATAATAAAAAGGAGCTCATGTATACCCACATATTGATCACTATCATATATGTGTTTATTATGAGGTATTTTGTTCCTGATATCGTTGTTAGTACAAAACATAGACGAATATGTGCAACTTACATATTAGAACTCCTTGTTAATTTCCTACTTTATTTTTTCCAAGTAACTGGTTTTCATTATGTTGTCTCAACTTCAAAATTAGAGTAGTTTCTCATTATCTATAGGGAATGTATGCTGACCTGCACTACATGCTTGGAACTGTCCTCAGAACTAAACATGATACCTACTATTGCTCCGTTCTATATATTTATAACCCTACTATAAAGTTTAATTTATAATGTAGGCACAATTGGGTTAACATCATGGAATTTAACAACTTCTACATATGATTTTGTTTCCTTCCTTTTTTAGCAACATAGTTTATTGATCCTCTTTACCCAGCATTGCTGTTTTTACACTTTTGAACCATTATTAAGTGAAAGGACAATTTGAATGTGATGTCTCTAGGCCCCTATATTCATTCTGGTAACCAAAACTGCTACTAAGTGATGAAACAGACAGAAAATATGTGATGTTTGGCTGGGCAAAGGATGACTCATTCTCCAGGTGGGATAGCACGGAAAGTGCCATATTTTCTTGTCACACTCAACACAAAATTTAGAATATGAACAATTCTCTTTTTGTAATTTTCTATTTAAAAGCTTTGGGCTAGAATTTATTATAAGTAACTCAAATTACAGAAAGTGAAACTGGTCAAGGGAATGGCTGTACCATTACTAAACTGCCAAAATAGAATTTTCTTTTTTTTAGCGTTCTATATTATTTATTAATTTATTATTAATTACAATTTATTCATATTGTATCCCAAACTATAACCCCCTTCTTCATTCCCTTCCAATCTCACCTTTCCTACCTCTTTTCCTCCCTTGCCTCTCCCCCATTCTACTAGTAGGGACGGTTCTCCTACCTCTTCCATCTGACTCTACCCTATGAGGTCTCATAAGGACTGGCTGTACTGTCTTTCTTTGTGGCCTGGTAAGGCTGCCACATCCTCAGGAGGAGGTGATCAAAGAGCCAGCCACTAGTTCATTTCAGAGACAGTCCCTGTTCTCCTTACTAGGACACCTATTTGGACACTGAGCTGCCATGGGCTACATATGTGCAGGGTTCTAGATCATCTCCCTGCAAGGCCCTTGGTTAGAGTATCAGTCTCAGCAAAGAGCGTTGGGCTTAGATTTTTTGGTTCTGTTGTTCTTGTGGAGTTCCTATCCCTCCCAGGTCTTTCATCTTACCCTTTTTTCATAAGATTCCCTACATTCTGTCTAAGTTTGACTGAGACTCAGCATCTTCTTTGACACCTTGCTGGGTAGAGTCTTTCAGAGGCCCTCTGTGGTAGCTCCTGTCCTATTCCCTGTTTTCTCCCTCTTCCAATGTCCATCCTGTTTGCCTGTCTGAATGAAGATTGATCATCTTACCAAGGGTCCTCCTTCTTCCTTAGCCTCTTTAGGTGTACAGATTTTAGTATTTTATCTTATATTATATGTCTAATATCCACTTGTAAGTGAATATATACCATATGTGTCTTTCTGCTTCTGGGATACCTCAGTCAGGATGATCTTTTCTAGTTCCTGGGATCTTGAAGAATGCTCATTGGAATTCCTGAAGTGAAGAGGACAGGCCGTACCTGACCCTTCACCTTCAGAAGACTGATGAGATAGCCAGATTGTTCTCTAAATGGATAGAAGAGGTTGACTCTGCTGAAGCCAGAGCAAGAGAAGGAAGAGTGCTGGGATGTTACCCTCTCCAAAGTTGCTGATTCTTTACCTGAAATCAGAGAAAGGCTACCTCCCAGAGCAGTTTGGGTCACATTTGTTGCTTATTTTTGTTGTGGTGTAGTGAGCTTAGGTGGAATTGAGACCTCTTCATCCCTACAAAGAGACCTGTCCCAGAGCCTCACCTCTCATCCTCATGACTCAGCAGAGTCTTCACAGCACTGTGGGGAAGGGGCAGGGCTGCTCTGCTGACTGCTGGAAGAGCTAACACCAATATTCTTCAAACTATTCCACAAAATAGAAACAGAAGGAACACTATCAAACTCATTCTATGAAGCCACAGTCACCTTTGTACCCAAACCTCACAAAGACCCAACAAAGAAAGAGAATTTCAGGCCAATCTCTCCTCATGAACATCGATGCAAAAATACTCAACAAAATACTCGCAAACCGATTCCAAGAACACATCAAAGATATCATCCACTATGACCAAGTAGGCTTCATCCCAGGAATGCAGGGGTGGTTCAGTATACAGAAATCTATCAATGTGATCCACCACATAAACAAACTGAAAGAAAAAAAAAAAAAAACACATGATAATCTCCCGAGATGCTAAAAAGGCATTTGACAAAATCCAACATCCATTCATGTTTAAAGTCTTGGAGAGATCAGGGATACAAAGCACATACCTGAACATAGTAAAGGCAATATACAGCAAGCCTATAGCCAATATCAAACTCAATGGAGAGAAACTTAAACCATTCCCACTGAAAGCAGTGACAAGGCAAGGCTGCCCACTCCATATCTCTTCAACATTGTTCTTGAAGTTCATGCTAGAGCAATAAGACAATTGAAGGAGATCAAGGGGATTCTGTTCGAAAAGGAGGAAGACAAAGTATCACTATTTGCAGATGATATGATAGTATACCTGAGTAACCCCAAAAATTTAACCATAGAACTTCTTCAGCTGATAAACACCTTCAGTAATGTGGCTGGATACAAAATTAACTCAAAAAAATCAGTAGCACTCCTATATACAAAAGGGCCGAGAAAGAACTTAGGGAAACAACACCCTTCACAATAGCCACAACGGACATAAAGTACCTTGGTGTGAACCTAACCAAGCAAGTCAAAGACTTGTATGAAAAAAATTTCCAGTCTCTGAAGAAAGAATTAGAAGAAGATATCAGAAGATGGAAAGATCTTCCATGCTCATGGCTTGGCAGGATCAATATAGTAAAAATGGCCATCTTACAAAAGCAATCTACAGATTCAATGCAATTCCATGAAATTACCAACACAATTCTTTACAGACCTTGAAAGAATAATTCCCACCTTCATATAGAACAACAAGAAATCCAGAATTGCTAAAACAATTCTCTACAGTAAAAGATCTTCAAAATAGAATTTTCAAGGAGAAATTGTATTAGTGTATTTATTTTGTTGCCCTGTAGATGAAATATGATCTCTTTCAATTGTTATCATAGCTTAGAGTATGATAGCTCAGGATTTAGAAATGAATATTCCTAAACTAAGTAGCTCAGGATTTAAGAACTTGGAGTGAGAATGCAAGTGATGCTCCAATTTGGTAATTTCTATTTTTCTTAAACACAGTTTCCTTCCTTGTCTGGATAACAAAGCAGAAATATCATCTCTATTTGGCCCCAGAATCTTGACCTATATTTCCTTCTGGACTGTGAAATGGAGTGTGTTTGGGCATGATTTCATGGAACCAGTAGGAATATTCATTTTTTTCATTACTTTCCTTTATTATATATCTAAAGGCACACCACAGATTCTTGAAGTTTGAATTTACAGCTATCTTTAATAAGTTATTCTAATTTTCAAAATATAATTTTAATATTTTTAAAGCACATGTTTTTAAAGTGGCTAATTGTTTTACAGAGATTCTTATATTTTATATTTCTTTTTTAATTTTTTATTTAACATTTATTAATTACACTTTATTCATTTTGTATTGCCCCATAAGCCCCTTCCTCCTCCCCTCCTGGCCCCCCTTCCCCCCCTTTCTGCATGCATGCCCCTCCCCAAGTCCACTGATAGGGGAGGTCCTCCTTTCCTTCTTTCTGATCTTAGTCTATCAGTTCTCATCAGAAGTGGCTGCATTGTCAGGGTTCTAGGTTATCTCCATGAATAGTCCTTGGTTGGAGTTATGAGTTTCTGGGAAGTTCCCTGTGTTCAAATTTTCTTGTTCTGTTGCTCTCCTTGTGGAGTTCCTGTCCTCTCCAGCTCTTACTATTTCCCACTTCTTACATAAAATTCCATATATTTCTTAATGTTTGTGAGCTGAAAAGAAAATTACCTGCCTTGGGTCATGTAGTTTATTTTTATTGTCATCTTATCTTTGTTTATCAATACAGACATGCCCATATCTTCAATACTCTAATACACCTTGTTTTGTTTTTTGTTTTTTGCTTTTTTTTTGTCTTTAACTTGAATACTTAATGCTTTCAGCAGCTTCATGTCGTGGAAGATTTTGGCTATGACGTGTTGACACAGCTCATATGTGATATGTGAAGATACTACACTGATATGCACAGCATTGCATGAGATGTGAGAAATCAACTCTCCTGGCCCATAGGCAGCAACTATAACATATGAACAAACAATAAGACACTAAAATTATTATATTTATTTAAATTCAAATACACCTTTGATATTTCCATTTTGGATAGGAAGCATGAGCACATGATTTTCTATATAAGCGATTTCCAAAGATAGGAGGGTAGTAAAAGGCATGCATTGAACTCCAAGGTTTTCAGAAGTTAGCACCAAAGAACACACTATTAGCATTAACTACTAATTCTCTAGAAGATCAAAAACATATATATTGTAAATATATAATATTGCATATTAAGCAGCCATGTAGTCTAATGGTGGACATGTAGATGCTAAAGAGGTATAGAAAGCACTACTTCGTAAGTCCAAAATGCTGGAGGCCTTATACATTCCAATCTGGGACAAAAACTTTTGCACTTTTTGCAAATTATTTGTGTTGAGTCTAAATGAAAAGGAAGAACCTCAAGTCTTGGGGAGTGGCAATGAAGACCTCAACAGCAGCTCGGAAAGTAGCAACAAGGCAGCCACACATATGCTGCTTTTTCCAGGGATGGCTGTAATATCTGTGACTGTTTGAAAGTGCCACCCATGATAAAACTTGGTATTCTCCCTTCAGTCAAACATCTTGAAACACCCATATAGACTAAGCTAGAGGTACATCGCAAAGTTGATTTAGAAGCCAGTCAATAACAGACATCTAGTAACTTAACTCAAAGTATGTCAAGTGCCTGTTTAAATGGCAGGAACTAAGTCTAAATGGGTAATCATGATAATATGCAAACAACCAGTGCAATTCATTTGAATTGTAGATTATATCTTATAAAACATAGATGAGAAGCACTTGGGTAATCACTAACATTTTATTAAAAATATGTAAACTTCATTTCTGTTGACCTCATTGCTGAATGTTTTGACGAAAAGTTTTTCTTATATTTTTTATGCTATTGCTTATCAAAAGAAACCTGTAGTGGCAAGAAGCATACAAAGTTTACATGAATAGCTAATTAGGTTTGAACTAACTCTAATGACGTCTTGAAATGGAAGAAGCAATAAATCAAGTGATATTATTTTAAATGAGGTAAATGCATTTGGACACAACATAAAGACAGTATAAAAATTACATGAGACCAACTGCCCTACTATGGGTGCTGCTTTTACTACTACACGGAATGGAATTATAATTCTCAGGTGAATTATAAGGACATGTCCACATACATACTTCTGATTCATAGTCCTTTACCTATAAACAGCCTTTGTTCAGTAGCTACCCTGATTTTGGAGGTAACCAGTTGTAGAATGGAAAGACAAAGAGAAAGGAGGAAAAAAGAAAGCAAAGAGAAAATAGGAAAGAACAATAAGAAAAGGAGGAATGAGAAGGAAAGGAAAGAAAGAAGAAAAAAGGAAGGAGAATGGAGGAAGGCAGGTAGGAAGGAGAAAAGAGTTCATATAGCAAAGAGATATTTTTAAATAAAAGAAATACTCTGAAGAAAATCATTGCATTCATACTGCTAGAATGCTAAATGACATTTCATTTCATGAATCTATAATTCTTGTGCTCAGACAATGCATTCTAAAAATGCCAGTTCTATGGATACTCACTTTAGTACTCAGCTGATGCTTTGATGTAGACTCCATGTGGTCTTTTAGCCATGTTAATACTCAGAACTTCTATGTGGACACATTTCACTACTTGGAAATATCTTAGAGCTAGGTCTATATTTCAGGCTTATCTACTACACAATTTAGAAAAGAATGGACCAGACATATAATGTCTAATAGGAAT
The DNA here is from genome assembly GCF_030254825.1 of Meriones unguiculatus. Classification (NCBI taxonomy): domain Eukaryota; kingdom Metazoa; phylum Chordata; class Mammalia; order Rodentia; family Muridae; genus Meriones; species Meriones unguiculatus. Next base: position 8,551,724 of record NC_083367.1, read on the forward strand.
ATCACTGCTAATTATTAAAATATTTTTTGCCAAGTTCATAGAGTAAATATATATGCCATACATATGTATGTACCTATACATATATAAATATGTGGATGTATAAGTGTTTATATATGTATATACCAGAAACTGATCAAGAAGTTCATATTATTTTTTGTCCTAGGTAAAAGGTTTCTCTGTATGAATACTTTTACCTAGCACTAAACCCACCTTTTTTCTACTCTTATAATAGAATGGCATAAAATCCATTTATGTAACAGAAGGTCTTTTTTATTGCCATCCTGTTTCTGCTTCAGACAGGTAACAATTTTAAATTATGAGAACTAGTAACTTTGGGTCTCAGAGTTCACTTCTCAAGATTAAGCATATTACAAGGCTTTAAATTTTGTTTCAAAGAATTCTTATCCAACAATAAAAAACATTATTTTTCCTTCTAGAACTCTAGAATAGCTATATATCCAACAAACAAATTTATCAAACAGCCACCTCCTAAAAACTATAAATTACTCAGATGGTCAAAATCACTTGCCTATAAACAACCATTTACTCACCAAAATTCATGCCTTTTCTTCATATATTTTCCAGTCTTAAAATATTTTATTAACCTCTTCAATTCAATCCAGTATTGAAATATTTGTAGTAAATCACAAGAAAAAGAGATCCTGAGACTGTAAAAATAGCCTTTCACTCAACCTAAGAAACACCACTAAGCCACTGTAAAGATGGTGTCATGCTACTGCAGTCTCTGTGTTATCAGCAGGTCATGGTGGCTATCCCCACCTGCAAATTGGAGGAGATTTTACTCTTACTATCAGTCTACTGTGAGTTCTCCTGAACACTATGCCCAGGATCTAGCCTTGGCCCATGAGTAATGAGTAGAATCAACTTTAATCATTGTATAAAATGTATGACAACAGAGTGAGTGTAAGAATTCCAATAAAGGCCAGTAGATAAGACAGCAGTCAGACCTTGGGAATTTATCTAGGTTAGTTAACTCTCCTGTTTTATTTATGAACAAAATCACTGATATTTTATTTTCATAATTTTGCACTGTTTTCTCACTGTAGTCATTTCTCCATCCTCAAGACTCACCTACTTTTTCTTCCCACCCACCTTTATGCAGTCTTCTTTGGAGATGTTTAGAAACCCATCAAGTCCAGTGTGTGCTGCCCGTCTATTAAACAATGTATGGCTCTCAACTGAAGCATGTTCTATTTACTCTAGTAATATCATCATCATCATCATCATCATCAATAAAACTATCTTTCTCCCAGCAGCAATGAATTGTCAATAGGTCGTCGGGTAATCATGGGACAATATATATATTTTTTCCTTCTCCATGCTATAGTTTTTCTGTTTTGAACATGGGAGAACATTCTCAACCATTCATGTCTCATGTCACAAACATTTTCAGCTCTTATGTGCAACTATGCTGGCTTGTCCAGAAAATGCTCTTTTTGGGTAGTCATCAACCAACTTTGACTTTCATAATTCATCTGCCCTCTTTTTTATGATTTATAAGAACCTTGGGAGGTAGGAGTGTTATATAAACACTCCATCTAGGGCTAAGTATTCTAAAGTTACTTATTGCCTATAATGTAACCAGATGTATATCCCTATGCTAATTTCTATTTACTTCAAGAAGAAACTTCTGTTTGAAGTATTCTAATAGATGTCCTAATTCATGGGAGAAATGATAAATCATTATGATTTGGTTCAATACTATATATTAAATAATAGTTTATTTTAAATAATGTAAATAATAATAATTTAAATAATTAAAAATAAATAATATAGCAGAATAATAGTAGTACTCCTCCTCGGGTCTATGATCTCTAGGCACAGGTCGTTGGTCCATATGGACCAAGTATGAATGGGTTTCAATTTGTAGAGTGGCCCTTAAATACAACCATAAAGTAGTTGGCTACCAGCTCCATGATTTCCATGTCATTATTGTACCAGTGGCCATACCTTGAGAGTGCAGGCATTATCCCAGCTCCCAGTTCACAGCTGGGGTTAATTAATGAGTACTATTCCCCAGGATCACACATAGCACTTCCTGGCTCAGTGTAAGCTGAATGTAAGCTACGTAGCAGGGATGGAGCTTCCAAGAGAGCTTGCCTGCTACAAACTCTGTGATTCAGCCACAGAGTCTTTCATTCAAGCTCTGGAGAGTAAATAGCTTATATTGTGTGAGGGTCTAAGGTATCTCACTGGCCAACAATTCCAAAATCCACAAGAAGTAACCAATTCCTGGGTTTGGGCTTTATGTTTAATATGAGCTCCAAGATCACATCCATCTCTGTTCTACATGAAAATATTTTGTTATTGTTATTGTTGTATTTGGTTGGTTGTTATTAGTAATCCCAACAAGGGTCTTTCACATGGCCCATTGAACTACATTATAAACCCAATCTTGATTTTTTTTTACATATTTGTTTAAAATAAATTAATTTTAAATTCTTTTGTAGGTAGTTACAAACAAGTTTTCAATTATAAGACAAACTTCTCTTAACTTAGTCACTTGCTTTAAGCACTGCTTGTAAAGGCCTTGGCTTATAATCCAACAATTCTACAATGTGTGGTACTTTTTATATATGGCGTATAAATCTTTATGGTTGTATAAGGTTGGAACAATTATTAAGTGTTATAAAATATGAGGGATAATTTAAGATTTCAGTAATTTTAGATGATCTAAGTTTCACCTTCAACAATATTTTGTTCAAACAATAGTGTCACAGATGAGATAGCAGCACTGATAAAACAATACTTTTGATCAATCCAAATCTGATTGCATCACAGTGTGAGCTATCTGTGTCTGTGGCTTTATAACAGCTGTGCTGCTGGTACAGAGGACACAAGGCTCCCCTACAGATTTTGCATTTACAAAATAGATATGAAACAACAATTCTTTTTCTAAGAAATTAAAATAGAGACATGGTATTTTCTACCAACCTAAATATGAACTTATTAGGAAAGTGCATATTTAAAATTCTTCTTTAAAGAAATAAAACTTTTACTCAGCAATAAAAAAACAAGGAAATCATGAAATTTGCAGGTAAATGGTGGGATCTGGAAAAGATCATCCTGAGTGAGCTATCCCAGAAGCAGAAAGATGCACACGGTATATACTCACTCATATAGATATATAATAAGGGATATACCTACTAAAATCTGTACACCTAAAGAAACTAATCAAAAGGGAGGACTCTTGCTAAAATGCTCAATTCCTATCCAGAAAGGCAAAGAGGCTGGACATCAGAAGAAGGAGAAAAGAGGGAACAAGTTAGGAGCCTGACACAGAGGACCTCTGAAAAGCTCTGCCCTGCAGACTATCAATGTAGATACTGAGACTTATGGGCAACCTTTGGGCAGAGTTCAGGGAATCTTAGGAAAGAAGTGAGAAATATTAAGATCTGGAGAGGACAGGAACTCCATAAGGAGCGCAACAGAAGCAAAAAATCTGAGCACAGGGGTCTTTTTGAGACTGCTATTCCAACCAAGGACTATGCATGGTGATAACCTAAGACCCCTGCACAGATGTAGCCCATGGCAGTTCAGTATCCAAGTGGGTTCCATTGTAATAGGAACAGGGACTGTCTCTGACATGAACTGATTGGCCTGCTCTTTAATTTCCTCCCACTGAGGGGAGAGCAGCATTACCAGGCCACAGAAGAAGACAATGCAGCCACTCCTGATGAGACCTAATTGACTAGGATCAGAAGGAAGGAAAAGAAGTCCTCCCCTATCAGTGGACTTGGGGAGGGGCATGCATGCAGAGGGTGGAGGAAGGGAGGGATCTGGACAGGAGGAGGGAGAGAACCACAGGGGAGATACAAAGTGAGTAAAGTGTAATTAATAAAGAAAAAACAGAAATAGAACTTAAGTATTATTAGGAACATAAATATATTAATACTGGATAAATCTGTTTGATACTGAAAAGTTATACTCCTTATAAAGAAATACATATTGATAAGAAAGTTTGCTTCTATACAAGGTTATTGAGATGCACTCACATAAAAATGATGATATTGATCTTGCAAAATATTGTTTTTTATAGCTAAAATCATTACGTGAGTTAAAAGATATTGAAACTGATACTTTGGCGATTGTTTCTCAATTTAGCCCAGAGGTCGACATTTTTTTTTATTTCATCCCAAACAGAAATTTAAAATACAAATGTTCAACGAAGTATTCAATTGCTTACCAAAGACAATCACATTAGTTGTATCGCATATTTAATATATTATATGGAAGCAATATCAAAGTTTTTGTCTAACTGCAGCTCTGTTTTGCACTGGTTTTCCAGAAATGTGCAGAATACATTAAACGATTTTAAAACAGTTATACAAACAAAATGTGAAATTCAGTCCTCAGGAAAGCTATATATACTACAACTCCCTCAGAGGGGCCGACCTCACTTGTGTCCGTAATAAGCACATTGTATGCCTTTTTTTACACGGAGTTCAGAGGTACACTCTTCTTTTAGGTTGTCATATCAAATAAGTAAATTGAACACAGGAAATAATTTACATTACTCAAGCTAAAATTAGCCATGCAATCGCAGTGTGATATTGCTTAGGATGGCATGCAGCTAATGGAAAATATGGTAATGGATGTATATTGAGTGTCAGTCCTAGTCTATATTCAGTTTACTAAATAATCACTATAATAATTCTCTCTGGTTTCTAACACCAACTTCTTTGTATGCATCATGTCTCCGTTGTTTCAGAATCATTGCCAATGTTCATAAAAAAAATCTCAAATGTCATATTTACATGTGACCTAGAAGAAGGATCACAATTCATATTTGCAAAAGAAATATAATTATCTGTGAGACATTTCCAGCCCTTTCTTGATGAAATGTTACATTGAATGTTCATTTATTTATTTATTTATTTAGGCAAGAATGTACAACAAGGTAGAAAGCCATCACAGGCCCTTGGAGTCAATGTCAATTGCTTCAAGAACGACCGAGGAGGCCAGTATTCCAAGGTTCTGGCTCCAGATACACAAACTAAGACTTGCGAAAAGTATGGCTATTTACCTGCCTTACCTCATCACATAGTAACTACTATGGAGGAGGTAGAAGTAGAAGACAAACTCTTTTTACTATTCTTTACAACCTGTTGCCAAACTTAAAGTGTAGGGAGAGTGCTTGCCTATAAATATTGTTCAACACAAAATTCCCTAAGAAATGAGAAATAAGAATAATCAATTTATTGTCTTTGCTCTCATAAATTGAATAACTTTTTAAATTTTGGCTGCCCTTTCACTGATTGGACCAAGTTTGGGATCAAATATTATCTTTTTATTTAAAAAAATACACTAAATTTTGCTTCCTGTTAATTGACATCAAATTTATCTGTAAATTTCATTTGTATTAAATATATCTTCATGTTCATATGTTAATTTTCGTATCAAATATGTGAACACAGTATAAAGTTTATACATTTGCTACGTATAATAGAATTATTAGTTCATTTAATTCTATAATTCATTAAGACAAATTATCAATGTAATTCCATCTCATATGCAAAAACTGATACTAAGAAAATCAAAGTAACGATTTTGAAACTGAGCAAATATATGTTGGGTACAGACTTTAAACCCATCTCTAACTAGTGCTAATAATAAAACAGATCTTGACCTAATAATTACTTCTGTTATATTAGTTATCTTTTTTTTTAATTTATCAACTTAGCTTTATTTCTAAAACTTCTAAAAATCATTTAAAAGGTTCAACATCTATATCATTTTATCTTGGGAAAAATGTTATACAATGCTGTGACTTTTAAATATATATTAAAAATTACAAAGGAAGGGGAATAAGTAATTTGTAGACATTCTGTTAATGAAAATCTTGAATGTAGAAAGCATGTGTCAGGTTTTCATTGGCAGTCTGGCTTTTAATAAGCTAAAATTCCATTCACTCTGCCCAACAGTTGCCCATCAGGCTCAGCATCTGCTTTGATAGTCTGAAGGGCAGAGGCTTTCAAAGGCCCTCTGTGGTAGGTTCCTAGGTTGTTTCCTGTTTTCTTCTTCTTCTGATGTCCATCCTCTTTGCCTTTCCGGATGGGGATTGGACATTTTTGTTAGGGTCCTCTCTCTTGCTTAGTTTCTTTAGATACACAGGTTTTAGTGGGTTTGTCCTATGTTGTATGTCTATATGAGTGAGTATATACCATGTGTGTCTTTTTGCTTCTGGGACAACTCACTCAGGATGATCCTTTCCAGATCCCACCATTTACCTGCAAATTTCATGATTGCCTTATTTTCTTTTTTTTTTTACTTTTTTTTATCAGTTACATTTTATTAACTCTGTATCCCAGCTGTGTCCTGATCCCTCATTCCCTCCCAGTCCCTCCTTCCCTCCCTCCCTCATCTCCACCGTGCCCCTTTCCAAGTCCACTGATAGGGGGGTACCTCCTCCCCATTCATCTGATCCTGTTTTATCAGGTATCTTCAGGACTGGCTGCAAAGCCCTCCTCTGTGGCCTAACAGGACTGCTCCTCCCTTCAGGGGTGGGGAGACCAAAGAGCCAGTCATTGAGTTCCTGTTAGAAATAATCCTTGTTCCCCTCACTTTGGGAAACCAATTGCTTAATGAGCTACCATAGGCTACATCTGAGTGGAGGTTCTAGGTTATATCCATACATGGTCCTTGGTTGAATGTCAGTCTCAGAAAAGACCCTGTGCCCAGATATATTTGGAATAGTGCTTCCTCAAGACCCAGCTATACCACTGCTAGGTATACACCCAAAGTTCGTTCAAGTACACAAAAGGGATACTGGCTCAACCATGTTTATAGCAGCTTTATTTGTAATAGCCAGAACCTGGAAACAACCCAGATGTCCATCAACAGAGGAATGGGTACAGAAATTGTGGTATTTTTACACAATGGAATACTACTCAGCAATCAAAAAGGAGGAAATCATGAAATTTGCAGGCAAATGGTGGGATCTAGAAAAGATCATTCTGAGTGAAATATCCCAGAAGGAGAAAGACAAACATGGGATATACTCACTTATATAGACCTAGAAGATATGATAAACATAATGAAATCTATACACCTAAAAAAGATAATCAATTGAGTGGACATGGGGTAAGATGATCAATCCTCGTTTAGAAAGACAGATGGGATGTGCATTGAACGTATGACAGGAGTCTACTGAGCGCATCTGAAAGACTCTAACTAGCAGTGTTTTCAAAGCAAAGACTCATGACCAAACCTTTGGCAGAGTACAGGGAATCATAAGAAAGAAGGGGAGTTAGTCTGATGCGGAAAGGATAGGAGCTCCACAAGGATTTCCTTATTTTTCATTGCTGAGTAATATTCCATTGTGTAGATGTACCACAATTTCTGCATCCATTCTTCAGTTGAGGGGCATCTGGGTTGTTTCCAGCTTCTGGCTATTACAAATAAAGCTGCTACAAACATGGTTGAGCAAATGTCCTTTTTGTGTACTTGCGCCTCTTTTGGATATATGCCCAGTAGTGGTATGGCTGGATCTTGAGGAAGCGCTATTCCTAGTTGTCTGAGAAAGGGCCAGATTGATTTCCAGAGTGGTTGTACAAGTTTACATTCCCACCAGCAGTGGAGAAGGGTTCCCCTTTCTCCACAACCTCTCCAGCATGTGTTGTCACTTGAGTTTTTGATCTTGGCCATTCTCATGGGTGTAAGGTGAAATCTCAGGGTTGTTTTGATTTGCATTTCACTAATGGCTAGTGAGGTTGAGCATTTCTTTAAGTGCTTCTCTGCCATTCGGTATTCCTCTACAGAGAATTCTCTGTTTAGCTCTGTTCCCCATTTTTTAAGTGGATTACTTGGTTTGCTGCTTTTCAGCTTCTTTAGTTCTTTATATACACTGGATATTAGTCCTCTGTCAGATAAATGGTTGGTGAAGATTCTTTCCCAATCTGTAGGCAGTCGCTTTGTTTTGATGACGGTGTCCTTTGCTTTACAGAAGCTTTTCAGTTTCATGAGGTCCCATTTATTGATTGTCGCTCTTAGAGCCTGTGCTGTTGGTGTTCTGTTCAGGAAGTTTTCCCCTGTACCAATGAGTTCTAGGGTATTTCCCACTTTTTTTTCAAGCCGATTTAATGTGTCTGGTTTTATGTTGAGGTCTTTGATCCACTTGGACTTCAGTTTTGTGCAGGGTGACAAGTATGGATCTATTTTCATTTTTCTACATGTAGACATCCAGTTAGACCAGCACCATTTGTTGAAGATGCTATCTTTTCCTTGATCTACATTTATTATTCTTTGTTTATATAGACATACTTAGAATCTATTAGAAACCTTGAATTGTTTTCTTTATGGTAGATAATTATCATAATAATATTCACTTTTTATACCTTATGAGTGGATATTTTATTTTCAATAAATTATTTGTATGAAAGTATGCATGGGTATGTGCAGGCATATTGAGAACAGAGGTTGCTGTCATGTGTTTTCTTCATCACTCTCCACTTTAGTTTTTGAAACAAGCTCTCTGATAGAACCAGAAAATAACTAATATGTATTTATATAATTTGTTATTACTTAATTTGCCTACTTTAAATTTAAAATAGATGTATTATGTGAAAATTTCTGCACATATGCATGTGGGCAGAGGTTGCTGCCAGTTGTCATCTTCAATCATTCTATACCTTATTTTTGAGACAGGGTTTCTCAATGGATTGGTGTTTATTGTATGGCCAGCAATGCTCTGGAGTCATTTTTCTGCTTCTCAAAGGCTGTGATTAAATGCATCAGACAATATGCTGGACTAATTTACCTGGGTCCTGGGGATCCAAAATCAGATTCTTCTGATTGCCTTACAAACATCCTTTAAAATGAAGCATTTCCTTAATCATAAACTCATTTTTAGTTTATATTAATTTTTCATGTTTGTGTATTTGCATAATATCCAAATTCATGTTTTAGTTTTTATTTTTATATTTTTTATTTAAATTTAAAATTTTTCATATTAATTACAGTTTACTCATATTGTATCCCAGCTATAGCCTCCTTTCTCATTCTCTCCCAATCCCACCATTTCTCCCTCATTTCTTTCCCGCTCCAAGTCTACCGAGAGGGGTGGTTCTCCTCCCATTCTATCTAACCCTATCTTATCAGGCCTCATCAGGACTGGCTGCATTGTTTTCCTCTGTGGCATGGAAAGGCTGCTTCCCCCTCAGTGGGAGGAGACCAAAGAAACAGCCCCTTAGTTTATGTCAGAGACAGTTCCTGTTCCCCTTACTAGGGAAACACTTGGACACTAAGCTATATCTGAGCTACATCTGAGTTCTAGGTTATCTTCATGAACGGTTCTTGGTTGGAGCATCAGTCTCAAAAAAGACCCCTGTGCCCAGATATTTTGGTTCTGTTGCTCTCCTTGTGGAGCTCCTCTTCCCTTCTGGTCTTTCTATCGCCCCCTTGTTTCATAAGAATCCCCGCAATCTGCAAAGATTGGTTATGAGCCTCAGCATCTGCTTTGATATACTATTAGGTAGAGTCTTTCAGAGGCCCTCTGTTGTAGGCTCCTGTCCTGTTTCCTTTTTTCTCACTCTTCCAAAGTATGCCCGTGTAATTTCTGAGTGATGATTGGTCATCTTACCCAGGGTCCTCCTTCTTGCTTAGCTTCTTGAAGTGTACAGATTTAAGTAGGTTTATCTTACATATATTATATGTCTAATATCCACTTATAAGTGGATACCATGAGTAAATACCATGTGTGTCTTTCTAATCCTGGAATACCTCACTCAGTTTGATCTTTTCTAGTTCCACCAATTTGCCCACAAATTTCATGATTTCCTTGTTTTTAATTGAAGAGTAGTAATCCATTGTGTAAATGTACTGCAATTTCAGTATCCATTCCTCAACTGAGGAACATCAAGGTTGTTACCAGGTTCTGGCTACTACAAATAAAGCTACTAAGAACATGGTTGAGCAAATGTCCTTGTTGTGTACTTGAGCATATTTTGGATATTTGCCTAGGAGTGGTGTAGCTGGATCTTGAAGTAGCACTATTCCTAATTTTCTGAGAAAGTGCAAGATTAATTTCCAAAGTGGTTATATAGGTTCACATTCTCACCAGCAATGGAGGAAGGTTCCCTTTTTCCACATCCTTTCTAGCATGTATTGTCACTTGAGGTTTTATTTATTTGTTTGTTTATTTATTTATTTATTTATTTTAGAATTTTACTGTTTATTAGCAACAGAGCATCCCCAGGAAACAGACATTGTTTTCACAGTAATACTGCTTGTTTGTTTGCTTGCTTGAATGTTTTACCAAACAATGTGTGTGTGTTTATTATTTATTTTATTAATTACAGTTTATTTACTATGTATCCCTGCTAAAGCCCCCTCCTCTTTCCCCCCTCAAACCCACACTCCCTCCCTCTTCTCTTCTTCTCTTATGTCACTCCCTCAGTCCAATGGCAGAGAGGTCTTCCTCCCCTTGCATCGGACCATAGTCTATCAGGTCTGATAAGGACTGGATACGTTTTCTTCTGTGGACTGGTAAGGTCGCTCCCCCCTCAGGTTGAGGTGATACAAGAGCAAGCTCATGAGTTCATGTCAGAAATGGTCCTTGGTCCTGTTATTGGGAACCCTCTTGAATAATAAGCTGCCTTGGGCTACTTCTGTGCAGGGGTTCTAAGTTATCTCCATGCATGGTCCTTGTTTGGAGTATCAGTCTCACAAAAGACCCATGTGCCCAGATTTTTTGGTTCTGTTGCTCTACTTGTGGAGCTCCTGTTCCCTCCAGGTCTTTCTATCTCCCCCTTCATTCATAAGATTTTCTACACTCTGCCCAAAGTTTGGCTATGCATCTCAGCACATGTTTGGATACCGTGCTGGATGGAGACTTTGAGAGACCTTCTGATCATAGTCTATCAGATCTCCTCAGGGCTGGATTGTCATCTTCTGTAGCCTGATAAGGCTGCTCCCCCATCAGAGGGAGGTGATCAAAGAGCAGGCCAATCAGTTCATGTCAGAGGCAGTCCTTCTTTCCATTACTATGGAACCCACTGGTACACTGAACTGCCATGTGTTACATTTGTGCAGGGGTTCTGGGTTATCTCCATGCCTGGCCCTTGGTTGGGGTATGAGTCTCTGGAAAGACCCCTGTGTTCAAATTTTTTGGTTCTGTTCCTCTCCTTGTGAAGCTCCTATCCTCTTCAGATCTTACTATTTCCCACTTCTTTCATAAGATTCCATGCACTCTGCCCAACAGTTGGCCATAAGTCTCAGCATCTGCTTTGATAGTCCACAGGGCAGAACCTTTCAGAGGCCCTCTGTGGTAGGTTCCTAACTTGTTTCCTGTTTTCTTCTTCTTCTGATGTGCGTCCTCTTTGCCTTTCAGGATGGGGATTGAACATTTTAGTCTGGGTCCTCCCTCTTGATTAGTTTCCTTAGGTGTACAGATTTTAGTAGGTTTATCCTATATTATATGTCTATATGAGTGAGTATATACTGTGGGTGTCTTTCTGCTTCTGCAATACCTCATTCAGTACTATCCTTTCCTGTTTCCACCATTTATCTGCAAATTTCATGATTTCCTTGTTTTTCATTGCTGAGTAATATTCCATTGTGTAGATGTACCACAGTTTCTGCATCCATTCTTCAGTTGAGGGGCATTTGGCTTGTTTCCAGCATCTGGCTATTACAAATAAAGCTGCTACAAACATGGTTGAACAAATGTCCTTATTCTGTACTTGAGGCTCTTTTGGATATATGCCTGGGAGTGGTATGGCTGGATCTTGAGGAAGCACTATTCCTAGTTGTCTGAGAATGTGTCAGATTGATTTCCAGAGTGGTTGTATAAGTTTACATTCCCACCAGCAGTGGAGGAGGATTCCCTTTTCTCCACAACCTCTCCAGCATGTGTTGTAACTTGAGTTTTTTATTTTGGCCATTCTGATGGGTATAAGGTGAAATCTCAGGGTCATCTTGATTTGCATTTCTCTGATGGCTAATGACGTTGAGCATTTCTTTAAGTGTTTCTCTGCCATTTGATATTCCTCTGTTGAGAATTCTCTGTTGAGTTCTGTTCCCCATTTTTTAACTGGATTACTTGATTTGTTGCTTTTCAGCTTCTTTAGTTCTTTATATATACTGGATATTAGCCCTCTCTCAGAGGGTTGATGAAGATTCTTTCCCAACCTGAAGGCATTCTTTTTGTTTTGATGATGGTTTGCTTTGCTTTACAGAAGCTTTTCAGTGTCATGAGAAACAATTTATTGATTGTTGCTCTTAGAACTTGTGCTGTTAGTTTTCTGTTCAAGAAGTTGTCTCCTGTGCCAATGAATTCCAAGGTCTTCCCCACTTTTCTTCTAACTGCTTTAATGTGTCTGCTTTTATGTTGAGGTCTTTGATCCACTTGGACTTTAGTTTTGTGCAGGGTGATAAGTATGTATCCCTTTGCATTTTTCTACATGTAGATATCCAGTTAGACAGGCACCATTTGGTGAAGATGGTATCTTTTTTCCATTGTATGGTTTTGGCATCTTTGTCAAAGATCAGGTGTTCATAAGTGTTTGGGTTAATTTCTGGATCTTCTGTTCGGTTCCATTGATTAACTGTTCTGTTTCTATGCCAATACCATGTTTTTTAATTTATTGGTGAAGATCCTTTCCCAGTGTGTAGTTTGTCATTTTTTACTGATGACAGTGTCCTTTGCTTTACAGAAGCTTTTCATTTTGTGAATTCCCATTTACTGACTGTTGATCTTAGAGCCTGTGCTGTTGGTGTTATGTTCAAAATTGTCTCCTGTGCCAATAAGTTCTAGGCTCATCCCCACTTTTTCTTCTAACAGATTTAGGTTGTCTGGTTTTATGTTGAGGTCTTTTGATCCACTTGGACTTTAGTTTTGTGCAGAGTGATAAGTATGGATATATTTGCATTTTTCTACATGTAGACATCCAGTTAGACCAGCACCATTTGTTTGAGATGCTGTCTTTTTTCTATTGTATGGTTTTGTCTTCTTTGTCAAAAATCAAGTATCCATAGGTGTGAGGGTTTATTTCTGGGTCTTCAATTCCTTTAATCCACCATTCTGTTTCTGTGCCAGTACCATGCAGTTTTTATTACTATTGCTCTATAGTACAGCTTGAGATTAAGGATGGAGATGCCTCCAGACGATCTGTTCCTGTTCAGGATTATTTTGCCATTTCTGGGGGTTTTGTTTTTCCATATGAAGGTTAGAATTGTTCTTTCAAATCTGCAAAAAATTGTGTTGGCATTTTGATGGAAATTGCATTGAATCTGTAGATTGCGTTTGGCAGGATGTCCATTTTCACAATGTTAATCCTAGCAATCCACGGGCACGGGAGATCTTTCCCCATTCTGATATCTTCCTCAATTTCTTTCTTCAGAGACTTGAAGTTTTTTTCAAATAGTTCTTTCATTTGCTTGTTTAGAGTCACACCAAGGTACTTTATGTCATTAGTGGCTATTGTAAAGGGTGTTGTTTCCCTAATTTCTTTCTCAGTCCTATTTGCATTTTGTATACAGGGGGACTACTGATTTTTTTGCATTAATTTTATATGCAGCTTTTTGCTGAAGTTGTTTATCAGCTGAACGAATTCTCTGGTTGAATTTTTTGGGGTCACTCATGTATAATATGACATAATTTGAAAATAGTGATACTTTGACTTCTTCCTTTCTGATTTGTATCCCTTTGATCTCCTTTAGTTGTCTTATAGCCCTAGCTAGGAGTTCAAGAACTATGTTGAAGAGACACAGAGAGATTGGACAGCCTTGCCTAGTCCCTGATCTCAGTGGGACTGATTTTAGTTTCTCTCTCTTTAGTTTGACGTTGGCTATAGGTTTGCTGTATATTGTCTTTACTATGTTTGTTTATGTGCCTTGTAGCCCTGATCTCTCCAAGACTTTAAACATGAATGGGTGTTGGATTTTGTCAAATACTTTTTAAGCATCTAAGGAGATGATCATGTGTTCTTTTCTCCTTCAGTTTGTTTATATGGTAGATTACATTGATGGATTTCTGTATATTGAACCACCCCTGCATGCCTGGACTGAAGCCTACCTGGTCAAAGTAGATGATATTTTTTATGTGTTCTTGGATTTAGTTTGCGAGTATTTTATTGAATATTTTTGCATCAATGTTCATAACAGAGCTAGGTCTGAAGTTCTCTTTTTTGTTGTTGTTGGTTCTTTGTGTGGTTTAGATATCAATGTGACTGTTACATCATAGAATGAGTTTGCTAATATTCCTTGTGATTCTATTTTGTGGAATAGTTTGAAAATAATTTGAGTTAGCTCATCTTTGAATGTCTGGTAGAATTCTGTGCTGGAACCACCTGGCCCTGGACTTTTTTAGGAAGGGAGACTTTTGATGACTGTTTCTTTTTCCTTGTTGGGATATAGGACTATTCAAGCTATTTACCTGATTTTGATTTAATTTTGGTAAATGGAATCTATCAAGAAATTTGTCCATTTTATTTAAATTTTCAAATTTTGTGGCATATAGGCTTTTGTAGTATGACCTAAAGATTGTTTGGATTTCTTCATTGTCTGTTGGTATGTCCCCCTCTTTGTTTCTGATTTTGCTGATTTGGATAATTTCTCTCTGCTCTCATATAGTTTGGCTAAGGTTTTCTCTAACTTGTTGATTTTTCTCAAAAACCAGCTCTTGGTCTCATTGATTCTTTGAATTGTTACCTTTATTTCTAATCCATTGATTTCAGCTCTGAGTTATGTTATTTCCAAATGTCTACTCTTCTTGGATGTGTCTTCTTCCCCCCCCCCTCGAGGGCTTTTAGGTGTTGCTTGTATAAGATGTCTCCAAATTCATTTGGAGGCAGTTAGTGCTATGAACTTTTCTCTCAGCACTGCTTTCATTGTGTCCCATAAGTTTGGGGAAGTTGTACATTGATTTTCATTAAATTTTAAGAGGTCTCTAATTTCTTTTTTCATTTCCTCCCTGACCAAGCTATCATTGAGTAAAGAGTTGTTTAGTTTCCATGTGTATTTAGGCTTTTTGTTATTTGTTATTTTGTTATTTCTGCATGGAAGTGTGCCTTAAAGGACAGGATGCTAGAGAGTGTAGATGCTTAGAATGTGGGGTTTAAGTGCAGGTGGTGTGGGTGCTGGTCCACAGAACAGGGGCTTCTATGTTGAGAAGGCTGTCCCAAGAATCCCTGTGTTGCCCACATTGGTTGTGTGGGTGGGAGGGATCCAATGTCTGTCTGGGGTTCTGCATGAACTCATTTGAAGGCGCACTCACTATCTAACAGGCCTAATCAGAAAGCACAGGATTTCCCCCTGTTCTCTACTCTCAGATTTGGGTCTTCAGGAACAAGTGAGAGTGTAGGGGATCTGTCAGCTCAGTACCACTCTTTGTCTACCTGGCAAGGAGATCCTCACTTGGGGTACCCACTTCTGTTGTCTCAGTCATAGAGCATGGAGGGTCCTGTTAGTGCTAGCTGCCATCCTGCTGCCGTAGCCACAGCTATGGGAAGCTGGTACACCTGCCTGCTGGGAGGCCCTGGAGGCACTAACAGCTGCCCCCCACTGTTGTAACCCTGGGATGCTAGTACAGTCACTTGCTGGGAGGCTCTGTAAAGCCTGTACAGTGGACTGCAGACCTGGGAAGCTGGTACAGAGTCCTGCTGGGAGGCCTGCACAGTCACCCACAGAAGCCACAGAACTGTGAGGCTGGTACAGAAGCCCATTGGGAGGCTCTGGGAAGACTGTATAGCTTCCTGTTGACCTGGGAGGCCCATAGAGCTACTTGCCTCTGGGGGACTGGGAGGCCCGCCTCCGCAGTCTCAGTTACTGAGCCAGGCTTGGAGCAATGGGCATTGCGGCTGCCTCCACCAAGGAGGGAGGAGGGAGGCCTGCCAAGGGAAAGTGCAAGGGAGTTGAACATTCGACACTTTCAGTTCCTGGAGACTTCTGCAGGTGACTTGGATCCAAATGGTCTTAGTTCATGGGTTGTCCCTTCTAGCATAGGAAATCTTAATGTGGATGTTCTGGTTTCAGCTGCCCCAATTTTGGAGTTTCAGATCCTGTGCCTCTCAGATAAGGTGCGCGCTGAATGCCGCCATCTTGGATCTCCATGTTTTAGTTTTTAAAGAGTAAAACAAGTTCTATTCAGGGTGGAGATTATATAGTCACTTATGTGGAATGTCTGAGACCCTAAATTTTTTTTTTGTATTTTTGTAGTGAAACACCATCTAATAATGGAATTGTGAAACACCATCTAATAATGGAATTGTGAAACACCATCTAATAATGGAATTGTGCTAGGCTAGGTGCTTTATTACTAATATATTAATTTATCAGGTATACTCTCTAGAGAAAGAGGATAGGATAAGCACACATGTTGCATAGATGTGTTTCCAATGGGATATTGACATAATTTATATAAATATCATTATGTCTAAAACAGTTTTGCAGTAAAGGATTAGTTTCTGCTATGGAAGATAAGAAGGCCAAAGTTTGAATCTTTGCACACTAAAGGATTATCAATGTCACGTGCATAATCTGAAAGCCTAAGAGCTGGAAAGCTGATTGAACACATTCCAATCCAAGCCTAAAAGCTGAGATTCATACAGCAAAGAAGAGGGTCAAGAACAGAAGAACAGGTGAAGGCACATGCCTCTATTCCCAGCACTCAGGTGACAGAGGCAAGCATATCTCTGTGAGGTGAAGGTCAATTTGGTCTACAAAGTGAGCTCAGGACAGTGAAGGCAACACATAACAAAACAGAAGACTTACCACTCAGGACCGACAGTTAGACAGAAACCTTGATCCGCTGTTTTTCTTTAGTAAGGGCTTGAAAGTATTAGATGATACTTACCCACATCTCATTGAGCAAGGGGCTTACCAGTTCAGATGCTGAACCGTCTTAGAAGTATTCTCATGGATGTGTAGATGGTTTTCAATTAGATATTTGTATGTTTCATGGAAGACCAAGATGCAAGAAAGCAAGTGCAAATAAACATTGTTTTACTCCTCCTAACCTTCCAAGGTCCTGGACTGAATATATCCTTGCAAATCGTGATCATGGTGTCATGGATTAAAGACCACAAATAACGTTCAAACAAAAAAGATGAAATACGCAAACATTTGATCCCAGCTTCAGAGGCTAAATAGGATAAGAAAGAATATCAGATTTAATGGATTACAGTTTATCAAATTCATTTTCATACCAGAGAGCTAATGGTGCAATAGCTAGCGCAGACATTCAGAAAGATGGATTCTCTGTACTATTATGTAAATTCATAGAATCATAGAGTTATAAATAATTTTTAAATTCTTACGTGTATACCAGTGTTATTGGATCACTGAGTATATGCATGTGCAACAACTGAGAAAATTTAAGATATGATTTATTTCAGCACTGGGCAAAGAAATGGAAATTTTCAGTGCTTTTAGCAAACAAACAAATAAAATCATTTTAAATTGTTTTTGTTTGTTTGAAAGCAAATTTTCCTCAGTTTTGTTGGAAACTCCTAAATCCTAAATAATCTGAAGAATTATAGAATCTGGTTTTTTTTCTTTTTTTTCTGAACTGTAAGTTTACTGAGATACTAAGTCATGTCTTCTTTCCATAGCTATTCAGTTTTCTATGGTAGTATGCTTAGCACTGAGACCTTCATCCAGCTCTTCTCTATGTGTAGACTCTTCATCCTGGATAACTGGTATTCATGTGTTTACTCAATTCTACACTGTACATTCTTTACGCAAAGCCAGCTAAGCAGCACTTGACCCTGACCTTGGATCTGTGATATTCTGGCTGATTTAGCCCATCCTCTTAATATTTTAGAAAAGAAATTCAGGTTTTATATGCCTGGGATCTCAGGCCTTCTGCCTATCACAGGAGCTGGGAAAATGTATCAACTGATATCCACCTTAGTGATCTGTGCTAGGCAAGGTCAGAAGATCAATGAGTCGTTGAATAAGAACACAGACTTGTACATTTAGTTGCATTTCAGCTCAATAAAGGTGATGACAGAATTAATGAGTTTGTATTTTCACATGCATATTTAATACTGTATTTATATGTGTTGGAAAGGACTTTCTGAATAGGGCTCTATTTGCCAGGAATGAATACCAACAACTGACTAAGTAGTACAACATAAAACTAAAAAAATTTTTTGCAAAACTAAGGAAAGAAATAACTCAGAAATGAAGAGAGGGTAATCTTTGTCCTCTATGTATCTGACAGAGGGTTATTATCTAGAATGTGTACAGAACTGAATTTTCAGAGTCAAAACAATCAAGCAAGAAAACAAACAAAACCAAATTACACATTCAAAACACATAAAGAATCATATTATTTCATACTTATCTAAAACTACATAGGACAAATATGACTGTGTCTGTGTACACCCACTTATTATTATTATTTTCAGACAGAGTTTCTTTGTGTAGCTTTGGCTGTCCTGGAACTCACTTTGTAGAGCAGGCTGATTTTGAACTCACAGACCCACCCACTTCTGCCTCCCAAATGCTGGGATTACTGGTGTGCACCACCACTGCCGTGTTTATTTATAAAATGAACTAATACTACAAGAACTTACATGTCCTCTAAGAGCTGTACACCATCTAACAATAATCCCCAAACAAGCCATCAGAAATTTCCTTTTAAATAATTGGTCATGGAGTCCAAAATACTACCAAAACAATGCAGGTGATTGATGTTGCCTTTGGTTGCCTCCTAGGGGTTAAGTCCTGAGGACACTCTGTTCTAAAACACAGGACTTAGAACAACAATTCTCAACCTGTGGGTCATGACCCCTTTGGGGTTTGCATATTAGATATCCTGCATATCAGATATTTACATTACAATTCATAAGAATAACAATATTATAGTTATGAAGTAACAACAAAATAATTTTATGTTTGGGAGTCACCAGGACATGAAGAACTGGGTTGAAGGGTTTCAGCATTAGGAAATTTGAGAACCATTGCTTGGAAGATTTGAGCCACATCTGATCTGAAAGGCTCATGTGTAAAGACTAGCTTTCACAGAGGGCAGACAAGGCAGCCCAGCTAGGTGCAAGTGATCCAAAAGCAGGCCACTAAATCCATGACAGAGACATCACCAGCTCCACTTGCTAAGGCACTCACTTGAAGACGAAGCTGCCCATCAGTTACTTACATGTTGGGGGTCCAGTCCATGCATGCTCTTTGGTTGGTGCTTCAGTTTCTGTAAGACCCCATGAGCCTCTGTTGGTTGACTCTGTTGGTCTTCTTATGGAGTTCTTGTTCCCTTCTAGTCCTTCTACCTTTCCCCTGACTCTTCTACAAGATTCCGAGAGCTCTAGATAATGTTTGCCTGTAGATCTCAGTAACTGTTTCAATCCAATGTTGGGCAGAGCCTCTCAGAGAACACTTATGCTAGGCTCCTATGCTGGGGTAGGTAAAGGGGCTGGGGCTCCAGTTTTCTGAGGAGGGATAAAGGGGGAAGAAGATGGGAAGGTAGGACTGAGAGGAGAGGAGAGAGGAGGTTTGTTTGGAATATAAAGTGAATAAATAACTAAATAATAAAGACGAGCTTTCATTTTACAGAATGTAGTATGCATGATTTCAAGGAATGAAAATAAATAAAAATCCCACCCAGCTGAACCAAAATAAGATATTCCTAATGGTTCAATAGTGACATTCATATCTTGACAGCACTGTCTAATTGGATTTAAAGGCCAATTTAAATTTCCCAAGGAGGAAAATGGTGTCTTGTACTGGAAACTTAGCCAACTATTTGGTGATATCGTGATTATAGATCTTAGGCAAGAAACTACTACTCTAAACCAATCTAAACCACAACCGAATTCCAAAATTTATATATATATAGTGAAATGCAGCTTTGACTTACCATCAAAGAAACTTCTCTTTGTAGCAGATGGAGACTATCTTAGGGATCCAGAACTAGTCAAAGTACAGAGAACAATTTATCACAGGGTGCCTAACCAGAGAAACATGAAGTATGCTGTGAGCTTGTGCCTCCTAGAAATGACAAGGAATCTATACCAATGAATTCTTAATAACATGCCTATCTAAAAAAGATACAAAGGAGAATGACACCAGTAGACATGCTAATGTGGATGGGGGAAGTCTCAGAGGGTTCCACCCCTAAAGAAATAACTACAGGAAATTAATGAAGGATGGGAGAGGAAGACTAAGTCTTACTCAGGGATGAGCTCCTTAACAGATTATCTAACACCAGTGATCTTCCCTGAAATCATAGACACACAATCAACACTATCTCGACTCAATAAGTAGTATTTATGTACTTACATATGTTATTACAGTAATCAAAGGAAAAGGGGATATGAATTTGAGAGCTAGTAAGTGGACATGAGTAAGATGGGAGGGGTGTGATTATATTTTATTGAAATACAAAAATAGAAAAAAACAAGGCTTAATAAACAATGTAAAAGTTTTGGTAAGAAAAAAACTTTGCTCTGACCTCGATGACAGTCTAAGTTTATATTGACAAAGCTAATGTTTGGCAAGAAAGAAAAGGGAAAATGGAAAGAAAGAAGGAGAGAAACTTGGGATCCTCTTCTAAGCTGAATGGCACAAAATTTTACATTTTTGCATTTTCCCACAACCACGATTTCTCAGCAGCAAAATGTTTGAAGGATGGCAGAATGAGCTGTCATTTCGTTGTGTAGCACACTGATTTGTTTATCAGCACCTACAGATATTTCTGCCCTGGAGAATCCCATGTTTGAAAATTTGAATGATATCTAGCCATTTTTTGAGGCTTGTATTATACACAAATAAAACTTGAATTCCAAAGAAAGAAAGCAAGAAAGAAAGAAAAAAAGAAAAGAAAAGAAAGAGAAAAAAGAAAGCTAGTAGAAAATTAATCTTGGCAATAGAAGAAAGCCATTCTCACTTTCATTTATTTTTTCATAGATACTTTGCCTGTGGACAAGCCATTTCTTTTTACCAGCAGGAAAAATCATAGACCACAGGGACTCAATTGCAGGGAGGTGGAGCTTTTTGTGTTCATGACGGATTAAAGGAGGGATGTATAATAGATGACTGAAAAAAGATCCCGTAGAAACTTGGCCAGTAAGAAATTGATTGAGGCTGTGGGTTCTGGGGGCAGGAATGAATGAGGGCCACATTGATGCCAAGTTTACTCAGAGCTAAGACACGATTTTATAGTGTTGATGCTATTTTTTACTCTGTGTTTGTGGGAGAAGTTTGGTGTAGGGCCTGTGTGTGTGTCCACCTGAAGATGCAATGTAAATTTATTTCATGCCGATGCCTTTGTGTGCATCATCAGACAGTGATGCTAAATATCAGTTCTACTAGGAATCTCCTCCTTTGAGTGTTGTTCCAGTATCTTTACTAGAGCTCTATGGTTCTCAAAGGCCTAAACATTATTTGATGAATTATAAGGTCACTTTAACCTTACAGAGTAAATTATAGAGACACAGCCATAGAACCAATGAAGCCTGCTTTAAAGACTGATTCCTCCTCAATCTAGATTAGTGGCCATAGGCCTGCTCCTCATAGAATCAAAGAAACCTGTTTCTCAATCAGAGCCAAGTACTAGATTCCAGGAAAACTAAACATATTTATAAAAAATATTTGACAATTTCTCACACCATCAGACTATAACCAACCTCAAAAGCCACAATGCACCATTCAAGCAAATTCTTGTATAATTGTTGGCCTGAAATTTTGCACATTACAGGCTCATGTACAAAACAACTGGACAGGAAGCCAAAAGAAAGTTGGAACCAAGGGACAAGCCCACAGGATAAGTAGGACAAGAACACTCACCTTCAAGTCAGGGAGGGCAGTTCTCCTGTCCAAAGAAAATTGCACCAGACAGAGAGTGTAAAGCAGCAAAGAAGATTTATTGAAGGCTATTGTGATAAGGTGAAGACATTTTAAACCAGGGAAACAAAAAGCAGCTCTTTAAATGGTGAGGTAAGTTAATGAAATAGGTGCCTGGAAGATCTTAGAGAGGAGCTAGGTCAATGTGATTAGGCCCTCATTGTTTGCTCATTAATGCTGATCAAAGTTGGGAACCTAACCTACCATAGAGACTGGGAGATGGAGGCTATCTTTTTAATGTTTGCATTTCAAAAGGATGGCTTGGAGGTCCTTGAGAAAGTCATTCCTGGATCATTTTCTTTTTTTTTTTACATCTCAAAGGGGCAGAGGAAAATTTATCTAAAGTAAAGGCTCCCAGCATAAGAAGCCTGAAAGCTGAGTTCCAGGCTTTGTTGTAGAGAAATTGAGATAGCTAATCTGATGGAAAATTTTAAGGCAACAATACTGTATCTTCTGTGTGTCACAAGTGGATGGTATTCAGGGCTGCATGACCAAAGAGGCTAAGTTTCTGAGACACTGATATTCAAGGTATAGTGGAAGAGAGTGTAAGAATCCCAGATCAAAACAATATTCAAATTAGCCCCATGCAGCTTATCCCTCTTCACAAACTTCTGGCCTCATAGCTGATTCTGGAATCTTTGCTACTATACAAAGATTCCCTGAAAATGCATGTGTCCCTTTATGGTTAGACATCCTTGAATCTGCTTATAGGTTCTCCCTGCCATTTCAGAAACACAGGCACCAGGAAACATTTGCAGGCACCCACAAGTGAACAGACAAATGTTCTGCATATCCAAAAGACTCCAGCTCCATTTACATTTTATTTTTTTGACACTTTCCATGGGCTGTTTCTGTAGATCATGAGAAGAAATATCCTAAATAACAAAGTTAGCCCAGGGAAAGCGCCCTTATCTTGAAAATATCTGCCTTTACTTCTTGAACCTTAGTGAGAAAAAAAACCTGTGAGTTTTCTGCCTTTCATGAATTATCCATATGTAAATGAGTCATCATCCACACTGCGTTCAGAAAAAAAGTGCATGGATTTTCTTTATTATTGCACAAAGAGTCAATTTTTCTTTTGAGCAATAATGTCCTTTTGTAATTATCAGAAGAGACAAATATGCATAACTGGCTGATGGAAGAATTTGCTCTGGGCCTCAGGGGAATATTGATTTTTTTTTTTCTCAGAACAAATGTTTATTGACTTCATAAAGAAAGAAAAACTTAAAACCATAGAGTTGGAGAACATCTTCTTGATATTCATCCATCCATCGGAGAGGAGACTGTGAGATGAGAAATAAGGCATAAATTATCAGGACTCTTAAAAAAATCAGCTACCACTACTTAGTTTTGAATAAATGATTTCAATTTTTTAATTTCATATTTTTTACTTTATAATGATGCAAGCAAATATTATTGTCATTTGGAATTCAGAGGACTGTTTAGACATAGGAGATCTGGTTGCTGTGTCCTCATGCACCTTAGTCCGGGGAACCTGACTCTCGGAGACAATGAGGAAATGAAAAAAGGAAAGACTCCCAGATGACAGACACAGAAAATAAAAGCTGTGACTGTGTGGTCTGGTCTCTCTGATGAAGTGGGAAGGTCAGTGTGTTCATTCTTTACCATCAGAGAGACCATATTACTGCAGATAGAGAAGGAGGTGGAGTCATAACATACAGCTGAACAAAGAGATCTAACCTTGATAGGAACAGTTCTGTAGACAATCTGTCTTCAGGCTGTGAACATGGGGGAGGCTAGAGTGGATGTTTCTACACTCAGGGTAGAAATAGTCACTCCCCTGAGCCTAGCTCAGGGAACGTTTTGGCCTTTTTCGTGGTCTAGCTCACTGGGTTCCTTGACATGGCCAGTTCCATCTCGACAATACACCTTTACTCAGGGCTCTGCTTGCTCCCTGTAACTATTACTGATTAAGATGAAGGTATTGTAACCTTCAAAAACATATAGCTCAAAGGGAAATCATTCAGTATCAGATGAGTGAATGTGTATTCTCATGTGTATGTTCACCAGTGTGTGTGTGTGTTTGTGTGTGTGTACTTTTGATTTCAGCTTTAGTGAGTTCCAGTTTTTACAATATTTCAAGATTGAATTGTCTTGTGACATGCAGGATATTACTGTAAGACTGTCATATGAGATGTATTAGTCAAAACTAATCTATCTGTATTAAAATTTTAATTATCTTCTTGAAGGTGTATATCCTTTAAGATTATAGGATCAGAGAATGCATAGATATTCCTAATATTTTGAGTGTCTTATAACAGTGAGTTTTATTGCATCGTATCTTCAGTTTTATTGCAACTAATTTGCTAAGTAAATAAAATTTAATAATTGAATTAAGATAATTAACATTTTAGCAAAATAACTAAAATTCCTTCACAGTAATGACATATTTAATTTGAATTTTTTCTGCTTATGTTAGAAAGAATGAACAGATTAAATCAGGGTATAATTCATGATTGACACTAAAGAGCCAAGAAGCCTGGCTATGTCTTGCCATTCACTATAGAGATTCTCCTGCAAACTCACGGTTTTAGAAATCTTGAGGTTGGCCTGTACTTTGGCCTTATTCCAGTAGATGTTTACCAAGCCATGAACTTACTCAGGAATTGCCTTGGTCAATTCCTTTATTGTGTATCTTACCCAGAGGAACAACAAAGCCTAATTCTATCCTAAAATGGTTAAGATCTAAATTAATGTCATATTTCTAAAACAGTTTCTATTTAGTTGATTACATAATTATCTTTAGTCTATTTTATTTTCAGTGATGTTCACAAATGGAACCTCTGAGACAGCTACTGTCACCTACACATCATTCCACATTAAAAGCAATTAAGGTATTTTTATACATGTGATGATTAACATGAGCACTACTTATCCAATAATCCAACCACCAGTGATAGCTCTGTCTTCAAACAGATGGTGTAATGACAAATTAGACAAAATGTGAAATCATAAGAAGATCCTGGGAAATGCAAACACATACTTGTAATAATGTGTTCATGATTACCTTCTAAGCTCACATTCATAAAGCATTGGAAACTTCCGCTTCAAAGTGATGCTTATTTTTATGAAAGAAGCTTTAATGTCTACATGGGGATAACCAGCTGTCCCCTCATCATTAGAAACATTCACTTGTTACCAATTGAAACATCCCACATGATGTGGGTATGTTTGTCTGCAGAAGAAAAATGTAGAAGTCACTGCTCAGCTTCCTCAAGATTGCTGCATAATTCAGGCTTTAATAATTGTTCAAATGAAGGTTCTATTAGCTTATGAAGAATGGTGTTGGTCCCTAAATATTTACATATTTATTATATAGCTTTAATATTTTCACATATGTATAGGTACATATAAGTAGACATACACATACGCCTGTACATATGCATTCTCTGTTTCTTTTCATTGGAGAGTTGAGTCCATTGATGTTGATTGGTTATAGTGACCAATTACTGTTATTTACTTTTATTGTGGAGTTGGTGGTTTTACTGTGATTCATTGCTTGTTTTCTTTATTTTTTATTGGGAAATTATCTGTATCCTATGTTTTAGTGGGTGAAGTTGTTTTCATTGGATTGGAGTTTTCCTTCTAGTATCTTCTGTAGGGCTGGGTTGCTGTGTAGATATTGCATACATTTAGTTTTGTTATGGAATATTTTGTTTTCTCCATCTATTTTGATTGAAAGCTTTGCTGGGTATAGTAGTCTGGGTTGGCATCTGTGGTCCCTTTAAGTCTGCATTACATCTGCCCAGGCCTTTCTGGATTTCATAGTTACTGATAAGTCTAATGTGATTCTGATAGGTCTACCTTTATATGTTACTAGGCCTTTTCCCTTGCTGCTTTTAGTATCTTTTCTTTGTTCTGTAGATTTAATGTTTTGACTATGATGTGACATGAGGAGTTTCTTTTCTGGTCTAGTCTATTTGGTGTTCTGTAGGCCTTTTGTATGTTTATGGACATCTCTTTCTTTAAGTTGGGAATTTTTTCCTCTATGATTTTCTTGAAAATATTTTCTGGATCTTGGAGCCTGGAGTCTTCTTTTTCATCAATTCCTATTATTCTTAGGTTTTGTCTTTTCATGGTGTCCTTGATTTCTTTGATGTGTTGTATTTTGACTTTTCCAATTTTACTTTTTCTTTGAGAGAAGTATCAATTTCTGCGAGTGTATCTTCAACACCAGAGATTTTTACCTTTGTCATTTCTGATCTTTTCTCTAAGTTCTCCAGCTCCAGGGTTTTATCTGTTTGTGCTTTCTTTATTGATTCTAATTCTGTTTTCATGCCTTGCACTATTTCCTACATCTGTTTGAATGTGGATTCCTGTCTCTCTATGATGGCCTCTATTTTTTTGTTGTTATTGTTCATTTCCTCTCTATATGCCACTAATTGTGCCTCTACTTGTGCCTCTATTTGTTTGGCTATATTTGCCTGTGTTTCTTTGTGAGCTTTGTTCATTTCCTCTTCATTTGCCTCCACTTGTGTGGCTAATTCTTTGAGAGATTTGTTCGTTTCTTCTCTATTTGCATTTATTTGTGTGGCTATTTCTCTGAGAGATTTATTTGTTTCTACTTTATGAGCCTCTAATAACTGAATAAGGATAGCTTTAAAGTCATTTTATTGTGTTTCCTATGAATTGGAGTATTCACTGGCTTTGGGAGTTGCTGGTGAAGCCATGATGTACTGATTTTTGATGGATGTGTTCTTTCACCGACCTCTGGCTATTTGCTTATCCATAACTTTCACTATTTGTTCCTGGATTCTGCAGACTGATACCATCTTTCTCTGGTGTCTGGAGAATTCTTCAGGAAAATGAGAAAGGTCCACTCGTTTCAGTGTGTGCATTGGTGTTTCAGCTGTACTTGTGGGAGGAAAGTGCACAGATGCAGAAGGATAAATGCCGGTGGGTGAGTGTGTGTTTGTGTGTGTGTGTGTGCATGTGTGTAAGTGTGCCTGAAGAGACAGGGTGCTAGAGAATGTAGAAGCCTTGAGTATGAGGGAGGGGCACCTTGCACACACTAAAGGGGTTGCAGGTGCTATGCAGGCACTGTTGGTGGTCTCAGGCACAATTTGCTTGTGCAAATTTCCTGAATACCTCAGTGGCCTACAGGCTACTGGTATTTGGCTCTGACTGAGCTCAAGGAGTTATTTGCCTGGACTCCACTGGTAAACCTGCAGAGCAGCGGCTTCAGTGTTCCAAGAATTTCTCTGTTTCCCACAGTGAGTATGTGGGTGGGTGGGGTCTGATGTCTGGCTGCTATCTTAGATGGGCCCTGGATTTAGGACTCTGCACTCTTCAAGCACTTGAAGGCACACTCACTCTCTAGTGGGACAAATAGGAAAGCACAGGGGTTCCCCCTGTTTTCTACTTTCAGGTTTGATCCTGCTGAGTCAAATGTGGGGGGATGAACTCCATCAGCTCAGTGGTGCTGCAGCTGCCGAACCATGGAATCCAGCTGCAGCAGTGGAACTGGGAGGGTGGTCTAGGTGCCTGTTGGGAAGTCCTGGGGAGCCACGACAGTGGTCCACTGACCTAAGTGGCTCTGTGCCTGGTGTACCTGGGTGGTTTGGTGGGTCTACTGGACTTTGGTGACTGTATAACTGGCTGTCTGCCACTAACAGATTGGGCGGCCCTTACAGTAACTGGCTGGGAGAGCATGGTGAGTCCATACAGTTTGCAGACTCAGGATTGGGAAGTATGGTACTGCAGATCTGAGATTCGGAAGGCTGGTAAATCTGGCAGTCAAGGCTGAGCAGCTAGGAGTCCCACCTCTGCTGTTTCAGTCCCTAGGCAGTGAGTTCTGAGCTAAGATTCTCTGACACTGTGAGCAGGCTCCACCTAGGAGAAAGGAAATGCAAAGGGTTTGAATATTCACCACTATCCATCCCCAGAGAAGTACCCAGGTAACCTGAATATAAATGGTCTCAGCTCATGTGATGTCCCCTCTTGTTGAGGAAACCTCAATGTCGATTTTCTGGTTTCAGTTGCCCCTCCACTCACCAATTTTGGAATTTCAGATCCTCTGCCTCTCAGATATGGTGCGTGTTGGTCGCCGCCATGCCATATTGGATCCATCCACATATGAATTCTCAATTAAATATTGTGACAGTTAATCTTCATTATCAATTCAATGACTATATTTAGAATCACCTGTAAAACAGATCAGTGGGTGTGTCTGTACATTTCCAGGGAAGTTTTACTGAGAAGAAAAGATTCATCCTGAATATTAATGGTGCCATCTAATGTGCTGGGATCTTAGACTAGAAAGGAAGGAGAAATCATGAATACAACCATTATGCTCACTTTGTTACTTGACTGTTCATACAATTTCATCTGCCTTTTTCATACTCCTGCTGACAAACCATTTCCACCATGAAAGATTATGTCTTTTTAAGCTGTCTGATAAAAATAAATACTGTCTTAACTTGTTTTATCAAGTGGTTTGAATAACAACAACAACAACAAAAAAGCAACTAGTGTAAACAGGAAGGAAAAAAAATGTAATTTGGCTCAAATGTTTAATCTGTTCACCAGTTTCCTGGGGCTGCCTTAATAAGTTATCAGCAGAATAAGTTGATCAACAGAAATGTGTTCTCTCATTCACAAAGGTCAAATTTTGAAATCAACATGTTAGCAGGGATATGCTACCTCTACTGGGATATGCTACCTCTCCATCTCTACAGAGATTTGTTACGCAAGTGAATCTTACTCAAGTGATTCTTGGCCTGTCAGTTTCTGATATTTTCTACTTTCCTTGGCTTTTGGCTGCCTTACTTGAATCTCTGCCTCTGTAGTCTGTTCTGTTCTTATTTCTTCTCCTTTATGTGTCTGTCACAGAATTCACCCTTGTGAGAATACATGTAGCAGTTCTTGTTAGAAACCACTTTCACCCAGGATAAAGTTCCCCCTTCTTAAGCTATCAAATATTTAGTAACATAAAGCCATAGTCATAGACTTCAGGGCAAAAGTCATGGCTTATCATTTTAATACCATCTTTAGAATCACAACATCCTATTAAATATATTGTAATTTTGGGGAGGTCATGCATTTGTTAAACTATAATTTAAATTCTTTTGTCACTCTGAAATAATCTCTATACAACTATTTGTACTATTCATCTTTTATTTTAATTAATGTAACTATTAAACTTATAAAATAGATTTTCATCTCTGTACTTTAAACTATTTCCCTTACTTTTCTGATTCTAAAATAAACTTATTTTTTCTTTTCTTTTTTTTTTTTTTTGTGTGTGTGTTTTGTGACAGAGTTTCTGTGTGTTGCACTGACTGCCATGGAACTTACAGAGAGCCACAACCTCTGCCTCCTTTAACTTGGGATTAAAGGTGTGTGCCACTCTAATCAGCTAAAAGGCAATGTTCTCCCCTGAGGGGGGAGCAGCCTTACCAGGCCACAGAAGATGACAATGCAGCCACTCCTGATGTGATCTGATAGACTAAGATCAGAAGGAAGGAGAAGAGGACCTCCCCTATCAGTGGGAGGGGCATGTGTGAAGAAGGGGTAGGGAGAGTGGGACTGGGAGGGGAGGAAGGAGGGGCTTATGGGGGGAAACAAAGTGAATAAAGTGTAATTGATAAAAAATGAAAAAAAATTTAAAAAAGGAAATGTTCTATTCTAAACTGGTGGGTAAGAACTGTCAGTTGGGTAGCATTTGTGTCCTAATCGGTCTGGTAGAGTAGACTGCAAAGGAAAGAGAAACACATTGGAGAAAGCAAATAATTACATGTACCAGTTTATTCTAGACAGTACATGACAGGGCAACAACTGAAATTGTCATGCTGACTTTTTTTTTTTTTCAAATTTGCACAAATTTCCCAGAAGTGTTTATATCTTATAGTGTCTCTTATTTCTCATTTGTACATTCTGGGGGTGAGCCTTTAGTGACTACTTTAGCTTTCCAATTGCTATCTGGAAAAAGAAGGTGTCCTTCAATTTATGATTGTATCTCAAAGTGATGGTTGGTCTCTTTACTTTTCCAAATTCTATATCTTTCTTTTTTCATCCTGATACACAATGGGATAAAAGCATATTCTGTGCTCTGAGGAATCTCCTTAAAATATCAGATCTATACTCAATGACTTAAATAGCATGATATGACCATATACCAAGAGAGTAGAGGGAAAAGAATCTGAAAAAAAAAAGACTATTAGGCATACTAAATACAGCATTCTCACTAAAGTATATGAAAACAAAGGAACTTATTGAGAGTACATACAAAGAACATATTCTGGAACACATAATAACAAGCACAAACAAATTGCTTAGTTAAAATACTTATACCTTATATCTTATGCCAGGTTCTTGGCTTTACATCCTTACTTTACACTTTTCTTACTTAAGTCATCTCATTTGATTCAAAGTTTCAGGAATGTTGTTAGCCAATGTTGATAACAATGCTATTAAATCATACTACTGTGATGCCCATTCTGAACATCACTGACCTATATGTGCTGGTTAAATAGATGTAGTAATTAAAAGTCTCCCAACTAAATAAGCCCAGAGACAGATGGGTTTTGTGCAAAATTCTTCCAGATTTTTTAAAGGATTTTTGCTGCCAGTATTCCTCAAATTAGAGCCTAGAACTCATTGGCACAGGAGACAACTTCCTGAACAGGATACCAACAGCACAGGCTCTAAGATCAATGATCAATAAATGAGACATCATGAAACTGAAATTTAAGCTTCTGTAAAGGGAGGTAAACAAAGAAATCTCTGTAGAGGAATATACAATGGCAGAGAAACACTTAAAGAAATGTTCAACATCCTTAGTCATCAGGGAAATCCAAATCAAAACAACCCTGAAATTTCACCTCACACCCATCAGAATGGCTAAGGTCAAAACTTCAAGTGACAGCACATGCTGGAGAGAATGTGGAGAAAGGGGAACTGTCCTCCATTGGTGGGGATGTAAACTTGTACAACCACTTTGAAAATCAATCTGGCACTTTCTCAGACAATTAGGAATAGTGCTTCCTCAAGATCCAGCTATACCACTCTTAGGCATTATCCAAAATATGCTCAAGTATACAACAAGAACATTTGTTCAACCATATTCATAGCAGCTTTATTTGTAATAGACAGAACCTGGAAATACCCAGATGTCCCTGATTGGAGGATTCAATACAAAAATTTGGTACATTTATACAATGGAATACTACTCAGCAATTAAAAACAGAGAAATCATGAAATTTGCAGGCAAATGGTGTGATCTAGAAAAGATCATATTGAGTAAGGTATCCCAGAAGCAGAAAAACACATATGATATATACTCACTTATAAGTAGATATTATACATATAATATAGGATAAACATACTAAAATCTGTACACCCAAAGAAGCTAAGCAAGGCGGAGGATCCTGGGTAAGATGACCAATTATCACTCAGAAAGGCAAATGGAATGGACATCAGAAGAGGGAGAAAACAGGGAACAAGACAAGAACCTACCACAGTTGGAGTCTGAAAGACTCTACCCAATAGGGTATCAAAGCAGATGCTGAGACTCATAGCCAAACTTTGGGTAGAGTGCAGGGAATCTTATGAAAGAAGGGAGAGATAGAAAGACCTGGAGGGGATAGGAGCTCCACAAGGAGAGCACCAGAACCAAGAAATCTGGGCACAAGGGTCTTTTCTGAGACTAATATTTCAACAAAAGCCTGTGCACGGAGATAACCTAGAACCCCTGCACAGATGTAGCCCATGGCAGCTCAGTCTCCAAATAGGTTCCCTGATAAGGGTAACAGGGATTGTCTCTGACATGATCTTAGTGGATGTCTCTTTGATCACCTCTCCCTGATGGAGGACCACCCTTACCAGGCCACAGAGGAAGACAATGCAGCCAGTCCTGATGAGACCTGATAGGCCAGGGTAAGAAGGAGGGGTAGGAAGTCCTCCCCTCTCAGTGGACTTGGAGGAGGGTATGGGAGGAGATGAGGAAAGGAGGGTGGGATTGTGAGGGAATGATAGAGGGGGCTACAGCTGGGATACAAAGTGAATAAACTGTAATTAATAGAAAAAATAAGAAAGTGAAAAAAAAGATTAAAAATCAAAACAAAACCAAAAAAACCTTCTTTTTCTTATGATACATGATATTTCTTTGTAACCCAGTCTGGCCTAGAACTCACAGGTTTATCACAAGATTCCTGACTTGTTGGAATTATGGACACATGATACCATGTTTTTAAGTGAAGGAGGTATATGTGAATCTTTTTGTGTGATCATGTAAATGGTATTCATTTTTCCCCTTATACAAATTTGTATGTTTTTATTATTGTTTTTGTTAGCTATTTAATCGGCTTAACATGTTTTTGTCATCATTTAGAAAACAATTATTAACTTTAATTATCACAGTGCATTACTCCTCTTGTGAGGTTTTGCCAACAATATCATTACCAAGCACAAAATCTGACTCAACTCTATCCTGTTAACTGAACACAGTCAACTTCCTGTCCTTTCAAAGGTCCCTGTTACATTCTAATGCTGTCTCTTCAATTTATGCTATAATGCATAGCTCAACTGTGAATTATATGTGACTTTACTGAGCACTGTCAGTCACAGTTGGTCCATAGTTCAAATCAAGTGACCAAGAATGATGGTTGCATTAACTTTCATATTTTTGTTCCCCAAATTTTTGAATTCCATCTCTGTGAATTTAATCAAATGAAAAAATATTCAGGAAAAAAAAGTCTCTGTTTTTAACATGCAGACCTTTTGTTTTGCATTTTTCCTTTAGCAATTCAACGTAACAGCTATTTACAGATGTTTCAATAGTATTGACACTATAAACCAGACAGAAAAGACTTGTTTTACAGATGCATATCATATGTATAAAAACACTATGCTATTTTACACTGAACCCTAGGGCCCCCAGCAATCTTTGTATTCACAGGGGATCCTGAGAGCAGGTTACATGGTCATGGAGGGACAACTGTGCAATACTTAGTCACCTGTTATCAGTCATTCACTGTCGTGGAAAATTATTTTGTCTTTTATACTTTCATGTGTGAAACACTCTGATAGTCTTTATTGCCTGAAGACTGATGTTTGAAATGCCTCTTTCAAAGGCCTTATTTTATAAAGCATTATTTCTTTCTTTATTTGTCTTTGATATTGACATGTTGGTGAGCTATAAGAAAACAGTGGTACTTTTTAATGCCAAGATATATCTCATTTTCCTGGAAGAACAATATCAAGATTCATACTGAGATAATATTGGAAGTTTATTTCCTTTTGACAGTCTTTGTCTTAATATATATTGAAAGCTTCCTATTAAGGAGCTAGAAACTTACTGTAAGTACATCAACCATAAGTCTTTGCCCTCCAAAGGATATTGCAACCAGAAGGGTTATCAGAAATGTAAAAATATATAACTGATATTATGCACAGGGTCTCACTTTGTAGCCCTAGCTTGTTTGGAGCATCCTACACATATCAGAATGGCCCTCTTGCTTCTCAAGTGTTGGGATGCAGGCACCAACATGCTTAGGTCCTTGGACTTTTTTTTTTTTAAAGATTTATTTATTATTTATACAGCATTCTGCCTGCATGGGTGCCTGCGCATCAGATTTCACTACAGATGGTTGTGAGCCACCATGTGGTTGCTGGGAATTGAACTCAGGACCTTTAGGTTAAGGTTCAGCCAGTGTTCTTAACCTCTGAGCCATCTCTCCAGCCCAGGTCCTTAGACTTTTATAAAGCGTGTGTGTGTGTGTGTGTGTGTGTGTGTGTGTGTGTGTGTGTTTATCTCTGACATTTACAGAAAAAAGGAAATCTATGGACATTTGAGAATATTTGGTAAAGTACATAAAATATTAGAAGTCAACATAGCTTCAATATGAACAGCTATATTACACCATTATTATTCTCTGTCTAATACATTTACAGTTTTTTAAAAAGTGGAAGTAACTGAATACCAATTAATAAATCACTTATCTTATGTAGAGTTTTCAGGATAAACTGATCATTTTCTTTAGTGGTGAAGTTGGATTGGAAGTTTTCTTTAACATTGCTCACCTGTACTCTTGCCTTAGTGCCCTGTTTGCCACTGAACACATTATCACATGTCTGAGTTAGCTTTCTACTGCTGTGATAAACACTCTGAGCAAAGCAATGTGGGGAGGAAAGACTTTATTTTACTTTACAGCTTGTAGTCTATCATTCCAGAAAGTCAGGGTAGGCATTCAAGTCCAGAAGGCTAGAAACTGCATTCAGGAGCTGATGCACAAGCCATAGAGGAGTTCTCCTTCTTGGCTTTTCCCCCATGATTTGCTAAGCTTTCCTTTTTAAACAAGACCCAAAACCACCTATCTAGGGTGTGCTCTGACATGACATGGGCAGACCCACATCAAGTGTTAATGTAGAAAATGCCATGATGGGATTTCCCGTAGGCCAGTTTAATGGGAGCATTTTCTCAGTTGAGGTTCCCTCTTCCAAATGACACTAGTCTGTGTTCAGTTGACTATCTCCTTAGGGTTTCTACTGATGTGATGAAACTGAGACCAAAAAGCAAGTTGGGGAGGAAAGACTTTATTTAGCTTACACTTCCAGATCACTGGTCATCATTAAAGGAAATCAGGACATGGACTCAAACAGGAAAGGAACTAGGAATCAGGAAATGATGCAGAGGCCACGGAGGGGTTCTGCTTACTAGTTTACTTTTCCTAGCTTGTTCAGCCCAAGAATGTCAGCACCAACAATTGACTAGGATTTTACCCATCAATCAGTAATTAAGAAAATGCTATAAAGCTAGGCACAGTGGCACAAATCCTAACATTCTGGGAGGAAGAGGTAGGTGGATCTCTTTAAGTTTGAGTCCAGTCTGTTGTACAAAGTGAGTACAGGACAGCCAAGGCTACACAGATAAACATTGGCTCAAAATACAACCAACCAACCAACCAAATAAACAAATAGACTATATATTTTAAAAAATAGAAAAGAAAATATGTTATAGCCATCTTCTTAACCTACAACCCATTCTTTTGGAGGCATTTTTTAGGTGAGGTTCATTCCTCTTAGATGACCCAGGCTTGTGTCAAAAGTTGTGACATAAAACTAAGACATTGACAGAAAAAAAAAATAGCCAGAATACACTATTGTTTGCAAGAAATACCTACAACTTCTTTGAAATTTCTCCCAGCAAAAGCCAGAAAATGAAATGCAAACAGGATGGACATTGGAAGAGAGAGAAAACAGGCAACACAACAAAGGCCTACCACAGAGGGCCTTTGAAAGACTCAAACTAGCAAGGTATCAAAGCAGATACTGAGACTTATAGTCAAACTTTGGGCAGAGTGCAGAGAATATTATGAAAGAAGGGGGGATAGGAACATCTAAAGGGGACAGGAGATCCACAAGGAGAGCAACAGATCTAAAAAGTCTGGGCACAGGGGTCTTTTCAGAGACTAATACTCCAACCAGGAACCATATATGGAAATAACATAGAACCCCTGCACAGATGTAGCCCATGGCAGCTCAATCTTCAAGCGGGTTCCTAGTAATGGGAAGAGGGACTATCTCTGACATGAACTCAGTGGCTGGCTCTTTGATTACCTCCCCCCTGAAGGTGGAGGAGCCTTACCAGGCCACAGAGAAAGACAATGCAGCCAGTCCTGATGAGACTTAATAGGTTAGAGTCAAAAGGAAGAAGAGGAGGACCTTCCATATCAGTGGACTTAGGGAGGAGCATGGGAGAAAATGATGCACGGAGGGTGAACTTGGGAGGGGATGAGGGAGAGGGCTACAAAGTGAATAGACTGCAATTTATAAATAAATAAATAAAATTTAAAAATAATTAAAATATAATTCCAAGTTGAAAAAAATAGAGATCATACCAAAAAACCTGGTAGATTGACTTGAGATTTCTAGGTTATAAGTATGAAATATTGTCCACTTTCTTCTAGTTTTTTTAATAATAATATGACAGAAGCAAGAGAAAGCTAAAGAGCTTTTATGTATGAAGAGCATTCAACTTAATGAATTCAAAAATAACAAAGATTTTCATTCTCAGATTCTGCAGATGGCAAAGGATGCTTAATTAAGTAACAGCCTCCAGGCACAGATCAAATCTAGGGCAATCGCAGGAAAACATTGTCTTATCATGAAAATCTGGGTACAGCAGTAAGGCTCTTTTTAGAAGTCCATACTGATGGGGTGCCTTGAAAATTTATTCACACAGACCCAGCCATTCTAAAAATTCTTAGTGATTCGTTGACACACTATCATTGTGGGGAACAGAGGTGAAGCTGAACTTAACTTGGCATTTGTGTATGTGGGCTAATGTGTGTGCATGTGTGTCTTAGGGTGTTTGTCTTAAGATTTCATTTTTTAAAATTATCAGTGTGAACTAAAGTGGAGAATCATCTTATAAAACCAAAAGTTTTTCATACTATTACAAAAATTTAAAAGATTTAGGTCAATACTCAGACAAAAAAAAATAAAATAAACAACAACAACAACAAAAAGTCATGCTGCACCAAAATGGAAGCATGTCTCTGATGATGGTGTGAAGATCTCAGAAGACCGTGACAAGAGAGTCTGATATTTTTTTTCCCCAAACAGAAATGTCAGTATATCTTCCCAAAAGTCACCAATGCAACAAATAGCAACAAATGTTTGAACTTGTGTTTCTCTATTTTTATGAACAGAATGTCTAATATGATACCTGTACCCCTATTCTATCTCATGGGAACTGGATGACTTTACCAATGAATTAACATATTTTTACATTGATAAGAATTGAGAGCAGCCTTACCAGGCCACAGAAGATGACAATTCAGTCATTCCTGATGTGATCTGATAGACTAAGATCAGAAGGAAGGAGAGGAGGACCTCCCCTATCAGTGGACTTGGGGAGGGGCATGCACAAAGAGGGGAGAGGGAGGGTGGGACCGGGAGGGGAGAAAGGAGGGGCTTATGGGAGGATACAAAGTGAATAAACTGTAATTAAAAAAAATAATTGAAAAAAGACATACAAGTTATGGTGTCCCAATCTTCTAATTGGCCCTAATTGATGTAGGGAAGGGATTATTGGACCTAAAGATATAGATTCCATAGTTTGAGGCATTTTGGAAAGATTATAAGAATATAAGGTATAGTACAAACAATAAAATTAAAACAAAGTTTCAACCAATATTTTAGGTTGTTTGTAACATAGCAAGTGACTACTGGAATACAATAATTATTAGCAAAATAGGAAAGTCACATGTTATTTCATGCATTAGAAAGTATGGTAGCATTAATTAATTTTACAATCAACAGTGATAATTATATATTCTAATTTTATTTATTTTTCTTATTTCTCTAATAAATACTCCTGGAGTAGGTCCTCTTGTACTTATTCAAAATAATTCTACTCACATTAAGCACATTTGCTGGAACACTGCTTGTATCCAATCAAAGATGTCACTGCACTTACGAGCTTGTCTCTTATTTTTGAAATAAGAGACTCACAATAATTACGAAGCAAGTGTCATCTGTCTCCTGGTGGGACCCAGAGCTTTCATAGTTCATCTTTACCACCTCTCTCAGACATTCCATCTAACTCATCTCCATTTTTTAATTTTTTGTGAATCTCTGCAGAACTGAGAGGTGCTCTGTACCAGGCACTCATAACTGTTCCAGTTGTTTGGGACACAGACCACTCTCTAAGAGGAAACCAAGAGTTTCCACACTTGACTGAGATTCATAAAACTGCCTATCAGTGACCGCCCCCCCCCCCCACACTAAGCTAGGACCCAACCATTTCTTCTGTACAATTTCCATTTCTTAGTGACTTCCAACTTTCCACAGAAGACTCTTTATCAGAGCCCCACAACCTTCACACTTGCTTAGACCCCTTATTGGGATAACAAAAAAACTAGACACTCACACAATAAAGTAAACCAGATATCTATTTAAGAGACCTGACAAATAGAACAAGAGATGCCTAGATCCCAGTGCAAAATTCAAACATACACAACCAAGATAATACTTACTCTAGAAACCAAAAATCCTACTATGATCAGCTCTGAGAAAATGAAAACAAGGACTTCAAAATACTAATTATGAATATGTTTAAAGACATTAAGAAGAATATGAATCAATGCCTTATAAAAATATGAAAACACAAATTTTAATAGAATAAGGAAAATAATTTAAGACATGAATGTAGACTTTTACAAATTAGAAACATAATTTGTAAAGAAAATTCAAACTGAAATAAAACTTGCAATGAAAATCTTACGATGCTAAACAAAGAAAGCCAGAGGGTAAGCCTCATAACCAATTAAAAGACATGGAAGAGAGAATACCAAGAAGACAAGGTAGATATAACACAGAGATCAGTCAAAGAATATGCTGAATATAAAAATGTCTAGGGCTTAGAACATGCAGAAAATGTGGAATACTCTAAAAGACCAAACATTTCTCACTCCAAATTAAAAAGAATAAAAAGATGCTTAACACCAAATAGATAACACCCCCACCACCACCAAGAAAAGAAAAACAAAACCTAATGACACGTAAACTTTATATGTATAAAACAAAGAAAGGGTATTAAAATCTGAAAGCTGAAAAGTCCAACTCACATGTAAAATCATACTTACTAGAGACTTTTCAATGAATACTCTTTATATAAGAAAGGTCTTCATAGATGTTTTCTGCATTCTTTAAAGACCAACTAGCTTACCAGGTATCTTCAGGATGGGCTGCAATGTCCTCCTCTGTGGTCTAACAAGGCTGTTCCTCCCTCAGGGAGAGGGGGAGGTAAAGGAGCCAGTCATTGCAGTCATGTCATAAATAGTCCCTGTTCCCCTTACTAGGGTACCTACTTGGATACTGAGATACCATGGGCTACATCTGAGCAGTGGTTCTAGGTTATATCCATACATGATCCTTGGTTGGAGAAACAGTCTCATAGAGGACCCCTGTGCCTTGATATATTTTGTCCTTGTGGAGATCCTGTCCTTTCCCAGTCATACTAACTCCCCCTTTTATCATATGATTCCCTGCACTCTACCAAGCTAAGGTCAGATAGAAGGGGAGGAGGACCTCCCCTAGCAGGGGACTTAGAAAGGGACAGGGAGGAGATGAGGGAGGGAGGGTAGGATTGGGAGGGAATGAGGGAGGGTGCTACGGCTCGGATACAAAGTAAATAATCTGTGATTTATATTAAAAAATAAAAATAAAAAAAGACCAACTAGCCAGCCTAGACTACTCTAGCCACCAAAACTACCAATAACATTTGACAAAAGAACAAATTTCATTATAAAAAAATATTTAAGCAATTTTCATCTACTAATCCATCTCTCTACATAAGGTACTAGGAGGAAAACTTCAGTCTTAAGAGTTTATCTAGTCCCAAGAGGACTCAGAGAATGAATATCTCAGAACAGTTAATCAAAAACTGAAAAGGAATAATCTGTACACAACAACAGAATAACAGCAGTTAATAAAAATCCTGATCATTAATAACTCTCAATATTAATAGTCTAAATTTCTCAATAAAAAGACACATAGACTGTTTCTAAAGAAACAAAAACAAAACAAACAAAAAAACCCCATAAAACCATACCACACCAATGAAAATATATAACACCTTAGGGTAAAATGTTGAAAAAGGTATACCAAGCAAACCAAGAAGTAAACAAACATAGCTGTCCTATATCTGATAAAATAGATTTCACACTTGCACACACAGAAAACTGAGAAAATGAACACTACATAATTATTTTAAAAAATCCACCAAGATATTACAGTTCTGAGCAGCTAAACAACAAACAGAAGTTTTGTTTGTTTGTTTGTTTGTTTGTTTTGAACTTCTCCTATGAAAATCAAATATTGACTTTAATGTGGTGATAGTGGAGATAGTGGATGACTTCAGTACATCATTCTCAC
Organism: Meriones unguiculatus; assembly: GCF_030254825.1. NCBI lineage: Eukaryota > Metazoa > Chordata > Mammalia > Rodentia > Muridae > Meriones > Meriones unguiculatus. The sequence continues at coordinate 8,591,444 of NC_083367.1, forward strand.
TAATAGAGAGGTAATCCAGGAAAAAATACAGAGAAATAACAACAGTTAAGTAGACTCATTAATTGAATGAACCTAATAGACATTTACAAAATTCTACTCAAACGCTAAAGGATATACATTTTTATAGCATCCCACTGAACTTTTTCTAAAGGTGACCACATAGTAGGACACAAAGCATATTTTAACAGGTATAGAAAGATTGAAATAAAGTCTTGTATCTTACCTAACCCCCATGGATCAAAGCTGGATATAAACAATAAAAATGTCAGAGGTATAAAAATTTATCCAACCTTCTGAATAATTCATTATCAAATAAAATGGGTAGAGAAAGACAATAAAGAAATTGAAAACATTTTAGAGTTGAAAGAAAATAAACACATAACATATCAAAGTATTTAAGTTAAATTTTTATTTTTTATATTAATTACAGTTTATTTACTTTGTATCCCAGCTGTAGCACCCTCCCTCATTCCCTCCCAAACCCAGCCTCACACCCTCATCTCCTCTGATTCTAATCTCCAAGTCCACAGATAGGAGAGGTCCTCCTCCCCTTCCATCTGACCCTAGATTTTCAGGTCTCATCAGGACTGGCTGCATTGTCCTCCTCTGTGGCCTGGTAAGGCTATTCCTCCCTCAGGGCGGTGGGGGGGGGGGTTGGTCAAAGAGCCAGCCACTGAATTCATGTCATATATAGTCCCTGTTCCCCTTACTAGGGAACCCACTTAGATACTGAGCTGCCATGGGCTTTATCTGAGCAGGGGTTCTAGGCGATAGCAATGAATGGTTTTTGGTTGGAGTATCAGTCTTAGAAAAGACCCCTGTGCCCAGATATTTTTTTTCTGTTGTTCTCCTTGTGGAGCTCCTGTCCTCTCCAGGTCCCACTATCTCCCCCTTCTTTCATATGATTCCCTGCACTATGCCCAAAGTTTGGTTAAGAGTCTTATCATTTGCTTTGATACCTTACTGGGTAAAGTCTTTCAGAGGCCCTTTGTGGTAGGCTCCTGTCCTGTTTCCTGTTTTCTCCTTCTTCCAATATCCATCTTGTTTGTCTTTCTGAGTGAGGAACAATCATCTTATCCAGGGTCTTATCTTATCCTTCTTCTTTCTTAACTTCTTTAGGTGTACATATTTTAGTATGTTTACCCTATCTTATAAGCCTGGTATCCACTTATAAGTGAGTATATACCATGAGTGTTTTTCTGCTTCTGGGATACCTCACTCAGGATGATCTTTTCTATATTCTACCATTTGCCTGCAAATTTCATAATTTCCTTGTTTTTAATTGCTGAGTAGTATTCTATTTTGTAAATGTACCACAATTTCTGTATTTATTCCTCCATTGAGGGGCATCTGGGTTGTTTCCAGGTTCTGGCTATTACAAATAAAGCTGCTATGAACATGGTTGAGCAAATATCCTTGTCGTGTATTTGAGAATATTTTGCATATATTCCTAGGAGTAGTATAGCTGGATCTTGAGGAAGCATTATTAATAATTGTCTGAGAAAAGGTCAGATTGGTTTCCAAAGTGGTTGTACAAGTTTACATTCCCACAAACAATGGAGGAGGGTTCCCCTTTCTCCATATCCTCTCCAGCATTTATCGTCACATGAGGTTTTTATCTTAGCCATTCTGATGAGTGCAAGGTGAAATCTAAGGGTTGTTTTGTTTTGCATCTTCCTGATTAACATTTCTTTAAGTGAACCTGCCATCCAATATTCCTCTATTGAGAATTTTCTGTTTAGCTCTGTTCCACATTTTTTAATTTGATTACCTGATTTGTTGCTTTTTATATTCTTGAGTTCTTTATGTATTCTAGATATTAGACCTCTGTCAGATATAGCATTGGTGAAGATCCTTTTCCAGTCTCTAGGCTGTTGTTTTGTTCTTATGACACTGTCCTTTGCTTTACGGAAGCTTTTCCGTTTCATGAGGTCCCATTAATTGATTGTTGATCTTAGAGCCTGTGCTGTTGATGTTTTGTTCAGGAAGTTGTCTTCTGTGTCAATGAGTTCTAGGCTCTCCCCCAATTTTCTTCTAAACAATTTAGTGTGTCTGGTTTTATGTTGAGGTCTTTGATCCACTTGGACAGGGTGATGAATACAGATCTATTTGCATTTTTTGGCATGTAGCTATCCCGTTAGACCAGCACCATTTGTTGAAGATGCTGTCTTTTTTCTATTGAATGGTTTGGGCTTCTTTATCAAAAATCAAGTATCCATAGGCGTGTAGATTTTTCTGGGTCTTCTGTTCACTTCCATTGATCCACTATTCTGTTTCTGTGCCAGTACCATGCAGTTTTTATTACTCTTGCTCCTTAGTACAGCTTGATATTAGGGATGGAGATACCTCCAGATGATCTGTTGTTATACAGGATCATTTTGGAAATTCTGGTATTTTTGTTTTTCCATATGAAGTTGAGAATTTTTCTTTCAATGTCCGCAAATATTTGGGTTGGCATTTTGATGGGAATTTCATTGAATCTGTAGATTGCTTTTGGCAGAATGGCCATTTTCATTATGTTAATCCTACTGATCCAGGAGCACGGGAGATCTTTCTATCTTCTGATATCCTCTTCAATTTCTTTCTTCAGAGACTTGAAGTTTTTTCCAAACAGGTCTTTCACTTGCTTGGTTAGAATAACACCAAGGTACTTTATGTTATTAGAGACTGTTGTGAAGGGTATTGTTTCACTAATTTCTTTCTTGCCCCTTTTGTCTTTGGTATACTGGAGAGCTTCTGATTTTTTTTTTTTTTTTGCTTCTGATTTTTTTGAGTTAATTTTGTATCCAGCCACTTTGCTGAATGTGTTTATCAGCTGAAGGAATTCTCTGGTTGAGTTTTTGGGTTCACTCATGTATTCTATCATATCGTCTGTGAAGAGTGATACTTTGACCTCTTCCTTTCTGATTTGTATACCTTTGATCTCCTTTAGTTGTCTTATTGCTCCAGCTAGGACTTCAAGTACTACGTTGAAGAGATATGAAGACAGTGGGTAGCCTTGCCTAATCCCTGATCTCAGTGGGTTTGATTTAAGTTTCTCTCCATTTAGTGTGATGTTCATTATAGGCTTGTTCTATATTGTTTTTACTGTGTTTTGTATTTTTATTGTATTCTTGATCTCTCCAAGAAGTTAAACTTAAATAAATTTTGGATTTTTGGCATCTAAGGAGATGATCATGTTTTTCTCCTTCAGATTTTTTTTATATAGTAGATAACATTGATGGATTTCTGTATACACCCCTGCATGTCTGGGATGAAACCTACTTGGTCATGGTGTATGATATCTTTTATATGTTCTTGGATTTGGTTTGCATAATTATTCAGTAATTTTGCGTCAATGTTCATAAGAGAGATAGGCCTGAAGTTCTCTTTTTTTGTTGGGTCTTTATATGGTTTAGGTATCCAGGTGACTGTGGCTTCATAGAATGAGTTTCATATTGATCCTTCTGGTTCTATTTTGTGGAATAGTTTGAAGAGAATTGGAATTAGCTCTTCCTTGTAGATCTGGAAGAATTCTGCGTTGAAACCATCTGGCCCTGGGCTTTATTAGGAAGAGAGACTTTTGAGGAATGCTTCTTTTTCCTTGGGGATAAAGGACTACTCAATCTATTTTCCTGCTCTTGATTTAATTTTGTTAAATTGAATATATCAAGATAATTCTCCATTTCATTTAGATTTTCAGTTTTGTGGCGTTCAGGCTTTTGTTAGTAAGACCTAATGATTGTTTGGATTTCCTCAGTGTCTGTTGTTAATTCCACATTTTGGTTTCTGATTTTGCTTATTTGGATAGTTTCTATGTTTTAGCTAGTTTGGCTAAGGGTTTGTCTATGCTGTTGATTTTCTCAAAGAACCAGTTCTTGGACTTTTGAATTGTTTTATTTGTTTCTAATTTTTTTATTTCAGCCCTGAGCTTGAATATTTCCAGCCATCTACTCCTCTTAGGTATGTGTGCTTCTTTTTTTTCCCCTAGGGCTTTCAGGTGAACTATTAAATTGCTTGTATGCAACGTTTCAAATTTCTACTTGAAGGCACTTATTGTTATGAACTTTTATCGCTGTTTTCATTGTGTCACATAAGTTTGGGTATGTTTTGCCTTCATTTTCATTGAATTCTAGGAAGAATTTGATTTATTTCTTTATTTCTTCCCTAACCCAGCTGTCATTGAGAAGTGGGTTGTTCAGTTTTCACGTGTGTGTAGGCTTTTTACTATTTCTGTTATTGTTGAAGTCCAGCTTTAGTCCATAGTGCTCAGAAAGGATATAAGAGATTATTTCAATCTTGCATTTTTTGAGGCTTGCATTGTTACCAACTATTTTGGAGAAGGTTCCATGAGGTGCTGAAAAGAAGGTATATTCTTTTGAATTTGGGTTCAAATTCTGTAGGCATTTATTATGTCCATTTGAATTAGGACCTCTGTAAGTGCATTTATTTCCCTATTTAGCTTCTATCCAGATGATCTGTCACTTGGTGAGCGTAGAGTGTTGAACTTTTCCACTATTAAGGTGTTGCATTCGATATGTGAATTCAACTTTAATAATGTTTCATTTACAAATGTAGGTACTCTTGTATTTGGAGCATAGATGTTCAGAATTGTGATGTCCTCCTGGTGGGTTTTTCCTTTGATGAAATGAAGTGCCCCTCCTCATCTTTTTTGATTAATTTTGGCTGAGAGTCTATTTTATTAGATATTAGGATAGCTACTCCAGCTTCTTTTGGGGGTTCATTTGCTTGAAAGACATTTTTCCCGTCCTTTACTCTGAGGTAGTGTTTATGATCGTTGCAGAGATGTGTTTCTTGGATGCAGTAGAATGTTGGATCTTGTTTCTGTAACCATTCTGTTAGTCTGTGTTATTTTATTGGAGAGTTGAGTCTATTGATGTTGACAGATAATGGTGACCAATGACTGTTAGTTCCTTTTATTGTGGCGTTATTGGTGTAACTGTGATTCATTGGTTGTTTTCTTTTAATTTTTTATTGTGACATTATCTGTATCCTATGCTTTCTTGGATGTAGTTGCCTTTGTTAGATTGGAGTTTTCCTTCTAATATCTTCTGTAGGGATGAGTTGCTGTGTAGATATTGTTTAAATTTAGTTTTTGCCCTGGAATATTTTGTTTTCTCCATCTATTTTGACTGAAAGTTTTGCTGGGTGTGGTAGTCTGGGTTGGCATCTCTGGTCTCTTAAAGTCTGCATGACTACTGCCCAGGCCCTTCTGGCTTTTGAAGTTTCTGTTGAGAAGTCTGGTGTGATTCTGATAGGTCTACCTTTATATGTTACTTGGCCCTTTTCCCTTGTTGCTTTTCGTATCTTTTTTTTTTTTTTTTTTTTTTTTTTTTGTTCTGTAGATTTAGTGTTTTGACTATGATTTAGTGTTTGACTATGAGAAGTTTCTTTTCTGGTCTAGTCTATTTGGTGTTCTGTAGGCCTCTTGTATGTTTATGTACTCTCTTTCTTTAAGTTGGGAATTTTTTTTTCTATGATTTTCTTGAAAATATTTTCTGCACCTTGGAGCTTAGAATCTTCTGTTTCATCAATTCCTATTATTCTTAGATTTTGTCATTTCATGCCATTCTTGATTTCTTGGATGTTTTGTGTTTGGTACTTTTCTGACTTTTCTTTTTCGTTGAGAAAAGTATCAATTTCTCCATGTATATCTTCAGCAGTAGAGATTCTCTCTTACATCTGTTGTATTCTATTGGTGATGTTTACCTTTGTGGTTCCTGATCTTTTCTGTAAGCTCTCCAGGTCCAGGGTTTTCTCTGTTTGTGTTTTCTTTATTGATTCTAATTTTTGTTTGTTTGTTGGTTGGTTGGTTTGTTTTGTTTTGCTTTGCCTTGCACCATTTCCTTCATCTCTTTCAATGTGGATTCCTGTCTTTTTATTGTTTGTTTGTTTTATTGTTTTATTGTTTTGTTTGTTTCCTCTCTATATGCCACTAATTGTGCCTCTACTTGTGCCTCCATTTTTGTGGCTACTTCTTTGAAAGATTTGTTTGTTTCCTCTTTATATGTCTTTAATAACTAGATAAAACAGCTTTAAAACATTTTTTCTGTGTTTCAGATGAACTAGAGTATCCATTGATTTTGGGGTTGCCATAATGTCCTGATTTTTGTTGGATGTGTTCTTATGCTTACCTCTGGCCATCTGCTTATCCATAACCTTCACTGTTTATTCCTCGACTTTGTAATTCAGCCTGGGTCTGTCTTTCTCTCGTGTCTGAAATATTCTTCGGGGCAACAAGAGAAGTCCAGTGGTTTGAGTATGAGCTGGTATTTCATCTGTACCCGAGGGGGGAAGGTACACTGGCACAGAAGCGTGCAAGCTAGTAAGCAAGCATGTGCATGTGCGTGGAAGTGTATCTTAAAGGACAGGGTGTTAGAGAGCATAGATGCCTGGAATGTGGGCCAGGGGTGGTGCAGGCATAAGAAGGGTTGTGGGCAGTGGTGATGTTCATGAGTGCAATGAGCATTAGTAGATTTCCTGAATACCTCAGTTTCCTAAAGACCAGTGGTATTCAGCTCAGTCTGGGCTCCAGTAATTGTTTGTCTGGACTTGACTGGTAGTCCCACAGAACAGGGGCTTCAATGTTGAGGATGCTGTCCCAAGAATCCCTATGTTGCCTACAGTGGGCATGTGGATGGTAGGGATCTGATGTCTGGCTGCTAGCATAGAGGGACCCTAGGCTCTACAGGCACTCACTCCCCAGCAGGTCTAATCAGAAAGCACAGGGTTCCCCTGGTTTCTACTCTCAGATTTGGGCCTGCTTGGGCAAATGCAGGTGTAGTAAGCTCAGTGGTGCTACAGCCTCAGAACTTAGGCTGTTAAAGTGGTCCAATGGGAGTCTAGCCACAACAGCAGAACTGGGAAGTAGGTACAGATGCATGCTGGGAAATTCTGAGTAGTCCCTACAGTGGTCCATTGACCATGGTGACCCAGTGAGCCTGGTGGAACTGGGTGTCCCTTAACACTGGCTGCCTGCCACTGAGGGACTGGGTGGCAGGCACAGTCAATGGATGGGAGGCCCTGCAGGGCCATACAGCTGCTTGTGGATTCAGGACCAGGAAGGCTGGCACTGTGGACCTGGAATCTGGAAGGCTGGCATAGCTGTTGGCTGTCAGTGAGGAACTAGGAGACCCACCTCTGCTGCCTCCATCCCCAGGCAGGGTGTTCTGGGCTGTGAGCTGCAGGTACTGTGGCCTGGCTCTGTTGAGGAGAAGGGAGGCCCAACAAGGGGAAGTATAGAGGCATCAAATGTTTGTCACTCTCAGTCCCCAGAGAAGTACATGGGTGACCAGGATCTAAATGGTCTCAGCTCACACGTTGTCCCCTCTTGCCCAGGAAGCCTCAGTGTCGATGCCCTCTGCTCACCAATATCTGAATTTCAGATCTCTGTTTCTCAGATATGGTGCACGCTGGTTGCCACTATCTTAGGTCCCCCATATCCAAGTTTATAGGATACAATCAATGTAGTTCTAATAGAGAAGTGTTTAGCACAAGGTGCCTGCATCATAAAGCTGAAGAGATCACATATTAATAACTTAACAATACACATAAAGATTTGAAAAAGGAAAGAAATAATACCAAAGAAAAAACGAGTAGACAGAAAAAAAAATCAAACTTAGGGCTGAAATCAATGATATAAAAACAATCAAACACAATCAAAAGAATCAATAAAATGATGCTGATTCTTTTAGAATATCAACAGGATTGAGAAAGCTTAAGCTAATTTAAAAAGAGATTGGAGGAGAATCCAAATTAATAATAATTTTATTATTAAAGTTGAAAGGGAGACATTGCAACAGATACAAAGGAAATTCCAAGTCATAAAGACATGCTACAAAAATTTGTGTTCCCACAAATTGTATAACCTAAAAAAATGGTTACATTTTTGATATATATGTCCTACCAAAGTTAAATCAAGATAAACAATTTAAGTATTTCATGACCCTTAATGAATTTATAATGATCTTGCTCTAGAATTGCGGTAACTTGCCTTGATTATGTTGAGGTATGTCCCTTGTATCCCCAGTTTCTTAAAGATGTTTTTCATGTAAGAATGTTGCTTGAGGAGCAAATTGATACCCTATGGCAAATCGCTCAACCTGGCTGTCAATGAAAGTATGCCGGACTTTGTGTCACTAGCATACAACATGAGAATTTTTCCTGTGCTGCAAATCTGTCTAAACAATTGTCGAGCTATATTTTAGGTAATTGGACTGGAGAATTCAATACTACGATAGAGCAGCTGAGAGTGGCCATTGCCACAGTAAATTCTACCAGAGTGGACGCAGGACTAGCCACAGGATTATCAACATGGATTGCTGCATCCATGAATCATCTGAAGGAATGGGCGGGCATGGGAGCGTTAGCAGGCCTTCTGGTGTTGGTCTCCTTGGTTTGCCTGTGGTATATATGCAAGATTAGAGTCTCACAACAGTGTGATGCAGCCATGATCATTCAGGCCTTTACAGCCACTGAAGCAGGACATTCTCCCCAAGCATGGTTGGATACCATAAAAAGCTAAAATGTTACACTCAGGATGCGAGGCTAAGCACTGCACTCAGGGTCAGCCGCTTTGGACCCAGAGAAGAGCATGTCTGATTGCATGCGGGTTGATGCCCCAGGTCCCGCCTCTGAGAAAAAGGTATCGGACTGGTCTGATGCTCTTTGGGTGGATGACACCTAAATGAACATCAGTACAAAGTCCCAATTTATTTCTAATATCAGAGATCAGACCTCCACTCTTGCCTGATGCGTCTAAAACAAAAAGGGGGAACTGTAGAGAGCTGTGGAATGCTATGCCTTAACGATGGAGCTGGTTTCCGCCTTCCACCTTCCCGATGGTGAGTGCTCTTTGTCACGAACCATTCCACATTTGGCTAAGGCTGAGGATCTGGCTTGCTTCCATGTATGTGGACCTATCTGCATTGCCCACGTGACACGCCTGGGTTGGCTACCCAGAGGCTATTTAAGCTGTGGGCTGGCTTTCCCCAGGGTCGGAGGATTGTTCAAGGTTCCTGAATAAACTGCATTGAAAAAAAAAAAAAAAGAATGTTGCTTGAATGGCCATCTGAATGCAATCTACATATTCGTTGTAATCCTCATCAAATTTCCAACACAATTCTTTACAGAAATTTAAAAATAATCTTCAACTTTTTATGGAAACACAAAAATTCCACTATAGCTGAATCAATCATGAATAATAAAAGAAGTGTTGGAGGTACCACAATTCCAAATTTCAAATCCTACTGCACAGCTACAGTAGTAGAAACTGAATGGTATTGGCATAAAAAGAAGCAGAATGATCATTCTAGTAGGCTTGAAGGCCCAACCCCCCCAAAATTTTTCCACCCACCTATGAATTCCTGATTTATGACAAAGAAACCAGAAATACACTGGAAAAAGACAGCATTTTCAAAAGACTGCATTCTCAAGTTGCATGACTAAATGTCAAAGAATGAAAATAGATCCCTATCTTTGTACCTTACACAAAATTCCAAATGGATCTTGGACCTCATGACCAGGAGCAGCTACTGTGAATCTTCTATACAAAAACAAAGGGAGTTTAAGCTCATTGGTCCAGAAAGGAATTTTATACAGAATACTGGTATCATAGGCTTTAAGACCAATTAATAAATGAGACCTTATAAAGCTATAATCCTCTGTACAACAAAGTGTACCACTTTTCAAGCAAAGCACCAGCCTATAGAATGGGGAAAACTTTACAAATTATATATCCAACAGAGGATTAGTATCAAGTATAATGATGAGCTAAAGAAATTGAACATCAGGAAAAAAAAACAAACAAACCTATTTTTAAAAACTGGGTACAGAACTAAGCAGAGGGTTTAAAAGAGATGAACCACAAATAGATGAGAAAAATTTACATGAGTGTTCAACCTCCTTAGCCATCAGGAAAATGTAAAGTGAAGCTATTTTGAAATTTCATCTAACGCCAGTCAGAATGGCCAAGATCAATAAAACAAACAACAGTTCACATTGGTGAGGATTTTGGGAATGGTGAACATTTACTCATTGCTTGTGGGAGTATAAATTGGTATAGCCACTGTGGAAGTCAAGATGTGGGTTTCTCAAAAAAAGTAAGATCTACCTATACTAATCAGGCGTATGCTAATAGACAGCATATTTTTCAAGACAGATACTTGCTCATTCATGTTCATTGCTGCTTTATTTATAATATCAAGAAACTGGAAACAACCTAAATATTCATCAGTTGATGAATGGATAATAAAAATGTGGAATATTTACAATGCAGGATATTACAAAATTTTCAGGAAAACAAGTGGAACTAGAAACAGCTACCCTGAATGAGATAACCCAACCCCCCAAAACAAACAATGCATATTTTCTTTCATATGTTGATGATAGCACTTAAGATATTGTGTGTGATATTGTGTGTGTTTTTCAATTGGAATATCCACAGAAATTAGGTAGTTTATAACTTTGTAGGGGAAAGGAAGGTATCTTCAATGATGGGGGAATAAAAACAGTTATGAAAAGATATAGAATAAAAACTAGAATAAGAGGATTACATGGAGAAGGAATGTGTAGGGCATGGTAATGGAGGGGAAGTGTGAAGTGACAACACTAAAGGTCCTTTGGAAATCCATATGGAAGCCGATTAGCATAGAAGCTTACTAAAAATATAAATACATATATGAAAGAAATTTAAATGAAATCACCATTTAATGTAGAGACAATGCCTCAAGTAGGGCATTCACTGTCACCAAGCAAAACCCCTAGAGCCAGGAATGGATTATGTTCTTTGTATAATTAGCAAAAGTGAACTCCCGGAACCCCAGGAACATCACAGGCTATTGGCAAGGGTAATGATTACTTCCACAAACTGAAAGTAAGGATCTATCACTTATTTATGTTATCAAACATGGACAAATTGACCTGGTGCCCAACTTCAAGCTTCATAGCTATTGATTAGTAATTCGTGTGTCTGTGTGTTTGTGTATGCATGCTGGAAAGTATTTTGTGCCATATTGAAAGAGAAAAGTAATCATCAATATTACCCAGCTTTATACTCTGATCATAATATAAGGGATTATACTGTGAGTACTATGGCAGAAAAAGAAGAAATATCCAAAAACAATGAAAATAATGAGAAAATAACTCAATCTAATTGACTTAAGGGGCACAAAAAGGTCTTAACATATTTAGGCTGATGAACAGACTATTTTGTAGAAAATTTGAACACAAAATTTGCATTTCAAAATGTGCTACATATAATGATAGAAGAGTAAACTGTGGCCCCTGAGACTATAGTTTTCTTTTATCTACTTATGAAGTTTTATTGACTAAAGCCACAGTCCTTCCTTGCTGTACATTGTCTGTGGCTCTCTTCACACACCACGATCAATGCTGACAGTGACTATATGGGCTATCTGGCCTAATGTATTTACTACCTGTCTCTACAGAGAAAAAACTATCAGTGTATGATCTAGAGTAGTAAAAGGGAAAACCTAGAAATGATGCATAAACTTTATATATACAATGTCTTTTTTCCTAGTACAGTCTTTTTAATGTGGGAATTAATATTCAAAGAGGTTTCATTGTGACCTTGCATACAAGTACTTATATAAATATGTTAATATTCTAATCATATTTGGATGGCACACATCTTTGACCTCATCTTTTGAGAGACAGAGGCAACTGAATCTCTGAGTTTTAGAATAGCTTGATACAAAGAGTGAGTTCCAGGACAGTCAGAGCTACACAGAGAATCCTGCCTCAAACAACAACAACAAAACCAACTAAATTAACCTGGACCCATAATGGCCTAGGTCTTCCCATAGTCATTAACCTAATTAAAAATTTCCCACATGTATGTTCATAGGCCAACCTAATTTAGACAACTTGTCATGAAGACTTTCTTCCTAGGTAATACTACATTGTGTCATTGACAAACCTAGCTATCAGAGACTCCATGTTGTTAACTAGATGCACAAACATATTGTTTTTAAACCATAACTTTCCACCCTTTGTCCCAAAAGCATCAGGTTTACCTAAATTTAAAATGTTTAATTTTATAAATTATTTAAAATACCAATATTTAAAGTGGCTAATTTTTTTATTAATTTATTTTTTATTAATTACAGTTTATTCACTTTGTATTCCAGCTGCTGCCCCCTCCTTCATCCCTCTAATACCACCCACCCTCCCTCTTTTCCTCCTATACCCCTCCCCAAATCCAATGATAGGGGAAGTCTTCTTCCCTTTCCACCTGACCCTAGCCTTTCAGGTCTCATCAGAACTGGCTGTAACGTTCTCCTCTGTGGCCTGGTAAGGCTGTTTCCCCCTCAGGGAGAGGTGATCAAAGAACCAGCCCACTAAGTTCATGTCAGAGACAGCCCCTGATCCCCTTACTATGGAACCCACTTGGACACTGAACTGCCATGGGCTACATCTGTGCAGGGGTTCTAGGTTATCTCTCTCCCTCTCTCTCCCTCTCTCTCTCTCTCTCTCTCCCTCTCTCTCTCTCTCTCTCTCTCTCTCTCTCTCTATATATATATATATATATATATATATATAAAGTACTATCCTTGGTTCGAATATCATTCTCAGAAAAGACCCTTGTGCCCAGATTTTTTGGTTCTGTTGCTCTTATTTTGGAGCTCCTGTACCCTCCAGGTCTTTCTATCTGCCCCTTATTTCATAAGATTCCCTAGGACTGGAGAGATGGCTCAGAGGTTAAGAGTACTGGCTACTCTTCCAGAGGTCCTGAGTCCAATTTCCAGCAACCACATGGAGGCTCACAACCATCTATAAAAAGATCTGGAGCCCTCTTCTGGAGTGAAAGTATACATGCAGACAGAACACTGTATACATATTAAACAAATAAATCTTTTTTTTATAAAAAATAAAAATATCCTCAAGTTTTTAAAAGATCTCACACCTTGGAAGTCCAAAGTCTCCTAACTGTGAGCTCTTGTAAAATGAAAATTAAGTTGTATTTCCATATGTAGTGGCATAGAATAAACATTTTTAAAATAAAAAATCATAACATGACAAGAAACAGTCATATCAAATTAACCTCAAAATCTTTTAGCGAAAATACCTAATCTTGTAACGCCAATTTCCAGCATCTAGATCTCATAATACAATCTTGGCTCCAAATGGCTTAGGTAGCTTTGCCTTCCAGTTCTTCTACTTGTAACACACAGCTTTTTTCTCATTTCTACTCTATCTCTACAACTGTCCTTTACAGATATATGATAGTCCTAGTATATACATTATCTTGGATCCACTGCAAATGAGACATTGCTTTTAACAATAGTTGCTCAAGGACTTTTCTCAGAGACCCCTATACCGCTACACTGTGCCAAGCTTCTCTTACTTTCCACGATCCTTGATCTTGGTGTATTTTTCATATCCATATCTTAAAATCTGTGTGATGTGGATGATGATCACATTGTCAGTTTCATGCTTCCAGATCAAGATGTAGCCTAGGTTCCTTGGACCACAGCTCTATCAGTTTCTGATCTTCAGGAAATATACTCTTACTGTCTTAGTGAATAGAAGGTATTGCTTCAGGGGTGCTGAATTCTTGAATAATCATAATTGCTCTTAGCAAGATCAGCACCCATAGAATCTTAGGCCAAATGTCACAAGAATATCAAGAGTTCCACACTTACAAAATTGCCAAAAGTATATAAAAAATTACAGACTCAGTTTTTTTACAACAATGGATCTAGTTCCTCAGTTTCAATCCATGTCCCAGTTTCATTTCTGTTCCTAAAATACCATGACAAATAGCAACTTAGGGGGAAAATGGTGTATTTTAGTTTACAATTTCAGGTTATAGTTTATCTTTGCAATGGAGTCACAGTGGCAGGAGCTTGAAGCATCTAGCCAATTCCATAGTAAAGGTCAGAGAGAAATGTACATGTAAATGATCATCCACTTGCTTGCATGTGGTCAGTTTGACTTCTCTATTCCCACACAGTTCATGATACCCGGGGAGGATCTGCTCACAGTGGTTGGTCTTCTCACATCATTTCACTCAATTAACGCAATCTATGCAGACATGTCCACAGGTTGATCCAACACAGACATCCATAATTACGATTGTCTTCCAAAGTAATTCTAAGATGTGTCAGTATGGCAATTAAAGGTAACTCTCAGATGCATCCTCTCTCTCTATTATCATTTTCATTGTTCTCCTTTATCCACTTCCATATCCTTAACATCCCCCTATTTTCTTAATATAATTTCTCCCACCTAAATTACACATTTGAAAGGAAATGTGCAATATTTGTCTTCATAAGTCTTGTTTGGTTTAACCTGATGATCTCAATTGCAAATATTTTCTAGCATGAAACATATTTCATTTTTATTTGTCTTTGCAACTGAACAAAATTACATATGCACATGTGAACATAAAGGTAAAATGTGTATATATATGCCACATTTTCTTTATTCATTAGTCAGTTTATGAACACGTTAGTTCCATTATTAGTTCTTGTGATGGATATGCAGGTACCTCTGTTGCATGTTAAGTCATATTCCTCAATGCATAGTTATAGGTATAGAGAAACTGGGCCATATGGTAGTGCAATCTTTACATTTTGAGCAGCCTCCCTGTATTAACTGGACTATTTATATTCCCACCAACTGTTGGTTACCACAATATCCCATTTCTCACTAACATATTTCTTTTTTCTTGGTATCTACTTTGTGATGAATTAGAATTGCAATTTAGTTTCGATCTACTTGATCTACTTGGTCAAGAGATAAATCAAAGAGACATTTTTCTGATGAAGAAATGGAAAAAAAAACATGTTTAGTCACTATGGAATTACATACTAAGATAAGCATTTTAAATGAATGATACTGTTGCAAAGAGAAATCACTGGCTACTAGAGTCACTACCAGATGTTAAAGGAACTTTTTACACAGCAACACGTGTTCAGACCCAGGGAAAACATGCAGGGTATTTCTATGGTGACAACTCTATTTTATCTTCATGATATTTTCCATCTTTTTTTCAGCCATTTACCAAACATTTTTATATTACACCTCAAACATGTTACTTTTGATTCCCAAACTGACCAGCCCTTTTCCACAGAACTTAATCATGATTGGTCCTCGTGCCTCTGCTTTTGTTTTTTCCATATAACTCCTACAAATCATGTTTTCAATTAAAATTCCTATGTAGTACTTTGCCTTGAAAATCATTCTACGTGAAGATTATCATTGTTTTACACTTTACTCTTAGTATAAATATCCCTTCTTCACTTAGTTGCTTTTGACAGGGTATTTTATCAAAGCAACAGGAAACAAAATTAAGACAATGTTTATGGACACAGGAATTATACTTTCTCTCTAAGGTTTGGCAAATCTTATAAATAAAAACATTTTTTTTTAAGAATTACTATTTTCTGATATCTTTAGGGATATAGGGAAACTGAGGTGTCAGAACTGTGGAGTTACACTAGTTTGATTTGGAACTTTTCCAAAAGCTATGAGTGGACTTGTTCTTTTCTTTCTCTGTCTGTTTGATTTGTTTCCTTCCGTGGTACATATTTGACTGTCACACTTGTTTACTCTGACTGTGCTGACCTCAGTCAGCTACTGTGTCTTCTAGAATGACATTTCTCGTTCTCCATTCCTCACAGAAGCTCTAGGGCCTCTACTTAAGGTCCCTCCAGTTTCCATGATAACTAGACACAGAAATTACATAATAAAATTTTAAATGACAATAGAACTCCCATTTAAAGGACAACAGTAAATTCTCGATTTTATTGTAATATTATAGTTTCTCTACACTTATTAAAACTTTATTAAAAAGAAAAAGTAAAAATAAAATTATCTTTTACTTTTCTGTTTTCCGGTTGTGTGACTATGGGCAAGTTTACTTGTGTTTTCCCCTTTGAAAACAGACATAATAATGTATAGCTTATAAAGATATTGTGATGGAAAAATAATGTCTGTAAAGTGCTTCCTTACTAATCTAATCTTTCACACATGTGAAAGAGCCTTATTTTGAAACTTAAATACATGAACATATAATTATTAAGTTAATAAAGATTAAAAAACCATTTCAATAATTTACACGTGCAAGCCAGCTTGCAACACTAAAATTTGTTAAATAGTTTTGAAGTTGTCATCACTTATTTGTTACATTCTGTGTTTGCATTTTGCTGTCTGTCTTAGTGGCAGTCATTTATAAGATCTGTGTGGAACAATGAACCTCCACATTGCCACTCCTGCTGTGCATTTTAGAAATATGACATGGTTTCAAAACATGTGGATGATTAGATTTTACACAGGAAAAGTACACTTAGTCTGATAGCAAAGAGCCCCTCATTCAGATTGTTCAGAACCCAATGTTCTGAACATGTTGTTCACAGCCCAGGATGATGGCTGTGTTATCAGCAGAAGACCTGCCTAGATTGCACCTTTGCAAAGCTCCAGATTACAAAAATGTTCACCTACAATATACTTGAATCATACTTCGTTTGACATTTTTTAATTGTATAATCAGTTTGAACTAGAAAATCTGAAGCATCTTCTTTGGCCATAAGAATTGAAGAAACCACAATGCCTTTTAATAGTTGATGAGATGAAAGAGGGCTAAGACATACTGGAAACACTCTACTGATTTTGAAGGAACCGGGTACTCATGGGTCTTTCTGCACACTCACATTTGTCGATTTACAGAGACATATGCTGAGGCATAATGAACAAGTAAAACAGCATGTTGGAAGGTGTAGAACACATCTCAAAGTTCCAATTGCTCCTTGTGATGAAGAGTACTCTCTACAATAGTTACTGTTTTAAAATATAGCTCTATTTTCACTACCACTATTTTTACCGTAAGTGTGTACTAAATGTGGTTTTAAAATTAAACACTAAAATATAATTAATCTCAAGTAAAATCTGTAAGTAGTGATGTTTACATATGAAGAATTTACCAGTTATTGGCAGTTCTTTCCATTGTATTTGAAGCAAGCTTTAAAAAAATTGCCTTAGGTTTTGTTTTTATGAACAAAAGAAAAGAAATGAAGGTAGATCTCTCCCCACAACCCCATGTGTGTGTTTTTGAGTGAGTGTGTGTGTGTGTGTGTATGTGTGTGTGTGTGTGTGTGTGTGATATATATATTTGAAAGCCTAACTTCAAGAACTGGGGCTATATAGCTTGATGGTAAATGCATGACTTCACTGGATTAAAACATTTTAAGAAGTCTTTGCACATATGTTTGATGTAAAAAGGGGTCAAGAATCCAACTTGATTTTGGCTGTGTTTAAATCAGCTACTGCCCTTTCAAATTACATTTCAAAGTGGATACAAATTTGAATTTTCATTATAAAAATGTGTCTTTTGTCTACAAAAACTTCTACTTTTGATGCTATAACATTATCTCTTTTCATTAGTACTTTTTTCTTAATAGGTGATTTAAAAATTCAAAGTTTCTAGCCAGAAATGTAGAGTATCTTAATAGAACACTTTCAGAGTGATCTCAGATCAAGCCCATGTTGCCTAATTATTCATCATGACATTTAAGCAAATCTTCCTGCCTTGGTAGAGATCACATTATAAAGTGGAATTTAGATTTGCTAGAGACAACATTTTTCTTCCTTTGTTACATTTTGTTAACAACCTGTCCACTCCAGCATAATTTTTGCTTTCCTACCAATTAAGCAAATTTCAATACAGCTCTAATCCAATTGGTTACAAGTGACAGGAAACCATCGTTTATCATAATACAGTCATAAAACACAAACCAGGCCAAAATACGAGCTGCTTGTTGACATATATCTCCTTCCTTCCTTCCTTCCTTCCTTCCTTCCTTCCTTCCTTCCTTCCTTCCTTCCTTCTTTCCTTCCTTCCTTTCTTTCATTATGAGAAGCAGTTTCTCTGTGTAGCCTTGGCTCCTAGACTCACTTTGTAACCCAGGCTGGCCTCTAGTTGACAGAGATCCTCCTGCTTTTGCCTCCCTGAGTGCTGGGTTTATAAGCTTGCATCATCTCGCCCAGTGTGTTGAGATATTTCTATGATCAAAACACTTAGATTTTTAGATTTATATGACTAATGCTTTTATTTTTTAATTTTATCATTCTACATCATCTGTATACTATTAGGTTTTTCAAAATAAATAATCATGATATAAAAATAAATGAAAATATTGTTGAGAAATTACACTGGAATCATTTTTAAAAATAGCTGAATATTGCTTTTTTAACTAAGCACAGTACCTGGATTACCATAATTCTAATTAAATGAGTTCATTTTATTATTATTATTATTATATAAATTTAACTTTTTATCTCAGTTGTAACCCCCTCCCTCATCTCCTCCCTGTCCATCCCTTTTCCTTTCCTATCCCTCTTCTCTACTCCACTGATAGGGGAAGTCCTCCTCCCCAACTGTCTGACCCTCGCCTATCAGGTCCCATCAGGATTGCCTGGATCCTCTTCCACTGTGGGCTGGCTAGGTCATCCCACCAGGGAGAAGTGACCAAGGAGCAAGCCACAGAGTTCATGTCAGAGATTGTCTTTTCTCCCATTATTAAGGAGGCCATATAGAGACTGAGCTATCTGAGCAGGATTCTATGTCCTCTCCATGCATGGTCCTTGGTTGGAACATCAGTCTCTGCAGTCCCCCCTAGGCCCTGCTCCTTTGGTTTTGTTGGTCTCCTTGTAGGGCTCCTGTCTCCTCTGGGTGCTTCTATATCCCTTTCTTCCATAAGACTCCCTGCCGTCTGTCCAAAGTTTGGCTGTGAGTCTCTGCATCTGCTTCAATCCTCTGCTGGGTTGGAGTCTTTTAGAGGACATCTGTGGTAGGCTCCGTTCCCTCTCTTCTACTGTTTCCATGGCCTATCTTGTTTTTCTTCCTCAATGAGGATTAAGCATTATGAATTATGGGTCCTCCTTGTTTAGTTCTTTAAGTCTGTAGATTTTAGTATGTTTATCCTATATTATATGGCTAATATCCACTTATAAGTGTGTATATTCCATGTGTCTTTCTGCTTCTGGGTTTCCTCACTCAGGATGATCTTTTCTAGCTCCATCCATTTGCCTGTAAATTTCATAATGTCCTTTAATAGCTGAGTAGTGTTCTATTGTGTAAATGTGCCACAATTTCTGCATACATTCCTTGGTTGAGGGACATATAGGTTGTTTACAGCTTCTGGTTATTACAAATAAAGCTACTATGAACATAGTTGAGCAAATGTCCTTGTTGTATACTTGAGCATCTTTCAGATATATGCCCAGGAGTGGTATAGCTGGATCTTGAGGTAGCACTATTCCCAGTTTTCTGAGAAAGTGCCAGATTAATTTCTAAAGTGGTTGTGCAGGTTTACATTCCACCCAGCAAAAGAGGAGGGTTCCCTTTTCTCTATCTACATCATCTCCAGCATGTGTTGTCACTTGAGTTTTCGATCTTAGCCTTTCTGATGAGTGTGAGATGAAATCGCAGAGTTGTTCTGATTTGCATTTCCCTGATGACTAAGGACACTGAGACCAAAGTTGAATCAAGATCAGGAAATAAATTAAATAGTGCTATATCCCCTAGGAAATAGAATCTGTCATAAAATATCTCCCATTCAAAAATATCCCAGAGTTCACTTTTAAAATGGTAGAATTTCTTTTTTCTTTCATTCTTCTTTTTTTTTTTTTTTTGGTAAGTGAAAAACTCCATTTATATTTTTAAATGCTGTGTCTTTTAACTTAACTGCTCAAGATTCCATTAAAAGCACAGTGTCCTTAGCAAACAGATTTAGGATGGAGACATGGCAATGCCTTTGAATTGGAAGCATGAAAACATTACATGGATCCCTAGAACTCATATGAATATTTGGGACTCTGTGACATAAAGTTTTTTGTATTTTATTTTTAATTATTTATTACAATTTGTTTACTTTGTATCCTGGCTATAGCCCCTTCCTCAACTTTTGCCAGCCCCACCCTCCCTCTTCTCCCTCTATGCCCCTCCCCTAGTCCACTGATAGGGAGGACCTCCTCCCCTTCTATCTGATCCTAGCCTATCAAGTCTCATCAGGACTGGCTGCACTGTCTTCCTCTGTGGCCTGGCAAGGCTGAACCCCTGAGTTCATGTCAGAGACAGCCCCTGCTCTCTTTTGTAGGAATTCCACTTGGAAGTTAAGCACCATATGTGCTACATCTGAGCAGGAGTCTCAGGTGCTCGCTATGCTTGCGCTTTGGTTGGAGAATTGAACTCTGCAGTAGTCTCTGAGCCCAGATTTGCTGGCTTTGTTGGTTTTCTTCTGGAGCTCCTGTCCACCCCAGATCTTTCAATCTTCTTCCATAAGATTCCTTGCACTCTTCCCGGAGTTTGGCTATGAGTTTCAACATCTGCTTTGTTCCCTACTGGGTAGAGTCTTTCAGAGGCTTTCTCTGGTAGACTCTTGTCCTGTTCTCTTTGTTTTTTCACTTCTGATGTCTATCCTGTTTGCCTTTTTTTTTAATGAGAATTAATCATCTTTCCTATGGTCATCCTTCTTGTTTAGCTTCTTTAGGATGATAGATTTTAGTATGTTTATCCTATATGTCTAATATCCACTCATATGTGTGTACACACCATGTGTGTCTTTCTGCTTCTGGGTTACATCACTAAGGATGATCTTTTCTAGTTCCATCTATTTGCCTCTAAATTTCATTATTTCATCGTTTTTAATTGCTGTTTAATATATCATTATGTAAATGTACCACAATATCTTTATCCATTCCTCAATTGAAGGACATCTAGGTTGTTTCCAGATTGTGGCTATTATGAATAAAGCTGCTATGAACATAGTTGAGCAAATGTCCATGTTGTATGTTTCAGCATATTTTGGATTTATGCCTAGGAGGGGAAAAACTGGATCTTGAGGAAGCAGTATTCCTAAATGTCTGAGAAAGTGCCAGATTGATTTCCAAAGTGGTTGTACGAGTTTATATTGCCATTAGCAATGGAGGAGGTTTCCCCTCTCTCCACATTCTCTCCACCATGTGTTGTCACTTGAAGTTTTAATCTTAGTCATTCTGTTTTGTGTAAAATAGAATCTCAGGTTTGTTTTGATTTGCATTTCCAGGACAACTAAGGACATTGAGCATTTCTTTAAGTGTTTCTTCACCATTTGATATGCCTCTGTTGAGAATTCTCTGTTTAGCTCTGTACCTCATTTTTTAATTGGATTTCTGGTTTGTTGGTGTTTAACTTTCTGTTCTTTATATATTCTGGGATATTAGCCTTCTGTCAGGGAAAAGGTTGTGAAGGCTGTAGGCTGTCATTTTGTTCTGACTGAAAGACCAAAAAATTAAAATCAGTGGCTATTCTTTTAAAGTTTAAAGCACAGGCCTGAACTAAGGCTAGCGCTAGCTAGGTGGAGATATGTCCATCCTTAATGCCCTAAGGGGAAGAACTAGTCTTATTGTATTCTTCCTGCCCACTAGAGATAAAGTTGCTAGGAAACTGGCCCATCCCCCTAGGGAAAGCACCAGATCATTAATGATTTAGGGCCTTCCCTACAGCCAATCAATTCAAAATACAGCATCCCTTTTGTGTTTCTACCAAGAGATGCTTGCCAGGCAGTAATCGCCCTTGCTTTGGGCAAGCTGGGAGTGATTGGAATCTTTAAATCACCCAACTAAACTGAGCACGAGGCTCTTGGCTCTCACCACTTTGGTGGTGTGGGTGTGAGCCCAAGTTGCAGCTTGTAATAACTTATAATAAAAAGATCCTCATGTGTTTTGCAGCAGGCTCAACTCCTGGTAGTGATCTTTTGGGGCATCATCATTTGGGCATAACACTGACGACAGTGTCCTTTGTTTTACAGAAGCTTTTCAGTTTCAAAAGGTCTCATTTATTGATTGTTGATCTTAGAGCCTGTGCTGTTGGTGTTCTGTTCAGGAAGTTTTCTCCTGTGTCAATGAGATTTGTATTGCCAGCTCTGGTGACATGGTGACAGGAAGAAATGGAGGGCTTACTTGTCATCCAGCTTGGCCTACTTACCTAGTTCTGGGCCATGTGATATAATTTCTCAAACAAACAAACAGAAAAAAAAAAGGAAGGAAAGGACACATGAAGAATTTTAAGTAGACTTGTTCTTAGACCTCTAAAAAGATACTGAATGTACACAAGCACATATAGCATAAATAACCAATTATATCTATGTTTTATTATCCAAAAAAATTGAATATTTTAGGACAACAGTAAAGAGATTTAGATTCACCAAGTAATAGTTGTGAGCTAACTTTTATTATTTTGCACAAATCACTCTAAAATTATACTTTTTCTCACTGTAATGATTTGCTTTGTGAGTGTGTTTATTTGACCTCATGATGCAGCTTTTTTTCCCCCTGTGATTCTTAGAATTCTGCAGAGATTCCTAATCAGTGAAGGTCTTAAGCTATCTGCTGCTTGTCCTCTAGTCTGTTGAATTTGCATCCTCTGGCTATATTTCCTACCACACAGTACAGTTCTTTTATCTTACAGAAGTAGTTCTTTAAGTTGTAAAAACCACATTAATTAGTGTCTCATCATTTTGCAGAGAGGAATTCATAATGTGTTTACAAGCAAAACCATGCACTGTATTTTTAATTGACCTCCATCTCAAACATAGCAATTGCCTGAGTATGTTTCAGATCTACTGAATTTAGTAACACACAGACACTCACCCCCACACACAGACACACACACACAGGCACTCTGCATCTCTCAACATTTTATTTTTATTTCTTGTGATTCTTATTGATTTTGATATTCTTAAGACACAAAGTCTGTTTAGTGTGAAAATGTTAATCCCTTTCCAGAAGCTACTCTAAAAGAAGGCTTGCTTTGCTCCCAGGAAAGTAAGGATTGCTTACTTGAAGCGAAGGAAATGACAATTACAAAAAAGGCAGCTTGGAAATGACATGGATTTGGCTGTGTTTCATCTTCACAAATGTACTTCTTCATAAATATGGTAGGCCGACAATGTCGACAAACCTCTCTGTGGTAAGTGGTGCTACATTGTGTGGCCTGCTGGGAGACAATAGCAGCGGGAACTGTTGGCATGCAACAACTGAAAACAGAGTGGGTTTTTATGGGTAAAGGCACTGACCATGATTCAAAAAGGTAGGGAAGCAAAGAGTTCCAGGTTCTGCAGAGCTGGCACAGCTTCAATCCCAAGGCTGATGTTGCCCTATATGCTTCATTGAATGGTATGGTAGTTAGTTCAGAAATGCCTCAAGCATACCTATGATCAACACCCCTAGAAAGAGAACTGTTGATCACTATTTTCAAGAACCTAGCCTAGAATTAGCCTTGGTAAGTCTGAGATGTAATCCTGGCACATCAGGACTAGATTTAAGGTAGGATTTTCTCATAAACATTTCCTTTCTTTCAAATGCATATTGACCAAGCAATATGGTAAACACTAACAGATCTCTTTACATAACATATACTTGTGATTCACTTTAACATAGAATTGAGAGAACACATAGTTCAGTAGAAATGCAATAAATATTTATTGAGTACATATTATGTTTCAAGCAATTGAATAGCTCCTATATTTGGGGGGATTTCATTTTAGACCCAATTCAAATGTTATTTCCCAAGTTTACTCCAAAATCTATTTTTCTTAAAATTCTATTCTCCAAATATGCAATGGAATAATATATATGTACATACGAATATATGTATATATACAAATATATATGTAGATATATATTCTAAGATGACCTTCTCAGCAACATTCTATAGTTTTACTTTGCTTGGAACTTATCACCATATATATCTACACTCTTATTTACAATGTGTGCATTGAAATTTTACTTGTCAATCTTGCTGGCAGTGCATTTAATATTCCCTTCAAAGAATTCATAATAGCAATAATTGGAATTTCTATAGACAATGGCTAATAAATATTTGTTGGTCATTTGGAGAGACATTAGTTATGCCAATCTAGCTATCTTTTATAGAAGATAAAAGTGTACCTTCCCAGACATCTAAGGTGAATTATTCAGAATAGAATGAATTTCAAAGGGCCCAAAATAGACCTATCCAAATAAGCATGTCTATGATCTCTACAAACTGTAAATCTATAAAGGGAAATTGTGTATGGGTTGAGAGTAACATATATTTACAACTCTTAGTATGTGTGTAACTGAAGTACACAACATGCCAGGCTTCACATAATAGGCAAAAGGCATGAAGACCTATCTGGAACTGCTTCAACCTGTACAGGCAAATGTAAAAGAAGTTCAAAGGAACACAATTAACCTGATTTGACATCCATCAAATGTTTTTCAAGCGCATGGTTCATTTATTTATAAAATTTGGAATTTAGGAATATTTTATTATGAATTAGTTATGTTGTTTTGTTTATAAAATTAATTTAGTATTTCTATACTTACTAAAAGAGTATGAGAACAACCCAGAAAAATATTGACTTTATAAGAAATATGGGCATTTGAAAAGTTACTAAGGAATCCTAACTCTCATTATCAACCATGAAAGGCTCTAACACAGGGGAATAATAAGACCCTGTCAACCATTTTTGGTTATATTCATTAGGGGATGGGACTGGATGAGGGTTGCTGCAGGAAACCAGAGTTAAAAGTAGATGACTGTGTTGTAAACAATGGCTTAGAGGAGAAAACCAAGAGCAGAGATTTATCACAGGGTTTGGAAATGTTTTATATATATATATATATATATACATATATGTGTGTCAAAAGATTAATATATATTAACACAAATAAAAAAATATACCAAGAAGCTGAGTGTAACAGAAATTAATAAAAAATGCAAACAGGATAATGAATTAATGGTTAGGGAATGTTGTTAATACAAGAAAGGCATGCGGAAGTTAACTGTTCCAAGATTAGGAAGGCAGAACAGGGGCTCTTGATAATGGTAGCTCCAGAGACCAGAGAAGGCTGTCAGCCTCGAGGTGTTTGTGGATCAGGACAGGTTTGGATATCTTCATGGCCAGGACACCCAGTTAACACGACTCTGTCATCTCAATGAATCTTTTATAAATCCTCTGGTCACCAAGGCAATAGGGACTAAAGTGTTGTTCTGCATCTGTGATAGGTTTGCTTGGCTTTTTCATGGTGATACTGGGAAGGCAGAGGCAGGAAATTCAGCCTTTGGACAAGGAGGGCCACACAGAATACCACCTTTTACTGATAGTAGTTATTTGGAGAGCTGATGGAAGCTTGCCGTCTTTTGTGGTGATAGGAGCACTAGGGCAGTGGGGACAAAAAGCTCATCTGTACTGTTAAGCTCCAGGGGAACATTTTCCCAGTCAACAAATTCATGGAAGCTGGGGTTTGAGGATAACTCATATACACATGCATGCATACACACACACACACACACACATCTGCCCTCCTAATTGATCAAATGAATACTGATATCAGCAGATCCACAGTGAAGTAATTCTGTTACTGAGCTGAAAATTTCTTTATTCTAGCTACAAATGCCTTTTGTATTCCATACTGCTTTTGACATAGTTTTGTTAGCTCCATTCATTGTTGATTTTCGTTTTTCTCTACCCGGCCTCTTTATGGCTTCTACTGCATTTTTCCTAACTGCTTACTGTATAGGTGGCTTCCACCATGATTTTATCTTGCCTTGCACAGAATAAGACCTTGACTGTTTTCTCTATGCTAGTTGAGCTACAATGAGAATGACCTTTTGCTAGAAATCAGCCTAACCTCCCCAATCATTTTCTTTGAGTTATCTCTGAGGCAAAGTCCTAAGAAGTCAAGCTCGGGGTAAAAACAACCATCTGTACTTTTTATGATGAGGTAGAGGAAACATTATCTTTTAACCACTGAAGTCAAATGACTAATTTTTGTTATTCCTCCTAATGGCAGTAATTAAAATTCTGTCAAGTGTTCGCACTTTGTATAATGTTATTGTACTAAATGTCTAAAAACAATAAAATGGTTAACCCACTTGACTTTGGTGAGACTCCTTAGTCTCCAACACAGTGGTTCACAACTGTCACAGGGTCACATATAAGCTACTGTCCATATCAGACATTTACATTATGATTGATAATAGTAGAAAAACCACAGTTATCAAGTAGCAATGGAATAATTTTGTGGTTAGGAATCACTGCAGTATTAGGAACATTATTAAAGGATCAAAGCATTAAAGTGAAATCACTGAGAGGATAAGATAGCAGTTTAGACAGACTAGCAGAAACCTAGTGATGACAGAATTACTGTGAGGTTCCATATGACTCAGAGCTCAATCCCAGGTTCCCCATCTTTTGCTTAACTCTCTTTATTTTATAAAATGTAAAAGCAGTATCTCTTGGCACCTCCTTTATAAAGCCTATTAATTTCTGACAGAGTTCACCTTTCAAAGAGAGTAAGATACAGTTTCATTTTAGCCAAACATGAGTGGTCATAGTTCTGAAACATAGCCTCAGGTCACCTAAAATGGCATATTCAACCTTGGAAGTGAATAACAAATTTTTCTAATCACAGAAGAAAAGACAATCATGAATTAAGGCATTGATCAACTATACAGTGGGTAAACTTGTTACTATCAAGTGGGAAAAATCTTTGATACTGGTGTCAGATTCTATTGGGTGGACAATGTTTCTGCAGAAGACATGGTTTATTAAATTAAAATCACAGTGCCAGGCTCAGGTTACCTTCCAATGCCCCAAACAGCACAGGCTATTTGTCAGTGCTTTTTGGTTGATCATCATTACCTGGTA
Organism: Meriones unguiculatus; assembly: GCF_030254825.1. Classification (NCBI taxonomy): domain Eukaryota; kingdom Metazoa; phylum Chordata; class Mammalia; order Rodentia; family Muridae; genus Meriones; species Meriones unguiculatus. Next base: position 8,618,143 of record NC_083367.1, read on the forward strand.
AGACCCTCTTGCAAGACAAGAACAGATCAATCTCAAACTGACCAAGAAACTTTCTCCTTCCTGGCTGGCTTTCATTATGTCAGAAATGCTAGGCAACAGCTGCTAAATAAATTGTCTTATGCAGTACTGTGGACTTTACACAACAAAATACTGACTTACCAAGCAGGATGTGCCCACTGCAGTAATAAAGGCAAGGCTGTGATGGGGTAACTGATTTCCAATTGGATTTGAGACCTGCTGTACAGGAAGGAATCACATGTTTGGTACTCTCACATTGGGAATGTCATATGTCTTAGGAAAAAATCTTCTCTTGTTATTTTGCTCAGCAGTCATGTCAATTTGCCTTCTTAATATTTATGTTTTTACCCATAGCTGTATGTTCTCAGCTTTGGTTAAAGAAGATTCTTTTTCATTGTACATCAGTCAATGCTGAAATGTATGATAAGTCTAAGTGCTAAGGATAAGTGACTGTGATCACTCACACTTAAACAGGACATCTATATCAAACACGTCCACACAGGCTTATCGAACAGAGAGGAAGTGATTCTGGAAAGAATGGAAGAGTTGGAGGATGGGGAGGAGTGATATAAATTGCTGACCTCATGATGTGACACATTTTTTATTACATGCATAATATCTGTACAAAATCAATCCAGTTATTGTATAGGAGAATTGACAGTGTTTTCAAAAGAGATAGCCAGTATTCACTGGGCTTGTGACCACTGGTAGGTTTCTCATGCTCTGGTAGATAGCTCCGCACTCATGAAGAATATATGTACAATATTAATTGGAAACAGAAATTCTATTTCCGTAAATATGTATATATGCATAAATATATATGTATTATGTCCACATATATATGGACATAAATATATATGGACATATATATGGACATAAAGTTGGGAAGATGACTTATTGTCATTGTGGGGGCCTAACAAGAGTTAGGAGAGGAAAAATAGTGATTAGATATGATGATGGCATCTTATACACATATATGAAATTCTCAAATAAGAAAGAAGGAAATAATATTCTCAACTTTGGGGTTTGTAGAGGGAGTTGTTCCACTAAGGTAATGCTTTCCAATTTTATTTTATTTTATTAATTACACTTTATTCATTTTGTATCCCCCCATAAGTCCCTCCCTCCTCCCCTCCCAATCCCACCCTCCCTCTCCCTTCTTCACGCATGCCCCTCCCCAAGTCCACTGGTAGAGGAGGTCCTGCTCTCCTTCCTTCTGATCTTAGTCTATCAGATCTCATCAGGAGTGGCTGCATTGTCATCTTTTGTTGCCTGGTAAGGCTGCTCCTCCATCAGGGAAAGGTGATCAAAGAGCAGGCCAATCAGATTATGTCAGAGGAAGTCCCTCTTCTCATTACTATGTAACCCACTTGGACACTAAACTGCCATGTGCTACATCTGTGCAGGGGTTCTAGGGTATCTTCATTCCTGGTACTTGGTTGGAGTATGAGTCTCTGGGCAGTTCCCTGTGTTCAAATTTTCTGGTTCCGTTGCTCTCCTTGTGGGGTTCCTGTCCTCTTCAGCTCTTACTATTTCCCACTTCTTACATAAGATTCTAAAATTTTATCTGATAGTTGAAGAGGGGTTAGGCCAGATAAAGAGGTGGGTCATAAGTGACCACTGAACATGAGCTCAGCATAGTGTTCACAACATTGTAAGCCTTCATAATCATGGAAGCTTTAATAAGTCTATTATTCACAGATTTTTTAACATGGGTTTGGATTCTTTCATGTGTATATTTATTTGTGGACATGTTTATATATGAGGGCACATGCATGCCATAGCACACATATAGTCAGAGGAGAACCTATGTTGTTCCTCTTCACTTTCACCTTGTTTGAGGTAGGGTCTCTCTTGTTTATATGCTGTGTACACAAGACTAGTTGGTCTGCATGATTCTGAAATATTCTCCTGTTTCTGCCTCTCATCATGCCATAATAGGGTTAAGTTTGCAAATATGCTACTGAGTGGAACTTTTACATGGATACTGAAGATATGAATTCAGGTCACCAGACTTGTGTGGCAAGGACTTTTTATATGCTTAGCCAACTCCTGGCTCATGTGTGGATTGTTTTTGGAAACTTTTTCACAAGACTATAGTTTATATTAAATACCTCAATAATTATCCTCAAATTACTTGAAATGAAAATATTATCTACAGCACGTAGAAGAGCTTCAGAAGTTATGTTTCAATATTTTGAAATTCTTATAAAAATATAAAGTTGACCTCATGTTTATTGTATATTACAAAGTATATTGTTTTCAGTCTTTAAAAAGAAAGCTGTCTCATGCATCTTCCCTTGGGCCCTTCTTGTTACTTAGCTTCTTTGGGTCTGTGAATTGTAGTACAGCTATTCTGTATCATAGTTAATAGGCCCTTATAAGTGATTACATACCATGTGTGTCTTTTAGGTCTGGGTTTCCTCACTCAGGATGATCTCTTCCAGTTCTACCTATTTGCCTGAAAATTTCATGATTTCCTTGTTTTAATAGCTGAGTAGTGTCCCATTGTATAATTGTATCATACTATCTGTATCCATTCCTCAGTTGAGGGACATTTGGGTTGTTTCCAGATTCTGGTTATAAAGCTGCTGTGAACATAACTGAGCAAATTCCCTTGTTGTATAAGAGAGCATCTTTTTGTTATATGCCCAGGAGTATATCTGGGTCTTGAGGTAGAGCCATTTCAAATTTTCTGAGAATCTACCAGAATTATTTCCAAAGCGATTGTACAAGTTTGCACTCCCAACAACAATGGAAGAGTGCTTCCCTTTCTGCACATCCTGGACAGCATCTGCTGTTACTTTAGGTTTTTTTTTTCCTAATCATTATTGTTATCATTATCATTATTACAATTTATTCACTTTATATTCCAGCTATAGCCTCTCCCTCATATTCTTATGGTCCCACCCTCCCTCCTTCTTCTTCCCCTATGTCCCTGCCCTAGTCCACTGATAAGGGAGTTCCTCCTCTCCTACTATCTGACCCTAGACTATCAGGTCTCATCAGAACTGTCTGGATTCTCTTTCTCTGTGGCTGAGTTAGGTCACCTCACCAGGAAGAGGTGATCAAAAAGCAGACAACTGAGTTCATGCCAGAGACTGCATTTTCCCCTTATTGGTCTTAGCCATTCTGAAGAGTATAAGAAGTTTGCATTTCTCTGTTGACTAAGGACTTTGAGCATTTCTTTAAGTGTTTCTTAGCCATTAGGGAGTCCTCTGTTGAAAATTCTCTGTTTAGCTCTGTACCCCATTTTTAATTGGATTATTTGGTTTGTTGGTGTTTAATTTCTTGAGTCCTTTATGTATTTTTGATATTAGCCCTTTGTCAGGTGTAGGATTGGTGAAGATCTTTCCTGATCTATTGGCTGCCATTTTCTTCTATTGACAGTATCCTTTTCTTATAGAAATTTTCAGTTTCAAGATGTCCCAGAGGAGCTTGTGAAGACTGGAACACCAGCCAAGGATCATGCATTGACTAGATGTAGACTGTCTACACATATGTACCCAATAGATTGCTTGGTCTTCATATGAGTTTCCTAGTAAGGGCACTGGGAGCTGTCTCTGATAAAGACTCTCTTATGTGATTTTTTTTTTTTATCACTTTTCCCTGGTGGGGTTGTTTTGCCTGCCACCTTGTTAGAGGATGTGTTCATTCCTAATACAACCTGATGTGCTGGGATGGATATGTGTTGGAGGTTGTTAGTATTTAGGCAGCCTGCTTCTGGGTTGCCTAGCAACCTATGATATCATCATGCGTTGCCAGCAAGGTAGCCACACCTGGTAGGTGTGGTTATGTTGCTCCTTAAAAGGACCAACCTGCCATTTTGTCTTTCTCTTGGCTCTTTCTCTTTCCTCTCTTGTCCTCTCCCCTTTCTCTGTTGGGGTGACTTTCCCCTTTCTTCCCCATCATGTCTCGCTATTTCCTCTATCTCTCTCTATCTCCATCTAATAAACCTCTTTTTCATATAAAATCTGAGGTACGCATCATCATTCATTTATTTGGTCTTAACATTGGTGCATTGGGGGGAAGGGCTCTCCTGGTAGCACCTGGTCTCAGAATGCCAGGACCCCTCTAATAGGACCCCTTAAATCTTTATCAGACCATGGATGCCTGCAGCAGATTTTACTTGCCCTATCCCTAACAACCTATGCCTTAAAACTTTTACTTTCTCTCAACTGCCCTGTCCTTACTTACCACGAACACCTGTCCTGCTGCTCCTGGCTGCTCAGACTTGTGGAGTCCTGCCAGATGTTCCGAGCCCAGGGTACACTGCAAACACTCATGCTCTGCCAAAATCGGCTTGGGGAAACTAAAATGCTCACACGCCGTTTCAGACAGACACAGACTGCTTCCAGGTAAGCAATTGCTGGGGACCCTGTGCACACACATATGGCTTTAAATTGCACTGCTGCCTCAGGCACCATCAGCAAGATTTAAAATTCCAGCAGAATGCCTCCCATGAGAGGCTGGCTTGCAGAGGAGGGTTTTCAGTTGCGCAGACTTCCAATCAGCAATCAGCAATGCCACACACATGCAGAGAGTTTTGAGCCAGGCCGGGACAGCCATATTATGAGAAAGCACCTGGTCTCACTATGCACATTGCTAGCCACCATGTTGGTTTGGGGATAAGGATGGTGGAACCCTGGCTTCACTGCCATCTCCACTAAGGGGAAGCACATGGTTTCACCGCCATCTTAACTTAGGGCAATTAAGGACAGCGACATGATTGCCCACCATCTTGTTTATAAAACGAACAAACAAACAACAACAATAACAGCAACAGTGGTTTCCCTCACTGCCAGCTGCTTTTACTACTTTGTTTCTGTCCCACTGTTTTCAGAGCTGCAAAACTGCAGTCTCTTATAGGCCCTAAGAGGCCACGGCACCCCTTACCACCTCCATTCTAAAGCTGCCTATCTGCCCCTATCCTTTCCTGTGGATGAGATTCCCTCTATGAGAACTCAGCCTTACTGCTGAGCCCTGGTACCAGAAACTGAGGTTCTCCGGTTTAGCTGGGCTAAGCCCATGACCTGCTACGCTGCTTGGTTGACGAACCACTAGCTGCATGGTTCAGTTCGCATTTCCCTTCTCATTCACAGGAAAGGCTTGATCATTCGTATCCCTCCTCTTAGGGAAACCTCTGGCTTCTACACCTATATTTGCCCTATTCAAATGTTTAATATACAGTAACTCTAAAAGTGGTCCGTGAAGCAAAAAGCAATTCCTTATTTCTCTTTTCTCAAAGTCTTGTCTGTTTCTCTCTGCCTGCTATCTCATTCAATATACTCTCTGGTTTCTTTTTGTGCTCTCAAGAAAAAAATTCTTAAACTGTAAACCTTAAGGTGACCACTTGGTATGAATAATTTTAATCATAATGAATTCTCTGTTTATTTCATCTCCTTTTAGACTAAGACAGCAACAAGCCTCATTTTAAATTGGTGTGGATTTTTATAAAAATTCAAAGTTACATTTTACAATATATATAATGTCTTTATCAATTCTTAAATTAATAAGTGCTGTTTCTCCTGTCATGACCTGCTTAAGATAGATATTCACCACTAGGCTTTCTGGCTAATAGGTTTGCTATAAAAAAAATTCAAGTGTAATTTTAAATTTGCTTTATACCGTTCTACTATATTGTTGGTTTTAAAATTCATAACTCAGGGATTATTATGTACAACTTTTTTTTTACCAATACTCTAAATTAAGATCTATTGATTTTAGAGGCATTTATTTATTTATGTTAAAACTCTGTCATTGTGCTATATCTTTACTGTCAAAAGGTTAAAATATGGTTGGTCTTGTTTTCTAAAAATGGTATTATTATTAATCTACAGAATAGCCTTAGACTTTTATAAGCTATGAAATTTTTATATACTAAACCATACAGAAAACTGTTGTGCTCTCACTTTAATGGACTATATTTATACCTTTTAAAGCTCCAATTTTACAGGACCAAAACCTAAAGTCCTAATATTTGATGATTAACAAATGCAGGTTAATAGTCAGTCATCTCATATATGATCAAGTTCTCTAACATGTCCAAAAATATATTTATAGTCCTACAGATGCAAGCACGGTCTCACTGCCATCTTTAATAAACAGCTGAGGATGGTCCTTACCATACAGGAGCTGGTAAAAATAATAAGAAAAGGGCCTTCCTGACAGGCTCATCTCTAGCAAAAACTATGCTCCAGACCTTGGCTGCTGCTCTGAGGCTGTTGGCATTCCTGCACACAAAAACAAGTGATTAGCAATGCCCCATCCTTCTGGAGTATAACCAAAAGTCAATTCCGCCAGGTGACTATTTTAAATGCAGCAAAAGGGAACGCTGGTCCCGTGGTTGCCTCAACAAGCCACAGCTGCCTACTGGCAGACTGGCCTCTGGAAGTCAAAATGCCACCATGCAGAATTATCCTCTTTGCCCAGGCATAGAGGCTCAACCAGCACAAAAGCTATAGACACTCCAGCCTCCCAGCTCCTTGGCCTGGCAGAGGACAAATGGCTCTTTGATTCTGCAACCTCTACCACCCTCGCCCAACCCAGGGTAAGATTGCAGGTCTATTTTGGCCTCACAATGGGGTCCCATGGACATGTTGCCAACTTCTGTCTTGGGAAACTTTAGATGCTTTCTCAGTTCTCTTCATAGCAGGAGAGTAGTCCTTAAGCCTGAGTCCTAGAGTTGCTATTGTCAGGCCTAGACACAATATGTCTTGTTACCAGACTCACAAAACAGGCCTGATTGGAGCCCTTTACCATCCCTTTAGCAAAAGGAGAATGAATGTTCACCTATGTCTCATGGTAATTAACTACATACAAAGGCCTTAAAAAAATGTTTGAGGGTCTAGGAAAGTGTCTTCCGGTTGGTATATGCAAGTTATACATATTTGAGAGAATAAGAAAGTGTCTTCAAGTTGGTAAGTGCAAGTTATAAATGTTTGATGGTCTAGGAAAGTGCTTTAAGGTTGGTAAATGCAAGTGATAAAGGTTGCAAGGTCTAAGGTGATTTAAGGTATCCTAAATAGGTAAAAATGCTTAATATTTCCTCCTGTTGCTATGATTCTATTATATTGACTGTCCAGAGCTTTGACTTTTATCAGTAGAGCTCTGATTTATTAATCTAACTCAAATACAAAAACATTTCACTATACTACGCACTATCACGGTTCCAAGCTTAAGATTTTAAGTCTCCATAATGTGTGCTTATACTAAAGGTTAAGATCAAGTGAGCTTCCACTTCTGCTTCACGAAAGGCTTCTTCCCTTCAGAGCTCACCTTAAAGAATGCTTGTGCTGTTAACACGAATGTGTATGTCTACTGCCTTTCTACAAAGTATATTTCAGTGCAGATTACAGCTGTGATGCTAACAAGTCTGAAGTTTTATCTCCTTCCTAAAACTTAAAAGTAATTCTTGTAAGCTGCAGGAGGTCCACCTGAATCCACCTGTCAGGTCAATGGGCTCCAGAAAAGTACTGCATTTGTTGCCTATCTCAGAGGGTGGGATTCCTCCCCTTTCCCTGGTTTTGGGACTTCCTTCTCCAGGCTACTTGATTGCTACTTCCTATAGGCAACACTAGCTGGATTGATGAGTTTGCCTAATTGATCAGCATAAATGCCTCTATTGATAGGGAAGCTTCACAGTTGAGGGTCCAGCAACTTCCTACTACCTTTTGAGATGGAAGTACCCCTCCCAACCACAGTCTTCACTGGCTACGCTTGACCCTTTTTGCTGACCTACTTTTAGGACTTCCTCTTTCACTTGGGAAAGATTTTTTTTTCCCCTCTACTTGCCTGGTTTCTCCCCCCATGCTCATCTACGAAAATCCTAGTCCTAGGTAAATAGATTCTCCAATGGGCAGTTGTGCCCTTGGACTCTGGCCAATGTTGACAAGTTGTTGGATCAGGTTCTGAGCCAAACCTTGCTCTTGGGATGCCTTGAGAGGTCACTGACTTCTACACTCTTAATGGGATCAGTCCATTCTTCCTTTCCTCTGGATTCTCCTCTGGAACATCTTCTGGAGAATTTCAGGTTTCTATACCTAGTGCCTGCTTTAAGGGTCTCTACGCTTACACGCTTCTGTAGCCAAAGTTGGTCTCAGTTTCCTTAGATGACAGATCCAAAGAAAAGCCTTTTTAATTACTGTCCATGATTAGTTAAATGGAGATTTCCTCAGGTAAATGGAGGTTACCATGTTCAAGTCTCTTTGATCAAAACTTCCACCTCTGTTTATTCTCCCAAAAGTCTTAAATGTGTACCTAAACAGTTTTCTCCATAATCTACTTAACTTTCTCTTCTGCCTATATATACATATTTCAGTATACTGCCAGACACAGATATTTCCTATATCCACAACAGGGCCAAAGCAGCTACCACAAGAGTTTAAGTCTGACCTCACAGACTTCCATCAAGCTGGACCTGCATTTTCCATCCCAGCCATGGATGTTCTTACAGACCCTCGATAGCACCAAAACAACCTGTTCTTCCTGGACTTGGCCAGCATTTCAGCCTTTTAACCTCCTCACAGAGCTCCCAGAGTTAGCAGGAAGTAGCCAGAAGAGAATCTATGCCTATTATTCACTTATTTTTAACAAAAGGCTAGAATGGTGTGCTTCAGGCCCAGGACATGTAGCTCCAGGTCCTCCCAGCATTCCTCAGTCCCCACCTGCATCCTTGTGTGGCTGGCAACTCTACTGGCAACATTCTGCCTTGAACTTTACAGAGAAGGGGCTTCCCCTCCTCTTCTTGACCATGTAACATGGCCATTTTGTTGCTATTATTTTTCTTCTCTCTCTTAACCCCTTTCATGGCAATCAAGAGCTGCTTCCAATGACCCTAAATTTACATACTTTAACTTGTCTTATATGAGAAGCAGCCCAAGCTCCTTATTTTGTAATTATAGAAAAAGGAGGAATATTGTAGTATTTGGGCAGCCTGTTTCTGGGTTGCCTAGCAACCTATGATGTCATCATGTGTTGCCTGCCAGGTAGCCATACCTGGCAGGCATGGTTACATTGCTCCTTGACCCATTACTTTGTCTTTCTCTTGGCTCTTGCCCTCTCCTCTCTTGCCCTCTCCCTTTTCTTTGTTGGAGCACTCTCCTGTTTCCTCTCCCATCATGTCTCCATCTAATAAGCCTCTTTCATATAAAATCTGCTATGGGCCTCATCATTTATTTATTTGGTCCTAACAGAGGGCACTCCTTTTTTCCTGATATGGAAGGGTGGAAGATTTGGGGAAGAGGAAGAAGGGTGGAAATAAATAAATATAAAAGAAAGCTGTCTCACTAACTTATAAACAATTTTTGAAATTATAATTTAATTTTATTTGCATATTTTAATTTAAAGCACGCTTATTATTTTTAAAGTGTATTAATAGGGGAGGAGGGATCCCTCTTTCTGTGGTCTAGAGGAGGGGATTGGTGGGAAGAGGGAGGAAGTTGGAACTGGAAGAAGATGAAGGAGGGTGCTACAATCAGGAAATAAAATGAATAAATTATAAAAAATGTGAAAAATAGAAAGATACACTAACCACTGAAAAGCATTTCAATGGACAAAGGTAAACATCTGAATTTCCTATGCGTTGAGTGGATCTCCACTCTCAAGTTCTTTAAATAGTTAAATCTGTTAAAAACAGAAATATTGGCATTGAAGAAATTGTATTTCTGCCATATGTTATCACTCTTATTTTCAAATACCACTAACCTTATCTCTGAGAGCAAATGATGAGAACGTAAACCTATTTTGTACTTATTACTGCTTGCCCAAATCAGAAACTCTACAATTCTGTGGATACAATCACTCAATGAATTTGAACAATGTTCTACCTAAAATGCATTTCATCATTTTAGTTACTATCATTCTGAAATTTAGATGTTTGCTAGTGAGGATGATTCTGATACTTGAAAAGTCAGACACAAGAACAAGATCAGACATGAGGTGGAGATGGCAAACACAGCCCTATAAATGGAGCTCTTCTTTAGGCTGCCAACATCCACCAGCCAGCTCCTTTGCATCATGGGGAACCTGTCATGCTTTTGACTCATTGTTCAAGCTTACTCACTTAGCTTGACATCCTCCATACTTTCCTGTTTGCCCTTCCCATAACCTGTTCTTCATATTATACCACAGGGCATCATCTTCTAAAAACAATTTTTATTTTATTTTTCTTCCCGAAACTATTTAACAGATCCACATATGCTGAACATGACACATTCGCCATCTGCAATGACTTTAGTACTGTTGCATGTGAGGTAGCTCTACCTTATGCCTCAGGTGAGACACACTTGTCTGCAGTAGTGAACTGCTGAAGCTTTAAAAAAATACTTATTCATTAGTTAATAAAGCTACAACTTCATAATGCAAGATTGGTACTCCAAAGAAGTCCCCATACCAGAGGGGAAATGAAACAGGAATAAAATAGCATCTTAGAAATGTTGTGCTAATAATATCAAAGCACAATATTTTCTATAGGAAATGCATCTTAATGTCACAGAAACACAAGGTTTGATGTAAAACAAATACAGAATTATTGCACTGAAGTGGTGTTTAAATGCTATGCTTTATCAGAGACAAAATTTCTGAGATGCATTTGACACAGTGTCAGGATCTTGAAATTTCAATAGCAACACTGCAACATCAGTCAGCCTCCTGGCTTCTTCCAGGCCCCTTGGGTGTGCACACAGCACTTCAGGTTAAGCTCCTTTATTTATGCATACAGAACTAACTGAGAGCTGCCAATATACATAACCATTCTTTCTTCGGGTTTCTTCTTTCAGCTTATCCTCTCCTTGAATAAATGTCATGAATATGCCCAATCATAGTAAAGGCCTCGCTTGCCACTCTTGCAGGCACTGAGTTGAACATCTCCACAATAGACCATTAACTATGCAGAGCTGCCTTTTCACTTGCCTCCAGTAAGCAGTTTATTCCTTTGAAGTGCCCCACTATGCAGTTTTTATTAGTGATACATTTTAAAGTTGCAGCACAGAATTCAGTAGATTATCTCACAAGCCAGATTTAATGACTTACAATTTACCCTGCAAGTGAGAAAAAGTGGCATGTGGAGAGGCTGGGTCAGGTAGGAGAGTGGTTGTTTGTTTACATAGTAGTTATGAGAATATAGGTAGGTCCAGCCAAATATTGAAAGGATTCAATCTGAGCTAAAGAATGTGCAAGTGACTCACAACCCTATGAGACCTGGTGACAAATGCAGAGACTCAGGCTTCACCCAGGACCCACTGAAACAGAGTTGTGTTTCTTAAGATCCATGAAGGGATTGCTGCAATCTCTGGCATGGTTGTGCCAGGCCTGATCCTTCTGCCTGATCCCCTCTGCCCTACTAAAAACCTGCTAGATTGTATTCACCAAGGTCTATTCCCTTACTTGGTCATTTCCTCCTCCTGAGGCTGACTATCAAGATCCAGTTATCAAAGTATTGAAGTCCACCAATCATAAGCCCCTTTTGGCTCACCTAATTAATATAACCAAATTAAATTGAATATATCATCCTAACATGGAGGGTTTCCATTTTACCTTTTCAAACTGTCATTTGTCTATGTGCCTCATCTGTCTCCTCTCTGTCCAGAGGCAGTCCTTTGTTCTCCAGGACAAATACCCCTCCCCCTTTCCCCTTCTCACCTACCCTCTTTCTCCTGTGTTTGTCTTTTATTCCCTGCCCTCTGTCCCTCTGAGGAAATAAGTGTCCTTTGTTCTGACAGTTGTCTTGCGGTTCTTGAACTAATACCTTCTCTCTCATAAGGATTATGCCTTACATTAGGTCTTCAGGACCTCCTTAGCCCTCTAACCCAGATCTAACTTTCTTCCCCCTGATGCCATCTTCTCATCCAACAGTGGCTGGTTGGGAAGTCCCCTACAGACTTTTGCCATCCTAAATAGTCCCCAGGTTACCAGGTGACAGTTGTCAAGTGTCTGGTGTCCATGCTCTGTCCTCTGAGATTTTGGAGACTGCATTCCACCATAACCTTTATTGGTTCCAGTGGACTCACTTGGAGGCCTATAGGCACATTCCATTCAGTTCGGTTTGGTTAGAAGTTTCTCCCTCACTTTTGGTAGTCACTCCATCAGAATCTAGTGTCCATTCCTTTATTTTTATTTTTATGTCAGTATTTTTTGAAATTTATTCACTTTGTTTCACATTGTAGCCCCTCTTTCATTTCCTCCCAGTCTCACTCTCCCTTCCTCTTTCTCCCTTATCCCATTCCTCTGGTCCACTGAAATTTCCCCAGAGATCTGCTGAATATGGTATTTAAAATGTTTAATTTAAAAAAAAAAGTTCTCACAATAAACAGAAACCCACCCCTAACAAAAAACCTAGGTTCTAGAAACAAGATGGAACACTACACCTGCAGCTCCACCTGGATCGCCAGTGTCAACCACCGAGGAAAACGCCCTATGCCTCACCTGCCAGCAGGACTGTGCACAAACTGGAAACTTTTGGAGTGACTGCTGTACTCTGCCTTATCCAAGTAAGGTCAAGTTTTCGCAAGTTCTTTCTATATAGGAAAATTTCCTCAGACCTGAGTCTGACACCAAAGGTCTGCTGGTTTTTGAGAAAAGTATAGATTAGGTGCTACTTTTGACCTATTGCTTCTGCAATGGACCATGTAGGCCTCACATAACTGTCTAAGTAAGACACTGTTATTTTAATTAGTACAAAAACATTTAAATTATACTTCCTACACAAATTTATCCCTCACAGTTTTCTAATGACATTGATGACTAACTATACCTTTAATAACAGTAAATACCCAGCTGGATGATCAGTCCTTTTTATATGTACAGTTTATTTTTCTGACAGACTTTACACTAAGAAAAATTAAAAGTTACTAAGTTATGTAGGTCAAAAAAATTGAATGATATAAGTTATGCAGGCCTAAGATATATAGGTCTGAAGTTTATGACAGTACAAGAAAATGTGTTAAGTTTTGAAGTTATAAAAGCTTAAGGAAGTCATTTATTGGTTGAATAAAGTAATTTAAGGTATATAAAGAGTTGTTTCAGATTTCTTTCCTTCTCACTATGCTGTTTGGGTACCACTCACCCCTCTCCCTCATCCATAGTCAAAGCACACAACCAGTGTCTCAGACCCCTCCAGACTCCTCTCTTATCTTAATTTGCTACTTTCAATATTTGTCTCCTGCTCATTCATCCCCTCTTGTCCTATTCTCTTATGAGGAAAGGATACCCTCTCCAACGTTGGCATAAATTTTGTCTTTTTCTCCAACATCAGACCCTAGGATACTCCTGCATCCCTTCTCTTCCTTCTCAGCCTTTGTTTTTGTACTTTCTCACTCTCTAAAATCTAAAACCCCATCTTATTCTCTGCTCACTTCTTTAGTCAACCCCACTGTATGAGATGTCACCTCTTTTCAATACTGAAAACACTTTCTCAATACTCCTTGATGTCAGATTCCAAGATGGATTTCCTTCACATGGATGGATTCTGTACCTAATAGTCTTGACAAGTGACCTGTACTGTCCTTCCCCAGAGATCCATAGACAGCTTCCACATTTAGGCCAGGCACTTAATCTTCCCCGTCTTATCTCCTGCCCCCCTTATCTCCTGTATTCTTCAGTACTTAGGTAACCTTCTCCTTTAAAGTTCTTACCACTCCGACAGCCAGTCTGATAGTGCCTTACCCCTCATTTCTCTCAGCTCCAGGAGTTATCAGCTCTTACCTTCAAAAGCTCAATTCTCCTCTCCCAAGTCACCTATCTCAAATTCTCTTTCAAAATAACCAATAAACACCTCACTTTAGACTACCTTGCTCATCTCTGCCATCAACAAAATCTGAGCTGCTTTCCTTTTTAGGTTTGGCAAATTTCCTCTGCTAATAAATCCATAGATACTACTTACTTGTGATATATTCCTTAAACCAAGCCATTCCTAGACCTTCTCTCTCCTCCCATCCACAAAGAAATTATTAAACTTAAAATGTTCTCCTTTCAACTCAAGACTTCTGACTTTCAGACCTGTACAAACCTTTCCATCCTTATACTTCCAAAACACATAAGCACTTCCTAAGGCTTTGGCCTATTGCCTACATCTTCAAAACTCTTTCATATCATCACCCACAGCTGACCTTCCTGCCCATGCACTCTTGGTGCAGCCTTTCTGATCATCTCTAAATCTAACAAATATGCTTTGGGTTCCCCTCTCATAATATATTCCCACCAACACCTCACTAAAGTCCTAAACCTCTTCTACATTCTCAGACTCCATCCCTCCAAACTTCTCTTATGAATCCCCATTGCTCACATTATTTATCTGCCCTCTCCTCAATACCTCCACACTTATCTCTTCCCCTCAAAATGCCTATACTCCTCTTCAATCCTTTCTAAAACTCTCAAATACCACCTATGCCATCCCTGTCATACACAAGAGAGTCTTCCAGATACTTCTACCTATACTTTTTATATAGATGACAGCTCCTTCCTGTCAGCTGGCCATAGCAAACTGACCCTTCCATTATTAATATTCATCCTCATACTCCAGTTCCTGTTTCCTAAATCCTATTCCTACAAATCATAACCTTCTTTTCTTTACTCAAATGATTGCCAGACTTTCTGCCACCAACTGACACCCCTAAATTCATTAGCTATCCAGTTATCCTCAGACATCACTCAATAAGAACTACACTCTCAATTATAAGATATAAGCTATCTCCTCTCCAATACACACATGCACAGCACACACATGTACATGCACATGCACACTCATACGCACACACAGACACACTCATAGTCAATGTCATCCAACAAACTTCCTCTCTGCTCCATTTCACTATCTCCTTCAGTGCCTTCCACTTCAGTCTTTGCACTTCTCTTCAAAGCCCTCTGTTAGTTGTAATCCCTCTTCTCTCAGAAACTCCAGTTGCCAGTGTCTCCTTCCACTACTGTTTGACCTCTTAAAAATCCAAGTTCCCCTTTGCTAACCAAATTTAAGTTCTCTTGAAATTTGACACCAACCCCCAAAACATGTTACAAACCATTCATCTTACCAACTGCCAAGAGCTTGCTCAATCATCCATATTCCTAAAATAACTCAATTTAAGCACCTACATAAAGACCTTAACAAAGACTATGTAAAAAAAAAAAAGTCTCTCAAATTGTGTTCTCTCCAATACAACCAGACCTTGCTTTCAGATAAGTTACTCCCCAATTAAACTTATACAGCCCACCTAAATGTTCTTGGCTCCTCTTAAATCTCATACAAACTGGAGTACCCCATCAACCAACAGTCTGACTTTTTCTATTCTTATTACCTTTTCCTAAGAGTGAGGTCTCTCTTCTTTCCCCTGATGTCTCTCCTCATTTCCCTGGTCTTGGAACTCTTATACTACAAGATCATGAACCTGAATTTCAAATATACATCCAACATTTTTTTTTCAAAACTTCTTAACTTTACCTCTGTCTCTAGTTTATCTGTCCCAAACACATGTCAAATCAACCACAGACTGCTCAGGCAACTCCACAGCCAGCCTCAACTGTTTCCTCAGAATCTACATCCTGGTCTAGCCTCACAGACTATAGTTTTCTAGCCCACAGCAACTAGATAGCTTATTGACACAGCTTTCACTCCCCAATCTTTACCAACAAGACAGCTTCTTTGAGTCTTCTAACAATACCCCAATGTCAGCAGGAAGCAGCCAGAGAGAGTGACACCTAATTACCCAACACTCAGGGACCCAATAATAAAGCAAAAAGGTGGGAAAGAAGAGAATCTGGCCAGCTTGAATATGGTGTTCATGGATCTGGCTGGTGTTGCCATTCTCCCAGATTCCCTCTGCCTTGCTAGGAATGTTAGACTGCATTCCTAAAAGTAGCCACCGAAGTCTGTGCCCTTATTTAACCACTTTCTTTTCCTTCAGCTGCCTACCAAAGTCCAGCTATCAAAAAATTGAAGTCAAGCAATCAGAAGCCCTTTTTGGCTAACCTAATTAATACACACAATTTAAATGAAAGCTCTCATCCCAGTACGGAGTTTTCCACTTTACTTTTATAAACAACATTTGCCTATGTTGCGAAACCTGTTTTCTCTCTATCCAGAGGCAGTCCTTTGTCCTCCTGGACAAACACCACTGAACTCTTCTTTTTCCCCTTCCCAGTCTCCTTTGTCATCTTTCTCTTTATTTGTGTCTAATTTCCTGCCCTCTGCTGCTTGAGAGAAAGAAATCTCCCCTGTGGTGAGAACTTGGTCTTGGGGTCCTGAGCCAATACTTTTCCTTTCAGTCCCGAAGTGTTTATACACACATTAAACTTTAAGGAGTACAAGCTCTGCTATACCAGGAAACTCTGTTCTTGGTACACATTACTAGCTCTCTCTGCCCTGGCTCACTCTAAACAAGCTAAATTGAAACTGGAGTTGAGGTTCAGCATGTTTTTCATTCCTTCTTTTACCATGTCATGTGATTACAATACATGGTAAAACACTAAAAACCATTTCCTGGGTTAGAGAGGAGTACTGGAGCATTCATTATTTACAAAAGTGATTGGGATTAAATGGCTTAATCTGTCACAAGAGAACACTATGATTTCATATTCCTGTCCATATGAAGCATGTGAAATATATTTACATTATTTCTGTTGTGAGAAAAAGTAAATTTCAGGCCAGTTTTTACTGTCTTTAAGAACTGTATTTGTACACTTGTGTACACTGGTTGCACGGAAATATCTTAGGACTCAGTTGGCCATCACAGGTTTTCATAGGCATATTTGATTTTCAACTGCATCGGCACCTTTGGACATGCTTGAAATGAACTGTAGACTAGATATCCAGGTCCAAAAGGCCTAATTCACCACCACAGTAGCACATTGGAGGGATATAGCTTTGTTGCTAAATGTCAGGAACAACCCCACAAGTAGGTTGCTTTTAAAACTCTCCCCTGCAGAGTCAGTACTACCTAGCAATTGCATTAATGGGCACTTTCAAAAGGCAGCTAGTTCTCTCAAGATGTAGGTTTCCTTTAAATTTCTTTCAATCAAAATCTGCCTCTAATACTCTTCATATAGTTTCTTAAGTGAAAGTATACCATGAAAGCCAATTGAGAGGCTGGGGAGGGGAGCATCATTGCTGTGGGGGCTGCTCAGAAGCAGAGACCAGTGAGGAGCCTTTGAAGTGAGGCTGCCTGGGAGTTCTTACTGAGCAGATTAGAGGGCTCAGGCTATGTTTCTTCCTGACCTGGCCACTATGTCGCATAACACTTTGGAGTTGATGGCTACTTCCATGTCAAAATCTGTTTTAAATAGTTGAATCCTGAGTGCTGAAGGACTGAGGAGGTAACTTTTAGAATGTAAGTATAATCTGACATGTGCTCAGTATGTCTGCTCCATCCCCTTTATTTGCTCTCATGTCACCTTCAGTATTTCAAAGGTCAGACTTTCAAATTAGGTTCAACAGAACCTAACATGAAGAATTTAACATGAAGATGAAGAGTTGATATATCTAGAGCAACCAGGAAACTAAACAGCCAAAATAGCTTCCTATGTACACTGTAATGAAAAAGGAAAGTAAATGTAGAGACTGAACTTTCTGATATTTGCTGGTTATAATCCGAATGATGATTTATTTATAGATTTAATGCTGATTTATTTATAGATTTAAAATAAAATTTGAAAGGTAGTTATATTTTCTGATTCTAGATATTTACCAAAATATATGTATTCAAATTGTTTCTAATGGCATGTTATAATCCTAAAGGATTCCAGGCTCTTTATGAGGTCTCTTTAGTATGCAGGAGAGTCAAAGGAAGGGAGAGAAAGCTCACTGATTTTAAAGAGGTTGTAGTGTTAAGGTTTAGTAGCTGAGAATATTTTGCTTTGTATTCAGGGAGATTAGTATATAGTTAAGAATAAAGACTCCTATCTTATATTTGTAATGATAGCATTTTCCTTTAAATTGGACTATTATGTTAAACATATTTTTAAATGTGGTATCCACTAAGAAAATACCCACCTTTTAAGTTTTCATTTCCATTTTAATCCTCAGAAAAAGACTCTCCTCTGTGACTATGATTTTAACTGGCTTTCTCCATGGATAAGTGCTTCAGCTGAGGAGGATGGCTGCTGAGAAAGTTCCCAGTGGCTCTCCTGAGTCCTGACTGAATTGGAAAAGGCCAGAATGACTGCAAGTCAGTTCTCATAGGCTACTAGGAATATCATAAAACTACAATTAAATAAGTAATCTATTGCAAAGAATATATTTAATATTTTTTTCATTAGGAATATGGACAAAAGTGTCTACTATTAGGGTTTCCACAGATAGAGCCTACTATTTAATGTAAGAAGTACTTATGATCTTAGATGAAAACATGGGAGAAAATAAAAATGCTAGACTAAGAAAATATGCATAAGTCTTTCAGTCACCTTAAGAGCAGTTATATTATATAAAGAAACAATAAAGAAAACAGAAACTGTACTGCATATTTGTACGCTGTGCAATTACCTATTATTTTCAGTCTTGTAGATACAAATTTTTCAGACCACTTTTATGTTTTGCGTGTTTTATATACACAATGTTAAGAAGACTTTCAAAAGGTGAAAAAGCTGTTAATTTCATGTTGTGGAGGGAACTTTTCATTTGTGCCAGCACTAGCAACTATAAAGCAAAGTTCTTGTTTTGCACTTTAACATTTAAAAGTTATTTGACAACCATAGAATTTTGCTTAGTATCTGCTAATAGAATTATGTCATCTATTCATTGTATCCACAATCAGTATGCACATGGAAAAGTTTTGTATTATTTCTACAACTAACTTTTTCATAATTTTGTATAAGTCGTGTGTCTTCTCTCCTTACAGATGGTGCCAGAACTTAAACCTAAGATTTCCAGTGCTCTGTAGTGTTTGACTTATTGTTGTTTACAGCTCTCAGATTATGGCCTTTTATTTACTTGGAAAAATTTATGACGAACATTGTTGTTATGCTGTGCTGGGAACACAGCTCAGTGGCAGAACACTGCATAAGTATGTGCAGGACTCTGGGTCCTCCCAGTAAAGCAAAGAGCTGCAGTTGTTCTGGGGACTACTGTCTAAACCGTAAATATTTATTGAGTCACTACCGGATAGCTTTTTTTTCCAGTTATTTAAGTTTGGAATATGTTCCATGCTAATCAGTATTTTAATTATCAGAATGAGTCATAAGCACATAACTTATAGCAGATTATTGGACTTCTCCAGAGATTTTATTTGAAAAATCATTAGTTTATTTCACAACTATAAGATTATTCAAAAATTGTTCATAAATGTTCAGAAAATATTCTTATTGAAATATTCTGAAAAATATTTTGACAAGGTATATTTTCTTGTTTTCTAACTACATTTTGTAATATTGGACCAACATCACTCACTAAAATCTATTTAACTCACAATCATGACTGACTACTAAAAATCCTTGGCAAATATGAGAAGTTAAAATAGCCCTAAAGAAGTTGAACAACAAGGAGGACCCTCAGGAATGTGCTCAATCCTCATTCAGAAGGGCAAATAGACTAGTCATTGGAAGCAGGGGAAGACAGGGAAGAAGACAGGAGCCTACCACAGAGGGCCTCTGAAAGCCTCTACCCATCAGGGTACAGAGGCAGATGCTGAGACTCATAGCCAAACTTTGGGCAGAGTGCAGGGAATCTTATGGAAGAAAGGGGAGATAGAAAGAACTAGAGAGGACAGGAGCTCTACAAGGACAGCAACAGAACCAAAACACCTGGGCCTGGGGGGGGGGGCCTGAAGAGACTGATAATCCATACACACAGGGGACCTAGATACCCTGCTTAGATGAAGCCCATAGGTTGCTTAGTTTCCAAGTGGGTTCTCTAGTAAAGAGAGTAGAGACTGTCTCTGACATGAACTCAGTAGCTGGCTCTTTGATCACCTCCCCGTGGTGTGTGTATGGGGGTGCACAGCCTTGCTAAGCCACAGAGGAAGATGGTGTAGTCAGCCCTGTTGAGACCTGATAGGCTAGGGTCAGATAGAAAGGGAGAAGAAGTTCCCACATCAATGGACTAGGGGAATGGCATATGGAGAAAAGGGGAAGAGAGGGTGTGACTGGGAGGGTGTTACGGCTGGGATACAAAGTTAATAAATTGTAATAAATAATAAATTTAAAAAATCAAAAAAAGAAAAAGAAAAAAATCACCAGAGTCCATCAAAATCTTTTATGGGATAAAAGAGAGTTTGTTGTACAGTATAATATTAGAGGGTTTTCAATAATTCATAATATTTATATTGGATGATGCAATAATTAAGTAGTTAAATGTTTAGAAGTGTAAAGTGAAATTGTGTCCCTATTTCTCAATAGTTATAAAAACTAACAGTAAGAAGAGTAAAGATTTAAAAGTCATAAAACTACTAAAGGAAGATATGTGGGAATCACCATACAATATTGGAATAAGGAAGGAGTATTTGTATAAATCTCTAAAGCAAATGCAAATAGAAACAAATGAGATTATAAGCTATAACACTTCTATATAACAGTTAGAAGAATAAAAAGAAAAACAGTTTTCAAAAAGAAAAAAAATTGCAAAGTGTGCATACTGCTAAGGGTTGGTACATAAAACATATAGGAATGCTAAAAACTCAGCAACAACAATGACAAAATTAACAAGCAAATAAAGAATCCAAGTGAAAAATGGGTAATAATTCTAAATAAGTACTTCTCAAAAGAAGATACAGAAATAGCCAACGGACATAGGAAAAGAATCTACAATTTTAGGATTAAGTCTAATTATATGGCTGTTGGTTAACTGCAGGATATAAATGCCACTATTGCAACTTGGGAGATACATTGTTGTGTTTGTCCCTGTGTGCTTCAGAGCCACCACAGCTGAGTAGGATATTGATTGCTTTTCTTCCTCTGCAGTATGAATAGCACTACCTGGTAAATGTAAGAGCCTCAGACTAAGCTCCCAGGTGAAGCCCAGCTTAACTCTTCCAAGTCCTACATACAAAGTGAGTGGCATCTTCATTACTAGGGACTTACCTTCATATTATGTGAGGCAACCAAGAGCAACAACGTTTTATACTGCCAGGGAGATCTCCTGGATTCCCTTGGCTAAATAAATTTATTTTCACAGTGGATTATGGTTAAAACAATCATTTATAACCTGTCAATGTGCAGAGAATAAGTGATTGTGGAGTGATCAGCTTCACGTGGAGAATCAGTGTCACAACCCTTCTGTTTCAGGGCTTGGGGAACATTGCAGAAGAATGTACGAAGATTGTAAGAGCAAGAGGTCAGGTACCGCAATGAAGTAATGTCTTTGAGACATAGCAGAACCTTTGCAATCACGAACTCACAGCATTTTCAGGTATTTACATAAAACACACAAGAAGACATGCCCAACATTTTGGCACAGATATGGGAGTGTTTCACAAGGACACTCTCCAACCAGAGAAGATATTAGCGTTGACAACTGCTGGTTAGGATAGGGAGAGTCAGGCTGTTTGTTTTTTGTTTTGTTTGTTTGTTTTTGTTGGCCATGCTCCCAATACTTATGGGAAGCCTCAATGTGACTTAGAAAACTATGAAAAGAAGAGGTGGACAAAAAGTTTGATGGGGATCCTGATGTGAGTATTTAAATGAATTGGAGGCAGGAGTGGAACAAGAATATGATCTAAATACGCATATATACAAATACAAAATACTCAAAGAGTAAGATTGTAATGATTATTATCCTGATGGTTATTAAGAGAAAAAAACCGACTTGTGATAAAAACTGGTGAGAGAATGTGAAGAGAAAAGAATTCTTACACACTGTTTTGGGCTCTGTAATTAGTAGTATAATTAGGAAAAACAGTATAGAAGTAACAAAAAAATCAGAATGCACCTTCAGTAAGCTCCAGCAGTCCTGCTACTGGGCATATATCCAAAGGAATGGAGACCCATTTGTCTCTATGCAACTATACTCCTGTGTTATTTACCACACTAAGCAAAAGAGCTAAGAAAAGAAAGCAATCTAAGTGTTCATTAAAGATAAACCTTTAGTACAGTCTCATACTATTCAGACATAAAAACAATAAAATCCTTTGCCCCCATGAATGGAATTAGAGAGATTTAAGCTAGGTAGTTATTCAGAAACAGAAAGATAAGGGTTTTATGGACTCATTCAAGTGTGGAATCTAAAAGCAGATCATGCCATAGAAAGTAGAAAAGTATTGGTGGCTGAGATTAGGGAGAAGGAAGGAGGAAAAATAAGGGTTGATCAGTGTCTTTGTTACAGTCAGATAGGATTAAACCATTCTGAACTATTATTGCACCAAGAGAGACAACAGTTGGTGATAATGTAACATGTACTTCCCAACGTTAGCTGAAAAGGCCTTCGATGTTGTTGACATAAAAAAGGACAAATATCTAACTTGACTTAAGAATTATGCTACAGGAAAGTCGTACATATGAACTCACAGAGCAGTACCGTTCACAAACCTCATAGTCCTCCTCATAATCAGGTAAGTGGCCACAGAATCTGGGGAGTTACTGCTAAATGATAGCTGCCCCAAAAGAGAGTTAGCCTTCTTTAAGGATGTTGCTAGTCACTGAGAGAGGTAGAATTAGTGTTCTTTAAAGATGTCTATCCTTGTAGGTCTAACTCACTCAATTGAATAGCCATGCACTCAAATACATAAGCACTGCCAATTGGACTTGACAACTTTAAAGATAAGATCCAAAGTTGGGCGGTCATAGAACAAAAAGGTGGCAGTATGAGGAGTTGGGAAGGTGGTTATTTTTATTGAAATGCAATGTATGAGATCCTCAAATAATTAAAAATATTACTTTGTGGTGAAACAAAACATCACATTTCACAAATATGCAACATCTTAATCAAGGGTCAATTTAAATTAAAAATTAAATGTCGATGGTCTAAATAAAACCCAAAAATTAAAAGAAGTAATATATATCATAAAAGAATTTTATATTCCATTTCTTCAATAAAAGTTATAAAATCTTGTTATTTATCTAATAAACCAGAACCTGGGGATGAAGGTATGGGGAATTTATGTCACTATCCTGGGGCTGGAGAGATGGCTCAGGGGTTAAGAGCGCCGTCTGCTCTTGCAGAGGACCTGGGTTCTATTCCCAGCACCCACGTGGTGGACCACCGCTGTCTGTAACTTAAAGTCCAGAAGACCCACCACAGCAGGCATGCGTGTGTGCAGGCAGAATACCCATGCATACGACAATAAGCTAATAGATCTTTAAATATTTCTATCATCGACTGCATAATCTTATTACTTGGAAAAGCAAAAACTATCATGAAAAACAGTGTGACCTTCAATATTTTTAGTTCATACTTCTTGACTTTCATCATAATATGTATAATATATAGATAGTATGTATGCATAGTATATATATAGATAGTTTTAATGTATAGATAATAGGGATGCATTATTCTATGCCAATTAACTGTCACCAGAAATATGAACTACAAATTCAGCTAATAAGAAAAAGCTGCAACAGAGAAAGTAGTTTGGAATCAAATAGCAAACATACCCAACCTGTTCTAGGATCTCTCAAGTACTGTCACAGAATATAATAAGGGAAACGTTACATATTAATAAGAAGATTAGGAAAATATTGTTTGAATGGGAACTAGAAGAGCACATGGGCACTATGATTCTTGTGGTTATCCCTAATCAAGTCATATTTTCCTACACTGCTTATTTGTCCATCTCTTATAACAATTTTTCACAGCACAGCATCATAGCTGTTTAATAAATAATTTCAAGAATGGTGGCTAAATGAAAAAAATGACATTCAAATAACAAAACACATCAGAATTTCAGTGTAGGTAGGATTCAGTTGCATCTAATGTTCTTAATATGTCTACTTATGTTAGAGAATAAAACTTGCTACTAATAGGGATAGTCACAACGAACTAAAAAGCAAAACCAACAGGACAAAAACTTGGGGGACAGTATGAGAAACACTTGCACGAGGCCAACTGCCTACAACTCCAGCTCAAGGGTATCCAGTGACCTCTTCTGCTCTCTGTGTCCCCTGCCACTATGGCACAAGCGCACTCGCGCACACACACACACACACACAATAGGAATATAAATCAATCTTTTTTATTTTTTATTTTTTTTCTTATCAGTTACATTTTATTAACTCCGTATTCCAGCCCGTGTCCCGCTCCCTCATTCCCTTCCTCATTTCCACCGTGCCCCTTTCCAAGTCCACTGATAGGGGGAGACCTCCTCCCCATTCATCCGATGGGAACTCATAAATCTTCCTTAAACCATATCAGGAGAAATGGTTTAAAAATGTTCACAAAGATCATTTTATATGTCAGTTTCCAAGCAAAGTAATAATGTGCCATTAGATTCAAAAAACAAAAGCATCGAACTACAGAGAAGCAACGTAAGAACACCACTTGTATGTGTTTGTGTGATTTTTTTTTTTTTTTTTAGTATTGCTATGCCCTTGGAAGCACTTTTTTTTCTTATTGAACTCATCAGTTTAAGAGCCCATGCTTTTTGTCACCCACATCATAATCCACTATCCATTTTTCTCCCCAACAAAGAAAACACTAAAGGATGAAACACTTTCCACCGGCATTGGGAGAACTAAATAACACAGAGAACCAGCAGCTGCTTGGGACCTTATTTCCTCCTGGTGTGTAAATACTGGGGCCATGCTGTTCACAAGATTGATGGAAAAATGAAAGGACAGACTAGCCCACATTTCACCAATCTACTGTAAAGAAAGTGTCAGGACACTGTGACCCCAGAAAAGACAAGTCTATTTTTTTTTTTTAACATTTAGTAAAACAAAAAAGAAAAAATCCTAAAAAATCACCATATTTAGTGTAGACATCCTAAATATTTGCTTCTGGCAAAAGAAAAAGAAAGCATATATGTATATATATATATATATATATATATATATATATATGCTTTATTATATATATATATGCTTTATTATATATATAATTTATTATTATATATATATTTTTTTTAACAAAGCAGTGACCAGTGGAGAGGATTTAGCCCAACTGAACAGAATGTATACAAAAACCAAAACCAATTGTATCCTTGTGACATGGGGCCATATAAATAATATGTTCAAATTTAGCAATATTTTAGCCTAATTTCTTTAATAATGAATAGCATAAAATAAAATTTCAGGAAGAGTAGTAATTATTGACTTTATGTCAAATTTACCATGAATTATTATATAAAGAAGGAAAGAGAAAGCCCAGCATCTGAGAAGCCTACAGTGCTGGGAGCTTCCTCTTTTGCTGCTTAGGGCTTTGTTTACAAACATGGTCAAACCTGATCAGCAATGGTCTTAGAAAATGCTGAAAACAATTCCACCTTACTGAGAATAAAAGTAAACTGACTATTGAATACTTGTTATAGATCATAATAGATTTCTTCCAGTAAACAACAAAAAGATGTCTACACGCCAAAATGAGCACAGATAATTTTCTTTTTAATAATAGCAGAAGAACATACCTTAATTTTGACTATCTTGCTAAAGACATTTCATGCACAACAGTTTATTTTTCCCCTCTTTTTAATTTTATTTTATTTTATTAATTACACTTTATTCATTCTGCATCCCCCCATAAGCTTCTCCCTCCTCCCCTCCCGATCCTACCCTCCCTCCCCTTTCTGCATGCATGCCACTCCCCAAGTCCACTGATAGGGGAGGTTCTCCTCTCCTTTCTGATCTTAGTTTATCAGTTCACATCAAAAGTGGCTGCATTATAATGCCCACTTTTAGAGTATCAGTACCAAATTCAAAGATGTTGGTTGTGAGGGGATATGGAGTTTATACTTCAGAATCTCCTCTGTTCATTACTCTGATATCAAGGTTATCTTCGGTTCCTGAGAGATTATTGTGTGCTTTTATAAAATAGATAAAAGGTAGGCAAATATTTGAATACTTTAGTTTTAAAAATAAATATTTTAATGTTCTGATAACATCAATGAAAAATATAGTTTCTAAAATTATTTTCTGATGTCAGTTGATTTTTCAGCATACTTTTAGTAACTCATAGTAAATCACTGAGCAGACTATAGTGTAACTGTTATCACGGCACTGTGGAACAAGTAATGTATTGAAATAAATTTAGTAATAAATCTAGAAAAGTTTGAATATTACTTGTATAATTAATATGTAATTTAGTAATAATGGACTGTAATGTTTCTTTTAAATTCCATCAGGTTTTTTTTTTTTTTTTTTTTTTTTGCGTGTAACTGTTCGTGCCATATGATATTCTTTTTTTTTTTTTTTTTCAATGCAGTTTATTCAGGAACCTTGAACAATCATCTGACCCTGGGGAAAGCCAGCCCACAGCTTAAATAGCCTCTGGGTAGCCAACCCCAGCGTGCTACGTGGGCACTGCAGATAGGTCCACATACATGGAAGCAAGCCAGATCCTCAGCCTTAGCCAAATGTGGAGTTGTTCGGGACAGAGAGCACTCACCATCGGGAAGGTGGAAGGCGGAAACCAGCTCCATCTTTAAGGTGCGGCATTACGCAGCTCTCTACAGTTCCCCCTTTTTGTTTTAGACGCATCAGGCAAGAGTAGATCAGGTTTTAAATAAGTAACAAATTAGGCAGTCAGATACCTGAATTTGAGGCCAATGTGGTCTATAGAATGAGTTCCGGGACAACTAGCTCTGCACAGAGAAAACCCTGAATTGAAAAAATATACAATAAAAGAAAACCACACATATTTATAGGACATCAGTTATAATAAGGTACATGTACACATGATGTAATGTTTGAATTAGGGTAAACATAACTACCCAGTCCACATTTAATATTTCTTCACAGTAAAAATTTTACAAATGCTTGATTCTGGCTTTCAGAACAATGCAGTATGACCTTGTCTGTATCTTCCATTGTGCAGCAGCTCACTAAAATCTGATCAATATCTCTCACGACTCTTTCTACCAGTTCCAAGCATCCTCAATTCAATGACACCAACTATTTGTAATCCTACATATGGGTTGACATCATATGGTTTTGGCTTTCTGTTGCCTCCTCATTTTATTTAATATGGTTGTCTTCAGCAGAATTTGTGTTTTTTTTTTTAATGACTGAGCTCCACCATTTGTATGGTTGAACAGAATAGGTACCAATAATACACATATAGTTGCAAAAGCTTTCATGTAACATCAATAGTAATGATTATAGCAAACTTCACAAAATAGGAATTGAATGGAGATATTAATGTGAGATAACAATGTATTGTAAGAAAACAATTCATAACAGACATAACTTGAAATTTCTAAATAAAAGGAGATAGATCAAATATGTGTGAATATTCTGTGTATCACAGAAACTAAGAATTATAGAGCAGTTATGTGATTAATTTTATATTTAGATGAAATGGAAAAGTTTACATAAAAAACTTATCAGTGCTAAATTAAAAATATGAATCTTGTTCTGTTGCTCTTCTTGTGGAAGAGACTCATACTCCAACCAAGGACTATTCATGGAGATAACCTAGAACCCCTGCACAGATGTAGCCCATGGCAGTTCAGTGTCCAAGTGGGTTACATAGTAATGGGAAGAGGGACTGCCTCTGACATAATCTGATTGGTCTGCTCTTTGATCACCGCCCCCTGAGGGGGTGCAGCCTTACCAGGCCACAGAAGATGACAATGCAGCCACTCCTCATGAGATCTGATAGACTAAGATCAAAAGAAAGGAGAGGAAGACCTTCCCTATCAGTGGAATTGGGGAGGGGCACACATAAAGAAGGGGGAGGGAGGGTGGGATCTGGAGGGGAGGAGGGAGGGGCTTATGGGGGGATACAAAGTAAATAAAGTGTAATTAATAAAAGTTAAATAAAAAATTTTAAAAAATCTGAATCTTTTTAATTGCAGTAAGGAGAATTAATCAATAGCAACAAAGCTTCTCATCAAGAAAATCCTGATTCTTGTAGATATCGTGACTTCTAGGGAGTTATACAAATTTAAACGTTTAAGACACACTGAGAGTTTATTTTCAAACACCTAAAAATGATGATTTTAATGGGTATTAAATGTGTTTAAAGAAGAGCATCGTTTTTAATTTAAAGGGTTACTTCTCAGTTACATTGTTTTTAATTTAAAGGGTTACTTCTCAGTTATTACCTTTGAAATGTGAAAGTTTTAGTGTCTTCTTTGAGAATTTCACACATGTACTCACTGTATTATAATCATATCACCCTCTCTGCCTACTCTGACTCTGTCAATACCCGCAAAACCCTCCCTCCCAACCTCCTACCTTCATTTTTCTTTAAGAAAACCTTCAACCATAATTTGACTTTTGTTAAAATAATCTCAGAGGAAAGAATTCCATTAAGGAATTTAGCGAAATGTTTCAAGCGTAATTGTTGAAGAATGTCAACGTATACTGTGTAGAAGCTATACTGTTTACAGATTCAGTCTTTGGTGCATAGTTTGCATCACAGTGTTGCTTGTAAATGAGAAGGCAGCCCTTCAGTGAACAGTGTGTTTGCTGGTGTCTGTGCTGTGGAACTTGGATATTCCCCAGAGAGCCTGTGTTCAGGCTTGGACCTCTGTCTATGTGACACTACTGGAAGTGGGAAATCTGTGAATACTGGGAAGCATAATGTAGTCAGGATAATGAGACTCCACTTTCCTTTTTCTTAATATAATTTTTATTTAGTACAGTTTATTCACTTTGTATCCCAGCTGTAGACCCACCCTAGTCCCCTCCTAATCCCACCCTTCCTCCCTTGCTCATATCTTCCCATGCCCCTTCCCCAGTCTACTGATAGTGGAGGACCTCCTCCCCTTCCATTTGACCCTAGCCTATTGGGTCTCATCAGGACTGTCATTCATAGTCTTCCTCTGATAAGAATCCTCCATACTCAGGGGGAGGTGATAAAAGAACCAGCCATTGAGTTCATGTCAGAGAAAGCCCTGTTCCCCTTACTAGGAGGCCCATTTGGAGACTTAGCTGCCATAGGCTACTTCTGTGCAGGGTTCTATGTTATCTCCATGAATGGTCCTTGGTTAGAATATCAGCTTCAGAAAGACCCCTGGGCCTATATTTTTGGTTCTGTTGTTCTCCTTGTGGAGCTCCAGACCGTTCCAGGTCTTTTTATCTCCCCCTCCTTTCATAACATTTCCTGCACTCTGCAGAATTTGGATATGGGTCTCTGCATCTGCTTTAATACTCTTCTGGGTAGAGTCTTTCAGAGGTCCTCTGTGGTAGGCTCCTGTCTTGTTTCTTGTTTTCACCTTCTTCTAATGTCTATCCCATTTGCCTTTCTGAATGAAAATTATTTCATCCAGGGTCTTCCTTCTTGCTTATCTTCTTTAGGTGTACAGATTTTAGTATGACTCTCCTATATTATATGTCTAATATCCACGTATAAGTAAGTATTAGCATGTGTGTCTTTCTGCTTCTGGGATAGCTGACTCAGGATTATCTTTCTTATTTCCCACCATTTGCCTGCCTTGAGCTCATTGGCACAGGAGACTACTTCCTAAACAGAACACCATCAGCACAAGCTTTTAGATTAACAATCAATAATTTGGACCTCATGAAGCTGAAAAGTTTATGTAAAGCAAAGGACACTGTTGTCAGAATAAAACAACAGCCCACAGATTGGGAAAGAACACCAACCCTATATCTGACAGAGGGCTAATATCCAGAATATCTAAATAATTTAAGAAGTTAAAAAGCAAATCAAGTAATCCAATTAAAAATGGGGTAGAGAGTTAACAGAGAATTCTCTGTAAAGGAATATGAAATGGCAGAGAAATACTTAAAGAAATGGTCAGCATCCTTAGCCATCAGGGAAATGCAAATCAAAATGAACCTGAATTTTTACCTGACATCCATCAGAATGGCTAAGATCAAGAACTCAAGTGACAATACATGCTGGAGAGGATGTGGAGAAAGGGGAACACTCCTCCTTGTATTCCTCTGGTGGGAATACAAACTTATACAACTACTTTGGAAATCAATCTGGTGCTTTTTCAGACAATTAGGAATTGTGCTATCTCAAGATCCAGCTCTACCACTCCTAGGCATATATCCAAAATATGCTCAAGTATACAGCAAGGACATTTGCTCAACCATGTACATAGCAGCTTTATTTGTAATAGCCAGAATCTGGAAACAACACAGATGTCCCTCAGTTGAGGAATGGGTATAGAAATTATGGTGCATTTACACAATAGAATACTACACAGCAATTAAAAACAAGAAAATTATGAAATTTGCAGGCCACTTCCTTTTTTTCCCCTCTTTTTTGTGATTGATTAGCTAGGCAGCCATGATATGCTGCCTCAGCACTGGCCCAAAAACATTGGGCTAAGCTGACTGGATGAAATGCTCAGCATAAGGGTCAAGGAAATTGTTCTTGTTGGTAAATTGATAATCTTGGATGTCTGTAATCATAACAGCACATTGATTGGGTTGCTGTTTTATTAGGTAATGGAGCCTGCTTGACAGGAGAACTGTTAGTATCATTCTAATCTTCTGGGAATATCAAAGTAGCTGAAAATAATAAGTAATATAGTTTATAAAAATTAAAGTATTGCTAGATAATATAATACCTAATAATGTGTAGCAATTTCAAGGATGATGCTTACAAGCTATGTACTATGCAGAAATTCAATTAACTCTTGAGCATTTAGGCAAATAATTGTGGATTAAGTGGTTGGAGAATTGAGCCTAAAATCAGTTTTCCTTTGGATGGGAGCATCAGCAGATAACTGTTAGAGGATATCAAGAGTAATTTACCTTCTATTAGGTATAAAAATGGCAAAGAGGAGCTACCATTGACTGCATGGCCTCTTGCCCATACGTTAACACAATAATGAATGGATTGTTGAAAATATGTTTCTTTCTTCCAAAGTTTGGTGTGTATATATATATGCATATATGATAATAATAAATTTATTAAAATTTGTTTTGACTGAAATCAACAATTTTAATCATGAAACTAGTATCAAATCATAGTTTTCAGACTTTCATCTATTAGATGATAAACTGAGACTACTATTGCCCTTCATTCTATAACCAGTAGATTTAATATAGAATATTTTCAAGTTGCAAATACTAAAAGACAAAAATAGAAATAGGGCACAGGGCAGAAGCCTGTCATAGATGGCTTCTGAAAGACTCTGCTTTTAGAGGTATCAAAGCAGAGGCTGAGATTCATAGCCGAACTTTGGGCAGAGTGCAGGGAATCTTATGAAAAAGCAGGAGATAGAAAGATCTGGAGTAGACAGGAGCTCCAAAAGGAGACCACCACCTCCAACAACAATATCAACAGCAAAACTTACCCCTAGGGGTCCTGAAGAGAATGGTAACCCAACCAAGAAAATTTCTTGGAGAGAATCAAAAACCCTGGCTCAGATGTAGCCCTTAGACTCAGTATCCAAGTGGGGTCCCTAGTAGGGGGAAGAGGGAATATTCTGGTATGAACTCAGTTACAGGCTTTCTTATCACCTCTCCTAAGAGAGGGAGCAGCCTTGTCAGGCCACAGAGGAAAACAATACAGTCAGTCATAAATGAGATATGATAGGCTAGGGTCAAATAAAAAAGGAGGAGGACCTCCCCTATCAGTGGACTACTGGAGGGGCATAGGAGGAGAAGAGGGAGGAAGGGAGAGATTGGGAGGAGATGAGGGAGGGGCCACAGGCACTATACAAATTTAATAAATTTTAATAAATGAAAATAATAAAAGAAATAAATTTCTAATTTTAATAAAAAATGAAATATAATTTTATACCTATTTTTCTTTTAAAGGAAATACATGGTAAGATCTAAACTGGTATATTGTTACATGGTAACACAACTGAAAAAAACATAAAAGCTTGTCATACTGGTCCCAGCATATACCTCAAAGCATGAGTGCATACTCAGATAAAATTACCGCAAAACTACTACCGAAATTACAAAAGGCATAGTAACACTGAACATTCAAGAGGTAACACACACCTGTTTCTAACCTGAGGGTTTATGTTTCTGCTGTGCTGACAGTAAAGTTGACTGAAGGTTATTGATTTTCCATTTTTGAAAATGACTATCTTTGGCTGGAAAATTGAATTTGTAGTGGTTTTTCTTTGTCTTCATTTCTTTCTTTAACAGACTTTTTACATGAAAATTTACATTGAAAAAGAAGTTTAATGAAAGTAGTGAGAGCTTTCCAAGCTATACAGTTTCTATCATGCTCTGCATCATCTGTGGTTTTAGTCTTTTCCAAACTATGTTGTAAATTGACTGCCATGACGACAGAGTTGAGAGTTGTTCATTAAGAGACAATAATGCATTATTTGAGAATGTGTTCTTTCTTTCAATAAATGTATTCATACAACAAACAAGCGGTTTTTGTTGTTGGTGGTGTTGCTTTGTTTCCTTTTCTTGTTATGAACCTTTCACTTCTGATGTTCTGCTCACAATGCATCATCATGACCTCAACATAAATGAGTCAGAATCTGACATCACTATGGTATACTTAAAGCCTCTAAATGCACAAGACAACATTGTCCCTGTTTACACTAATCACAAAATGCAAATGATGAGTAGATAAAAATCATGTGGCATGATACAATTATATAATCATAAAAAGTGATGCCCTGTCATTTATCAGTGTAGATAGATTTGCATATTTACCATTTCAAAACTGAATTAGTTTTTTTGACAATTTCTTACATGACTATAATGCATTCTAGTTGATCTCCTTTCCACTTATGTGTATCCAAGATTCTTACCTATCCCTTTCCCAGAATAATAACTTTTGTTATTTTTAGGAGCATATCTATGTCCACCGGATTAGGACTGTCATAGTTTGCATTCTAATGATGTAATAAAACACCATGATCACAGGCACTTAGGGAGGATAGGATTTATTTTATTTATATTTCCATATAACAGTCTATGGTGGTTTGAATGAGAATGGCTCCCATAGGCTTATAAATTTGAACACTTGATCTCCAGTCGGTGGAACTGGAAAGGATTTGGATGCCATGTTGGATAATAAATGGCATTAGGGTGACCTTTCAAAATTTTATGACACTCACAGTACTCTCTCTTGCTCTGCCTCAAGTATGTAGATCAAGATGTGAACTCTTAACTATTCCTTCCTCTGCCACCATAAACTAAAAATTTGAAACCATGAGTCAAATTAAACATTGCCTTTTTATTTTTTTTCAAGACAGGTTTTCTCTGTGTATCTTTAGCAGTCCTGAATTCTTTTTGTAGACCAGGCTGGCCTCAAATTCTGCCTGCCTCTGCCTCCCTGAGTGCTGGGATTAGAGGTGTGTGCTGCTGAGCCATGCTCAAACATTACCTATTTATGTTGCTTTGGTCATAGTATTTTATCACAGCAGTAGGAAAGTAATCAAGACAGCGTCCACCATAAAAGTCACCATAAAAGATAGGGCAGCAAATCAAGGCTGGGACCCAGAGGCAAGAACTGAAGCAGAAACTATGGGGGAATGTTGCTTAATCATTTGTTCCCCATGTCTCTCTCAGCCTGTTTACTATACCACCAAATATTATGGTTCCAAGGGTGACACTAGCCCCAGTGCATTAAGCCCACTCACATCAACTATTAACCACTAGTAATACAACCCGTAAGCTTGCCTCGAGAAAAAAACTAGGTGGGGCAGATTCTCAACTGAGTTTCTTTTTTCCTAAATGTCCTTAACTTGTGTTAAGCTGAAAAATCAAAGACAAATCAAAATACCTAAAGTCTAGTAAGAAACGACTATTGAATGGAAAAGTGTAGAGATACAGTAACTGGGGTCTGGTATGCATACAACCAAAGACAATGAGTCCTCCTTTCTCTTAATCTATCATTAGTATCTGTAAGCAAGTGAAGAACAAAGAACCCGTAAGCCCCTCTGTATCCTTATATCTTCTAATTCAGTCATCTGTAGTTATTGAGAGTTTTTAATTGAAATGGCTGTATATTGTCTAGAAGATGAGATTTCACAGCTGTCTCCTATATTCTAGATCTTACAGTCTTTTTCTTCCCTCTTCTACAGTGTTCCCTCATTCTTGGAGCAGATGATGTAAATGTTTTGTTTAGTGCTGAGCACTCAACCATCACTCACTTTTAGCAACTGTGTAGTCCCAAGAGACTGTCTTTATCATGGTTCACTGAAAAGAGAATTTTCTCTGATTAAAGAATAGTGACAATTGTCATGAGTATAAACACGTGTGTGTGCTTGTGTATTGATAAAGTTTTTCAATACTCTCAATTAATTACAAAACAGAATTAAGTTCCATTTTAGATCCTATGTTCTATCCCACCATGGGATTTGAGGGGGTTTAAAGGACCAGATATGGAGTTCTTGTGGAGTATACCTCAAATCTAAGCACAGCTGTTGGTTACCCCATAACAGTTGTGACACTACTGCACACATGAGTACATGTTGCCTGGCAAACTGATGTTGTTGTTCAAACATTTGGTAGCTTGGTACGACCATCAATGCCTTTTCTCTCCCAATACTCTGTATACATCTCAGGCACAATGGAAGCTAGCTAAAATGGAAAAGATTCTAGTTCAATTTCAGTTTGATTTCTCTATATCATGCAGGCAAAATGTGTGCTGCTTCAACAAAAGGGTCCTCTGATCTAATTCTTATGGAAAGTCAAGAACAATGTCAAGAGTCTGTTTTACTTTCTGGACTTCTGGGACCTCACTGACTAACATCTCACAAAGAATTATTCTATATCAGTATTGTTTTGTTACTGTTATTTGTTTGTTTATCAATCCACAGCCTCAAGACGTTTTGTTTTTTATTATAGTCCTGAAGGGCATATCTTTTTTCAGTTTGGTAATAAGGCTGTCAGTTTCTGATGACTTTTTAATATCCTCTAAAGTTTACTGGGTCCAGTTCCTAACCTTTCATATCCATATCTCTTACCTCTTCATTACTCAAAATGTTCCACTCCAGCATTCCTCATCTCCTTTTTCTTATTACATACAATCTATTACCTACTTTTCCTTAAGGCTTCCCGTTTCCAATGAATTTTATAGGAATTCTATGCTGAACATTAGCATTAATCCACATATGAGGAAGAAAATGTAGTGTTTATTTTTCTATGTTTTGGTTACCTGACTTAGTACTATAATTTCATCATTTACTGTAAATTTATTTTACTTTTCAATTGAATAAAATTCTGTTTTGTGTATGTATCACATTTTCATTATGTAGTCACTGATGGACATCTATGCTGTTGTGAATATACTAGCTATTGTGAATGAGGCAGAAATAAATGTGGGTGGTCAAGTATCTTGAGAGTAGAACATAAAGTCTGTAGGTGTATACCCAGAAGAATAGTAGCTGGATCTGCTAGCATCTGTATTTCTAGGTTTTGTAGAAATCTCTACACTGATTTCCATAGTAGTTGCATGAGTGTGCACTCTCAACAACAGTGAATAAGGATTCCCAGTCTTCTCCTACTTCTAGTATATATCCTATTTACCTTTCTGAATGAGGTTTAAGCATCTTCTATGTGGTCCTCTTTCCTGTTTAGCTTTTTTAAGACTATAAATTTTAGTATGTTTATCCTAAATTATATGGCTAATATCCACTTATGAGTGAGTATACACCATGTGTGTTTTTCTGCTTCCGTGTTACCTCACTCAGGATGATCTTTCCTAGTGCCATCCATTTGCCAGCAAACTTCATGATATCTTTGTTTTTTAATTGCTGAGTAGTATTCATTGTGTAAATGTACCACAATTTCTATATCCACTCTTCAGTTGAGGGACATTTAGGTTGTTTCCAGATTATGGCTATTGAAATAAAACTACTATGAACATAGTTGAGCAAATGTCCTTGTTGTATGGTTGAGCACCTTTCAAATACATGCCCAGGAGTAGTGTAGCTGGATCTTGAGGTAGAACTATTCCTAATTTTCTGAGAAAGTGCCAGATTTATTTCCACAGTGGTTGTACAAGTTTACATTCTTACCAGCAATGTTGGAGGGTTCCACTTTCTCCACAACCTCTCCAGAATGTGTTATCACTTGAGTTTTTGATTTTAGCCATCTGATGAGTATAACGTGAAATCTAAGGTTATTTTGATTTGCATTTTCCTGATGACTAAGGATGTTGATCATTTCCTTTAAGAGTCAGAAATAAACCCACACACCTACAGATACTTGATTTTTGACAAAGAAGCCAAATGGAAAAAAAAGATAGTATCTTCAACAAATGGTACTGGTCTAACTGGATGTCTACATGTTGAAAAATGCAAATAGATCCATTTTTATCACTCTGCACAAAACTAAAGTCCAACTGGATCAAAGACCTCAACATAAAACCAGACACACTAAACTTGTTGGAAGAAAAAAAAATGAGAAGAGCCTCGATCTCATTTACACATGAGACAACTTCCTGAACAGATCAACAACAGCACAGGTTCTAAGTTCAATAATCAATGAGTGAGACTTCATGAAACTGAAAGAAAAGGACACTGTCAATAGAACAAAGTGACAACCTACAAACTGGGAAAGGATCTTCATCCACCATACATCTGACAAAGGGCTAAAATCTAGAATATATAAAGAACTCAAGGAGTTAAACACCAACAAACCAAGTAATACAATTAAAAAATGAGGTACAGAGCTAAACAGAGAATTCTCAACAGAGGAATATTAAATGGCAGTCATTCTCTTAACCACTTAACAATCTATCCAGCCCTATTTTTAAAATATTCTTTTCTTTTTTTCCATTTCTTTTTAAAAATATTTTTATTTTTATTAATTCCAGTTTATTCACTTTGTATCCCTGCTAAATCCCCCTCCCCTATCCCATCTCAATCCCATACTCCCTTTCTCTTCTCTTGTGCCCCTCCCCCAGTTCAATGATATGGAGGTCTTCCCCCCCTCCCCTTACATCTGACCATACTGTATCAGGTCTGATCAGGACTGGCTTCTTTGTCTTCCTCTGTGGACTTGTAAGGCTGCTCCACCCTCAGGTGGAGGTGATCCAAGAGCAAGCTCATGAGTTCATGTCAGAAATGATCCCTGGTCCTATTATTGGGGAAACCTCTTGAATACTTAGCTGCCTTGGGCTATTTCTGTGCAGGGGTTCTAAATTATCTCCATGAATGGTCCTTGTTTGGAGTACAGTCTCACAAAAGACCCATGTGCCCAGAGTTTTTGGTTCTGTTGATCTCTTTGTGGAGCTCCTGTTCCCTCAGGTCTTTCTATCTCCCCCTTCTTTCATAAGATTCTCTACACTCTGCCCAAAGTTTGGCTATGCATCTCAGCATATGTTTTGATACCCTGCTCGGTGGAGACTTTCAGAGGCCCTCTGTGATAGGATAATCATAGTAAAATATGTACACCTAAGAAAGCTAAGCAAGAAGAAGGACTTTGGGTAAGATGCCCAATCTTCACACAAAAAAAGCAAATGAGACTGACATCAGAAGAGGGAGAAAACAGGAAACAGGACAGGGGTCACTTGAGTTTTTAATCTTAGCCATTCTCATTGATGTAAGGTGAAATCTAAGGGTCATTTTGATTTGTATATTCCTGATGACTAAAGATGTTGAGCATTTATTTGTTTCTCTACCATTTGACATTTCTCTATTGAGAATTCTTTGTTTACCTCTGTTCTCCATTTTTTATTTTAATTGTTATTAATTACACTTTATTCATTTTGTATCCCTCCATAAGCCCCATCCTTCTCCCCTCCCAATCCCACTTTCCCTCCCCCTTCTCCACGAATGCCCCTCCCCAAGTCCAATAATAGGGGAGGTCTTCCTCTCCTGATAGATCCTAGTCTATCAGGACTCATCAGGAGTGGCTGCATTGTCTTTCTCTGTGGCCTGGTAAGGCTGCTCCCCTTCAGGGGGAGGTGATCAAAGAGCAGGCCAATCAGTTCATATCAGAGACAATCCCTGTTTCTATTACTATGGAACCCACTTGGACACTGAACTGCCATGGGCTACATCTGTGCAGGGGTTCTAGGTTATCTCCATGAATGGTCATTGGTTGGAGTATCAGTCTCAGAAAAGACCACTGGAGAGGCAAATTTTTAAGTCATTTGATGTAAGTGAGTATCTTCTTGTAAAAAACAACAAGCAGACCTGGGGGGGGGGAAGCAATTAACATTTGGATAGCACCAGAGCAACCCCCAACAATTCCCCATTTCTGTCTAAATAAAAAGGACATTTTTGTTTTATTTTATTCTTTATTTTTGCCCCTCCTCAGCCTATTAATATTATTTTCTTTATCTTTCAGTTTAATGCATTCCTAGTGATAGAAAAGCCAACTAATTTTGTTTTTTGGTTTCATATTTTTTGTAGTCTCCAAAAGAGCCTAGAAAAAAAATCTCCAACCACTGTAAACGAATCTGTGTGTGTATGTGTGTGTGTGTGTGTGTGTATGTATTTACATATATCACACCCATGAAAAAAACACACAATATTTGTCTTCTTTAATGTGGCTGACTTGGTCTAATACAATTGCAGACATTTTCCAGTAAATAAGTAATTTTTTGTTGTTGTTGTTGGTTGAGTAAAATTCCATTGTGTGCATGCATATCATATTTTATTTATCTGTTTATCTGCTGATGAACACTAAGTAGGGTTTCGTTACTTGGCTATTGTGAATTGTAAAACATTAAACATGGATGGGCAAATAACTTCAGTGGCCATGTGTTATGCTGATTAAAGGTCATTTTGTAGGGTATATAAACAAGGAGTGATACAGCTCGATTATATAGTAGTTCATTTTTGTTGTTGTTGTTTGTTTCTGTGGAACCTCTGCAATAATCCCTATCTTGGCTGAACTAATTTACATTCCTACAAGCAGTGTCTGAGTTTCTTTCCCCTGCAGTTTGCTTGGCATTCACACTTGCTAATAAAGCCATCCTGACTGGAGTGAGATGGAATTTGAATATTTACATTTCTGTAATGACTAAGAATGTGGGACTATTAAAAATGTGTGTTTGCTTGACATTTTTTTCTACTGCTTTTGAGAATGTCCAATACAGTCCCCATTTTATTATTGGACTGTTTCTTAGTGTTTTCTTCTGAGTTATTTTTAATGTACTTTTGAATTTAAGCTCCAGGCAAATGTATAACTGCTGAATACTTTGTTCCATTCTACATTCTAAATCCCTCTTTCTGTGGCTGTGGAGATGCTGTTTACATTTCCTGCAATTCTATGTGTAAATTGCCATTATGTACTCAGCTATTGCACTCTGTTCCACAAAACTTTTGTTTGTTTCTATATCATGATGTTTTCCCTATAGTTTTATTTAGGTATTTCAGAGCTTAAAAACTGACATTAGCGGGTTTCAGATCTTGATGGAGTTTGTGCACAGGGTAAGAGATGCAGATCTATTTACATTTGTTGATACCCAGTTTCCTTAGTAAAGTTTTATTTTTGTGGACAGGGCTCTCAATGTGCTTTGCACTTTTCTGACAATCAGGTGGCTGTGGTTTTGTGGCTTCATTTTTCTTACATTCTAGATCAATTGTCCCTGTGCCTTTTTTTCTTTTAATTACTACATTTCTTCTAGATTTTGAAATTTTTGCAATATAGTTGTTCAAAGTACTGTCTAGTGATATTATGAATTTGATTGTTTTCATTTTTATGTTCCACTCTCTTCTGTAACTTCACTAATTGCAGAATTGTAGGTTCTTTCTTCCTCTTTTCTGAGTGGTGGTTATGGCCTTTTCATTCTTTATTTGTTTTTAGAACCAACTCTTTATTAACTCTTTGTATTCAGCTTATTTTCATCTCATTATTTTCTGTGTTGATACTTGTTATGTTCAGCCTATAGATTATAACCAATCATCAAGGGAAGCCAAAGAAGGAACTCAAGGCAAGAGCCTAAAGACACATGGAGAAACTGCTTTCTGGATTGTACTATTGGCTTTCTCAGCTACCTTTCTTTTGTAGCCCAGCCTCATCTGCCCAAGGCTAGGACTTCCCACCATTGACTGGCTTTCCTGCATCAATTCCACATTTGGCTAAGGCTGAGGATCTGGCTTGCTTCCATGTATGTGGACCTATCTGCATTGCCCACGTGGCACGCCTGGGTTGGCTACCCAGAGGCTATTTAAGCTGTAGGCTGGCTTTCCCCAGGGTCAGATGATTGTTCAAGGTTCCTGAATAAACTGCATTGAAAAAAAAAAAAAGAATTAATGCAAAGCCCTACAGAGATGCCACAGAACAATGTGATAGAGGCAATTCCTCAGTTTAGATCCCTAGATATGTCTAGGTATATGTTAATTTGACAAAAATAATTAGCATAATATCTGAACTAACTATTATCTTTGTGTACT
The DNA here is from genome assembly GCF_030254825.1 of Meriones unguiculatus. Lineage (NCBI taxonomy): Eukaryota > Metazoa > Chordata > Mammalia > Rodentia > Muridae > Meriones > Meriones unguiculatus. The sequence goes on from NC_083367.1 coordinate 8,658,423, forward strand.
GGTTATCAACTGATATTAGTGGGACACTGAAATCATACACTACCTCTCCCTTTTAGTTATATGGTTTTAAATTTAGAAAATTTGCTACATTCAGTAAATGGATGCTTATAACTCTATCTTTTTGATAATTTCTTTTTTCATTACTAAGGATTATGTTTTAATTTTGTCTTGAAATTCATTTTACCAATTATAAACTACTCCTAACAGATTTTTTGTAACTTTAATTTGCGTTAAATGATTTTTCTTTTTTTTTTTAATTTTTACTTTTTCTTATCAGTCACATTTTATTAACTCTGTATCCCAGCCATGTCCCGATCCCACCATTTCCTCCCATCCCCTCCCCCTCCCTCCCTCTCTCCTCTCCACCGTGCCCCTTTCCAAGTCCACTGATAGGGAGGGACCTCCTCCCCATTCATCTGATCCGATTTTATCAGGTATCTTCAGGACTGGCATTAAATGATTTTTATCTTTTCGTTGTTATGCTGTTTCTATTTTAACTAGTAAGGTAATTTTCTTTGACAAGGATATTTGGACCCTGTTTTACCAACCAGTCAGTGTTTTACAGAATTCAGGTGATTTGAATTTAAGGTTTTTGTTAAGGTAAGATGATAGATGTTGAAACTGCTTGGTTTCTTCCCTGGCAGATTTTACTTTTTTTTTTTTCTCCTTTATTTGTCTTAGGGGTTTGTTGATTTACTGAATTGGCCTAGTTTGATTACTTTCTGGTTACGGAATGTTTATCTTTTACTTTGTGAGATTTACTTTTTCCTGTGCTCTGGTGATTGAGTTGTTGTTTTCTCTTCTGTGTTCCATTGAGCATTTTGTACAATCTTGGCTTATTGTCTCTGCAATACTATTGTTTGTGCTGACCTTGGAAATTTTTCATTTTTTTAATCAGTGTTAAAATATATCTTTGCAAGATCTGATAATCTAGATTGACAGGTATCTACTTTCAGTGCTTAAAATGTATTATCCAATGTTTTACCGTATTATTTTAAGTTGTATTCTAATTAAAAATACAAAAAACATAAATTTTCCCTTTATCTTCCTCTTTCCAACCCCTCTTATGTCCTTGTGTTTTAAAGTGGCAGTCTGTTTTGTTTTTATTACATATATATATATATGTATATATACATACATATGCATATATGCATATGCGCTCAAATATATAAATTCAATTTTCTTCATTCATTAGTGTTGCTTGTGGATATATCATAGTTTATATTGGACACCAAATAAGGGGCTCATCACTGGGGAAGCCTAATTATCTCTCTTTCACCAGATATTATTAGTCTGTAGTACTTTGCCTAAGGTTGGGTCTCCCTGATATGTCTTTCCTTCCCTTCCACATTATCTTATTTATTGGGGCTGTTGTTTTTCAGATCTTCTTTAGACAGCCATATTGTTAAGGTATCATGGGTATAGTTTTCCTGTAGTTTAAGAGCCACAGTCTTGCAGCAAACTTTGTGTTCCTCTGGCTCTTACAAGCTATTTTCTCATATTCGAGTTTCCTGAGATGTGTGTGTTGAGGCTGAGAACCCCATGATCTGTTGTCTTTGATTTGTGCATTGTGTAATGGCACCTCTGTTGGTCTCTCTTTTTTCCCTAACTGAACTTCTCCATCACAGTTGAAGAGTCCTGGTGTTATCCAGATGTATGTTGCCTTTGTGGGTTGGTGTGGTTTTAGTGCAGTTTTTAATATTGATCCTTTGGTTTTAATTTTAAGCACTCCATGTATTAGAAAAGTCTTTTTCTGGTTATGACTTTTTGTGATTTTTGGTGCCTCTTTATGTCTATATCTCCAGTAAAATTTGTATATTTTATGCTGTAATTTAGTCAGTTTTTCTAGGCCATTTTCCCCTTCTCCTCAGGTTTTATTTCATTACCTGACTAATAGTTATTGAAATTACTGGTAATGATTCATTTTTAAAATATTCTACCTGTAGGCATGGGCTGGATAGTTTTATGACTTCACACAAGCTAAAGTTATCTGAGCAGAGGGAATCTCATTTGAGAAAATGCCTCCATAATATAGTGCTGCAGGAGAGCCTGCAGGCATAGTTTTTTTGTTTGTTTTTGTTTTAATTAGTGATTGATGAGTGATGACTCAGCCCATTGTAGGTGCTACCTTCCATGGTCTGGTGTCCGTGGGTTGTATAAGAAAGCAGGCCTGAATGGTCATGGCTGCATTACGCTGTTGTGAGACTCTAATCTTGCATATATACCACAGGCAAACCAAGGAGACCAACACCAGAAGGCCTGCTAACGCTCCCATGCCCGCCCATTCCTTCAGATGATTCATGGCTGCAGCAATCCATGGAGCTGGTTTCCGCCTTCCACCTTCCCGATGGTGAGTGCTCTCTGTCCCAAACAACTCCACATTTGGCTAAGGCTGAGGATCTGGCTTGCTTCCATGTATGTGGACCTATCTGCATTGCCCCCGTAGCATGCTGGGGTTGGCTACCCAGAGGCTATTTAAGCTGTGGGTGGGCTTTCCCCAGGGTTAGATGATTGTTCAAGGTTCCTGAATAAACTGCATTGAAAAAAAAAAGAACAGTAAAAAAAAAAATAAGGAAAACAAACAAACAAACAAAAAATAAAGAAAGCAGGCAGAGCAAACTGAGAGGAGCAAGCCAGCAATCAGTACGTCTTCATGGCTTCTGCATTAGCTCTGGCCTCCAGGTTCTTGGATTGTTTGAGATCCTGTCCGAAATTTCTTCAATGATGAACAGCACTGTGGAAGTGTAAGCCAATAAACCCTTTTCTCTGGAAGTCTCTTTAGTCATGGTGTTTTATCACAACAATAATATCCCTAGGTAAGACAGTGCACTATCTCATTGACCTTGACATTTGTTTCAGTTATTCCTTTGTATTTTTGATTAGGCTATTGATGATTACTGGTCTTGGTCGATCCTTTCATTTCCTATATTTTTGAATGGCAATTTTTGTAGAAAATCTCCATTTTTGAAGATTTCTTTTGTCTCCACATTTATTTTCTCATCTTTTAATTTATATTACAGACATCTTTATCCATATATCTGTGGAGATATTTCCCCCACCTCTCTCTCTCTCTCTCTCTCTCTCCCTCTCTCAAACACACAAACAGAATCTTTGCAATGTGACTTAAACATTTCCTACTCTTCTGTCTGTTTCTTATTAGTGGGCCATTTCCTCCTGGGCTAATGATTCCCACTACTAACTTAAAACAAGAAACAAAGAATAGTGTCAAAACCAAATATTTGAGAACACACTGCATGATTATTATTGTAAAAAAGAAATGGATGCTATATTTCTAAACAAAGAAGAAAAGTATTAGTAAGGCATGGAAAATATCAGGAATAAATGTAAAGAGATTAATAAATAAGTAAAGAATGGAAAACTGAACACAGGAAAATAAGAATAAAGGAGGAATGAAAAAAAGAATATAGGCTAAAGTGTTAAAAATAAAAAAGAATGGTTTACATTCCCACCAGCAATGGAGGAGTGTTGGGGGAGTGTAAACTTGTACAACCACTTTGGAAATCAGTCTGGCCCTTTCTCAGACAATTAGGAATAGTGCTTCCTCAAGATTCAGCTATGCCACTCCTAGGAATATATCCAAAATATGCTCAAAATATATAATAAAGGCATTTGCTCAACCTTGATAGTAGCAGCTTTATTCGTAATAGCCTGAACCTGAAAACAACCCAAATGCCCCTCAATGGAGGAATTGATGCAGAAATTGTGGTACATTTACACAATGGAATACTACTCAACAATTAAAAACAAGGAAATCATGAAAATTTCAGGCAAATGGTGAGAACTAGAAAAGATCATCCTGAGTGAAGTATCCCAGAAGCAGAAAGACACACAAGGTATATACTCACTCGTAAGTGGATATTAAACATATAATATACTTAATATATTATATTAAACATATAAACATACTAAAATCTGTACACCTAAAGAAGCTAAGCAAGAAGGAGGACCTTGGGAAAGATGATCAATTCTCACTCAAAAAGCCAACTGGTTGGACATCTGAAGGGGGAGAAAACAGGCAACTGGACAGGAACCTACCAGAGAGACCACTGAGACTTTGCCCAGCGAGGTATTAAAGCAGATGCTGAGGCTTTTCTTAATTATTTTTTTTATTTTTTATATTAATTACAGTTTATTTGCTTTGTTTCCCAGCTGAAGTTCCCTCCCTCATTTTCTCCTAATCCCACACTCCCTTCCTCATCTTCTCCCTTCCCCTCTCTAAGTCTACTGATAGGGGAGATCCTCTTCTTCTTCCATCTGACTCTAGCTTATCAGGTCCCATCAAGACTGAGTGCAATGTCTCCTCTGAGGCTCATAGCCATACTTTGGGCAGGGTGCAGGGAATCTTAGGAAAGAAGGGGGAAATAGTAAGACCTGGAGAGGACAGGAGCTCCACAAGGAGAGCAACAGAACCAAAATATCTGGGCACAGGGGTCTTTGCTGAGACTGATACTCCAACCAAGGACCGTTCATAAAGATAACCTAGAACCCCAGCACAGATGTAGCCCATGACAGCTCAGTCTTTTAGTGGGTTCCCTAGTAATGGGAACAGGGTCTGTCTCTGACATGAACTCAGTGGCTGGCTCTTTGATCACCTCACCTTGAGAGGGAGCAGCCCTACCAGGCCACAGAGGAAGACAATGCAGGAAGTCTTGATGAGACCTTATAGGCTAGGATCAGATGGAATGGGAGGAGAAACTTCCCTATCAGTGGTCTTAGGGAGAGGCACTGGGGGGGGGAAATGAGGGACAGAGGGAGGGATTGGGAAGGAATGAGGGAAAGGGCTACAGCAGGGATAAAAAGTGAATAAATTGTAATTTATAAAAAATACATAAAAATAATAGTTCATAACAGGTAGAATGGAAGAAAATCAGAAAATTCAATGGAAGGAGATAAGAACTCAAATGAAAGAAGTAAAGATTAAAGTAAAATAAGTGAAGTACTAAATCCCTCTGGATTTGCCTCTCGTTCTTTGCTGATGTGAATGTGCTCCCTGCCTCAGTGCTGTCCTTTGTAACTTACTCAAGCTGCTCATCCTTCTCACCAACAGCTCAGGTCAGAATGAGAGTCTATTATGCCTTCTTTCTGTTTCCTTTGCCTACTTGAATTCAAGCACTCCACTGACCCCTCAACCTGTTCCCTCCTGCTGAATAGAATTAACTTTAGGCCTCAGGAAGGGACCAGTGGCCTAAAACTAATCTTCCTGCTTTGCAGGCTTTCTCTCTGATGTGTTGCTGCTTGCACAAGCTCAATTGGGTTGTTTAAGTTTTGTAAATTTGACACTAACTTGCATCACTTCAGAAAAGTAAGCCTCTACTGAGAACTTGTCTCCATCAAATTGGCCTGTGGACTTGTCTGTGGGACATTTCTTGATTAATGATTAATACAAGATGGTACCAATCCTTTGTAGGGTATGCCACTCCTTGGCAGTTGGTCCTGGACTGTAGAAGAAAGCAAGCTGAGCTAGTAAGCCATGAAGATTGTCTCGCTTTCAGTTCCTGCCTCCAGCTCCTTCCTGAGCTCCTTCCACAGATTTCCTCAAAGATGGATTGTTACGTAATCCAAACTGTTTCCTCTACAAAGCTGCTTTGTTCATTTTTTTTCCTCACATCAGCAGACTAAAATAGACTGAATTTTCTCTCTTCATCGGAGTTCATCCTGCCTCGTAAACACCAACTTTTCCCTACAGTCTTGACCACAACTTTCATTCACAGAGACACGAAGCACATTTGTCCAAGTCAGCTAGTATTGATGTTTGTAGAGGGTTCACAACATAGTTGCTGATTTTATCATAGAGAGGCATTTGAAAAAGAAGTAGTACAGAATCACCTACTCTTCTGGGGCAGAGAATCTTGGCCTCCCACTTCTGTGAGCTCATAAGGACGGTCAAGAGGGTCGGAAGGCCCCTTCTCAAACATCTGTTCTTTGGGCAGTATGCAGATTTCACATCCAAAATATTATTTGTGTAAGGTGTTACATTACTTCTGGAGGCTTTTCTTATGGCCTTGTTTCTAGTCCCAATTTGAAAGTGGGAGAATTCTCTTCAAAAGTCCTTTCTTACCTAAAATATAGCTAGACAATTGTTTAGATATTTTAGGTAATTGGACTGGAGAATTCGATACTACAATGGAGCAGCTGAGAGTGGCCATTGTCATGGTAAATTCTACCAGAGTGGACGCAGGACTACCCACAGGATTATCATCATGGATTGCTGCAGCCATGAATCATCTGAAGGAATGGGCGGGCATGGGAGCGTTAGCAGGCCTTCTGGTGTTGGTCTCCTTGGTTTGCCTGTGGTATATATGCAAGACTAGAGTCTCACAACAGCATAATGCAGCCATGACCATTCAGGCCTTTACAGCCATTGAAGCAGGACAGTCTCCCCAAGCATGGTTGGCTACCATAAAAAGCCAAAATGTTACGCTCAGGATGTGAGGCTAAGCACTGCACTCAGGGTCAGCTGCATTGGACCCAGAGAAGAGCATGTCTGATTGCATGCGGGTTGATGCCCCAGGTCCCGCCTCTGAGAAAAAGGTATCAGACGGGTCTGATGCTCTTTGGGTGGATGACACCTAAATGAACATCAGTACAAAGTCCCAATTGATTTCTAATATCAGAGATCAGACCTCTACTCTTGCCTGATGCGTCTAAAACAAAAAGGGGGAACTGTAGAGAGCTGCGTAATGCTGCGCCTGAAAGATGGAGCTGGTTTCTGCCTTCCACCTTCCCGATGGTGAGTGCTCTCTGTCACGAACAACTCCACATTTGGCTAAGGCTGAGGATCTGGCTTGCTTCCATGTATGTGGACCTATCTGCATTGCCCACGTGGCATGCTGGGGTTGGCTACCCAGAGGCTATTTAAGCTGTGGGCTGGCTTTCCCCGGGGTCCGAGGATTGTTCAAGGTTCCTGAATAAACTGCATTGAAAAAAAAAAAGTCCTTTCTTTGTTCTTTTGTTTCTTCATTTCTTTCCCCTTCTTTTTTCCAGTGCTGTGGATCAAACCTAGGTGAAAGCCAGGTGAGGGCCTTACTACCAAGCCCACAACTGTTTGTTTATCACCCTGGGCACCGCCATGTCTACATTTTAGATGAATGAAGACCAAAATGGACTTTACAAAGCCTACCCAGCCCCTCCAGAAAGCTGAGGCTGGTCCTTCAACTTGGAGTGTGGTCCTTCTTTTTGGAAAACTTTCTCAGGAGTAAATCTCAGTTTCTTTCTCAATTTCTTCAGTACCTTGTCAAAATTTTCTCTAAGTGATCTTTTTTATCAATGTTTTCTGTTCCAGATAAGCAGATCTTGGCTGTTATATAGCTGCCTCTCAAGATTTGGCATAAGTTAGTGACTGGTAGTTCTATGCAAACTGAATCTTTTTAGGGCACGAAGGTTAAATGCTTACAAGTGGGTAAAGTGGGATTCACTTTTAGTCCTTGAAAATAGAAAGCTGAGGTGCTGAAACAAGAGGTTCTCTGGAGCCTAGGAGTTCAAAGTCAGCTTGGGCAGCACAGTAAGATAAATCTCAAAATTTGATTCATTCAGACAGCTTTACTTAAGATGAATTTGAATACGGTATTACACAAGACAGAAATGTTAAGGCTGCCAAAAGCTTTGTCACAAATCTAATGACTTAAAACAATACCAACACATTTCCTGTTATTTACACAACCTAAACATTCAGAATGGAGCTGTAGATGCAGACATAGCCATGCTCTCTTCGGGACTCTGAGGAGGATCATTTCCTTTTCTGGATGTTGCAAGACCTTAACTTCTGTTCTATTAAATGAACTATCATGCATAATCTCAGTTTTGTTTTGGACCCGCATCTCTACTTTATTATAAGAAAGTCATTTTATTGAAGGTTGTACCCACCGGCTGCAACATGAACTCACTTAACTTGTTTAGTCCTGCAAGCCAGTTTTCATTTATCATCATATTCTTGGGCTGAATCCAGGGGATGGCACCAAAAAGCCAGGATTTCATTACCCAGGGTAAGCAGTAGCAGTAGCTCTTCCCTGTCCTTCCTTAAAACACTTCTATGTAACCCTCTATACTGTCCTTCAAATTCACGGTGCTTTGTTTTTACAAATTTTTATTACATTCATATGTGTGCTGTATATGCATATCTATTCCTAAATGCAACACACCGAGTATTTATAATGTTACTTTATTTATTTTCAGGACTGGCTCTTTGACACGAGACAACTGTCTTTTTCATTTTATTCCACATTCAATCCTATGTTTAGAACAGGAATGATGAGAGTTGAATTTTATTCAATACCAATTTGCTCCAATAGTCTGCTTGTTAGCACAACGGAAAAGTCCCTTAGGTCAGACATATTTATAAGGTCTTTAGTCAAAGGATGCTATGAAACAAATAATTTGTATTCATGTTTGTTGATCAAGTGTGTGAATTGTTTTTCTCAATTGCTCTATTCCTATTTACAGTAAGAATCCTGAGTTGGTCGAGTTGCCTGCAAAAGGCAGGCCTATTGCAAATGGCATCTATTGGCATCACTTTAGAAAGGCCATGACTGCTGCAAAGAGAATGTGCAGATTACATTAGGAATGTTAAATGTCATTCTATTCTATTCTAGTCTAGTCTATTTATTTGTTTGTTTGTTTTTCTATTTATTTGTTTCTGAAGATTGGTTAATTCCTTAGTCTGCTGTAACTAGAAGATATAAAATAGTAGAAATGTGTCCTTTTACTTTTCTAGGACCAGAAGTGTAAAACTGGAAGGCTTCTATTCTGGTTTTGGCCAAGTCATGTTCTCACTCATGGGTACTGAAGAAGAGCTCCATTGTTCTTTTCCATCTTCAAGACGCCTTTGACCTCTTATGTCTCCTTAACCTGAGCTTCTAACTCCATCTTGACACAGCTTTTTCCCTTTCTTCTCTCAGTCACCTCTAGAGGTCTGTTTGTTTGTTTGTTTATTTTTTTAAGTAAAGACACCTTTCAATAGATTTACCATTTTGCTGAAGATGATCTCTGTACGTCTAACACTGTCCTCACACCTGTAAAGTTTCATTTCTTACATGAGGACACATATGGCAATTCCAAAGATTAGTGTAAATCCATATCAGGGAACTGATCATTCACTTCACAACTGGGAGGAGAACAGAAATATTTCATATAACTTTATTTTCTCCCAAGGCTGCTATTTTCAATTCTTTTCATGTAAAAACATTTTTTTGCTAAGAGGAAAAAGTTACAATTTGAAGCAAGCATCTCCCAAAATATTGCCAATTTCAAGGTTCTGGAAACTTTGAACTCTGTAGGGATGAGATACCAAAATGGGATGATGGCAGAACACATTGAGAAATGAGAACTAATAATTAAAGTTCATATATTATTAATAATTCCTTCAGTTATTAGTTAATAATTGATATTCCTAACAATATTCTTATTGCTCACATCTCTGATGATAATACACATGAGTACTATATTTAAATTTTATTCCTAAATTGACTTACTAAATGACAGATTGTCTTGTGGCTTTTTGATACATCCTTAGTTTTCATTTATCCTTCAGCGATTCCAATTAAGCCTTACCACTCTTTGTATTATTCCAAAGTTCTTGTTTCTAGAAAATTATTTCTGTTACCATAATATTCATGTAAGTGTCCCAGTATCACTTGTCCTCTCTAGCAATTCAACAATGTAATCAAAATTTATTATTTGAAGAAATAAAGAGAAATAATGATCAAGATCCAATGTATTTGTTTAGGTAAAAATGAAACTGTAATTTTCACCTCTAGATTTTTAGTCTATGGTATTAATGCAATTGATGGATTTAAATGTAGACATATTGGTAAGATAAGCATTGCATGCTGAAAATCCACAACGTAGTGATCAATTTAATAAATATTTTTATTTTATTTTATTTATTTATATTTTAATTTCTTAATTACAGTTTATTCACTTTGTATCCCACCTGTAGCTCCCTGCCTCCTCCCCTTCCAATTCCACCCTCCCTCCCTCTTCTCTACACATGCCCCTCCCCCAGTTCACTGATAGGGGAGGATCTCCTCCCTTTCCCTCTGATCCTAGTCTATCAGTTCTCTCAGGACTGGCTGCATTGTCTTCCTCTGTGGCCTGGTAAGGTTGCACTCCCCTTAGGTGTGTGTGGGGCGATCAAAGAACAGGCAATCAGTTCATGTCAGAGGCAGTCCCTGTCCCCATTACTATGGAACCCACTTGGACACTGAACTGCCATGGGTTACATCTTTACAGGGGTTCTAGGTTATCTCCATGCATGGTCCTTGGTTAGAGTATCAGTCTCAGAAAAGACCTTTATGCCTAGAACTTTTGGTTCTGTTGCTCTCCTTGTGGAGCTCCTGTTCTCTCCAGGTCTTACTATTTCCCACTTCTTTCATAAGATTCCCTGCACTCTGTCCAAAGTTTGGCTATAAGTCTCAGCATCTGCTTTGATGCCCTGCGGGGTGGAATCTTATTCTAAGCAAAGTATCATTATCTGAGCATAGACTTCTTGCAGAGGTAGTGGTAAAATTTTTGTTTGTTTATTTTTATCGTAGGGGATCTTGAAAATGCTTTTCAAGGATATTTTTTTTTCCGGTATTACTGTCACACAGCATCTTCCTGAATGACACAGAACAGAATAATAGGATATGCTAGAGGTAATGATACTGTTTTTTTTTTTTTTTTTTTTTTTTTTTTTGAGACAGAGTCTCACTATGTACCCCCTGGCTGTCTTGAATTCACTATGTTGACCTTCTTGGGCTCACCTCACAAAAACTTACTTGCCTCTGCCACCTGAATACAGTGATTAAAGGCACTTGCCATCACACATGGCCAATACTGCAATTTTAAAGAACAAATAATAAAACAGCTTCAGATATACTGCTGCACCCCACTTCCCCTTTCCTCTCTCTCTGTCTTTCTCTCTCTCTGCCTCAGTCTCTCTCTTCCCTATCTCCTTTTCCTGTTCTGTTTCTCTTTCTCTCTCTCTGTCTTTCCTTTTTAGTTTCTTAAAAAGAGTTAGCTACCTAGTTCCTAGGAACAGTATGTAGACCTCACATGATGAAAATGGAGGATATCAGCTAATAGCAAATGATGAACTGATATGCCAGGAATGAAATTAGTATAACCTCCAAATAAAGTAAATTTTTCAGATGAAGAACATATTTCTTCATGATTAAATGAAATATTTGTGGATAGGTGCCCTGTAATGAAAAGAAGTTTATTTAAGTCACATTCAGTGGATGTTGAACATCCAAGATCAATCACCATTTCTTGAGATCTTGTGATTGAAGCACCTTAGTGACCAGTTGCCTCTCATTAGGCTCCATAACTTAAAAACTCACCTCTTCCCAAAAGGGCCACTTTGGGATAAAACTTCCACTGTTTGAAGAATACAGTGAAATCACATAGTTTATGTGATTTCAGGAGAAGCATGGAACACAAGTATTCTGAGGAGCCACATTTGAATGATTGACCCAGGAAAATAGTGTACATGACGAATATTAGTTTAAGACGCTGAATATTAAGATAATTTGTTAAACAGCAATAGACCGCATAGCTATCACATCAGTTAAAATGACTGTTTGAAAGGATAGTATGTACAAACATGAAACAGTAACTATTAATGGCAGTACAAATGCTGTGTTCTAAATGAATGACACATAAAATAAATTCAAAGGAGAATCTATATTGGTTATATTGATAGGTATATCTCTACAGAGAGGAAAAAAGTGAGCCCTGTAGGATTTGCATAAATCCAGTAAAATGTTTTCATAAGTCAATACACACAGAATAGATGTGATTTTCACATATGCTTATAGAAATGAGTCTCATTATTTTATTGTTGAGGCACAGTAATTTTGCAACCTCTCTTGAATTCCCTTAGGTGATTAGTTTCTTAGAATATCTCTGGGTGGCACATTCAACTTCTACTATTTAGCACCATGCTTGGATACATATGACTTATAAAACACATCTTTTTGCTAGAATGATATGCCAGGAAGTTTAAGTTACAGAAAATTTATACCACATACCATCCCATACAAAATATGTAGTACATTGATTACAGATGTTGAAAAATACTGCTTCACTTCTGTTAGGACTTGTAAAGGTTTCATTCCCCTCTAATGCTAGGACTTTGAGTCTCAGGGTTCATGACGTTATACAAGGTAAATCTCATGTTAAATGATAGAAAAGCCTGAAATTTGGCATCCAGAATTTCTTGAATGGAACTGCCGTGTTTCTTCACACTCAGTATTAATGTTACTTCTGCTTTCCAGGTAATATCATCCCCATGCTCTTTCCAATCTGGAAAACCAGGATGGATTAAATATAGCTTGTCCACATGCTCTTTAGTCAAGCGATGGAAATCCAATGATCAGGACAATGGTTAGGCAAGGACTCAGAAGGAAGACAGGTGAGGCAGTTGGAATCCATGATTAGTCCTGTGGTTAGAAATAGTCATCTTGCATCTGTTCATCCTAAAATTTGATCTCTGTTTCAATTATGAATAGATTCTTCTGTCTGCGTTTATCTCCCTGTGCTGCTTCCTAGACTTGTAGTAAGATATTGGAACATTGGTACTGGGTTTGTAGGAAACCCCCAGTGCTTTGAAAACTTATGTTAGAAGGACTCACTAGAAGGTTGCAGGATTTGTTCTGGATATGAAAGGATTTTGCTAAATTATTAATTAAGCAGTTTTAAAGTATGTTTTCAATTAAATCTATGTTGCAATTGCATATCTAATGTAAATATTTTTTATATTGTATAAAACTTGAGAAATACCTTTTCACTATAAATTCTCCAAAATATACTTTGAAAACATTGAATTCTTTGGTTTTGCTGGTGTTTGTACATAGCGCTGTTCCTCATTGATGTGTGGTTCATTCCTAAGCCATCACTGTATGGAACACAGAATGGTCTCTGAAAGAGAAAATAATGTAATAATGGAGAGAGAAGAGCTTAAAATGCAAGGAGAAACAGAAGAGTGCTCTTAGACTGTGTCCAGGAAAGCATGTTGATGGGAAGGTTGAAGGTCTTTTCAGACAGACATTCTGCTAAACAGGCTTCATTTGCTGTTAAAAAGGCATTGGCGTCAATGCTCTCTTATTTTATAGTCATCATGCTGCTTATTGGCACTCGTAGGAATTCATCAGACCCATCAGTGCTGAGGGAGGAAAACTAAAAGGTACATTTGACAGACAGAAAAAGCATTTAAACTTCCTAGAATCTTCTGATCTCAGCAGCGGAACACAACCTTGTTACAGTTAGTAGAGAGGCTACTTTGTCTCTATTTCTCAGCTTCATGAGCGGCACTTCAGATCTTAGATGGCACCTTTCCTCTATGTGATAGGTGGCATTTCAGGGCCCCAACTCAGGGAATTTCCCGAGAAATAATTACCTCACAACGAGAAAACAAAGCTGACTGTTCACAGTGCCACAGCAGTCTGTGCAGCGACATAGCTGGTTGGTGTCTACATTTGTCTGTGTGCTTGCCTTGAACTTAGTCACAGCTCTGTGGCCAGAGTTCTTCATCTTAGCTCCTGACCAGCATGCTTATTACCTCTACTGAGCACCTTACATACATTCTGGGAAGTTGTTGTGTCAGCCATCGTTGTATGTCTTTGTCTGCAAGACAGAACTTCGCAAAGAATATATGGGTAGTGAAGAGAAAGTTCCCTCCATGTCTTTCAGAGAAATAAATACACTAACTGTAGGAAGGAAATAACAAAATAAACCATGATGAAGTTTTAACACAGTGGTTCTCAAACTCAAAGCATTATAACCCCTTTGGGAGTCAAACAACCCCTCCACAGAAGTCACATATCACATAGCCCGCTTATTAGATATTTATATAATGATCTGTAACAGCAAAATTACAGTTATGAACTAGCAATGAAAATAATTTTATGGTTGGGAATCACCACAACATAAGTGACTTCATTAAGGTAACATTAACGGTTGCGAACATTAACCACTGTTCTAACAAGTGTGCTTGAAAATGTCTTTTCTTTTTCTAATAGATGCTCTGGAAATATGTTGGTACTGCCCTCTGCTACTATTGCTCAGTTTTTAGCTTTGCATTTCTTGCATCTATTCTCCTTTTACCACAAATCCTTGCTTATCTATCTCTTGTCTTCCAGTGAAGTACACTTTTCTTCAATTTAACAAGACTGTTTTACAAACACATCCACAGTGGCTTGGTTCAGTTTCATAATAAAAAAAGAGACACAGTGTAAAATTCCTTTTCATCATGCCCTATGCAATTATAACTGTTTCTTCTTTATTGCAAATTCTGTACATTTCAGTGACTAAATTACACACTATTTGTGCAAAATCATAGGCTCAATGCTTAGTGCCATGTCAGCAAACAGGTCAAATGATATTTTAAATAGTTGAAATAACCTATTTAAGAGAGATCGGAACATATGACAGCAAACTTACCCGGTTCTAGTAGATGCATAAAAAATTAAAGATGAAAACAATTTTATTTTGTAAATCTTTAGAAATTTAGTGGAAATAAGGAAAATAATCAAAATAACTTCAGATCATAAGTGTTCTATTGTTGGTTCCATTCTTTTGTGTGTTATAAATTACGTATGCATCAAATAAGATCTTCCATAAGTCTTTGCTTTGTTTTAACAGTGCCAAGTAATTAACACATTTTCTTTCTAATCTATGATAGTTGACCTCAGCATATAAGAAGATGAGAATCTGGAATTTTCATATATTAGCTTTCAGAAGCGATCACCTTCCTCAAGGTTTCTAAAAATCCACACGCCTTCTGCCTAATCCCCCTGCAGCTTTGTGTAGCTATTGCTAAATAGAAATAAAAAAGAGCAGAGTTTTATATTTGTCCCTTTGATTCTATTTTCCAGCAAGGCTTAATCACTTTTAACATATTTTCTCCACAGCTGACTGTAGACAATGGAGAAGCATGAGAAGTAAATGATCGATACTTGCATGTAGTTCCATTTACATCTGTTTATTTTTCCTTGGAGAGGCAAGATAAATGTACTGGCCACATTGTTTATAATCTGTTCAACCCAAAGAAGACTCCTGCAATAATTGCTTCTTTTTGTTCCGCCTTCCTCCTTGAAGATCTTTGTGGGTGATGAGCTGATAATTTCAAGCTTCTGCTTTTAGCTCTCTTCCTTCTACTCTTTTAATAATTCATAGTATAGAGCAAACTGAATAGTCAAGTTGAGAAGGGTGTGTGTTTGTGTGTGTGTGTGTGTGTGTGACAGTCATTTTCCTTGTTCTGTATGAGAAAATGGATGGACAGCTAGTTTCATGTGCTCCCGAAAGCTTTGCATTGTGAGTTGCTTTTGTACATAATAACTCTAGGTGCTTCTCGCACAAAAATAATCCTGTGATCTGGCAGCTATTTTTCTTATTCTGTTAGCATGGTCAGTTCACAGAACACAACAGAGATGGGAGATTGTTGTCTTCCCCTGGGTTTTCTAAAGTCACAGTGCTGTTTTTGACCCTTAATTTCAGCAAGTTTTATTGCTCAAGGACCCCCAGAGTGCATATTTGGAGCTGGTGTAGCGTTTTGCTGTTCAGTTGATTGTCAATATCTAAACATGCTTGAAGTTTCTAGAAAAAAGAAAAATGGACTCTCTTCTGAAATTGGCCTGCATGTTTAAAAGGCACATAAAACTCATGTTAGAAATAAAGTGTCATCATTTATTTAGAGGAATATTTTAAACAGAATGATATTTCCTGGAAAATGATTGTTGATCAGTTTTGCTACTTTTTCTCTTTTTGTAGAACACTGCCTACTTTGAGACTTCAGGGTCAGAGGAAAACTGCAGTCAACCTTCATTGGAATGAAGCCAGTAGATGAATTTTGGAAAAAGTGAAATTATTTTAATAAGAGATTTTTAAATAAGTAATGTAACTTGGAATTAAAAATTGCTAATCTAGCTTCATTACTATTCCCATGTCACATTAAAATGAATTGGTTTTTACTAAGTATTTTAATTGTTTCCCCTTCTGATTTTCATTTCCTTACTCGTCATCAGCAACCCTCATCAGCAGGCATTTAAAATATTCTCTCTACTTGCTCAGCCCATAAAAACCGATCAGGTATTTAAAACTATGAATTATAGTCTACATAGCATATACACTTGTTTCTGCTTGCAAATCATTTACAAACTGTCTTATATTTTTTCCACATTAAATACTGCCTTGTACTAATCCCCTCCTTTGTTTCTTTAAAGGTGATTTGGTAGATGGAGTTAAATGCCATTTAACCACTAGAGGGAAACATACCAATCTACTATGAGCAATTCAGTCCACAAATAGGAAATTCCCCCTGAAACTGCCAGCTCTGAAGTGTGTTTTCTGTTGATCTTTGTCCTCTGAATATCGACAGCATTATAATAAGGAATCAGCAAAGGGTATGTATTGATTAAAATATTTAGTGAAGATGATTTCTTTTGTTCATTGAATAATTTGGGACGTACTTATTGCTGCAGTAAACTTATTTTTAGGTGAATAAATATCACCAAGTCACAAAGGATGTACCTCTGCGATGAAAACATTCTTTCACACACTATTTGCAAAAAGGACCTATCTTTAGGTGTTGATGCTGCATTCAAATGATACACACTGATGGATAAGTACATTCCTTCATCATTATAGATGAAAATCATACAGACAAATCAGATTCCTTTTTATATCCTAGCGCTCAAGTTTTAGAGCATTTTTATAGATTGTCCTCGGTATCCTTATGACCTTGCCTTACTTTTAGAATTTATTACTTTCTAAAGAAAAACAAGCCACGGATGTGGTTCAATTGCTAACATGCTTATCTGGCATGCAGAAGGCCGTAGGTCCGAGCCCTAGCACAGAGCAAACAGCGTTTGGTGATACATACCTGTAATTCCAGTACTGGGGAGGTAGGTGCAGGAGAATAAGGAGTTCAAGCTCAAGGTCTTTTTAGGTAGGTATTGAGTTTTAGGATGGCCTGGGAACACAAGGTTTTGGCTCTTTTTTTTTTTTTCTTTTAAGTAAGAGAAAGCCCTGTGATTTTTGTATAACTCATCTCCTCTTCTTAAACTCCATGGAGACTTGGGAAATCAAGGCTAAAGTTTATGGTATCCATCCAGATGAAATGATTTGCTGGAACTGAATAAAATTTAAATGCAGTTGTACATCACTGAATGATGAAGAAATTTACACTATTTAGAGATGCATGGACATCAGCAATATCTGAGTGTCACAGATTTCATTTCTACATGTGCAAAAATCTTTTTAGCATTATATTGTAAAGTGTTGAGTTTTGTCCTTTTCAATGGAAGAAGCTTATGTAAATTTTATAAGGACCAGATATTTTTGTATCAACTCTCGAAAACCAGTAAGTAATTCATGAGAGTAGGTGGCTGTGAATAGCCACTGTTTCACCTTCACAATTATCAGGCATATCTACTCTTTCAATATGGTTACAAGATGGATTTCCTTTTGTCCAGACCAACCTCATATTTTGGGACAAATTTGTTGTTTCAGGCATTAGCATTTGAGCTACTTTGGATATGGATGGTCACATTACTGAAGCTTGTTAAAGATTTCTCCTTGATGATAATGTGATTGAAATTGGGATGGGAGAGAACGGAGCAGAGACACTGGAGAAAAGAGAATTTGGGGTACTTTAATTTGGGCTATGCTGGAGTCTTGAAAGACTCCAATCTAGATATTATTTTATAGTTGTTTCTATTGAGTTCTTTTGCTTTTGATTAAGATTCTTGGCTAACTTTGGTAGGGATTAAAAGCCACTGAGAATCTGTGCTTTTGATAGTGATCTTCCTTATTTAAAAATAGAATGCAGGTTTATATCAAAAAAACATCATGATCACATTGTGTGTGCAGCTGAAGTTTTTCCACTTCTACAGAGATTAATTTCAAGATTGTGTATCTGGAAGAAAGGGGCCTGGAAACTTTCTGAGAAAGAAAAAACAACACACATAGTCTCTCCAGAGGCATCATATATTCCCTCTCTGGATACCTATAATCATTTTGTTACTGGAAAAAAAAAAAGGAATTTGTAATCTTTGAACCTTAGGAATGAAAATACTTTGACCCACTAGGTTGTGCCTTTTCTCATTGAGCACTGTTTTTCCAGACCCTTTCATATGACAAGGCAGCACTGCTCCAGAAGATGAGATTGTGATGAGGACATTTCTGGGAGCCTCGAATTGGAGTTCTAAAGTTACCCATGTGAAAAACTGGATGAGTGATCCTCTTAGCATGGATTCAGCTGGCTAAGAGGATCTCAGTCAATGATTTATCTGTAGTATTTTTCATTTAATAGTGCTAGAAAACTGCTTTAATTAATATCTGCACTGACAATCAGTAATATATAATTGAGTATAACTCTCCTGACATACTATGAACTTCTAACTCATGTTGTGGTTCTAGTATTTCTTCTTTACAGGAGAATAGAGTATCAAGGCTTAGTTTCTTTGTTGCTATGATGAAATATTCTCACAAAAGCAGTACAGGAAGAAAGGGTTTATTCTAGCACATAGCTCTGCCTTATAGGCCATTGTTGGAAGAAATCACATGAGTAAGACCTCAGGACAGCCAGTACCATTGCATCCAACCTGAAGAAGGAGAGGCCAGCAAATAAATCTATGACAATGTTCAGCTGACTCCCCATTTTATGCAGTTCAGAGAATGAGCATGCCCACAAGTCAGATGGCCCTTGACACATCATTGAATATAATCAAGGGAATTCCTCAGTGACATTCCCAAGGCTTTCCGTGTTTTAGTTAATCCCTCCTAGGTGTGCTGAGAGGTTTGCAACAGGGAAGGATCTAGGTCTGTGAAGCTGACAACCATCACTATGGGCTGGTCACTTTTCTGTCACTCTACCAAATAATAACTAATATAATTAACTTAAGAAAATAAAAGGTTTACATGGTTCACATTTTGGCAGATGGAGTCCATGTTTATTTGCCCCTTATTTTGAGCTTTGTGGTACTGGTAACACATAAGGGAAGAGCCGTAAGAAAATACTCACTGTCTGATCAGTGAATCAAAGGGCAAAAAGGAGATGAATGGGGGCTGCTGTGCCTAATTCTCCACAGCATGCTACATTCTTACAGTGTATTTTCAATTAAAATTTTAATTTGTAAAAATTTTTAATTTGTGAAAAATAATGGATTTCTATTACAGTGTCTTAGGGTTTCTATAGCTGTGAAGAAACACCACAATCATGTGACCAAGGTAATAGTGTCTTTTTGTTTGTTTGTTTTATTTATTTATTTTTTTTTTTTGAGATGGGTTTTTCTGTGTAGCCTTGACTGTCCTGGATTTATTTTGTAAACTGTAGAGCAAGCTGGCTTCAAACTCATAGAGATCCACGTGCTTCTACCTCCCCAAGTGCTGGGATTATAGGCATGTTCCACTGTTCCCAGCTCCCGGAAATTCTTATAATGGAAAATATTTAATTGGGGCTGGCTTACACAGAGTTCAGAGGTTTAGTCCATTGTCGTCATGGCTGCAAACATGGTAGCTAGCACACTGGCAGACATGGTGCTGTAGACACAGCTGAGAGTTCTACATCAGGGATTTACAGGCAGCAGGGAGAGAATGAGCTACTGGGCCTGGCATGATCCTCTGAAACCACAAAGCCCATCCCCAGTGCATGCTTCCTCCAACAAGGCCACATCTACTAATTCCTGTCACCTAGCACCAATCCTTACTGACCAAGCATTCAAGTCTATGAGCCTCTGGGGAGCCAGCCTTATTCAAACCACCACAGATAAATATTTCATTTATTTGTACCCTTGTATGTTGACCATATTTAGTACCAGTTACCCTCTTCTTGTCCTTCTATCCTTCTTATTTTCTTTCATTCCACTTTAGTTTTCATATTATTGACCTGATACATATTATTAAATCTAGATTCACATATGTACAAAAATGTGAACCATCTGTCCCTCTTCCACTATTCTTTCTTACTCATCTCTATTTTAACCTCCCTTGCCATTTTTAGAAGTTTTACTACCTCCCAATTATCTACACTTGGCATCTACAGGTATCATAGTAGTAGAAACTGAAGATCTAAATGTTAGCTGTGTCCAATCTTAAGCATAGACCATTGTTGAAAAGCATCTCTCCTTTATGATGTACAATGAATCTTCTAGAAACATTCTCCTACCTGACTGAAATTGTCAGTTTCTATTTTCTTTATTGTTATTCCTTCTTTCATTGTCTTGATTATACATATCTTGAGAATACATAGTATAACAATATTTGAGGCATTGTGGTATTGGGCATATCTTCCTTTAAATTTTACATTAAATTGTTTGATATTCATTGCATTTGATTTGATTAGTAGAGTTCTGTATTTTTTGCTTTACAATCTATGTCTGTGACTTCTTCAGAATTATTTCCTAGCCAATAAACTTTAAGCTTTTGTTAAATGGCTGTTGTCTCGATCCACAGAGTTTTTCTGGCTATGTTATTTTATTTTTTTGTTTGAGTTGCCTTGGCTTAATTTATTTTATCCATGGTCTTTTTTTAAAGTGTTTTTTTTTTTTTTTTTTTTTTTTGGCTGATGAAAATAAATGCATGTTTTTATTGAACATGTTAAGGATATGATTTTGAATTTAAGATGTAGTAATTCTAACATCATCAATCATGAAGAGAATATTCTTCTATTTATTTATTTTATTCACTTTCGAGACAAAATCATCAGATTGTCCAGCCTGTCCTCAAAACTCCTGCATATATCCAAAACTGACCTTGAACTTCTAATGCTCCTGTTTCTGCTTTCCACCTACTGAGATAACCAGTGCAGAAATACATCTAGTTCTGGGGACCCAGCCCAGCTTTGTGCATGCAGGCAAGCACTACACCAAACAAGCTCCGTTACCAACTCCCCAAAGCATTCATAAAAATATTCTTTGTGACTATGAGTTTCCTTAAATAGTTTGTAATGTGACATTGCCAGTTTATGTTTGCACTTGGAAGAATTTAAAATTTTTTCCTGTCAAATACACATTCTAACAATGTAAGGGCACCTTAATTTAATTTAATCTTTTGTACCTGTGACTAGACTTTAGGTGGAAAATATTAAAGTCTAGTATTGATGTGAGCTTCTATTATTCTTTTTCATGCTTTTATAGCGTAATATGTAAAACTAAATAATTTATCATCAACTGACATTGATTTCTTGGCACTTTCTGAGTTTGCAAGCATCAGTTTATGGTGCTAGCAATTGCTTGGGGTATTTATTTATTTATTAGTTTTTTGTTTATTTGTTTATTTTTGGTATCATACTATGACTGTAGGTAGATGGCAAGAGCATGGAGAAATAACAGAAGTGGGCAAAGCTTTTCATTTTTTAGTAAGATACCTCGTACACAACAAAACTATTCTTTGCATGACACTGTTCTGTTCACTTTGCCCCAGTGGTCTGCCTATAAAACATTATGGTCCATATCCCAACATTTTTGCATTGTTGCTAAGTTCCCAATACACTTTTCAGTGAGGAGCTGGTACAACCAGTTCATTGCAGTGGTAAAGGATTTTGGCTCGTTAAAGAAGTATTTGACTCTCCAACCTATAGACACCAGGGCCTTCTCTCCTTCTTCCCCACCCATGTCCCTCTCTCAGTCCACTCCTCACCTTCCCTCTGATCCTGTTCTATCAGGTTTCATCAGACGTGGCTGCATTATCTTCTTCTGTGGCCTGGCAATGCTGATCCCCCCCTCAGGGGGAGGTGATCAAAGAGCAGGCCAATCAGTTCCTGTCATAGACAGCCCCTGTCCCCATTACTATGGAGCCCACTTGGATATTGAACTGCCATAGGCTACCTCTGATAAACATTCTGAAATCTGTACACCTAAGGAAGCTAATTAGGAAGGAGGACTCTGGCTAAGATGCTCAATACCCATTCAGAAAGGCAAAGAGGATGCACATCTGAAGAGGGAGAAAACAGGCAACTGGACAGGAGCCTACCACAGAGACCACTGAAAGACTTTAGCCAGCAAGGTATCAAAGCAGATTCTGTGGCTGTTTTTAAATAATTTTTATATTAATTGCAGTTTATTTACTTTATATCCCAGCTGTAGTCCCCTCTCTCATTCCCTCCCAATCCCATGCTCCCTCCCTCATCTCTGCCCTTCCCCTCTCTAAGTCCACTGATAGGGGAGATCCTCCTCCCCTTCCATCTGACCCTAGCTTATCAGGTCTCATCAGGATTGGGTGCAATGTATCCTCTGAGACTCATAGCCAAACTTTGGGTAGAGTGTAGGGAACCTTATGAAAGAAGTGGGAGATAGTAAGACCTGGAGACGACAGGAGCTCCACAAGGACAGCAACAGATCCAAAAAGTCTGGGCACAGAGGTCTTTCCTGAAACTCCAACCAAGGACTGATCATGGAGATGGCCTGAAACGCTTGCACTTATAGCTATATTTCATTTCTTATATACCTGTTTCTTTTTTGTGAGGAGAAATATAAGTTAGGAATAGACTGTGATAATGACACAATTTACAGGTGCTTCATTGTGGAAAGATTTCACAGAATATATAACCAAGCTTGTGCATTTCCCTACATGTTTGAAAAAAAACATACTATAAATTATGCTTTGTGTCTAGAACATGTGTTATATTTGAATGTATCTTCTGGTTCTACATATATTCTAGTATGATTTAGTTGTAAGCTTATATTCAAGAATATCTCTCCAAATGAAAAAATAATTATTTTTCCCAATATCATCATTCAATAGTTGCTTCTAGTTTTTTGTTGTTGTTGTTGTTGCTTGTTTGTTTTGTTTTGTTTTTTTTTCAATGCAGTTTATTCAGGAACCTTGAACAATCATCTGACCCTGGGGAAAGCCAGCCCACAGCTTAAATAGCCTCTGGGTAGCCAACCCCAGCATGCCACGTGGGCAATGCAAATAGGTCCACATACATGGAAGCAAGCCAGATCCTCAGCCTTAGCCAAATGTGGAGTTGTTCGTGACAGAGAGCACTCACCATCGGGAAGGTGGAAGGCAGAAACCAGCTCCATCTTTAAGGCGCGGCATTATGCAGCTCTCTACAGTTCCCCCTTTTTGTTTTAGACGCATCAGGCAAGAGTAGAGGTCTGATCTCTGATACTAGAATTAAATTGGGACTTTGTACTGATGTTCATTTAGGTGTCATCCACCCATTGTTTTGTTTTTTTTAATGTAGTTTTGAGGCCTTGTGGACATTCCCCTATCCATTTTGTTATGGCTGTTGTTGTTTTCATTTAGATCATATTTAGACAGTCATACTGGTGAGACTTTATGTTAGATACTAATCTGACATTACTAGGAGGCATAGTCTCACAGCAATTTTTCTGATGCTCTGGCTCCTATAACCTTTCCTCCTCCTCTTCTTCAATATTCCCTGTGTCATAGGTGAAGTGCTTGTTTTGTAGATATATCTTTTAATACTGTGCTCCAAAATTTGCATTTTGATTTGTTGCAGCTTTCTGCAATGGTATAAATATGCTGCAAAATAAAGTTTCTTGATGATAAGTGAGAAATACATTTATCCGTGGACATAGGATACACGTTGAAAGTGTAGTTAGAGATTATACTGATTTTATAAAGCAGTGATAATAGGTGCTATTCCAAGAT
Source organism: Meriones unguiculatus (assembly GCF_030254825.1). Lineage (NCBI taxonomy): Eukaryota > Metazoa > Chordata > Mammalia > Rodentia > Muridae > Meriones > Meriones unguiculatus. The sequence continues at coordinate 8,682,042 of NC_083367.1, forward strand.
ACATGACTTCACTAGCCCTGGGTAGTTATCTGGGCTTCGATTATCTGGCATGAATCCCATCTTGCCAAGCATATCTTAAGTCCTATTGGAGATTAGTTTCCACCCAGATGTGCAGGCCACTACTGAGTGCCTTAGGGTTATTGCACCATGACAGAAGCAGTCACCAATTACGATCAGCCCTGAAACATACATACAAGTGACATTTCATAGACTGAAGAGGCCTTATTCAAGTATTTAGGAATATATGTGTGTGTGCATGCATATATATGTAGATCACATCAATTAATGAAAATAACACATAAACTTATAAAAGAGCAAAGGAGAACGTGGGAGGTTACAGGAAGAAGAGAGGAAAAGGGAAAATGTATAATTATAATCTCAAAAAAGTAAAAGAATATATTATAAAAATAAAAAATAATTATGTAAATTGCATTTAGCTTCTGGTTTTAGAGTACAATAGAATATATTTTGTTCAGATGATATATATATATATATGTATATTTTTGTGTATGTATTGATAAAAGTAGAAAAAGGTGCTTCATTAATGAAACCTGGAGAGGAGGCGCAGCAGCTCTCCCACGGTGGCTTGCAACTGTCATTTTATAAAGTCTGTATTCTATGCTATGTCATCTTCCTACACCTTGTTATTAAATTATGCTATGGTGCATCTATATATCGCTGTGAAGTAAACGATGCTCTACATCATCGTGCAGAACCTATATTGACAGAGCTATAGTACATCAATCCTGGCACAGGTGCACTGGCTGAATAAGGCTCTAATATCTGCACTAGCCTAACTGAGAAATTCCAGTCGTGCTTCTGAAGTCTGAATGGTTAATTAGAATTTAAATGTATGTTATGATTATCAGGTCATGTTTGCATGTGTCACTGGGAAAGTACATGTTGGAAACCATCTCCAGTGAAGGAAATCTGAGAGAAAAAGCTTGATAAATGGTCAGGCTCTGAAACCTGTACCCTACTAAATAGAGCAGTACCTGATACAGAAGGATTTGAGATGTGAACTTGGTCTTTTGTGCTCTCACATCACCTAACACCTCCCTCCAAGAGATGATGCAACAAAACAAAACCCTCAAATGTACTTCACTGAACTGTGACAGGTAAATTTCTACTCTGTTCTGTATTGCAGCAAATTAGACAAAACAGACTCTGTGTAAACTATCCTCTGAGAAAAATATCATTTCTCATTATTGATCCCCACAAGGTGGCAAATCCTAAAATTCGGCTTTATTGTTTTATTGTTTAAGTAATCATAACCTTATTAAAGTTAGCTGAAATTCCAAATAAACCAAAATAGAGGCAAAATGTAACAAACATGCCAGGAGATTAAAAACACATGTACATTATATATATTTGTATAAGCGCTATCTCAGTTTCAGAACTGCTTAATGTGTATTTTGAACATGAGCAAATCTAATGAAGGGTTTATGTACATGCACTCTAGTGTACGAGCCCATTAGAGACCCACGCTCGGTGGCAGAGTGGCAGAGTGGCAGAGTGCTTTGGACTGAGACTCCCCCATGTGAGACTGTAGAGTTTGGTGTGCTTCTTCTAACTGTGATGAATGCTCACCGTACCTGGGGTTACAGTTTCAGGCTCAGGGCTGGTAATCATAACTGAGAACAGCAGAAGAGAAGCATGCTTCCACATTCCTCTCTCTGTGGCCCTGCAAGCTGACTTCCTCACCTTATGCTCTGTGTAATACTGCTTACCCAGCTCAATAGAGAGTGCCCAGTTGTTTTTCTAGTAAAATGTCCCTGTTTGTTTCCTTGGGTTTTGTGTGTGTGTGTGTGTGTGTGTGTGTGTGTGTAAATCACTTCAGGTTCTCCAGCAATTTACACAGAGTATCATTCTACACTTAATGATATTTGCGATGTTGTGATTTCACAGAAATTGCTAGGCATAGGCTGTACAGGTATTACAACTGAGATGTGGAATGTCATAAGCATTGTGCAGTGCTCTCAATTCAAAGAACAAGGATTTGTTTTCCCTTCCTATTCTTATACTTTCCAAACATCAGAGAGAAAATAAAATTTAATGCTTGTGGTTAATAATAATGAGCACTGTGTCATAATTTTATGAGACCAGCAGTGACATGGCTTTTTTTTTAAAGGTGAGATGTTAAAGTAACTTGACTCAATATTGATCTTAAATGAAAACTAAACTGAAGCGTCTCTTCTAGTAGGAAAAATAATTAAAAATCAAATTATCATTTATGCCTTTGGAGATGACATAAATCTCTTGTACTCCTCCAGTGCTGAGAAACAGTGTCATGAGGGAAGATGTAAATAAAAAAAGAACAATAATAGCCAGTGCAATTTTATTTAATGTAAGAGAAACAAAACTGACAATGATTATTGATTTGGGCAAATTACATAGCATCTTATGGAGAACTATGTATGAGTATCTTAAATTTTATGCTAAACTAGAGGTGAAAGGTTTAATCAATTCATGCAAAGTTATTTAATACTTATTATATAGTAAATACTATTCTAGGCTCTGTGAACATATAGATGATGAAAATGAAACTGTTCTAATCTAAAACAGTTTGTAGCTTAGTGAGGGAGACAGATGAAAAATTATTATTGAAACAAACTAATGTTGGAAGTATGTTAGTTTTGGGGAAAAGTAGAGAGCTCAGGTAAGGTAAGACAGGGAAATTTTAAAGACACCGTAGTGAATGAAAACATAAACAAGACAATTTAATATTAAATTCTCAAAGAGAAGGAAACACAAAAATTTCCATGTATTTATGGTTTAAGGGTGAGGAGCAGTGTTAGAACACAGTGTGCAGAGGACGGCAAAACCCACAGACATAAAACAGAAGAGAAGGTGGAGAGGGGAAAGTGTTCTAGTACTCTCTGTGCATCTCTGTCTCTGACAGGTTTGTTTCCTCATTGCTCACATTTCCATGACTTTCATCAATGTTGTGTCTAGGAAATCTTTCCAAGGTTATTTCTAGTCTCATTATCTTTAGCTCGACTCTTTAGATTGCAATAATTCAGGTAATTCACATTATTTTATTTGATTTAGTATCTTAGGAGCCCATTACAAGGTACGGGAGGTGGGGCAAATGCTAGCAAAGTGAAAACCATCAGGACTGAGACTTTCATAATGAAACAATGGGAGCTCCCAGCTTCAAGGGAGCCCCCTTGCAAAACAGGAGCTATATTGTCATGTGACTCCAGCCTCATGTGGATGGCAGTCTTGTCTTGCCTGTACATTTTTTAACCTCTTGATTGTTGACATTTTCCCCAACATTTGACTGTTCGAATCCCTGTATGTGCTTATATTTATTTTTATTCATTGTTTCCTGTTTTCTATACTTCTTATGGATAGACTATATCTATATATCATAATAAAACTTTGTAAAAAAGAATATTTCATTGGATCTGTAAATCACCACCAAAAGGCAGCAATTTCAGATACTGTCATGGGCCCAATAAGACTTTAGGGCAAATAGCAAAGTGTCTCATCTTCCATGGCTAAGGGCATAGTTACCGTAATAACTAAGAGGCCAACAGGTCATGTCTCCTACGAGGACGCTTTTGGGAGGGGCAAACGCTCAAACATCTCCTCTTTTGTCTAAATTCTGAAAAAAATCATTTTAATCACTTATTCAGCAAAAGCTAGTTTCCATTTCAAAGGTGTAACGAATTCATAATATTAACTCTCCTCTTCATGTTAAGTTTTATATTATTATTTTTGTAGATTTAGGTCTTATCTTTCATGTAGGATATGGGGTTGTTGAATGCAAGTAGTTTTAAAGCTTTCATTTTAATTACTGAGACTTTTTGTGTTTACCAAAATTTGATAGAAGTCTGTTGATTTAAACATATTTTACCTATCTTTGTGTTTCTTTTTTCCCATACTTGGAGACAAAAAGGATCTTACCGCTGTTTGGCAAATGTTCTCCTGCTGACCTACATTTCCAACCATTTTAATTTTTTATTGTAGATAGCCATATAAAGTAGATAGCAGGTTTTATTTAGGTGTTTTTATAACATTTTGTTCTGTTGGAGCCTCCTCCGTGTTCCTCTTTAGTTCCCTCTCTTTCTATTGTGCTCTCTGGCCCCATTAGTCTCCTTTCCATCTTGATATCTTATATGTTCAATTACTATTCTCCTTCCCTTACAGGACCCTTTCCAGTCTCAGTCCCATTTTGAAAAACAAATTTTATTATATTTTAATATGGAAACTTGCCCAGACTTATCTCAGACCTTCAACTATTTTGCCTTATTCCTTGGGTAGCTGAGGTTGCAGATATATTCCACCATGCCTTGATGTCTATTGTATTTTTTAAATTTAATCTGTTGTTAGTTCTTTGAAAATTTGTTACAACAAGTTTGATCAAGTTTTGCCTGTCTTCCCTAACTCTTACTAACCTCACTTCTCTTCCCATCCAAATTTGTGTGCCTTTGTACCACTGGACCTCATCTAGGCAGGATCATTCAAATATCCTTTAATATGAGTCCTCTTACTGGGGCATGTTTGACTTATCATAGGCCTGGATGAAACTGACCTTTCCACTCCCCAAAGCTAACAATTGTCCATAGGAATGCAGCCAGGGGTAGAACTTGGTGTCTGGCTTTCCTGTCTGTTCTGGGATTTAGTCTGGCTTGGATTGACACAGGTATGTGTTTACTGTCAAGGCTCCTGAAAGGAGGAGTTCTGATTCATTTTTTTTTCTTTTTTTTTTGAATTTATTATTATTTTTTTTATCAGTTACATTTTATTAACTCTGTATCCCAGCCGTGTCCCGATCCCGAGTTCTGATTCATAATCACAATATTGATAGTGATGTTTCATCAATGGACTGAAGTCATCCTTCAGCATTTGTGGTCATCAGTTCTATAACACTGTCCTCACACAACCAAATGCAACACTGTTCAAATTCCTTATGTGAAAACAGAACAAAATTAGCATATGACTCACTACATTCTTATATGGCCTCATAACACCTCCTAATGATACAGACTATCTAATATAATGCAAATATATATATATATGTTTATATATGATATAGTTTAATAAATAGTGATAAGAAAACTGTACACACTCAATATAGGTACCATTTACCTAAATATTTTCCTATTTTTTCTTTTGATAAAAAATAGATTTTTTTCTCACATAATATATGCTGATTATAGTTTACCTCCCTCTGCTCTTCCCAGCTCCTCCCCGCCTCTCCTCCCATCTAGATCTACTACCTTTCTGTCTCTCTTTAGAAAACTAACAGGATACTAATAAGATAAAACAAAAATTCACACATTGGAATTGGACAAAACAAACAGAAGGGGAAAAAAAGCACAAGAAATGGAGGCCCACTCATTCACACACTCACAAATCCCATAAAAACACTAATTTAAGCTAGAGGGTAAAATGAGAGAAGAGAAAATATGCATAGAAATTAAATTAAGTTAAAAAATAATAAGATGAAATAAAAAACAAAACAAATCAAACAAACAAAAAGCACCCTGACAGGACATTATGAGACAAAGGACCTCCAAAAATGCCATTGAGTTTGTTTTTCATGGGGCCTTACTGCTGGGCGTGCACCCTACACATAAAAATAGTTAGTTTACTGCTGTGAAGTGACCCCATGACTATGGAAACTCTACCTTCAATTGGAATTTGCTTACAGTTTTAGAGGTTTAGTTCACTGTGATCATGGCAGGGAGAATGTCAGCATGCAGGCAGGCATAATGCTGGAGAAGTTACTGAAAGTTCTATATCTGGATTCAGAGGCAACAGGAGAGAGACAGAGACAGAGAAAGAGAGACAGAGAGAATGCCACTTGGGTTTCTGAAATCTCAGAGCCAATCTCCAGTGACACACTTACTCCAATAAGGCCTTGCCTAATCCTTTTATTAAGGTCATTCCCTGATATTAGGCATTCAAATATATGAGGCTGTGGGGGCCATTTTTATTCAAACCATCACATTTCTCTGGCAAGACTCCCTTGGAGGAAAATAAATGTTTCTTTTGCAAGTGATTGTAAATATCAATTGGAGATTGCTTCTCAGTTATGATTTGGGGTATATGTCTACTTCTCCTTTCAGATCTAGGACCCCATCTGGCAAAGATCTACAAAGGCCTTATGCATCTTGCCTCAGTCTCTTGAGTTCATTTAGAGGACTTTATTTGACTACTGTCCAGCATCCATTCTATCTCTTTTTCTGCAGGGTGTCCTGAGCTCTGAATGAAGTATGACATCCCTTTTAAGGCTAAATGTTCCACTCTTTCTCATTTCTTGCATAATGTGTGGCTGTAGATGCCTGTATTTGTTCCCATCTGCCACAGGAGGAAACTTCTTTCACAATGCCTGAGCATTGGTTTCTGAGAGTAACAGGATATTAATAGTCTTTTTACTGCTTGTTTTTACTCTTGGTCTCTTGGCTATCACTTCTTAGGATTTGGGTCACCCAAGTGGTGTCAGGTATGTGTCAGGAAGGGGGACTTCAATCAAATAACATACTGGTTGGTTATACTCACAACTTTGTGTCACCACTGTACTACTGTATATGGCAAAACACCATTGTAGATCAAACGGTTTGTGGTTATACTGGTGTTTATATTCTTCATTTGGTAGCATTCAGAGCTCTTTCCTGTACCAAAGAGATTAGCATGAAGGGATGAAGGTTCTATGTAGGTATCAGATCAACATCTCCATTTTCAAGTAATTATGTAGGTATTTTCTTCAGCAATGGGCCTTGCCATTAGTTTTTTTTAAGAACAGCCTGTAGTTGGCAACAGCCTGGTTATTTGAGGATTCCCATGGGAACCCTTTGCCAACATCTCAATTAGATTTATTTCAATCCCAGTTCTGGAAGTTTCATTTGGTGACAATAGATGAGCATATAGGGCTCTCTCTCCTCTATTATTTGCTAATTTCATTCAGATTACCTTCATCAATGTATGTATTTTAAGAAGAGTCTACTGTACTGGTTTCCATACAGACCTTAATTTTTTGGGCCTCTCTCCATATTCCCTCCTATCTTTCTTTCCACTCGATTCTCCTGTTCTAGTATACCATGATTCACAGGGCACCTCCCTGGGAAGAGTAAGCAATAAAAGTTGAGAGCCCCCTCCTCAGACCAAGGAAGTTGAGATGTAAAAACAACTCTCAGAAGAGAAAAGCTGCAAAGAAGACTCTTTGGAAGAAGCAGAAACCAGCCAAGCTGCCAGGAAGAGGCTCAGGCCAACTGAGGCAACAGGGAAGGATACTCTCCAACCTGTTGAGCTTTCTGGTGGGTACACATTATGTTCCAGGTTCCCAGCATTGTGAGCTGTTGCCCATGCTTGGATGAGTTTGGGTGATGCAGGAGTCTTTGAGTCATTTCTGTTCCTGTAAATAACCTTCCACTCATATTTCTGTAAATAACCCCAATACAATTCATCCGTGCTTTAAGTTGGACTTTGGTACTATCTGTGCTTTGGTATATGTTAGACTCCCATTCTGGGGTGAGTAGACAGATTTATGTTCCATTTCCTAAAGAAAAGTTTTGGTACACAGTATCAGGAAATGCCTGCTTGTATTGGACGCTGGGATAATGGGGTGAGTTGGGGGAAGAAAGGTTTTAGAAGAAGGTCTACATGATTCAATGGAGATGAAGGTCAGAGACATTGGAGTTAAAAATCCTAGCAAAAGTAGGTGTCTTACCAAGATGGAGGCTGGGATAAAGAAGTGAGAGTTTCCCAAATATTTTCAAACTATTCTTAAGTTTGCACATATGGAACAACTGGATACACAGGATGACTACACAAGTACTTTGTATTTATAACACCCATTATTAAATCTTTGCCAAGAGAATCATTATGGATCTTTACATAAAGTCTGTGAATGAGAAAAAACAAGAGCTATTCACCATCTGAGATTTTTCTTTACTAAAAGGGAAGTTAGCCAATAAGTAAGTAAGGATGATCCCAAAATTCAGGAGGAAAAGGCAAGTGGATCTCTGTGAGTTTGATGATGCCAGCCTGGTCTTCAAAGTGAGTCCAGGACATCCAGGGCTACACGGAGAAAGCTTGTTACAAAAAATAACAAACAAACAGAAGTTAGCCTTCTACAATGTCACCAGTACTGGCCATATAAACAAGATAATCTTGACTCAAAGAGAAAAGAAAATGTATTAGTCACAGGTCACAGTATCTGCAACTGTCCCAGTGACATCATTTGTAACACTTTCTTGAACCCTGGTAGCCATAGATCAATGTATCAGGAACCAGTTGACATATTTACATTCTATGTATTGTATTACAGAAACACCTCAGCTTCAGGAGAAAATTAGCTTCTATAAAGAAGCTGCTGTCCAACCTGTAAAACTGCCCCTGAGAGAGACATTACATTCGTTATTCTGGGGGGAAACAAACCTTCCCTGTGCCCCAGAGACAGACATCATCTTTTCCCTTCCAGTGTTGTTGCTACACAAACCTTTTGTAAGAGATAATCCAGGAGAGTTTCCAGTGTCTTTATTGAAAGATGTCCAGAAATAGGAGAGACCAAGGGAGAGTAATCTCCCAGGATGAGATAATGTGAAGCTCTATTTTATGGATGAAGAAACCATGTTTCAGGGAATTTAAGAGCCATGCCTCATATAAAAGGAAGCTTATAAATATAAAAGGCATATTATGACCTCATGTCCTTGACTCTAGGTCTCCCACTTAGCCGTGTTAGCAAGGCCTTCCACCCTCACTTCTTACTACTAATGAGGTCACTAGCTGCTTGGCCCTCTTGCTTCCTCAATTATAAACTCTTAAAATTGCACATATTTAGGAGTTAGGAATTGCTTCTCCTCCATCTGCAAGACCAATCATCAAGAATTTACTGCTTTGAATATTTTGAACTTTCATCTAAACGTCAGCATTTTATCTTAAACAAATGGGTAAGATCAATCCTTGTAGCCAACATAAACATAGAGCTAAATAAACCTCCACGTGCTTGTGTAACAATAAATAATCCTGCCTTTGTTGTTAAAATCAAACTGGTTTTCTTTCAGTTTTTCACAACAAAAAAGGCACTTGATTTTATTCCAATTAGAACTGAAGCTTACAAGTGTTAATCCAGCGATGTCATAAGACCCCAGGTTCACACTGGGAAGGACATTTGACAAGTGCATTGGTAGTAATTTTTCATGTAAAATATAGTAGAGTGTTTTTGGAGAGAAAGCTGTGCCTGGACTCTCTCAGCAACATAATTGACTGTTTTTATGTGTGTCATGGCATTTCTTAAAACTTTGGCTGGAATTGTGGCATTTCACATCACAGAAAAGGAAATAAAGCTGTGTTGTAGTTTGCTTACATCAGTACCTTAAAAAAATCCAATTTCAAAAGAGAAAGAGTTTTTCCTTCTGGAAAGCAGGGGTCTGGGTAGCATTTTCATTTCCTGCCTTTTTGACTTCCAGTGCTCCCCTTCAAAAAGCTCTGAGTACAGAAAGCAGAACTTGCCTCCAGCACAAAACCAGAGCCCACTTTTATTATTGTTGTTGTTTCGGGGCTCCTGGATCTCATGCTGAACCTTAAAATCCTATTCTCAGCTCAGCTGCCAGCAAGCTGTGAGAAGAGCAGTGAAAAGTGGAAGAAATAACAGGCTTCACCATGCAATCAGTAGTTCCCCCACCGAAGCCATATGTCATGCATAGAATCTCAGAGACTTGAAAAGTCTCAAAAAATCTGCAAAGCTGCTAGTGCCTGCAGTGGGAGTTGGTGATGGGCAAGTGCCTATTAGAGGAAACAGAAATACAGAAATCAATGAGCAAAGGAAAAACAAGGGTTGGTTAAGGAAAGTGTTCAAAACAATTGTCTTTGATCAACTTAACAATTTAGTAACTGAGCCTTTTATCTGATAAATATCTTTTAACCCTGAAAATCAAATTATATGTGCCCAAGACTGCTCAGGCTGCAAGCATCTTCTCTAGCATTCTGACTCTAAATCATAGGATGGTTGAATAATCATCAGCAACACCATCTTCTCTCAACTGCTATTTTTCTTTTTTTTTGTGAACCAATACTTTTTTCTTTTTTTTTATTTATTTTTTTCTTTTTTATTTTTTTTATCAGTTACATTTTATTAACTCTGTATCCCAGCCGTGTCCCGATCCCTCATTCCCTCCCAGTCCCTCCCTCCCTCCCTCCCTCATCTCCACTGTGCCCCTTTCCAAGTCCACTGATAGGGGGGACCTCCTCCCCATTCATCTGATCCTGTTTTATCAGGTATCTTCAGGACTGGCTGCAAAGCCCTCCTCTGTGGCCTAACAGGACTGCTCCTCCCTTTGGGGGTGGGGAGACCAAAGAGCCAGTCATTGAGTTCCTGTTAGAAATAGTCCCTATTCCCCTCACTTTGGGAGACCAATTGGTTACTGAGCTACCACAGGCTACATCTGAGTGGAGGTTCTAGGTTATATCCATAAATGGTCCTTGGTTGAATGTCAGTCTCAGAAAAGACCCTGTGCCCAGATATATTTGGTCCTTGTGGAGCTCCTATCCTTTCCCCATCAGACTAACTCCCCTTCTTTCTTATGATTCCCTGTACTCTGCCAAAGGTTTGGTCATGAGTCTTTGCTTTGAAAACACTGCTAGTTAGAGTCTTTCAGATGCACTCTGTAGACTCCTGTCATACGTTCAATGCACATCCCATCTGTCTTTCAACCCAGATGTCCATCAACGGTGGAATGGGTACAGAAATTGTGGTCTTTTTATACAATGGAATACTACTCAGCAATCAAAAAGGAGGAAATCATGAAATTTGCAGGCAAATGGTGGGATCTAGAAAAGATCATTCTGAGTGAAATATCTCAGAAGGAGAAAGACAAACATGGGATATACTCACTTATATAGACCTATAAGATATGATAAACATAATGAAATCTATACACCTAAAAAAGATAATCAATTGAGCGGACATGGGGTAAGATGATCAATCCTCGTTTAGAAAGTCAACTGCTATTTTTCAAAGGCAACAAATTCTGAAGTTACACATTTAAATCAAGAGCTATAATCAAATCTTCATTTTCTTTTTTTCTGGTGACAAAGTACTGTTTGTTTCTGTGAGCCGTACATTATCTGCAGAATTGTAAGGACAATGTTTCCTTATAGTTTTGCCATTTCCATCACAGGAAAGGTATGTGCAACATTGAGCATGTGACATACAAGAATTCCCTAAATACTGCATCACTAGTGACAACACATGCTGGAGTGGTTGTGGCGAAAGGGGAATCCTCCTCCACTGCTTTTGGGAATGTGAACTTATACAACCACTCTGGAGAGCAATCTGGCGCTTCCTCAGACAACTAGGAATAGAGCTTCCTCAAGATCCAGCTATACCACTCCTAGGCATATATCCAAAATACACTCAAGTATACAACAAGGACATTTGCTCAACCATGTTCGTAGCAGCTTTATTTGTAATAACCAGAATCTGGAAACAACCAAGAAGTCTCTCAATGGAGGAATGGATACAGAAATTGTGGTATTTTTACACAATGGACTACTACTCGGTATTTAAAAAAAGGAAATCATGAAATTTACAGGCAAATGGTGGGAACTAGAAAAGATCATCCTAAGTGAGGTATCTGTGAAGCAGAAAGACACACACAGTATATGCTCACTTATAAGTGGATACGAGACACATACTATAGGATAAACATACTAAAATCTGTACCCCTAAAGAAGCTAAGAAGGAGACCCTGTGTAAGATGATTAATCCTCACTCAGAAAGACAAATGGGATGAACATGGAAGAAGGAGAAAATAGGAAACAGGAGCTCCATTAGGAGAGAAACAGAACCAAGAAATCTGGGTCCAGGGGTCTTTTGTGAGATTGATACTCCAAAACCAAGGACCATTCATGGATATAACCTAGAATCAGATGTAGCCCATGGCAGATCCGTATCCAGGTGGGTTACCTAGTAAGGGGAACAGGGACTGTCTCTGACATGAAGTCAGTGGCTGGTTCTTTGACCACCACCCTGATGGGGTAGCAGTCTTCCCAGGCCACAGAGGAGGACAATGCAACCAGTCCTATGAGACCTGATAAGCTGGGGTCAGATGAATGGTAAGGAGAACCTCCCCTATTAGAGGACCTGGAAAGGAGCATGGAAAGACACAAGGGAGGGAAGGTGGAATTGGGAGGGATTAAAGGAAGGGACTTCAACTGGGATACAAAGTGGATAAACTGTAATTAATATAAAAAATAAAAATTAATTAAAAAAAACTAACAGACATCATTAGTCAAATGGACCTAACAGATATTTACAGAACACAAAAGAATGTACCTTCTAAGCATTTTACAGAACCCTCTCTAAGTTTGACTTGATTACAAAGCAAGTTTCAGTAGATACAAGAACATTGAGATTACCCATTGCATCTCCTGAGACCACCATGGATTAATTCTAGAACTCAACAACAATGGAAATAACAGAAAGCCCACAAACTCATGGAAACTGAACAACTCCCTACTCAATTACCACTGGATCAGGAAAGAAATAAAGTAATTAAAGACTTTCTAGTACTCAATGAAAATGAAGGCACAACTTACCCAAACTTATGGGGCACAATGAAAGCAATGCTAACAGCAAAGTTCATAGCAATAAACATTTTTATTAAGAAATTAGAAAGATCCCATAGTAATAATGTAGCAGCATATTTGAAAGCTCTAAAACATAAGAAAGCAGACACACCAAAGAGGAATATTTGACAGGAAATAATCAAACTAAGGGCTAAAATCAATAAACTGGAAACAAAGAGAATGATACAAAAGAACAATCAAACCAAGAGCTGGTTCTTTGAGAAAATCAACAAGATAGAGAAATGCTTAGCTCAAATAACTAAAAGGCAAAGAGGGAGTGTCCAGATTTACAAATCAGAAATGAGAAGGGGGATATAACAATAGACATTGAGGAAATTAAAAAAAATCATTAAGTCTCACTTCAAAAATCTATACTCAATAAAATTGGAAAAATCTAAAGAAAATGAACAATTTTCTGCATAGGTTTCACCAATCAAAGTGAAATCAAGATCAGGTTAACAGTGTAAATAGCTCTATAACCACTAAGGAAATAGAGGCAGTCATCAAAATCTCCCAACAACAACAAAACCTAGGTCCAGATACTTTCTGCACAAAATTCTACCAGACATTCAAAACAGAGCTAATACCAATACTCCTCAAACTATTCCACAAAATAGAAACTGAAAGAACATTACCAAACTAATTCTATGAAGCCACAGTCACCCTGATACCTAAACCATGCAAAGATTTGACAAAGTGAATTTCAGAACAATTTCACTCATGAACATCAATGCAAAAATACTCAATAAAATACTTTCAAACTGAATCCAAGAACATATCAAATACATCATCCACCATGATCAAGTTGGCTTCATCCCATGAATACAAGGATGGATGGTTCAACATACAAAAATCAATGTAATCCACTATATAAACAAACTCAAAGAAAAAAAATCACATGATCATATCATCATATCATTAGAGTCAGAAAAGCCTTTGACAAAATCCAACATCCATTCATGGTGAATATCTTGGAGAGATCAGGAATATAAGGCCCATACCTAAACATAATAAAGGCTATATACAGCAAACTGATTGCTAACATCAAATTAAATGGAGAGAAACTCTAAACAATTTCAATAACCTTTTCAATATAGTAATTGAAGTTCTAGCTAGAGCAATAAAACAACAAAGGGAGATCAAGGGCATACATGTTGAGAAGGAAGGAGTGAAAGTATCACTATTTACAGATGATGTGATAGTGTATGTAAGCAACCCCCAAAATTCCACCAGTCACCTCCTACAACTGATATATAGCTTCAACAATGTGGCCGGATACAACATTAATTCAAAAAAAATCAGTAACCCTCCTATACACAAAGGACAAAGGGGCTGATATAGAAATTAATGAAATGACACCATTCACAATAGCCACAAATAATATAAAGTATCATGATGAAACTCTAACTAAGCAAGTGAAAGATCTGTGTGACAAAAACTTCAAGTCTCCGAAGAAAGAAGTTTGAGAAGATATCAGAAGATGGAAAGATGTCCCATGCTCATGGGTTGGTAGGGTTAACATAGTAAAAATGACCAACTTACCACAAATACAAGGCAATCACCTTCAAAATGCCAACATCTTGAAAGAACAATTCTAAACTTTATATGGAAATAAAAGAGAGTAGCTAATAAAATAAAAGAATACAATAAAAGAACTTCTGGAGTTCATGACAGAGAGAGCCCCTGATCCCCCTTACTAGAGAACCCACTTGGAAACTGAGCAGCCTATAGGCTTCCTCTGAGAAGGAAAACCCCAAACTAAAGAGATCAACTACACCAAAGAAATCACAGAATAAAGACACCATCACAACAACAACAACAACAACAACAACAAAAAACAAAAGAAAACAAGCACACAAACACACAATCATCACCAACTACACAATAAAAGGAAGTAATATTCATTGGTCACTATTATCTATCAACATCAATAGACTCAACTCTCCAATAAAATCACAGACTAACAGAATGGTTGTGAAAACCATTCAGATCCAACATTCTGCTGCATTCAAGAAACACACCTCTGCAACAAAAATAGACACCACCTGATTAAAGGCCTGGAAAAAGGCTTTCCAAACAAACGGACTCAAGAAGCAAGCGGAAGTAGCTATCCTAATATCTAATAAAATAGACTTTCAACCAAAAATAATAAAAGAGATGGAGAGGAACACTTCATTCTCATTGAAGGAAAAATCCACCAAGAGGACATCACAATTTTGAACATCTATGCACCAAGCACAAGGGCTCCTGCATTTGTCAAAGAAACATTATTAAAGCTTAAATCACACAATGATCCCAACAACTTAGTAGCGGGAGACTCTACTGTTTATTTTTATTTTTTCCATAATTTTATTTTTCTCATTAGTTACATTTTGTTAATTCTGTATCCCAGCTGTATCCCTCATTCCCTCCCCAATCCCACCCTCCCTCCCTCATCTCCTCCCTGCCCCTTTCCAAGTCCACTAATAGGGGAGGACCTCCTCCCCTTTCATATGACTCCCTTTTGTCAGGTATTTTCAAGACTGGCTGCAAAGTCCTCCTCTGTGGCCTCACAGTACTGTTCCTCCCTTGGGAGGTGGGGAGGTCAAAGAGCCAGTCATTGAGTTCCTGTTAGAAATAGTCCTTGTTCCCCTTACTATGGGAAACCAATTGGTTACTGAGCTATCAAGGGTCACATCCGAGAATGTAAACTGGTACGACCACTATGGAAGTCAATCTGGCGCTTTCTCAGACAATTAGGAATAGCGCTTCCTTGAGACTCTACTGTTTAAATGTGTCTGTGCATGAGTTTCTATGCACCACATGTGTGCAAATACCCTTGGAAGCCAGAGGGTATTGGATCCCTGAAACTAGAATTGTGTGCATGTGTGAGTGACTTGATGTGGGATACTGGGAATCAAATCCTGATCCTCTGGAAGATCAGCCAGTGCTATTAACTATTAAGCTAGCTATATCTCATCCATTTTTTATCTTTCTTTAATGTAGGTTAATAAATGGTTTAAAATTACATGGAATTTACATATTTTTGTATTTCTATTATGTGTTTTTTTGCATAATGAACTGAAGTAAACTTTTCGAAGAAACATAGTTTGAAAACAATAGAAACTTAAGATGATTTTTTATACTAATAATGGTTAGTAAGAGATTTTGTCATAAAATTAATAGCTTAAATGTTTTAAGTACGTATTAAGCATGTGGATACAATGTTTGGATATGTATAGTCATGGCCTCTGATTTTCCATAATATACATCTGGTCAATCATTTCTAGGAATATATTGACATATTTACATTATAAAGCATTTTCACACAAAGTAATATGTTTTATTATGGCACAGTCATACATTTAGGACAGTTTATTTTATTATTATCCATATTCCTCCCCCATTGGTGTACCTCATTATTCCCTTCTCTAACTCTCCTCTCATGGTACGGACATCATGAGAGATGAGAAAAAAAATTAAGGGAGGCAGGAGGAGGAAAAAGTTAGCAAGGAGGAAAAGGAGTGCAAGCAGAAAGGTCATTATTTCAGTGGAAAGGCTATTTTATTCTTATGAAAAAAAATTGGACACTATTATAATCTTATAATGCTGCACCCATATTTTTCTGCCATAAATATGGTATGAATAAACTATTTACTTTCCCCTATAGGGATAACTTTAATTTCAGCAGAGAGCAACATAATAGATATGCATTCCAATTAAAGAGAACTTGTACTCATTATCAACTCCCTTCCTAAATTTTCATCCACCTTGAAAAATATAAGTGACCACAAACTATCACAAAATCTTCTTGGCAGCCTTCAGTAGTCAGGTCTTGCAAACGAGTCTTGCCAGATTGGCCAAATATATACATCTAAAGTATGCAGTAAACATTTTTCCAAAGAGCTTAAACTTTTCACAACATTGTCTACAGTTCTATGCTTTCTTATGTTCAGTCTTTACTTTCCTATTCCCCTCCCAAAGTGTACTTTCATAGCTTGAGTACAATTTGTAAATATTTCATGATATTTGATTCCATTTGAAGTACTTAGGAACAAAAGTTTGAATGAGATCCTGAGGGCCTAAATTTTTTTTAAGTAGCTACAATAAAACAATAATAGAGTCATTCTGCCACCTTAGGATGTAGCCCCAAGGAAAGGAAGACAAGGAAGATCATTTTCCTGCTTATACACCAGACCCAAAAGGACTGGTAACTTCATAAATTATTTTGTAGCTATTGTTGAGGTAATTCTTCAGAGTTAGGCATTTTAGTGAGTCTGTAGTTACACAAAGAAATGTGAATATTGAGACCAGAATATTTAAGTTGTTTTAGAAACCCATGCTACTCAAGCAAACAGTTTTATTTTAAGAATACTATTAGGCAGTGGATCAAAACTATAAATATTTCTGCATAAAAGATCAACTCTTCACTTTGTTTTCTGTACATGGTATAATATCTTTAAACATTAATTTCAACCAAAATAGTACCAAAATATGTAAAAATTATTTCATCAAATTATTGTATTATTATCATTTAAGGGGTCAATGGTCGCTTGATTCAATGTGGTCTCTACTCCTGTGCACAGATAAAGCCTTTTCACCATTTACAAAACAAGCTGGTTGTGGTGACTCATAATACCAGTAGTCAGGGAGCTAAATCATGGAGTCTACCACAGGTACAGTGCAGTCATCGCTATATCGTGATGTTCAGAAAAACCTTGGACAGGGTGTTTCAAAAGATTAAAAAGAAGGGCTGAAGGGATGGCTCAGTGATTCAGAGTTTTTCTATTCTTTTTAAAAGTTTTTTTTATTAATTACAGTTTATTCAATTTGTATCCCAGCTGTAACCCTCTCCCTCATTTCTTCCCAGTCCCACCCACCCTGCTTCTTTTCCTCCCATGCCCCTCCCCATATCCACTGAAGTCCTCCTCCCTTTCCATCTGACCCTAGTTTATCAGGTCTCATCATGAGTGGCTGAATTGTCCTCCTCTGTGGCCTGGCAAGGCTGCTACTCCCTCAGTGGTGGGTCAAAGAGCCAGCCACTGAGTTCATGTCAGAGACAGTCCATGTTCCCCTTACTAGGAACCCATTTGAACACTGAGCTGCCATGGGCTACATCTGTGCAGGGTTCTAGGTAATATCCATGCATGGTCATTGGTCAAAGTATCAGTCTCAGAAAAGGTCCCTGTGCCCAGATATTTTGGTTCTGTTGCTCTCCTTGTGGAACTTCTGTCCCCCTAAGTCTTTCGATCTCCCCCTTCTTTCATAAGATCCTGCACTCTACTCTTGATGACAGCCCATGTTCAATTCCCCTCACCTGAATGATGGTTCACAACCATCCATAACTCCAGTTCTAGAGGATCCTATGCCCTCTTCTGAGGTCTTCAGGTACTAGACATGCATGTGGTACACATACATACACGCTGGGAAGTACTCATAAATTAAATAAATTGTATAAATTGTTTAAATATAAAAATAAAAATTAAGTTGCTTTGGCATCTTGGTGCTACTTGTCATGGATGTACCAATGAAGGAGAAAAAGGCTGAGACTTTCGCCCTTTAGGCAAACATTGCCCAGATAGTGCTATTTAAGTGATGTGGTCTATTTGAGGGAGTTCATTTCAAATTCATCCTATGGTCTAGATAAAGTTGGAAATGAGCAAATTGCAAGCTCCACTAGTCTAGACTCTGGTAAGGAACTTGACATTAATCCCTTTTCTAGCAAACAAACTGTAGCTCTTAAAATTGTGAATACTGGTATTAGAATGACCAAGGCTGACTTGACTGATAACCTTGGTACAATTGCCAAGTTTGGGACCAAGACCAAGAGAATTTGCAGGTGGTGATGAAACCTCTTTGAGGAGCCATTTTGGTTTTGTTTTCTGCTCTGCATATTTGGGTGCTGAGAAAGTGACTATGAGCACCAGTCATGATGATGAGCAGTATGCCTGGGAATCCTCAGCAAGGGGATCACTTCCAGTGAATTAATGGTCTAAAGAACAAAGGTTAACCAACACTGAAAGTACTATGGGTACTATTCCTAGAAGCAAGAGTGCAACAAGAATCCAGTCACTTTTGAGAATTCCCACATAGCTTGTTTTCCAAAATAAAATATTGAAAACAAAAACCTATGCTTCCCTAGGTTTGACAATTCAAAAAGGCTTGTGAATAGAAATTGGTGCCCTTGTCATATTTTGATTTGTACAGTAAAATATAGATGAGATTTTAAAAATACTTTGAAAGTACAAATAATACTAATTGATGCAGTTACATTTTTTAAGGGGGCTGGGTAAAATGCTTAATGTGTAAGTGTACAACCTAAGTTTGTATCCTTACAACCTACATAAAATCTGACAAGAGAAGTAGACATGTATTTAATTTTAGGGTGCTTCTGTTGGGAGATGATTGGAAGAACAGAATTGTCAAAAGCTCATGAGCAAGCTAAGCTTGTGTACAAAGCAGTGAATAATAAGAGACTATGTCTCAAACAAAG
Organism: Meriones unguiculatus; assembly: GCF_030254825.1. Taxonomy (NCBI): domain Eukaryota; kingdom Metazoa; phylum Chordata; class Mammalia; order Rodentia; family Muridae; genus Meriones; species Meriones unguiculatus. The sequence continues at coordinate 8,701,096 of NC_083367.1, forward strand.
TGGAAGACAGATTCAACGCTGGAGGTTGTCCTGTAGACTCCACATATGTGATGTGGTATGTGTGCCTGAACACACACACACACACACACACACACACACACACACACACACACACACATTTTGCCAGAAACAATTTTCAGAAGAATTTTCTGTCTCTTTGAGAATTTCCAGAAGAGCCTAGAGCAACTTGATATATTCAAATGTGATGTAGATCTTTCCTAATTTTATTACCACAACTATCAAGAAAGAATATATTCCTTTGCTATGCCTTAAAGATGGAGCTTGTTTCCGCTTTTCACCTTCCCGATGGTGAGTGCTCTCTGTCACAAACAATTCCACATTTGGCTAAGGCTGAGGATCTGGCTTGCTTCCATGTATGTGGACCTATCTGCATTGCCCATGTGGCACGCTGGGGTTGGCTACCCAGAGGCTATTTAAGCTGTGGGCTGGCTTTCCCCAGGGTCAGATGATTGTTCAAGGTTCCTGAAGAAACTGCATTGAAAAAAAAAAAAAAAAAGAATGTATTCCTTAATAGACTGAGATAGAACTGTGTTTCCTGTCTGTCAGTCCTTGGTAGAACCAGAGGGCAAAATTACATAAGAGAGACACCTGCTTTTCTGTGGAATTGCACATCTGGTAAATACACAACAAGCCTTGCTACCCATATACACTGTTACTCAGCCATAAAATGCACTGTTACTCAGCCATAAAGAAAAGTAAAATCCCCATAATTTACGACCAAATATGTGAAACTGTAAGGTATAACATTACGTCAATTAAACCAGAAACAGAAACGTAGCTACCATACATTCTCTATCATATATGGAAATATATTAAGAAAAAAAACATGATCTGAAAATAGTGATTTTACAGAACCTAGAGAGGTATTGAGGGTTAGGAAGCCAGGGTGGAGGGGGAAAACTGGACTTGATCAATGAGGACACAGCGTAATTGTCATCGGTAAATCTTATGGAATGGCATTGATAAATTCAACTAATGTGAATTTAGTATAAAGGGCTTTGACTCAATCAAGAGGTTCTAGAACACTCCTATTAAAACCAATAATGAACTACCTCTGCTATTAATAAAATCATCTTTCTCTTCTGGCTCAGGGCATTTCAGATTTTCTAATAAAAAAAAAACTAGTGAATATTTTGAACTTGGATGTGTCAATTGCAGTATCTTCTACAATAGTTAAACACATCATTTTCAATAAATAAATGGATATGGCAATGTTCCAGTAAAACTTTATTTATTAGGGAAAGTACGAAGTTGGAGTTAGCTTTGTTGTCTCTTTGATTCCACACCAAGATAATTACTAAGAGGTTATGGTGGAGAAATCCTAATTCACTATAGCAACAAAATGTCAAAAATATCTTGTACTAACCATGAACTATTTCATGTATCTGTTAAGGAATTTAGAAATTTCATCTAAGAAAGTTAAAGGAATTAGACATATACTTAAACACACAGCATTGCTCTGTGAGAACACTGCATTCATCCCTTTGTTCCTCAATCTGTATCAATATCACCTTTTGTCAAATAATAAGTGAAAGTCTGATAAAATTCAGGCATTATTATATGCTGGAAATGTGATCATAAAGAGGCCTCCATTCATCTGAAACTAGAGTATACAAAAAAGAAATTTTAACAAATATGTTACATCGAATACCAGAGAAACACTTAAAGACATGCTCAACATCCTTAGTCATCAGGGAAATGCAAATCAAAACGACCCAGAGATTTCACCTTATACCCATCAGAATGGCTAATATAAAAAACTCAAGTGACAACACATGCTGGAGAGGATGTGGAGAAAGGGGAACCCTCCTCCATTGCTGGTGGGAATGTGAACTTATACAACCACTTTGGAAATCAATCTGGCACTTTCTCAGACAATTAGGAATAGTGCTTCCTCAAGATCCAGCTATACCACTCCTAGGCATATATCCAAATCATGCTCAAGTATACAACAAGGACATTTGCTCAACCATGTTAGTAGCAGCTTTATTTGTAATAGCCAGAATCTGGAAACAACCCTGATGTCCCTCAACTGAGGAAAAGATACAGAAATTGTGGTACATTTACACAATGGAACCAATTAGTTACAAAAATGGAAAATTGGAATAGGATATTTGCATCTAAGGTGCATCATAAATTAGAGAGTTTGGTGGCAGAGGGCTTGCTTGTAAAGTGAGAACAATGCTTTCTTGAGGAAGTGATTATTGTGCAAAAACTGAGTGAGAATAATGCACTTGGTAGAAGAATGAGGGGCCTAAAAGTTCGTTTCCTTGTATGTATATTACAAAATTCTTGCATAAAATGTAACATCAAAGGGCTAAGAATAGCAAAATCATGGCAGAAAGGGAGGGAGACTGAATTTTTGGAAGCCTTTTGTAAACAATTATGGAGCATAACAGCTGTGCATGGATTTCTCTCTGTGTTTAGAGTACTATGGTTCCCTTTTAAGAGCAGGTGAAATTCATAAATGATGTGGGTTGGTTCATCAAATAGAGTAGTGGCAAAAAGAAAGGATGGTAGAAAATTAGGAAAATGTAGAAAAGTATTAAGACTTGACTGTATGCACTGTGAAAAAGTTCATGTTGAAAAATAAGTTAACTTCTTTGAATTTTAAAATTATCCCTATTGTCAGATGTAGGGTTGGTAAATATCTTTTCCCAATCTGTAGGCTGCCAGTTTGTTATTTTGAGAGTGTCCTTTCCCTTACATAAGCTTTTTAATTTCATGAGATTCCATTTAGTAATTGATGATCTGAGTGCCTGAGATGATGGTGTTCTGTTCAGGAAGTTGTTTCTTGTGCCAATGAGTTCAAGGCTTATTCCCATTTTCTCTTCTAATAGATTTAGTGTTTTTGTTTTTTTTATATTTATTACAGTTTATTTACTTTGTATCCCAGCTGTAGCCCCCTTCCTCATTCCCTCCCAATCCCATCCGCCCTCCCTCATCTCCTCCCTTCTCCTCTCCAAGTCCACTGATAGGGGAGGTCCTCCTCCCCTTCCATCTGACCCTAGCTTATCAGGTTTCATCAGCACTGGCTGCATTGTTCTCCTTTGTGGCCTGGCAAGTCTGCTACCCCCTGGTGGGTGAAAAAGAGCCAGCCACTGAGTTCATGTCAGAGACAGTCCCTGTTTCCCTTACTAGGTAGGGCTCCCACTTGACTAGGAGCTCCACAAGGAGAGCAACAGAACCAAAAAATCTGGACACAGGGGCATTTTTTTGAGACTGATACTCCATCCAAAGATTATTCAGGGAGATAACCTAGAACCCCTGCTCATATGTAGCGCATGGCAGCTCTGTATCCAAATTTTTCTCCTTTTATTTTGAGGTCTTTATCTACTTGGATTTGAGTTTTATATAGGCTGACAGATATGGATCTATTTACATTTTTTATTAATTACAGTTTATTCACATTGTATCCCCCCATAAAACCCTCCCTCTCCCCTCCCAGTCCCACCCTCCCTCCCCCTTCTTCGAGCATGCCCCTCCCCAAGTCCACTGATAGGGGTGGTCCACCTCCCCTTCCTTCTGATCTTAGTCTATCAGATCACATCAGGAATGGCTGCATTGTCATCTTCTGTAACCTGGTAGGGCTGCTCTCCCCTCAGGGGGAGTTGAACAAAGAGCAGGCCTATCAGATTATGTCAGAGGTAGTCCCTCTTCCCATTACTATGTAACCCACTCAGATACTACACAGCCATGGACTACATCTGTGCAGGGGTTCTAGGTTATCTCCATGCATGGTACTTGGTTGCAGTATGAGTCTCTGGGAAGACCCCTGTGTTCAAATTTTCTGGTTCTGTTGCTCTCCTTGTGGGGTTCCTATCCTTTCCAGATCATACTATTTCCCACTTCTTACATAAGATTCCCTGCACTTTGCCCAACAGTTGGCCATAAGTCTCAGTGTCTGCTTTGATAGTCTGCAGGGCAGAGCTTTCAGAGGCCCTCTGTGGCAGGTTCCTAGGTTGTTTACTGTTTTCTTCTTCTGTTGTCTATCCTCTTGCCTTTTGGGATGTAGTCAGGGTCCTCTCTCTTAATTAGTTTCTTTAGATTAAGGAAATGTTCATCCAGTGACTGGCCCAACCCAAAACTCACCTCATGGGAGACAGCCAAACCCTGAAACAATTAACGATATTCTGCTATGCTTACAGACAAGAGCTTAGTATAGCTGTTCTCTGAGTTGCTCCACCCAACAGCTGATGGAAACAGAAGCAGAGACCCACTAGGAATCATTAGTTAGAACACAGGGAGCCTTGTCGAAGAGTGAGGGAAGGATAGAAAGACCCAGAAGTGACAGAAGCATCAACAGAAGACCAACAGAGCCAACTCAACAGGCCTGTGCAGACAGAAGCACCAACCAAGGACCATGCATAGACTGGATCTAGGTCTCCTACACAGATGTATCTGATGGGCAGCTCAGTTAAAAATTAAATAAAAGTTATCCCTATAATATGGATATCAGTCTTTCCATTTAAAGAGCACTCTCATAAACACTCCATTGTCTCTATTAAGTCTTATATCTTTAGATATTGTCTAATGTTTGAAATGTCATAATCATGAGCTTTGGTCAGTCTGTTCCAGAGAGGGAGGAGAATGGACAGAGGGAAGGAAAGAGGAGGTGAGGGATATGCATAGGTACCTAGAGTGCATATTCATGAATTACATCATATAATGAACACTACAATGTGGACAATTTAATGTCCTTGATTTTTTTTGAAAATAAATTCTTTTTTTATATTAATTACACTTTATTCATTTTGTATCCCCCCATAAGCCCCTCCCTCCACCACTCCTGATCCCACCCTCCCTTCCCTTTCTGCATGCATGCCACTCCCCAAGTCCACTGATAGGGGAGGTTCTCCTCTCCTTTCTGATCTTAGTCTATCAGTTCACATCAAAGGTGGCTGCATTGTCCTTTACTGTGGCCTGGTAAGGCTGCTCCCCCCTCAGGGGGAGGTGATCAAAGAGCAGGCCAATCAGATTATGTCAGAGGCAGTCCCTCTTCCTATTACTATGTAACCCACTTGGACACTGAATTGCCATGGGCTACATCTGTGCAGGGATTCTAGGTTATCTCCATGAATAGTCCTTGGTTGGAGTATAAGTCTCTGGGAAGTTCCCTGTGTTCAAATTTTCTTGTTCTGTTGCTCTCCTTGTGGAGACCCTGTCCTCTCCAGCTCTTACTATTTCCCAGTTCTTACCTAAAATTCCATTCACTCTGCCCCACAGTTGCCCATCAGGCTCAGCATCTGCTTTGATAGTCTGTAGAGTAGAGGCTTTCAGAGGCCCTCTGTGGTAGGTTCCTAGTTTGTTTCCTGTTTTCTTCTTTTGGCTTTCAGAAGCCCTCTGTAGAAGGTTCCTAGGTTGTTTCTTGTTTTCTTCTTCTTCTAATGTCCATCCTCTTTGCCTTTCAGGATGGGGATTGACCGTTTTAGTTAGGGTCCTCTCTCTTGCTTAGTTTCTTTAGATGCACAGATTTTAGTGGGTTTGTCCTATTTTGTATGTCTATATGAGTGAGTAAACTGAAAAGCTTCTGCAAAGCAAAGGACACTGTCATCAAAACAAAGAGACTGCCTACAGATTGGGAAAGAATCTTCACCAACCCTTTATCTGATAGAGGACTCACATCCAGTATATATAAAGAACTAAAGAAGCTGAAAAGCAGCAAACCAAGTAATCCACTTAAAAAATGGGGAACAGAGCTAAACAGAGAATTCTCTGTAGAGGAATATTGAATGCCAGAGAAGCACTTAAAGAAATGCTTAACCTCATTAGCCATTGAGGAAATGCAAATCAAAACAACCCTGAGATTTCACCTTACACCAATCAGAATGGCCAAGATGAAAAACTTAAGCGACAACACATGCTGGAGGGGTTGTGGAGAAAGGGTAACCCTTCTCCACTGTTGGTGGGAATGTAAACTTGTACAACCACTCTGGAAATCAATCTGGTGCTTTCTCAAACAACTAGGAATAGCGCTTCCCCAAGATCCAGCCATACCACTCCTGGGCATATATACAAAAGAGGCTCAAGTACACAAAAAGGACATTTGCTCAACCATGTTTGTAGCAGCTTTATTTGTAATAGCCAGAAGCTGGAAACAGCCCAGATTCCCCTCAACTGAAGACTGTATGCAGAAACTGTGGTACATCTATACAATGGAATATTACTCAGCAATGAAAAATAAGGAAATCCTGAAATTTGCAGGTAAATGGTGGGACCTGGAAAGGATCATCCTGAGTGAGTTGTCCCAGAAGCAAAAATGTCCTTGATTTTTAGCAAATGGGTTTTGTGGATTAATTACTTTCCTTAGAATCAGCTACTTTTCTAGGTACTTTAAATGTATTGTCCTCTTTATCCTAGATCGGTCTCTATTGTGATAAACAGCATGACTAAACTAAACATGTAGGAGAAATGGTTTGCTTAGCTTACAGGTTATACAGCCCATCATCAGGACAAGCCAAAACTGGAAGCTGGAGGCAGGAAATGAAGCTGAGAACCTGGTTGCTGCAGCTGATTGGTTCCCTTTCCATGGCATCCTCAGTCTGCTTCCCTATACATGCCAAGGCCACCTAATCAGGGCTAGCCACTCCCCAGTGAGATCAACACTCCCATATCAATCAGTAATCAAGAAAACTTTTCAGTCTTGCCTTCAGACCAATATGATGGAAACATATTTTCGGCTGAAGTTTTCTCTTTTGAGTGACTCTGGCTTATGTCAAATTGCTGAAAACAAAAACAAAAATCTAACCTCCTTTTCCTTTGTTTTAGGCATACTTTTGTTTAAAAAAATAAAATGTGTTCTTTAGTGATATGTGGAGAAGAAAGGCAAGGTTTTTAGGGAGTCTTCTGAAGCTGACTTTACTACTGTTGGCTCCTTGTCAGCAATCATCTACTATTTCAGTTTTACAAGTCATTTTTTTTTTCTTTACAGACTAAGCTTTTTAAAAATTACATGGTAAAGCAGTTTACAAAACTTTTGCATCAACACAATAAGGTAGCCAAAATTTCAAGGTCATTGGAAAGAGAGAGGAAACTATGGCTTCTTGGTGTTTTTTCAATCCACTGAACATTTGATTTCCTGCACATGATAGAAAGCACAGCAAAGTTATATCTTTTGAATACTGTTTGGAAAGACTAGCTCCACCTTCTTTTTTAGAATGGAGTTCTGTAACACCATGGAAGACTGTCATTAGCCTCATATCAAGGTGCTCTCTGTGGAATCTTCCTCTGTTCACAGTGTTCAGATAAAACGTAAAACTGTTCTTTTTTTTTTTTGTGGGGGGGAGATGCTAAGTAGATAATAGTATGGAACATTTTCAAGAATTTCATTGATTGTCCTAAGGAATCAGCAAACTTAGTGTACACATACGTGTTTTCATTGTGATACTGAAGACCAGCACTGCCACAGATACTGACATTTTAATGTGTCAATGTCAATAGCAAGATTCTGTGGGTATATCATTAAGTAGATACAGTTAGAGATTTATAGATATACTGATAGATTCTTCCATAGGTCAGATTATATTCTATATATACGATATAGTCAGACTACATTGATTTTAATTAATTTTTAAAATTAATTATTAAAATGTTTTTATTAATTACAATTTATTCACTTTGTATCCCATCTATAGCCCCCTCTTTTTTTCCCCTGCCAATACCACCCGCCCTCCTTTTTCTCCTTCGATGCACCTCTCCAAATCCACTGATAGTTGAGGTTTTTCTCCCCTTCCCTGTAACCCTAGTCTATCAGGTCTCATCAGGCCTGGATGAGTTGTCTTCTTCTGTGGCCTAGTAATGCTGCTTCCCCCTGAGGGGGAGGTAATTAATGAGCCAGCCATTGAGTTCATGTCAGAGAGAGTTCCTGTTCCCCTTACTAGAGAACCCACTTGGACACTGAGCTGCCATGGATATATCTGTGCAGGGGTTCTAAGTTACCTTCATGCATGGACTTTGGTTGGCATATTGGTCTCAGAAAAAAAACCCTGTGCCTAAATGTTTTGGTTTGGCTGCTCTCCTTGTGGAGCTCCTGTCTCCTCCAGGTCTTTGTATCTCCTCCTTCTTTCCTAAGATTCCCTGAACTCTGCCCAAAGTTTTGCTATGAGTCTCAGCATCTACTTTGATATGCTGCTGGGTAGAGTCGTTCAGAAGCCCTTTGTGGTAGGCTCCTGTCCTGTTCCCTTTTTTGTCCCTCTTCTGAAGTCTGTCCCATTTGCCTATCTGAGTGTGGATTGATCATCTTACACTGGGTCCTCCTTCTTGCCCAGCTTCCTTAGGTATTCATATTTTAGTATATTTGTCCTATATTTTATGTCTAATATCCACTTATAAGTGAGTATTTACCATGTGTGTCTTCTGTCTTCTGTTTCTGGGATACCTCACTCAGGATATTTTCTAGATCCTACCATTTGCCTGCATTGTGTAAATGTACCACAATATCTGTATCCATTCTTCCTTTGAGGGACATCTGGGTTGTTTCCAGATTCTGGTTATTCTGAATAAAGCTGCTATGAACATGGTTGACCAAACGTCCTTGCTGTACACTTGAGCATATTTTAGATATATGCCCAAGAGTGCTATGGCTGGATCTTGAAGAAGCACTATTCCTAACTGTCTGAGAAATCACCAGGTTGATTTTCAAAGTCATTGTACCAGTTTACATTCCCACCAAAAATAGAGGAGGGTTCCAATTCTCTACATCCTCTCCAGCATGTATTGTCACTTGAGTTTTTGATCTTAGCCATTCTGATGGGTGTAAGGTGAAATCTCAGGGTTGTTTTGATTTGCATTTCTCTGATGACTAACGATGTTGAACATTTGTTACTATACAATAGAGATGTCTCAGTGTATAAGACTGCTTACTATTCTTGTAGAAGATCACTGTTCAGTTCTAAGAACTGACTTGTGAAGTCATAACTCCCTGTAAATGCAGTTTGAGGGGCTATCATGACCTCTTTTGTCATCAGTGGGCACCCACATAAACTTCATACACTGACACAGGCACATTATTTACAGAAAACTGAAAAAGTGCATATAAAATAAGAACCACATATTTCCAATAAAATAAATATCTGATTATCAGTTTCTGGTGTCTCTGCATCTGCTAGTTGCTAGATAAAGCCTCTCTGATGACAACTGGGCTAGGCACCAATCTATGAATAGAGTAAAATATCACTAAGAATCACTTTAATAGACCCCCTACAGTCATATATATTTATATTTCAGGTCTTGTAGGCTGAAGATTTTGTGGCTAAATTGATTTCTAAGTCATGACAGCTCTGTATCTTCCATTAATAGGGCCCTCACTGGGGTCACCCTCGTAGATTTCAGAAAGTTTCCACTCCAATAAGTTTTCACATGGGCCCCCAATTCCAGTAGACTTTTCAGCAGTCTCTCTCTCTCTCTCTCTCTCTCTCTCTCTCTCTCTCTCTCTCTCTCTCTCCCATCCCTGCCTGATTCCTCCTCTTCTCATCCACATCCCCCAGTCATATTTACTGTATATAATTTTAAAAGAACCTAGACCCCTTGCTCAGATGTATCCCATGGCAGATCAGTATTGAAGTGGGTGCCCTAGTAAGGGGAACAGTGACTGTCTCTGACATGAACTCAGTGACTGGCTCTTTGATCACCTCACTCTGATGAGAGAGCAGCCTTACTAGGACACAGAGGAAGAAAATGCAGCCAGTACTGATAAGACCTGATAGACTAAGGTCAAATTAAAGGGGAGGAGCACAATAAAAGGAACTAACTTTCATGGTCACTATTATCTATCAACATTAATGGACTCAACTCTCCAATAAAAAATGCAGACTAACAGATTGGAGCCAACATTCTGCTGCATTCAGAAAGAACGCCTCTGCAGCAAAGATAGACTAAAGCCTGGAAAAAGGCTTTCTAAGCAAATGGACTCAAGAAGCATGCTGAGTACCTATCATAATATCTAATAAAATAGACTTTCAACCAAAAATAATCACAAGAGATGGAGAGGGACACTTCATTTTCATCGAAGGAAAAATCCTCCAGGAGGACATCACAATCCTGAACATCTATGCACCAAACACAAGGGCTTAAATCACACAATGATCCCAGCAATTTAGTAGCAGGAAACTCCACTGTTTAAATGTGTCTGTGTATGAGTTTATATGCACCACATCTGTGCAAATACCTTTGGAAGTCAAAGAGTATGGGATCCCTGAAACCAGAATTATACATAAAGTTATCTGATCTCAAATTAGAATGTTTTTGTAAGACCGAGTAAATATATTTTTATCTATTTATTGTGTGTGAGGGTGTGATGGCTGCATTGCAGTAAGGACACATATGTACCAGGACACAGGAGCACCAATGTACTACCTTTGGAGTCAGAGGACAACTTCAGGGAATCAGTTTTCTGCTTCCATCACAAGATATAGAGACGAAAGTTGGCCTGTGAGGCTTTAATGCAAGCATCATTACACACTCAACTATCTTTCTTGTTCTTAATAATATATTACACAGAATCTGATGACAATTTTATTTTTTGAAAGACACACAAAATACCTCGGAACAGAAAGAAAATGAAACACCAATAGCAACAACTAAAATAAAGAAGTAATTTGCCTCTTGGGTTGAGTAGTAAAAGATAGATCATTGTAAATTAATTGGAAAATTATTTTGTTGAGGACTGAAGAAAATGGAAGCGTGTCTGTTCCAGCAGCCTTGACTTTAACTTTTCTTTCCATTTTCACAATATCACATTATGCATTTCTTGGGATATTTAATGTGAAATCACCTTTTCTTGCTTATAGTTAACTAATCAACAAGACCTATTGCCGAAAACACAGTTGACACACTTAAAATGTGGAGGTTTGAATACTCAACTTATTTTTTCTCCTTTATTTGACATTTACAGACAAATGTTACATTTAATGATTTGAATTTATAATGAGCTCCAGAAGATGTTATTGTTTACTATTGTCACATATAATTGTGAAAAGATGGCTATAAGGAAGAATAGGGGACAGGTATTTTAGGAGAAGCATCTTCATTGAGAGGCAAATATCATAAAGAGTACGAATTTGAATTACAGGAAATAGGCATTCTCATGTTTACAACTTGGCATTGTTTGTCACCACTGACCAGGCCAGGAACATGTAAAATGATGGAGTTAGAAAGGATTTTATATTTCCTGAGTCAGAAAGATGCATATAGTTATGATACTGCCTAAAAGTTACCTGCTTGTGTTCCCACACTCTCTCTGCCTGTACTGAGGCTGAGGCTCCAAACCAGGGCACCCACTCTCACCATCCTATGGACACCTTCCTGGTCTCAGCAGCTCACGGAGCTCACTCTCACCACCTTGTGGAAGGGATACCTTCTGGTACTGTGGAAGAGGCACGGCTCCATTCTGCCTGTTCCCCAGCTGCCTGGCTCACCTGGGTCAGAATCAGCCAGCACAGCACAGAGAGTGAACACAGTGGAGCTGAGGTAAGCATGGTACCCAAATTTCATTGTCCTCCTTCCCAAGAAGGCCTGCGGGGCACTGGAGCAGCTCTAAGCTCAGAGATCTTTCCTCCTACACCCCTGCTACCTGTCATACCTGAGCCGCAAACAGTGACCCAGCAGAGACAGTGAATCCAGGAGAGACTTCTTCAGACTCCAGAGACAGTCTTCAGTACAGACTCCAGGAATAATCACTCAAGGCTAGAGACAACCAGACGGCTAGAGGCCAGCATAAGAATACAGGAAACAAAAACCAGGACATCAAGACTTCACCAGAACCTTCAAAAATCAACAGATGTTCTATGGCAACTGAAACGCGGGAAAATAATCTTAAATTTATAATTATGCAGTTGTCTGAGACAGATAAAGAGGAAACGACAAAAAATGAGGCAAAAAATGGACAAACAGGAATCCACATTCAAACAGATGAAGGGAATGGTGCAAGACATAAAACAGAATTAGACTCGATAAAGAGAAAACAAACAGAGAAAACCCTGGAACGGGAGAAATGAGAAAAGAGGTCAAGAACCACAAAGATAAGGATCGCTAAGAGAATACAGAAGTTGGAGGAGAGAATCTCAGGAGCCGAAAATATAATTGCAGAAATCGATACATGTCTCAAAGAAAACATAACATCAGAAAAATTCTGGACTCAAAACATCCAAGAAATCAAGGAGACCATGAAAAGATGAAGCCTATGAATAATAGTAATAGATTAAAAAGAAAATTCCAGGTTCCAAGGCCCAGAAAATATTTTTGAGAAAATCATAGAACATTGCTCCAACCTTAAGATAAAAGCTCCCCCCCAAAATTAAAATAAGTTTTGCTGTAAGCAATGTAGTAGTAATAAAACCATGATAGTTTTATTTTTAGATTCACATTTTGTTTGTTAGATAAAAATTAAAATTTATGAAAGTGAAAATTAGATATTTGCATTGATGAAATGCCACATTGATTTTCAACTCATAGTTAATGTGAGTTTTCAAAGCTTGATGAATCTTGTCCCAAATTAAATACTGTATTTGGTTTCATAAATTTGTTAAAAATCTTCATAATTGTTGATTAAAATATGTACCAGTCATACATGTGTTTACCATTAGGAAGAATCATATTAAATCAGTGACCTTTCCTTTGTTCTAGTTCAATCAGATGAACCACTGTAATTAGATTTATGTTTTGACTAAAATATTCTGTAAAGTCTTCTAAAAGTTGTAATGACTAAAAATGTTTAAAAAGACACTATAAAAATATGATTAACTGCTGACTAGCTAGTGAAATTAACACTTAGCTTATGAGGATGAGGAGAGACGGCTTTTCCTAGCCCCTATGTTTTGCTAGGGAGTTATGGCAATTTAATAGTTGCTCTAACCAGTTTATCACTTATTTATTTATTCCTTCTCTCTCTCTCTTTCTTCCTCTCTCTCTGCCATCTGTTCTTCCTCCTTTTTATTCTTATTTAACATCAGGCAATCAACAGTCTGTTTAGTTCTTTAAATTTCTTATGGAAGTTATTTAGTCACGAATATAGAAAACTACCTTGAAACTTGTTTGATTGTAGAGGACAATATTGACAGATAAACATTTAAGTAAAATGAATTAATATAACTGAGGAAATAAGAATTGAATGCTCTTGGGACTGAAGATTAATTATATGTACATTGAATGTCTTTTTCCAAAAAAAAAAAAAAGACAATAACAAATGTTCAAGTTATGAAAACCACAACAAACATAAATGATTCCAGTCATGTGTGCCTTGCTGAACCAGTGAGTTTACTGAGATCACTTACAGAATTCCAACTGAATCATTATTTAAAAAGTGTGGGTGTCCCACTGGTAGCTGCTGCAGCAAAATGTCCATCCTAGCACTGGTAAAGACTGAATGCTGCCTCCCTAGAGTTCCCTGCCAGGCTTCCAACCATCTATCTGCACTAAAGTTTTCAGCTTTCATCAGTTGTTGACTGCTGGTACTTCCTTCGTGAGGGCCTGCAAAGGTCTTGCAAACTTGTGAATTTCCTGAACCTTATAAGTTGATTTGGGTTTCTCAGTCACTAAGAGGAAATGTCTCAGTTCAGAGGGAAAAGTCAGGTACCACTTTCCGAATATAAGACCTGCTTTATTAACTAGTTAAGACTGCAGGGATGTGTATATGTAACCTTTTTTATATCATTGCTTCCACTATCAAATTGTGTTTAAATATATTAAGACCTAAATTATGAAGTTCTGTTGGGCAGGAGATAAATCAAGACAATGGGAGACTGCTTGCATATTATTCTGCTTTCTAAATTACCAGGAAATGTTTGCTTTAATTTCTTTTTTTTAGCATGGTCAAATCAAATTCTTCTAACTCTTAAAATTGCAAATATCAGCCTTCCTAGCAATAACAAGACTTTTCAGATTTTATACCCATAACTTTTTTTGTGATTTAAAGTGCACTGAAAATGTACTAACGATGAACTCAATCCAAATTCTTTTGTCTGGATGTGCTTTAGATAGCAAAGTCCAATGATTTAAACAAAGAAAGTCATTAAATGAAAGAAGAAATGTTAATTTTGTCATTAAGTATTGTTTAACATTGAAAGTACTATACTTACAGATAAAAGATGTCTTTTTAATTTTAACAGCTGATGGTTTTATATTCAAACAGGCACTCTTAAAAAAATTTCTGCCAATCTAGTATTGGCAGAAATGCACATTACCAAAATCATTAGCTGAACAATGCCTTAAATGTCTTTTTGTCTCTTTAATCACATTAAGAAGCATGCAAATATATGCATGAGTATGTAAATGAACAGCATTATATGAAAGTCAGTAAGTGATTTTGTAGTTCAGATCATTAAAAAATATTCTACTCATGGCATAGCTCCATGACAGGTAAAATCTTGCTAGCTCCCAAGAGACTTGAAAATTTCCATATAATCTACAGCAAGTCTTTCCTACATAGGCCTTTATTTCTTAAGAAGTATTTTCTAAACTATATAGAAACAGCACAAATTTGTGACAAATGCCGCAAATACTTATAGTATTTGTTTTAACATTTATAATTACATAAAATAATTTACTCTGACACACAGTATTTAAGGCCACATGAAGAACTGGTTGCTGCAGAGTCTAGGCTCCATTGTCTTCCCATGTCTGAGAAACAGGAATTTGTAGGTAAATCAAGACAATGGGAGATTGCTTGCATGTTATTCTGCTTTCTAAATTACCAGGAAATGTTTGCTTTATTTTATTTATTTTTTTAGCATGGTCAAGCTGTATTAGGCAGAACCTATAATATGTGACAAAGACCACTGAATTAAAAATCTTTCCTGTTAATGTTTAGTTGTATGTCATTAACAGAATTTTCAGAAATGTGGGGGGCCATAGTTTTCTCTTCTTTAAAATGATAAAATCATTTTCAACAATTTCTTACATCTCTCGGGTAAAACTGTTATCTGATTCCAAAGTTGTCATATACATACATATATATAATATGTATATATACATATTATATACATGATAGTATAAATATAATTGTAATGCTAATTAGACTTAAAACCAATTCTTTTATTGTTTGAAATGTGATAATACTATCACAGTTTAATATGTCAGCATAGCTTAGAAA
Source organism: Meriones unguiculatus (assembly GCF_030254825.1). NCBI lineage: Eukaryota > Metazoa > Chordata > Mammalia > Rodentia > Muridae > Meriones > Meriones unguiculatus. The sequence continues at coordinate 8,716,202 of NC_083367.1, forward strand.
ATGAGAACTCTTTAGTGGTTTGTATTTCTCACTAATAGTTTGCACTCAGTTGTACATGAAATGTGACAAGAATCTTAAATAAAAAAATAAATAAATTGTTGAAAAATGGTGCCGTATCTGGTGTTACTGGAGAATTGAAGCTAATGTGGAAGTGTGTTCCTTCATACATGGGATTGCTGCCTCGATATCATTCTTTATACTGATTTATTACCCTAGTGAGGGCATCACAACATCTAATCATTAAGCAGTCAACATGATTATAGGAAGGTAATTTGAAGGTTTATGTTAGAGAGTCAGTGTTATGAGACCATCCTGAAAAACAGTTATTAGGGTGATGGTGAACAAAGCCAAATTTATAGTTTTGGTTTTTCATTAAAGAACAAAATTTTCAATAAAAATGTTAGTAGTGCTATTTGAAGATATAGAAGAGTTAAACCTGGCACTTACAAAATATTGAAATGTGTAAAAATTAAAAATTTTTAATTTTTTAACTAGCAATATTAGTAGAGAATGCACAATTCTACAGTGTCTGCATTGGGATGATCATTTGTTTGGGTCATTGGAAATGTAGGGTGTGAACACATGATTGGGCCACATCTAGAACTTACTATTTCTTTTCACAAATATATCTCATATATATATCACAAAACATGCTCATCTTTTTAATTGGCATTTTTAGGGTGATGAAGTGACCATCTTCATGGTAGAGTTTGGGTGCCTATTCTACCCGATAACACAATCTGGATCTTGATTTTTAATATTTTAAAGCTACCCTAAAACAGAAATTAAAATTTCCTGTGGTTATCAAAGAGAAAACTCCAACACTTGATCCAATTTTTTTTTTTTTTTTGCTAGGAAGACAATATTTCTAATGCTAAAATTAAATAATTTATAGAAAGCTTTTAGAAGCATTGGTTACCTCCATCTTAGAAATATTGAAAACCACAGTTCTGCATAGAAAATGATGAGTGCAGTTACTGTGTGATACTCTGAATGCCTCACTATTCTGAAAATCAGTGATTCTAGAAAGGTGTTTATTACCCCAACTGATCTATTTTTGCCTAACGCCTCAAAAAATTTGGGAATTTTTCTTTGCTTACTGAACAAAATGATAAAACTCTGATCATCAAGAAAAATGCTTCAGGATTTTTCAGTAAACCTATAGCAATATTAAAATAAATTGGAGAAACTAATTACTTTTTTCTAACAACAAAGCTTACTACCACTTGAAGGAGGCAATAAGATTAAATAATACTCCTAACCACAATGTTCAAATGTCATCATGCCTTGAAAGCAGAACTGATAAAAAAAAATGATTCTGAGCTGTCATTCTTCATAACCATAGCTTATTGTATCCTGTGGGAGGAATGAAATCAAACCTTCATTCTCTTGAGCTCAAAAACGATTTCTGACTGTTGAATGTGCAGCTCATAGATTACCATCTCCCATATATTAAGAACACAGTGTTTTTTAACAGTGATGCAGAACAATGTTAGTCTTGATATTACCCCGAAGAGATTTTGTGCGAGCACTGAGATGACCATTTTTATATCTATACAATATACGATTGTGATAGATCTGTACTGTTCACACAGAGAGGTGTGTTTTGTGTGAAAAATTAGTTATTAATTTTTCAGTAGTTCATTGTAGATTTGATTGAAAGAGTTACTTTGCTGCCAAATGTCCAATTCTCAATATTTACAGTTTGTCAGTATGAGTATTCATGGTATTGCATAATTAGAATACAATGAGATGACTGAAAAGATTAACTTTGTTTTTGCTGCCAGCCAAGCTCAGTTGTCCTCAGTATTATAGAGGGAAGCAACAGTGTAGAAGGTGAATCCATGTAGAAAACCCGCTGGATCTCAGGATGGAGGAGAGAATCTGAAACAAGGAAGGAAAGGAACTTCTAGAAACTCCAATAAACAAATAAATGGGTTGTCTTTTAGACACCCCTAATATCAGTGAAGAGCAATGACAGTGATTTTAGCCAGGAGAAATCCTTATTAGATTTCTGACCTTCAAACTGTAAGATAAACAAGTTGTTTTATTTTAGATACTGTAAATTTCATGAATTTGTTAAACCAAGAATAGGAAACAGACAAAGTGTGTGGTCAGATCACACTAACTTAAGGTTTGCTGTGTGTGTGTTCTCCCCCGCCCCCTCCCCAGACTTACTATTTTGCAATAGCTGTTCTAGCACTGATTCATTTGACACCAAGAGAGCGTTTTATAGCATGGATTGTCTACTAAACAACCTAATCAAAATATTATTAAACAATTACACTGCAGTAGGCTGTTTAATGAAGTGTTTTCAGTGTGGTTTGAGCACTAATAGCAACAATGTTAAGCTTCTTTGTGCTCTGTGTATCAAACAGCTTGCAGTAATGGGAGCTGCCTAAGAGCCAGATGAATCCTGAAGCACCTTTGACAGACAATACACTTCTTACAGTCTAAATTCCATTCTGATTTGTTGTCTGCACAGATATAGAGAAAACCTTGGACTTTCAGGAACATCCATGCACCACACATCATGTTAAAATCCCTGATCAGTGCATTCTCTCCTGTGTTCCATACTTCATATGACTTATCTATCGGCTTCCACCAAATCTTTTTAAATATTTTTTTGTTAATTTTATGTGCATTGGTGTTTTGACTGCAGGTATGTCTGTGTGACAGTCTTGGATCCCCTGAGACAGTAGATTTGAGTTGCCATATGGGTGCCGGGAACTGAATCTGTGTCCTCTGGAAGAGCAGCTACTGTTCTTAACTGCTAGTCCTTCTCTTGAGCTACCCCCAACCTCCCCAATTTGAATCTCACTATAAATTCTCAAACTCTGAAGTTAACTCTTGACTTACAATCACTATTGATACTGACTTTAGAAGCAGTCTATATAAATGATATGTTGAAAAGAAACATTTTAAAACTGATAAAATGTGTGTAATCTTACAAGATTAACTAGAATACACAAACACACAGTTGTGTATCATGACGTAGCATATTAAAATTAAATACTGCTTTTCCTAAAGGCAGGCTCACTAGTAGTTTTAATAAGCAAAATTTTGATCCTATGAAATGTTTTCTTGTATCCTTCTTTGCCAGCGATTTCTAATGTCTTACTCTAATTATGTTCTTCCATTACAAAGTGTAAATGAATTATAAAATAAATATAATGCTAAACATTATTGATAGTAAAGGAGAATTGGGAATCTGGGGAGATAATTCAGTTGGTGCAGTACTTTGACCTGCAGCATAAAGACATGAGCTCACTCCCCAGAATACATAAAATGCCAACTGAGGTACTGAAAGTATATAATCCCAGTGCAACCGCAGGGCAGTACCTGGACAAAGAGGGACAAGAAGTCTCTCTGGCCACCTAGGTTAATTTTTGTGGTTCAGGACAATCTGAGACTCCATCTCACAGGATGTGGATAGCATTTTTTTTTAATTTTTATTTAAATTTTTTAGTGTCTTTTTTATGTGCATTTTTTATTTATTATTATTATTATTAATTACATTTTATTCATTTTGTATCCCCCCATAAGCCCCTCCCTCCTCCCCTCCCGATCCCACCTTACCTCCCCTTTCTGCATGCATGCTCCTCCCCACGTCCACAGATAGGGGAGGTCCTCCTCTCCTTCCTTCTGATCTTAGTCTATCATATCACATCAGGAGTGGCTGCATTGTCATCTTCTGTGGCCTGGTAAGGCTGCTCCCCCCTCAAGGGGAGGTGATCAAAGAGCAGGCCAATCATTTTATGTCAGAGGCAGTCCCTCTTCCCATCACTATGTAAGCCACTTGGACAATAAACTGCCATCGACTACATCTGTGCAGGGGTTCTTGGTTATCTCCATGAATAGTCCTTGGTTGGTGTATGAGTCTCTAGGAAGTTCCCTGTGTTCAAATTTTCTTGTTCTGTTGCTCTCCTTGTGGAGAGCCTGTCCTCTCCAGCTCTTGCTATTTCCCACTTACATAAAATTCCATTCACTCTGCCTGCCAGTTGGCCATCAGGCTCAGCATCTGCTTTGATAGTCTGCAGGGCAGAGGCTTTCAGATGCCCTCTGTGGCAGGTTCCTAGGTTGTTTCCTGTTTTCTTCTTCTGGCTTTCAGAGGCTCTCTGTAGCAGGTTCCTAGGTTGTTTCCTGTTTTCTTCTTCTTCTGATGTCCATCCTCTTTGCCTTTCAGGATGGGGATTGAGCATTTTAGTTAGGGTCCTCTCTTTTGCTTAGTTTGTTTAGATGTATCCATTTTAGTGGGTTTATCCTATGTTGTATGTTTATATGAGTGAGTATATACTGTGTGTGTCTTTTTGCTTCTGGGACAACTCACTCAGGATGATCCTTTCCAGGTCCCACCATTTACCTGCAAATTTCATGATTTCCTTATTTTTCATTGCTGAGTAATACTCCCTTGTGTAGATGTACCACAATTTCTGCATCCATTCTTCAGTTGGGAATCTGGGCTGTTTCCAGCTTCTGGCTATTACAAATAAAGCAGCTACAAACATGGTTGAGCAAATGTCCTTTTTGTGTACTTGAGCCTCTTTTGGATATATGCCCAGGAGTGGCTGGATCTTGAGGAAGCACTATTCCTAGTTGTCTGAGAAAGCACCAGATTGATTTCCAGAGTGGTTGTACACGTTTACATTCCCACCAGCAGTGGAGGAGGGTTCCCCTTTTACCACAACCTCTCCAGCATGTGTTGTCACTTGAGTTTTTGATCTTGGCCATTCTCATGGGTGTAAGGTGAAATCTCAGGGTTGTTTTGATTTGCATTTCCCTAATGGCTGATGAGGTTGAGCATTTCTTTAAGTGCTTCTCTGCCATTCGGTATTCCTCTACAGAGAATTCTCTGTTTAGCTCTGTTCCCCATTTTTTCAGTGGATTACTTGGTTTGCTGCTTTTCAGTTTCTTTAGTTCTTTATATATACTGGATATTAGTCCTGTGTCAGATAAAGGGTTGGTGATGATTCTTTTCCAATCTGTAGGCAGTCACTTTGTTTTGATGACTGTGTCCTTTGCTTTACAGAAGCTTTTCAGTTTCAGGAGGTCCCATTTATTGATTGTTGCTCTCAGAGCCTGTGATGTTGGTGTTCTGTTCAGGAAGTTCTTTCCTGTACCAATGAGTTCTAGGGTATTCCCCACTTTTTTTCTAGCCGATTTAATGTGTCTTGTTTTATATTGAGGTCTTTGATCCACTTGGACTTCAGTTTTGTGCAGGGTGATAAGTATGGATCTATTTTCATTTTTCTACATGTAGACTTCCAGTTAGACCAGCACCATTTGTTGAAGATGCTATCTTTTCTCCATTGTATGGTTTTGGCACCTTTTTCAAAAATCAGGTGTCCATAAGTGTGTGGGTTTATTTCTGGGTCTTCTGTTCGCTTCCATTGATCCACCATTCTGTTTCTATGCCAGTACCATGCAGTTTTTATAACTGTTGTTCTATAGTACAGCTTGAGATCAGGGATGGAGATACCTCCAGAAGATCTTTTATTGTAGAGGATTGTTTTAGCAATTCTTGGTTTCTTGTTATTCCATATGAAGTTGAGAACTTTTCTTTCCAGGTATGTAAAGAATTGTGTTGGTACTTTGATGGGAATTGCATTGAATCTGTAGATTGCTTTTGGTAAGATGGCCATTTTTACTATGTTAATCTTCCCAAGCCATGAGCATGGGAGATCTTTCCATCTTCTCATATCTTCTTCTAATTCTTTCTTCAGAGACTTGAAATTTTTTTCATACAAGTCTTTGACTTGCTTGGTTAGGGTTACACCAAGGTACTTTATATCATTTTTGGCTATTGTGAAGGGTGTTGTTTCCCTAATTTCTTTCTCAGCCCTTTTGTTTTTTGTATACAGGAGTGATACTGATTTTTTTAAGTTAATTTTGTATCCGGCCACTTTGGTGAAGGTGTTTATCAGCTGTAGGAGTTCCCTGGTAGAGTTTTTGGGGTCACTCATGTATACAATCATATCATCTGCAAATAGTGATAATTTGACTTCTTCTTTTCCAGTCTGTATCCCCTTGATCTCCGTCAACTGTCTTATTGTTCTAGCAAGGACTTCCAGCACTATGTTGAAGAGATATGGGGAGAGTGGGCAGCCTTGTCTTGTCCCTGATTTCAGTGGGATTGCTTTAAGTTTCTCTCCGTTTAGTTTGATGTTGGCTATAGGCTTGCTGTATATCACCTTTACTATGTTTAGATATGTGCCTTGTATCCCTGATCTCTCCAAGACTTCAAACATGAATGGATGTTGAATTTTGTCAAATGCTTTTTCAGCATCTAGGGAGATTATCATGTGTTTTTTTTCTTTCAGTTCGTTAATATGGTGGATCACATAATTTTTATTTAATATTATTTGTTATACTTTATTCACTTTGTATCCCAGTTGTAGACCCCTTCCCCATCTCTTCCCAACCTCACCCTCCCTCGCTCTTCTGCTCCTATGCCCCTGAATAGCATTCTTAAGAATGTTAACCTAGAGCATCTTCTACCCTCCTCATGTATAAATGTTTACACATGTAAACATACACACATGCATGCACACACCCACACCCACACAGCGGGATAAAACAGGAAAGTGAATGAAAATTGCTTTGAAATTACCAAGGACATTCTTATTTTAGTTCCAGCTAGACTTCTTTTCATGAGTGGGAAAATGAGAAGAGACCCTAGAAACTAAACGCACTTTAATTACTTCTGATTAAAATCCTTTGCCTCTTCTTGTAATTGGTTGAAAAAAAAACATCACCTTCATAAACAGATGACACTGCAAGCTCTGTGGTGGTTTGAATGAGAAATGCTCCCCATAAGCATATGAACTATTCATCAAATATTTGAAGAACTGGTAAAGTTGGTAGCACTGTTTGGGGAAGATAAGAAGGAATCTCCCACTGTTCCTACTGGAGATGAGGTCTGAGGTTTGATTGCCTTGTCTCACTTTTTATTTTTCCAGCCTGAGTTTGTGGTCTAGGACATGGTCAGCCAGCATACTCTTTCTGGAGCCATCCCTGCCACTGTTGCCATGTCTCCCCACTTTGTGAACTCTATAACTCCGGAACCTTATGACTAAGTGAACTTATCTTGATCATGGTATTTCATCATAACAATATTAAAGGAGTTAACACAGACTGAAATTGGAGGAGATATTTACATAGTAAACTTTGAACAGTTCAAACTCACCCTAGGTATAGCTTAAATAAAAAATAGATGTGTTCCAAACCAAGGATATCTGTCTCATTTATTAAGCTTCATGCTCTCCATATGGCCTTTCAAGAGGTAAACTGTTTACACTCATTGCATTTAATGGTTCTCTATCAGAGAAGCTGCATAACATTCCACTCTTTTCAATTTAAAGGGGCAACAAATTACTATTGGAAGGCTTATCAGTTTTCTCTGTTTGGTCTTCTTGATCCTTCTCATATAAGATATTAAAATCCTCTCAACAACTTCTCATACCTTTGTCTCTGCCTATCACTGACTCTGATTTTACCTCCACTGTTTGTCATGTTATTGCTGAGTTTCTTTGAAAAGTGAAATGAGTTCTCATGAATTGTGTATATCAGAAGTAGGCAGGAGAAGCTGAGGGGAGTGGATGCCATACTAATTCACATTTCACTTTCATTCAATTCATTTCTATAAATCAGGTCATAGAACAGTAGTCAAGCAGCATTCTCCAAATTGGGTTATTTACTGTAATAGTTCTGCTGATGTCTCTGTAAGTCAGGATGGTTAAGGAATTGAATTTCATATCTGAAGTGAGATGGTTCTGTTTTCACACTAAAGGAGAAACTGTTTTCTTTCTATGATTCCCCATATGTGTCAGGTTCTAGTTTACCTTTTCAAGTTAATGTTACATGCTGAATAATATTAGTGCAGCAACTTAATATAACAATACAATAGAGAGCAGAAAATTCACTTATACTATTGAAGATACACAGAAAAAAGCACTACTGTCCAAAGTAAAACTTATCTAGTAAGTCTAAACCTCAATTCTTTAATATTGCTAGAAGCACATAAAATGAAAATAGTTACTTTTAAAACAAAACATAATCCAAACAATATGTATACAGAACAAAGAAAAAATACTAAAAGCTGCAATGGAAAAAGGCCAACTAACATAATGTCAAACCCATCAGAATCACACCTGACTTCTCAACAGACTATGAAAGCCAGAAGGGCCAAGACAGATATCATGTAGACCGTAAGAGAACGCAGATGTCAGCCTAGTGTACTATACCCAGCAAAACTCTTAGTTTTCTCATAGACAGAGAAAACAAGATATTCAATGACAAAAACAAATATCAACAATACCTACATACAAATTTAGCATTACAGACGATACTGAAAGGAATACTACAACCCAAACTAACTACTTTTAAGAAAACACAGGAAATAAATAACCTCACTATAGCAAAACAAAAAGTAGCCAAGCACACAAACATACTAGCATAGCCAACATCATTATCAAAGGATCTAATAGCCACTGGTCATTAATCTCTCTCAATATCAATGGACTCAATTCTCCAATAAAAAGACACAGATAAACAGAATGGTTGCATAAACAAGACCCAACAATCTGTTGCATACAAGAAACACACCTAAGTCACAAAGATAGACATTACCTGAGAGTAAAGGGCTGGAAGATGGTTTTCCAAGTGAATGGACCCAAGAAGCAAATAGGAGTACCCATTCTAATATCTACTAAAACAGATTTTTGATGAAAATTAATCAAAAGAGATGGGGAAGGTCATTTCATACTCATCAAAGGAAAACTCCACCAAGAAGACACCACAGTTCTGAACATCTATGGCCCAAATACCAGAACACCCACAGTTGTTAAAGAAAGATTAATAAAACTAAAACCACACATAGATCCCTATTCATTAATAGTGGGAGACTTCAACATTGCACTCTCAACAAAGGACAGGTCAAGAAAACAGAAATGAAACAAAGAAACAATAACTCTAACAGAGGTCATGAATCAAATGGACCTAACAGACATCTACAGAATCTTTCTTCCCAACTGAAAAGAATTTACCTTCTTCTCAACACCTCATGGAAACTTCTCCAAAATAGACCATATAGTTGGTCAGAAAGCAAGCCTCAACACATAAAAGAAGATTGAAATAATCCCTTGTATCCTCTCTGATCACCATAAACTGAAGCTGGACCTCAAATATAGAAATAGCAAAAAGCCTACACACACATGGAAATTGAACAACTTGCTACTAAATGACAGCTGGGTCAAGGAAGAAATAAAGAAAGAAATTAAAGTCTTCCTAGAATTCAATGAAAATGAAGGCACAACATACCCAAACTTATGGGACACAATGAAAGCAGTGCTAAAGGAAAGTTTATAGCTCTAAGTGCCTTCAAGAAGACACCTATTAGAATGGCTAAGGTCAAAAACTCAAGTGACAACACATGCTGGAGAGGTTGTGGAGAAAGGGGAACCCTCCTCCACTGCTGGTGGGAATGTACACTTGTACAACCACTCTGGAAATCAGTCTGGTGCTTTCAAAGTAAACAAGGAATAACACTTCCTCAAGATCCAGCTATTCCACTCCTAGGCATAGATCCAAAAGATGCTCAAGTACACAATAAGGACATTTGCTCAACCGTGTTTGTACCAGCTTTATTTGTAATAGTCAGAAGCTGGAAACAACCCAGATGCCCCTCAACTGAGGAATGAATATGTGGTACATCTACAAAATGGAATATTACTCAGCAATAAAAACAACAACAACAACAAGGAAATCATGAAATTTGTAGGTAAATGGTTGGAACTAGAAAAGATTATTCTGAGTGAGGTATCCCAGAAGCAGAAAGACACATCAGTATACACTCATTCATATGTGGATATTAGACAAATAATATAGGATACACCTACTAAAATCTAAAGAAACTAATCAAGAAGTAGGTCTCTGGCTAAATTCTCAAACCCCATTCAGAAAGCAAAGAGGATGGACATCAGAAGAAAGAGAAAACAGGGAAAAGTACAGAAGCCTGCCACAGAGGGCCTCTGAAATGTTCTACCCTGCAGGGTATCAAAGCAGATGCTGAGACTTATGGCCAATGTTAGGGCAGAGTGCAGGGAATTTCATGAAAGAAGCAGGAAACAATAAGACCTGGAGAGGATAGGAGCTCCACAAGGAGAGCAATAGAACCAAAAACCTGGGCGCAGGGGTCTTTTCTGAGACTGATACTCCAGCCAAAGACCATTGATGGAGATAGACTAGAACCCTTGCACAGATATTGCTCATGGCATTTCAGTGTCCAAGTGGTTTCCATAGTAATGGGAACAGGGACTGTCTCTGACATGAACTGATTGGCCTGCTCTTAGATCACCTCCCCCTGAAGGGGCAGCAACCTTACCAGGCCACAGAGGAAGACAGTGCAACCACTCTTGATGAGACCTGACAGACTAGGATCAGAAGGGAAGAGAGGTAGACTTCCCCTATCAGTGGACTTGGGGAGGGGCATGTGTGGAAAAGGGGAATTGAGGGTGGGATTGGGAGGGGAGGAGGGAGGGGTCCAGGAGGGGATACAAAGGGAATAAAGAGTAATTAATAAAAATGAAAATGAAAAAATAAAACATATATATTATTATATCTTATTAGATGATGATGTCTGAGATATTCCATTGAGGTTAAAAAATACTAACTATTGCTCTAAGGAATTCAAAATATCTTCAATAAATAATTTTAAACATAAGTGTTTGTTTCATTCATGTGTTTATCTAACTACAGTTAAAACTTGTAATAATATTCTCTAGCTTAAATACCCCCACTTGGAATGCTCTAGAAGTCATTGCCACAACAAAAGACTTCCTGAATATGACACCATTAGCAGAAGCACTAAAAATGACAAATAGCCAATGAGATATAGCAAAACTGAAAAGTTTCTTTATGGCAAAGAACAGTGTCATTTGGACAAAGTGTCAGCCTATATAATGCAAGCTGATTTTACCACCTACACACCTGAAAGAGAACTAAGATTCAAAATATATAAAGAACTCAGAAAACCAGATGTCAAGAAAACAAACAACACAGTAAAAAATGGTGTATAGATCTAAATAGAGAATTCTTGAAAGAGGAAAAAATGGGTGAGAAGCATTAAAGAAATTTCTTTTTATACTCAATTACTGGCTCTTTGATCACCTGGGCTACAGCTGGGATACAAAATGAATAAACTGTAATTAATAAAACAGTCAATAAGTTAAAAATGTTCTACATTCTTAGTCATCATGGAGATGAAATCAAAATTGTTTGATATTTTATCATACACATGTCAGAATGACTAAGACCAATAAAATATGCCAGTAAGAATGTGGAGTAACAAAAGAGTTTTCCTTTGCTGGTGGGTGTGAAAAATTTTACAGCAACTACATAAGTCAGAGTAGTAGTTCCCCAGGAAGGGGGTAATAAATCTAATGCAAGATCCAGCTATATCGATCCTAAACATATACACAAATGATGTTTCATCCTACTACAAAGACCCTTGCTCAACAATGTTTATTGTTGTTCTGTTTTAATATGCAGAAATTGGAAACAACCTAGATTCCATCAATGAATGAATAGATAAAATGTGTATTTTCACAATGGAATATTACCTAGATGTTAAAAAATAAATCATTAAATGTGTAGGTTAATTGATGTATCTAGAATAAATAATCATCCTAAGGTAGGTAGTTCAGAACCAGAAAGACAAATTGTGATATATATTTTACTTATTTGTGGATGTTAGCTGTTAAGTAATTTATAAGCAAGTTTTACAATCCATATAAAATCAGTGGTTAGGTATAGAGCAAATGTTGCTAGGAAGGAAAAATAGTTTTGGTTGGGTCAGGTAGGCTGGAACAGAAAGAGCAAATAAGGAGCGGTGAAGATAAGGAAAGATTGCTAAAACTAGGAGTCATTTGATGGATTGTATGAAAAACAAACAGTAGAAAAATTTTAAAACACACACACACATACATATATGATATTTATCTAAATGTAATTGACATTTAGATATCTGCAGGGGAGGCAGAGCTCCAACTGGTCATCACTTATCACCAAATGAAGCTTCCAGTATGTGGACTGGGTTACATCTAATTGAGTTCTTGGTCTAAGGGGTCCAATGGAAACCCACTTACAGCCCTAGCCTTTGTCAAGGCCATTGTGTGCTCTCCATAAACTGAAAGTAAGACACTATTGCTGAAGACAATGTGTACACAACTCATTGAACATGGAATAATAGAACAAGTGCCTACCTAGAGCCTTTACTCCTATGTACTAAAGTTCATGGTGCTAGAATGTACTCGACATGCTACCAAAAGAGAAAGGTAAACAGCAAACTAGCTACAAACCTTTCCAGCTATAACTGTGAACTGCTTGCAAGATAGACTGGTGCAAAAATGACACAAAACTTGTGGAAGTAAGTTTCGGATTGATTTATGGCCCACTGTAGGAGATGGAACCCAACCATGCTTCAGAGGCTGAAGGTCTAGAGATTAGATGGGACAGGAATCTCAGGAAAACCCAAATACTAATGTTCTCCTAAAGGAATTTAGCAGTAGAATGACTCTTAACAGCATTCTGCTGGTAGTTATAGATGCATGCCTTGCTCAACTATCATCAGAGAAGCTTCTTCCTATAGCAGATAGAATTAAACACATACATCCACAGCCAGACAATGTGTAAACTGTGAGAGACTTTGGAACATTCAGTCCTAAATAGGATGTTTTCATCAAATTTTTTCTGTCAGGACTCACAGAACATTGTATAAGAGAATGTGGAAAGCATGTAAGAACTAAATGGAATGGAAACAAAGAAAACAAGGCCCTCTAAAGCAGCGTGATAAGCTCATAGAGTTTATAGGAACATGCATGGGAAACAAAGCCTTCTGAACTCAGCTGGATCTACTCACATAGTAACTCTCCGAGACTGTCAACATTCACAGAGCCTGAATGGGTCTGAACCAGGTAGATCTTAACCCATAAGCTAGCTCCAATTGATGAATATTTGCAAATGAAAGAATAAGGTCCTCCCTCAAAGAGGAAACAAACAACTCTTTCAGATAATGCCCATGTTCAGCAGTAGATGGCCAACACAAATCAAGTTCAACCACATCTTTCAAGGTCTTTGTCTAATGTTTACCTAGGGCTTTTTTTTTTTAAATATATGTATTATGGTGGCTTCTAGTTTTGCCATTTTATAGACTTTCTTTTTAAATTAAATTTATTTATTTTTATATTTTTTATAATTTATTCACTTTGTATCCCAGCTGTAGCCCCTTCCCTCATCCCCTCCCAATCCTGCCCTCCCTCATCTCCTCCCATGCCCCATCCCAAGTCCAGTGGTAGAGGAGGTCCTCCTCCCCTTCCATCTGACCCTAGCCTATCAGGTATCATTAGGACTTGCTGCATTCTCTTCCTCTGTGGCCTGAAAAGGCTGCATCCATCCCCCTGAGGTGGGGGGAGGTGATCAAAGAGCAGGCTGATCAGTTCATGTCAGAGACAGTCCCTGTTCCCATTACTATGGAACCCACTTGAGACTGAGCTGCCATGGGCTACATCTGTGCAGGGTTCTAGGTTATCTCCAAGCATGGTCCTTGGTTGCAGTTTCAGTCTCAGAAAAGACCCCTGGGCCCAGATTTGTTGGTTCTGTTGCTCTCCTTGTATAGCTCCTATCCCCTCCAGGTCTTCTCTCTCCCCCTTCTTTCGTAAGATTCTCTGCACACTGCCCAAAGTTTGTTTATGAATCTCACCTAAAGAAAGGTCATCAAGAAGGAGGACACTGGAAAAGATGCTCGGTCCTCATTCAAAATGGCAAATGGGAGAGACATCAGAAGAGGGAGAAAATGGCGAACAGGACAGGAGCCTACCACAGAGGGCCACTGAAAGACTACACAGCAGGGTATTGAAGCAGATGCTGAGACTCCCAGCCATACTTTGGGCAGAGTGCAGGGAATTTTTTGGGATTCCTGTGTGAACATGTGTGTCAGAGTCTATACATGTGTGTTTTGCTTTTCTTTGGCTCCTTTTCTTATGCTTGTTTGTTTTTGTTATTTCAGTTTATTTTCTTTTCTTTCATTCTTCTTAAATTTTTATTTAGTTTTTTCATTTTTCTTATTTTTACATTAATTTTTTTCTTTTTTAATATTTATTTATTTATTTATTGTAATTTATTCACTTTGTATTCTGGCTGTAGCCCCTCCATATCCTGCCAGTCCCATCCATGCTACTCCTTCTCTCCCTATGTGCCTTCCCTGGTCCATTGATAAAGGAGGACCTCCTCCCCTTCCATCTGACCCTAGCCTATTGGTCCTTGATTGGAGTATCAAACTCTGCTGGTCCCCATGATCCAAGGTTTTTTTTTTTTTTTTTCTCTGTCTCCTTGTGGAGTTCCTGTCCTCTCTGTGTCTTTCTATCCTTCTGGCACTCTACCCAAAGTTTGGCTATGAGTGTCAGTATCTCCTCAATACCCTGGTCTGTAGAGGCTTTCAGAGGTCCTCTTGGAAGGTTCCTGTCCTGTTCCTTGTCTTCTCGTACTTCTGACGTCTATCCCGTTTGTCCTTCTGAATGAGGACAAACATTAAGCATCTTTCCTAGGGTTCTCTAAAAGATATTCACACCAGACCACTACCTGTGGAGTGAATACCTTCTTTTATTTAACTGCTAAGGTGCCAATTGCTTTTCTTTTTTAAATATTTTTATAAATTACAGAATATTCACTTTGTAGCCCCTTCCTTCACTCCCTACCCTCACCCCCTCATCTCCTTCCATGCTCCTTCCCAAGTCTACTGATAAGGAAATACTCCTTCCCTTCCCTTGACCCTAGCCTATCAGGACTGGTTGCATTGTCTTCCTCTGTGGCCTGGTAAGGCTGCTCCCCCATCAGGGGGAGGACAAAGAGCCAGTCAATTTATTTTCTAAGGAGAGATAGAAAAGTGTGAATCTGGATGAGAGGGGAGGCAGAGAAGGACTGGGTGGAGCTGCAGGAGGAGAAACTGATCAGAATATACTGTATGAAAAACTCCATTGTTTCTTAAAACTCATCTGCATTAATAATGGAATATTTTCTTCCATAATATCCTACCTTTCTTTTCCTTACTGTCCTTGTTATTTGCTTT
Organism: Meriones unguiculatus; assembly: GCF_030254825.1. Taxonomy (NCBI): domain Eukaryota; kingdom Metazoa; phylum Chordata; class Mammalia; order Rodentia; family Muridae; genus Meriones; species Meriones unguiculatus. The sequence continues at coordinate 8,731,323 of NC_083367.1, forward strand.
TTTTCTGTGTTTTCTTATGGTGTACACTAGTGCCTCATGTGTTTGCTTGTTCTGGACTACTTACTTGATCAACAAAACAGACAATTTTAAGAAAGAAAAGTATTTGCAATAAAAGGAAAACCTCCCTCCTCAATTAATATCTGCTATTGCATGAAATCCCAATGAATACGAAGTTCCTAATTCCTAGTCTAACCTTCATTGAACTAGTTCCATACTCCTCTAAATCTTACTCGTGTTTTTCTTATGAACTTGTTCTCTTATACAAGGTGTTGCAGTCCTTGCTGCCTCATACTCTCAGTTTTGGTTTCCATGTGCAATTCTTGTTTTAATTATGTCCACCTTTGATACTAAAAGAAAGCATGTGACTCATAATCACTTCCTTAGTCAAGTCCTTAGTTATGTAGTTATGATAAATGTTTTTATTTTCTTTGAACTTTGTTAGGTCTGAATTCAGCTTTCTTTGAGTTGAATTCTCATAACAAGCATTGGAGATTAAAAACCACTGCACAATGAGTAGCACAGGGGACCAAATGTTTTTCCTAGGTTTGCAGTAGGCATCTGATAGTGTCTGTCAATAACTAAATTCTTAAGCAACAATGCTACTGAGGCATGGCCTAGAGACTAATACAGGTCTTCAGGGATTATGATTATTAGATTATATGATTATATGTTACAAAGGTTCAATTTTTCATTAAATGTTCATAATATAGAATGCAAATATATTCAACTACTGGAATGATGAATTTGATAATCTTTATTACTTTCTGCCTTAGAAATTTTGTGAAGTTTGTGATTTATTGGACCAAATAAGATCAAATAAGATATTCTTTAGAATATCAACAGGAAATTTTTGTTTTAATTTAATTTACTTAACTTATTTTATTTATTTACTTATTTACTTTCTCATTAATATTTATTTATTCATTTGAGACTATGTCTCACGTAGCTCAGGTTGGCCTTGAACTCTCTAGACAGGAAAAAAAAAAAAAAAAGAATGGAACTCCTGGTCCTTCTACCTCTTCTTTCCAAGTTTTGGATTACAAGCACAGGCCACCACAACTGGCCATAGTTACATTTTATAGTGGGCAAGATATTTGAATATACAGCTAGTATTTTTGTAACCATAAACATAAAACATAGATAAAATGCTCAGAACCAGATGAGAATTTAATATGTTTAAATAGTACTTTATTTTATTTCTTTTTGAGACACTGTCTCTTGTAGCCCAGGCTGGCTTTAAACAAGCTACATAGCAAACAATAACTGTAAATTTCTGATTCTTCAGCTCATACTCTCCGAGTGCTGAGATTTCAGGGATATACTATTATGCCTGGTTCCTAAGGTGCTGGTGATAAAACCAGGTGCTTTCACAGGGCGAAAACTCCACTTAACTGAGCTACCTCCGCAACTATCATATTTGTAATGTATGAGGTTCACAAATTTAAGAGCAAATTCCCTTGTTGTACTTAATTTTAAAAAGCATTCATTAAACTCTGAATCTAGAAAAACTGTAAGAAATTTCCTTGAGCTTTGTCCTACTGCTCTTACATTAGTTCAGCATTATAGCTCTTGTGGTGTAATTACTTCCTTCAGTGAAAATAGAAGCAGAATCTAAAGAATGTACTTTCCTGAAAGACCTATATAGAAGCTCATTGCATATTAAAGGCAGTATTATTTGTGAATATTTTTGTTGTAGATTTCTTTTTTCACTGTCTTCATGGACCTAGTGTTATTGTAAATCTAATGGAAACTTAAAACCCAGTTTTAGAAAAATATTAACTTGGATCTGAAATTGTTTTGAAGTTTACATTTATATTCACTAATTTTCCTCTAGATTATCTAGCATTTCTATTAAAATGCAACTTGTTTTATTTTGATGTGTATTGTTATGATGATTTTGGTAAATGTTTTTAACCTGGATTATTCTGTGACATGTTTATCTTATTCAATTATCAGAGGCACAACCTCCAGGTCAGAGTGATTGCTGTGGTCTTTTCTTTTTATAGATATTATAAAGAATCTCAGAAGTCATAGAGCAGTGTCTTTATACACTCTTCTTGTTTAGAGTACTAAGGCCCTTCTGACCACAGATCACCAAGGAAACCATGAATGTTAACGATGCAGGATTGCCTTTTTGAAGGAAAGGACATATAACCCATATTTCTATCCAGAACCCTGGCAATGGGGTCCTGGTGATCTGTGATATCTGCTGGGTCAGACCATCATAACCTCCAACAACCACTACCAGAGGTGTCTGGTCATTTAAGTGGCCCTTACATTATTTGTATAGCCAGGGGTCCTACACAGCTATCACAAACCTGAACTAGAGAAGGCTAATAGCCAAAACAGTCTCTAGACTATCTAAATACTACACTCTATCATACAGCACTAGTATGACAGAGACTCTAGACCTGTAAACTAATACAGGTATCTCTATCTCTAGAATCCATGTTTTTCTGGGAGAAGTGTACTTTTAGTTAATTTCCTATCCAGTTTTCCTCCTTGTATACCTAGGATTGTAGTACACCAGGAAACTCCACACCCACCTAAATTGTTCTGTATTTATTGTTATGGAAATAATCTGCCTGGCATCACACTACCAAAGTTTGATTCAGCCCAACTAAATTGCTTATATAAGTTGCTTATAGAGACCCCACATCTTCCCATGTGGTAAGGAGGCATCAAGATTCACATGAGTGACAATTCTGGGAGAAAGACAAGAGCAGTACATAAGAACTCTGAAGTGGTACCTTTCCTTCAGCTCGGTGCTGCCTTTGGAAATAGCTCCCTTATTACAGAAAATTTGGTTTCATTGACTTTCATCAAAACCTTTTATATTGAAAACCTTTTGCTCTTTCTGTCTACATAAGTGACCCACACTTCCTGGGTATTTACTTATGCTGAGAATAAACACCCAATTTTCTTTGTGTCTAAACCTGTTCTTTTTAAATTGGCTAAGAATACTGGTGTAGCTCATTTTACAAAATCAAGTAATGAGCAAGATAATATAGGACTGAATAAAAAAAACAGCTCTGTAAATGTATACATGTATGAACTTGCATCTCTTCCCTTCTTTCTTTGCTATGAGACATTTCATCTATACATAGAACCTATATGGAGAAGAAATGAGATCATCAGAGATGTCATTTGCCCTCAACATACAATACAGAAAATGTAAAATAAGTTATCTTTACAAAAGTCCTTTGGATTTTACAAAGACCATATAGAAACTAAGAAGTGTTTGGCATCTGGTAGTAGTGTCTGTGAGAATGATGTCCATTTACTACCACCTGAGATACTTTCTAAGTTGACAGCCTGAAGTAGCCAGGAAAGAGGGAACAAACCCAAATGATCCGTGATATGATTAGGCTCCTCTGCCTGTTTTCTCCAAATCAGATATGTCTGCACAGAGTAATGTAAATTAAAGAAAATTTGAAAAAAAATTGAAGTACTAATTATGAAGAAAATCTAGAAGCATCTTATTGGATTATATTTTAGATACATATCAGATTATTCTGTTATGAAGAAAATTTGAGCTTAGACACTTTGTATTGACATTATTTACTCATATTTTCCCAGAGACAAATCAATTAAAGAAAAGTGAATTAAGTAACTAATATTTTCTATGAGTTCAATATTGGAACTGTACTTCAGTTTTTTTAATTGCATGCAATTCCATTATTTATTATTTATAGGCTTTTTATATCTTATAACAATGTTTAAATTGATGTAAAGGTAATATTTTTACATAATTTTTCCCATCCTTCCAACCCAGCATAACCTTCCTCCTCAACATATCAAATTAGTGGGTTATTATTATTATTACATATATATGTGTGAATATATTCACATATTTATATATGAACAAATATAAAATTACAGTTTGTGGTCATTCAATGTTTCTCTTTTTTATGTTTTTAGTGATGACTGTTTGATATTGGAAAAAGCATTAGGAGCTCAACCCTGGAGAAGATTGATTACTCTTTCTAGGCATTGCTTAATTGTCTGTATCACTTAACCATGGGATAGGGCCTGGTGAGATTTTCTTCACCCCCTTTGGGACATATCAATTTATGGTGTCATCATACAGGTCCTATTTAAGCAATCAGTGTTTACTGTTTATGAGTGTTATAGCCTATTACACATAAAAGATACAGTTTTGAAACAAAATTCCTGATCTTCTGGCCCTTACATTTTTTTCTATCCCTGATCTTTTGTGTTCCCTGGGCCTTAGGTGTAATGGTTATATTGTTGTTGTTGTTGTTGTTTTAATTTTATTTTTTCTTATCAGTTACATTTTATTAACTCTGTACCCCAGCCGTGTCCCGATCCCTCATTCCCTCCCAGTCCCTCCCTCCCTCCCTCATCTCCACCGTGCCCCTTCCCAAATCCACTGATGGGGGGGACCTCCTCCCCATTCATCTGATCTTGTTTTATCAGGTATCTTCAGGACTGGCAGCAAAGCCCTCCTCTGTGGCCTAACAGGACTGCTCCTCCCTTGGGGGGTGGGGAGGTCAAAGAGCCAGTCATTGAGTTCCTGTTAGAAAAAGTCCTTGTTCCCCTCAATTTGGGAAAACAATTGGTTACTGAGCTACCACAGGCTACATGTGAGCGGAGGTTCTAGGTTATATCCATATATAAGTATCACTTGGGGGCTGCACACTCCAAGTCAGTGGTTCTCTACAGTTTGGTAAGCTGTGATTCTCTAGAATGCTGAAAAGAGAAGCTTGTGAATGAGAGGTGAGAGCACCGCTTACTTGGGGATGTGAAGGTAAGAATTTAAAATGGAGGTAGATATTATATTGGCTTAGGAAATTAACAGGAGCAGGTGCTTCTCAGATTCTGTGGGCTAACCATCCACAAGCACCTGGGCAGGTTTATAGTGCCAGGAAGGAATTCTCTCCTATTGTGTCCCTCCTTTTGTGTTCCCTCTCTTTAGACAGTTGTTAGTTGTTGCCAAGACAGAAGTGCCACTTTTGCATCAGTGAGGATATCCTGTCATTTTGGTATTTATTGTCCTTTTTAGACATAATGGCTGTATGAGACTTACTATAATTTTTTCCTTGGTAGTTTGCATGGCAATTTCCTATTTTATGAGAGTTAATACTCTGGAGGAGGCTTCTGGGTCATATCCAGTTGAATTTCTTTAAGTTCATAGTCTGAAGTACATGGTATCTTCAGCAATAGAATGTTACCTTCAAGTTCTGAGAGTCAATCAAGGGCAACAGCAATAGACTCTATTGTTTTGGAGTTCTCTTGGACTCCTCTAACCAACAAATCAAAGAAAAACTTATAATTTAGGGTACTGAGACTTTTTTAATAATATATTTTTATTTTTCATATTAATTACAGTTTATTCACTTTGTATTCCAGCAGTTGCCCCCTCTGTCGTCCCTCTAATCCCACCCTTCTTCCTGCTTTGCCTCCTATGCCCTCCCTAAGTCCAATGATAGGGGAAGACTTTTTCTTCTTCCATCTGATCCTAGCCTATCAGGTCTCACCAGGACTGGCTGCAATGTCCTCCTCTGTAGCCTGGCAAGGCTGCCACCCCATCATGGGGAAGTGGTCAAAGAGCCAGCCACTGAGTTCGTGTCAGAGACAGTCCCTGTTCCCATTATTAGGGAACCCACTTGGAGACTGAGCTGCCATGGGCTACATCTGAGCAGGGGTTCTAAGTTATAGCCCTGAGTTGTCCTTGGTTAGACTCTACCCAGCAGGGTATCAAAGCAGATGCTGAGGCTCATAACCAAACTTTGGGCAGAGTGCAGGGAATCTTATGAAAGAAGGGGGAGATAGTAAGACCTGGAGGAGACAGCAGCTCCACAAGGAGACGATCAGAACCAAAATATCTGGGCACAGGGGTCTTTTCTGAAACTGATACTCCAACCAAGGACCATTCATGGATATTGAGATTTTTGTTAGATAGAATTATGGCTTTTGGAAACATTACTTTTAGTGGCATAACTTTACATATATATGTATATATATTTAAGATATGTAATATATAATAATTTAAAATATTAAAATGTATTATAATATAAAATACATATCTTCTAAAATTATATATCCAATAAAAATTGTAAAAATATATTTATATAAGTATAAAACATAATATCCATATTTACAAATACATATGATTACTAAAATATTATGATTCCACATGCCTTCATCAAACCTTCTTAATGTCATTTATGCCTCCAACTCTCTCTCCCTGTGTATCCTCCATATTTCACTTTATTCTGAGGCCCCTGTTACATCACTCCTGTTTTCTCACTTTTCCATTCATAATGCCTGTATCCTGCCATTACTTTCTCTAGAACTCCCTCTCCCGTGGTAATTTTTCATTTATTTTTTTATTTTCCATGTTTCTACAGTTAATCCAGGTTATATATTCACACATGAAGGTATCCTTAAATTAGAGAGAACATGCCATGTTTGTCTTTCTAGGTCTAGAATACCATACGTAGTCCAAACTGAGTATGCTATTTCATTTCTCATTTTCTCCATTTACTTGAAAAGTTTGTGATTTCAGTGTTCTTTACAGCTGATTAATATTCCATTGCCTCAGTGTACCATATTTTCCATATATATTCATCAGCTGAAGGACATTCAGCCTGTTTACATTTCCTTGCTATTGTAAGCAGAAGAGCAATGAACCACAAGTATCCATGGGGCAGAGTGTGAAATACGTTTTCATATACCAGGAGGTTGTGTAGCTGAGTCATATAGGAATTTAATTTTAGCTCTTCGGGCATTCTTTATATTAATTTCTAGAGCCATGGTGAAATCTCACAAACTGCAAATAAGAGTCCCCCCCAACACACACACATACCTTCAAATTTGTTTGGAAGTTTTTGCTTAGTCATCATCATTCTGAATGGGGTAAGAAGAAATATCAGAGTTATTTTATTTGGAATTTACCTAATTGCTAAGAATGTTGAATACCTTTTTAGATAGTCCTTAGTATTTTTATTTCTCTTTTGAGAATTTTTTTATTTATTAATTTATATGTTTATGTGATTTGTATGTATGTATTTTTGGGTTCTAGAGAGAGGGTTTCTTTGGGTAGCCTTGGCTGCCCTGTACTGACTTTGTAAACCAGGATAGCCTGAAACTCACAGTGCTCCAAATACCTCTGCTCTTTGAGTGCTGAGATTACAGGTGCGCACCACTGTTCCTGGTTCCGTAGTCCATATTCAAATTGGATTATTTTCTTCACTTTTTGTTTTTAGTTATTTATATGTTTTGGATATTTTTCATATACCAAATCTATACCTGGTAAAAACTATCTACCACTCTTTGGCCTTCTTCTTTACTCAAATTACCATGTCCTTTGTCATATAGAAAGTTGTCTCATAATGTGCCAATGAGGTCAAGGTTCTTCCCCACTTTATTCTAACAGGTTTAGTGTGTTTGGTTTTATTTTGAGGTCTTTGATCGACTTTGACTTTACTTTTGTGTGGGGTGATAAATATGGATCTATTTTCATTTTTCTACAGGTAGACATCCAGTTAGATCAACATCATTTGTTGAAGATGCTATCTTTTTTCCATTGTATGGTTTTGGGCTGCTTTGTCAAAAATCAAATTTCAGTAGGTGTGTGGATTATTTCTGGGTCTTCAGTTAGATTCCATTGATCCTCCAGTCTGTTTCTTGCCAGTACCATGCTGTTTGTATTACTGTTACTCTATAGTACAGCCTGAGATTAGGGATGGAGATAGTGCCAGAAGACCTTTTATTGTACAGGGTTATTTTTAGATATTCTAGTTTTTTGTTTTGTTTTGTTTTGTTTTGCTGTTTCATATGAAACTGAGAATTGTTCTTTCAATGTCTGCAAATAAATGTGTTGGTAGTTGGATGGGAATTGCTTTTAATCTGTATATTGCTTTCAGTAGAATGGCGATTTTCACTATGTTAATCCTACCGGTGAACAATGGGAGGTCTTTCCATCTTCTGATATCTTCTTCAATTTCTTTCTTCGGAGACTTAAAGTTTTTTTTTTTTTTCCAACTGGTTTTTCACTTGCTTGGTTAGAGCCATAACAAGGTACTTTGTGCTATTTGTGGCTATGTGAAGGGTGTAGTTTCCCTAATTTCTTCAACAGCCCGCTTGTCTTTTGTATACAGGAGAGATTCTGTTTTTTGTTGGTTTTTTTAAATTAATTTTGCATTCAGTCACTTTGCTGAAGGTGTTCATCAGTCAAAGGAGTTCCCTGGTAGAATTTTGTGAGTCACTCATGTATACTATAATATCATCCGCAAATCATGATACTTTGAATTCTTTATTTCTGATTTATATCTTGATTTCCTTTAGGTGTCTTATTGCTCTAGCTATACTTCAAGTACTATGTTCAAGAGATAAGTATACAGTGGGCAGCTTTGCCTTGTCCATGATTTCAGTAGGATTGATTTAAGTTTCTCTCCCTTTAGATTCATTTTGACTGTTGGCTTGCTCTATATTACCTTTATTATATTAAGGTACATGCCTTGTACTCCTGATTTCTCTAAATCTTTAAACATGAATGGGGGGTGGATTTTTTTTTCAAATGCTTTTTCAACATCTGAGGAGATAATCATATGTTTTGTTTTCTTCTTTAGTTTGTTTATATGGATTACACCGATGGATTTAAGTATATTGAACTACTCCTGCATGCCTGGGATGAAGTCTAGTTGGTCATGGTGGATGAGATCTTTTATGTGCTCTTGGATTCAGTTTGCAAGTACTTTATTGAGTATTTTTGCATCAGTGTTCATAAGAGAGATAGTTATGAAGTTCTCTTCTTTTTGTTGGGTTGGCGTGTGGTTTGGGTATCAATGTGACTGTGACCTTATAGAATGAGGTCGGTAATGTTCCTTCCATTTCTGTTTTGTGGGATAGTTTGAAGAGAATCAGAGTTAGCTCTTTAAAGAACTGGTAGAATTATCCTCTGAAACCATCAGGCTCTGGGTTTTTTTTTTTTTCTTTTTTAGTTATTGTTTTGGATGAGAGATTTTAATGACTGATTCTATTTCCTTAGGGGATATAGGACTATTTAATTTATTTATATGATTTTGATTTAACTTTGTTAAATAGAATCTTAACAATGGACAATTTTAAAGAAAATTGTCCATTTCTTTTAGATTTTCATATTTTGTGGCATATAGGCTTTTGAAAGTAAAACATAATGATTGTTTGGATTTCTTCAGTGTCTGTTGTTATGTCTCCTTTTTCATTTCTGATTTTGTTGATTTGGATGGTGTCCCTCTGCTTTTAGTAAGTTTGGCTAAGCGTTTGTCTATCTTATTGATTTTCTCAAAGAACCAGCTCTTGCTTTCATTGATTTTTTGAATTTTTTTTTCTAATTTATTGATTTCAGCCCTGAGTTTGGTTATTTACAGCCGTCTACTCCTCTTGGTGTGTGTCTTCTTCTTCTTCTTCTTCTTCTTCTTCTTCTTCTTCTTCTTCTTCTTCTTCTTCTTCTCTTTCCCTTGGGCTTTCAGAGAGATGTTAGTTGGGGGTTATACTGGTTAGTAAAGTGGTAGTTGTAGGTTTTCCCTCACAATTGACAACTTCACTAGCTGTGGACAGTTCCCTGAATCCTGGCCCAGGCATTGTGTCTAGAGTCCAGTTAGAGAGCTGTTACTTACCACAAGCTATGCTCACTACTATTGTGTCGTTAGGGCTATTCTGCCATGGTGGTTGTTATGATTCATTTTTAAATAGGTATTCTCATACCTACAAAAAAAGGGTTATCCTCATGCCTCATTGAAACAAAAACAATAACAAAAGAAAAACTCAAAAACTTGTATTTATAACAGAGACCATTACCTAAAAGTATAATTAATAAAATGTAAAGTGGTATAGAGTCCAGTAGCAACTATGGTACCCAAAGCACAACTTCTGTAGTTAAGGCTCAGAGGTCTTTGTCAAAGAAAAAGGTGAAAGATTATAAGAGTAAGAGAAAGAGGGAATTTACTGTAAGAATGTATTTCTCAGGAATCTCAGAAAATATGTAAGTGCTTACTAACATGACTGTGTAAAAACAAGAACTGAACAACAACAATAATAGACATGCTACCACAAATTGAGGGCAAGGGAATCTCATGAGTCCTCAATCCTACATAAAAAACAAACAACGAAAACAAAGCTGTATAGACAACTAGGGAATACTGAGAAAGGAGAAAATAGCCTTCCAAAGGAAACAGCATACCAACTGTTATATAATACCAAGTGGTCAGAAAAGGGAGCATATATAATGGTAATAACATATAGACTTGGTAGAAAAAAAATATATATATATATATTAATATATGTACTTTTAATTTCATATGATATAATACACTACATAGGATTCCACTACATATCTTATATAAGTATATTATATAATATAGTATGATATATTCTCTCACCAATTCTTTATTGCTTCTAGTAGAAACTTCTCATTGCAAAATTAGGAGAACATTTAAAAAAGCCACAGCCAATCAAAAGGCCTAAAATGGAAATATCAAGGCATTTTTTCATGAAAGAAAGATGACTTCATTTCTCTGTTAAAAAATCTGGCTACCCCAGACAAAACGGCGGTCCCCAAAGCAAAGACTGGGTGTCCCTGGCAGGAGGAAACCCCCAGAAGAAGGGATCATTAGGTCTAACGCTCAGGACACCCAGCACCAAGAATTTTTGGATTCACGCAGACTCTAGGCTCTAGCTTTCTAATGCAGGCAGGAGTGCTGTGCTCAGCCACCATTACTGAGTATCCCTAGGGCACTGGGGCACACAGCTGCATCCTCAGACCTACAAAAGCCAGACAGCCATTACAGCAGCCCTCAGATACTGTGCCAAGGATCAACCAGTTAACCCTAGCTAGACTGACAAAACTGTGGGAATCCCTGGTCCTTCAAGAGGGCTGCACCCATAGCGTCTGGACCAGAACAGTGACTGCAGCCGACATCCCAGACAGGGACACACAGCTTCCTGTCCAGACTGAGGGACCCAGCCTCCAGACCACAGCGGCACCCCCAGGTGCCAACTCAACCTAGGTGCACATTCTCCAGGCCCAGAGCAGAGCACTCAGCCTCAGGCCCAGAGAATTGCTGGTCGCTCCTCTCACTTTCCCAGACAGAGCTGTGTGCCCCAGGATAACAGACTGAGTTTTCCTGTTGGGAGAAAACCCCACAGCTAGGGAACCAGCAGGTTCTTCAATAGGACTGTACCTGGAAAACTGTAACAACAGCAGCAGCTCACTAAATTTATAATGAGAAACCCAGCAGTGGGGCAGCTGTCTTGAAAACTTCTATGGGTAAGAGGAGAGCCCCCCCTGCCTAACAAAGACCACAGCTACCACTCAAGGCTATATACCTGAGATGAGCAGTGGCAATTCCTGAGAAACACTGGCTATGCAGTGACCATAACCAAAAAGCAGAGGAGGACTCCTTCAGGAAAAATCATCTTCAGGCCAAGGGGATTCTCCCTACCTCAGGGCTCCAGGAAGCACAGAAACTAACAGGCAACACCTAAAACAGTCCAATGGGTAGAGGTCAGCGTAAAAGCTCAACCAACAAAAGAGAAAGCAATATGGCATCTCCAGAACCCAGCCATCCAGGGGCGAACAGCCCTGGACAACCCAGCATAATAGAAAATCAAGAAGATGACCTTACATCTATGCTGATGAAAAGGATAATAGAGGAAACAAATAAAATACATAAAGAATTAGAGGAAGATAAAACCAAAGAGATCAAGGCTATCCGTAAAGAAATGCAGGAAGTTAAAGACAAGCAGATTATGGCCATCGTGAAAAAATACGGGAAGATGCAGCCAAACAGTTTGCAGCCTTCAGAGAAGAAATAATTAAATCACTGAAAGAAGTAAAAGAAACAGAGTTGAAGGAACTAAAAGAAAAAGAGGAAAATACAATCAGAAGGGTGAAGGAAGTAAACAAAACAAATCAAGACCTGAAGATAGAACTGGAAAAATTAAAGAAAACACAAATGGAGGAAATAATGGAGAGGAAAAATTTAGGGAAGAAAACAGGAACTACGGAGGTAAGCATAACCAACAGACTACAAGAGATGGAAGAAAGAATCTCAGGTGTAGAAGATACAATGGAAGAAATCGATGTATCTGTCAAAGACAATGTTAAATCTAAAAAATTCGTGCCACAGACCGTCCAAGAAATCCAAGACAATATGGAAAGAAAAAACCTAAGAATAATAGGTATAGAGGAAAAAGAAGTCTCCCTTCTCCAAGGCCCAGAAAATATTTTCAACAAAATCAATGAAGAAAATTTCCCCAAGTTAAAGGAGAGGCCAATAAGAATACATGAGGCCTACAGAACACCCAACAAAATTGACCAGAAAAGAAAATCCTCTTGCCACATAATAATCAAAACAGTAAGTATACAGAACAAAGAAAAAATACTAAAAGCTGCAAGGGAAAAAGGCCAAGTAACATAATGGCAAACCCATTAGAATCACACCTGACTTTTCAACAGAGACTATGAAAGCCAGAAGGGCCTGGATGGATATCATGCAGACCCTAAGAGAACACAGATGTCAGCCCAGGCTACTATAACCTGCAAAGCTATCAGTCCTCATAGATGGAGAAAATGAGATATTCACACACCAAAAAGGAGTAGACAGCTGAAAATAGTCAAACTCAGGTCTGAAATCAATCAATTAGAAACAAATAAAACAATTCAAAGAATCAATGAAACCAAGAGGTGGTTCTTTGAGAAAATCAAGAAGATTGACAAACCCTTAGACAAGCTAACTAAAAGGCAGAGAGAGACCACCCAAATCAACAAAATCAGAAATGAAAAGGGAGACATAACTACAGACACTGAGGAAATCCAAACAATCATTAGTTCAAAAGTCTATTTGCCACAAAATTTGAAAATCTAAATGAAATGGACAATTTTCTTGATCGATTTGACTTACCAAAGCTGAATTAGGACCAGGTAAATAAAAAAAAATAGTCCTATATCCCCCAAAGAAATAGAAGCAGTCATCAAAAGTCTCCCATCCAAAAAAAGCCCAGGATCAGATGGCTTCAGTGCAGAATTCTACCAGACCTTCAAATAAGAGCTAACTCCAATTCTTTTCAAACTATTCCACAAAATAGAAAAAGAAGGAACATTATCAAACTCATTCTATGAAGCCACAGTCACCTTGGTACCTAAACCTCACAAAGACTCAACAAAGAAAGAGAACTTCAGGGAAATCTCCCTTATGAACATTGATGCAAAAATACTCAACAAAATACTTGCAAACCGAATCCAAGAACACATCAAAGATATTATCCACTATGACAAAATAGGCTTCATCCTAGGTATGCAGGGGTGGTTCAATATACGGAAATCCATCAATGTGATCCACCATATTAACAAACTGAAAGAAAAAAACCACATGATAATCTCCCTAGATGCTGAAAAAGCATTTGAAAAAATTCAACATCCATTCATGTTTAAAGTCTTGGAGAGATCAGGGATACAAGGCACATATCTAAACATAGTAAAGGTGATATACAGAAAGCCTATAGCCAACATCAAAATGAACGGAGAGAAACTTAAAGCAATCCCACTGAAATCAGGGACAAGACAAGGCTGCCCACTCTCTCCATATCTCTTCAACATAGTGCTGGAAGTCCTTGCTAGAGCAATAAGACAGTTGAAGGAGATCAAGGGGATACAAATTGGAAAGGAAGAAGTTAAATTATCAGTATTTGCAGATGATATGATTGTATACATGAGTGACCCCAAAAACTCTACCAGGGAACACCTACAGCTGATAAACACCTTCAGCAAAGTGGCTGGATACAAAATTAACTCAAAAAAAATCAGTAGCACTACTGTATACAAAAGACAAAATGGCTGAGAAAGAAATTAGAGAAAGAACACTCTTCACAATAGCCACAAATGACATAAAGTACCTTGGTGTAACCCTAACCAAGCAAGTCAAAGACTTGTATGAAAAAAATTTCAAGTCTCTGAAAAAAGAATTAGAAGAAGATATGAGAAGATGGAAAGATCTCCCATGCTCATGGCTTGGCAGGATTAACATAGTAAAAATGGCCATCTTACCAAAAGCAAGCTATAGATTGAATGCAATTCCCATCAAAGTACCAAAACAACTCTTTACAGACCTGGAAAGAAAAATTCTCAACTTCGTATGGAATAACAAGAAACCCAGAATTGCTAAAACAATCCTCTACAATAACTGATCTTCTGGAGGTATCTCCATCCCTGATCTCAAGCTGTACTATAGAGCAACAGTTATAAAAACTGCATGGTACTGGCATAGAAACAGAATGGTGGATCAATGGAAGCGAACAGAAGACCCAGAAATAAACCCACGTACTTATGGACACCTGATTTTTGACAAAGATGCCAAAACCATACAATGGAGAAAAGATACCATCTTCAACAAATGGTGCTGGTCTAACTGGATGTCTACATGTAGAAAAATGAAAATAGATCCATACTTATCACCCTGCACAAAACTGAAGTCCAAGTGTATCAAAGACCTCAACATAAAACCAGACACATTAAATCGGCTAGAAAAAAAAGTGGGGGATACCCTAGAACTCATTGGTACAGGAGAAAACTTCCTGAACAGAATACCAACAGCACAGGCTCTGAGAGCAACAATCAATAAATGGGACCTCCTGAAACTGAAAAGCTTCTGTAAAGCAAAGGACACAGTCATCAAAACAAAGTGACCACCTACAGATTGGGAAAGAATCTTCACCAACCCTTTATCTGACACAGGACTAATATCCAGTATATATAAAGAACTAAAGAAGCTGAAAAGCAACAAACCAAATAATCCACTTAAAAAATGGGGAACAGAGCTAAACAGCGAATTCTCTGTAGAGGAATATCGAATGGCAGAGAAGCACTTAAAGAAATGCTCAACCTCATTAGCTATTAGGGAAATGGAAAGCAAAACAACCCTGAGATTTCACCTTACACCCATCAGAATGGCCAAGATCAAAAACTCAAGTGACAACACATGTTGGAGAGGTTGTGGAGAAAGGGGACCCCTCCTCCACTGCTGGTGGGAGTGTAAACTTGTACAACCACTCTGGAAATCAATCTGGCCCTTTCTCAGAGAACTATGAATAGTGCTTCCTTAAGATCCAGCCATACCACTCCTGGGCATATACCCAAAAGAGGCTCAAGTACACAAAAAGGACATTTGCTCAACCATGTTTGTAGCAGCTTTATTTGTAATAGCCAGAAGCTGGAAACAGCCCAGATTCCCCTCAACTGAAGAATGGATGTAGAAACTGTGGTACATCTATACAATGGAGTATTACTCAGCAATGAAAAACAAGGAAATCATGAGATTTGCAGGTAAATGGTGGGACCTGGAAAGGATCATCCTGAGTGAGTTGTCCCAGAAGCAAAAAGACACACGGTATATACTCATTCATATAAACATACAACATAGAATAAACCCACTAAAATCTGTACATCTAAACATACTAAGCAAAAGAGAGGACACTTACTAAAATGTTCAATCCCCATCCTGAAAGGCAAAGAGGATGGACATCAGAAGTAGAAGAATATAGGAAACAACCTAGGAACCTGCTACAGAGAGCCTCTGAAAGCCAGAAGAAGAAAACAGGAAACAAACTAGGAACCTACCACAGAGGGCTTCTGAAAGCCTCTGCCATGCAGAATGTGAAAGCAGATACTGAGCCTGATGGCCAACTGGCGGGCAGAGTGAATGGAATTTTATGTAAGAAGTGGGAAATAGTAAGAGCTGGTGAGGACAGGAACTCCATAAGGAGAGCAACAGAACAAGACAATTTGAACACAGGGAACTTTCCAAAGACTCATACTCCAACCAAGGACTATTCATAGAGATAACCTAGAACCCTGACAATGCAGCCCCTTCTGATGAAAACTGATAGACTAAGATCAGAAAGAAGGAGAGGAGGACCTCCCATATCAGTGGACTTGGGGAGGGGCATGCATGCAGAAAGGGGGGGGAGGGTGGGACCAGGAGGGGAGGAGGGAAGGGCTTATGGGGGGATACAAAATGAATAAAGTGTAATTAATAGAAGTTAAAAAAGATCTGAAGACCTGATTATGATATAATGAAATTCTCTAAGTTTATAACCTGGTCTTGGCTATCTACTTAGCTTAGAACAGAATCTTTTCTGTGTACTCTATTCCAAAATCAAAATTTCTTCTCTCAGTCTCTTTCCATTCACCACTCTGCCTTTAGCAAAGAACTGAGACAACTTAATTTGCACACCTTTTGGAGAAACTGCAGGTTTTTCTAATAAATGTATAGATTTTTTCTGAGCTCTCTCTGGAAAAACACAGCCTATTAATCTTACTCTATTTTATGTCTATATTAACATCAAAGATGGTTTGATGTGAATATTATTTCCCTTTGTGATTCCCTTTGCCCAGCCCTCAGATAATTCATTCCTGGCGTGGAAAATCATTTAGAACTTAAAATTGGTTTTCATTTAGAGATCCATATAATATTAACAAGGAAGACACTACTTGAACTTCTGCATGATATTTTAATTTTAGTCATTTTGTTCATGCTTAATACTAATTCAATTTTCATAAAAATTCACAGTTTATTACATTTCTGTCCTAAATAGTTGTTGTTTTTCTGTGCTACCAATGACTGACCTGTAAACTGTAATCCCTCTATGTATTCTGCAAATGACAGTATGGTCCCCACCACACCTCTGTCATTAATTATCCCTACTGTGTAGAATATGCTACCCATCCCTGATCTGTCAACTTTAATTCCTACTGTGTGCTCTACAAGTGGAAGTATGATACCTACTGCTCTTATAACAGCTATAATTTCTACCATGTATTCAACAAGTGATATACCATCACTTCTATACCAACACTTCACTTGTTGAATCACAGTTATGTTAACTGTAATCCCTCCTGTGTACTCTAAAAGTAATAGAATGAAGTCACAAGCAAGCATCTTTCACTTTGGGAAGCCCTCAGTTCATATTTATTAGCACAGATATTTAAGGTTCTGTGTATATTAGATTTCCAGTATTTTTCTTACTCTGAATAAGCCATGAAAGTATTTATCTAGCATATATTACAGTGTTGCATGTTTCTAGCCCAGTAAGGAAGGTTTTGTGAATGACTATCTACCATTTCATTTGCCATCAGTTATTAGATAATGTAAGAATATTTTGATTTTTTAATTAAATTATTGTATATGTCTTTCTACATGGGAAAATCTTTACACCTATCCCCAAAGTTTGTATAGCAATGTATGTACGTGTGCATGGTCTGCCATTGTGAACCTGAATTTAAAATAATTTTCAGTGTTTCTGCTCAGTACATACAATAAACATATACAAATGGATATGGCGACATGTGTTGATTTTTTAATTATTTAGTGTTAATTGTTCATTTTCATTGAGACTATGCATTAATATGATATGACTTATTAGCAAGAAAATTTAATTTTCCCCTCACAACATACTGCACAACGGCTGCTAAATATTATTAAGTAACTGTTCTCCATACTGAATTACCTAGACAGCATTTTAACCATAATTTCTTATCTCCTTTTGATATTCCTGCTGATGCATAGAGAACAGAGAATGATAGTTAAGTGATTTTATTTCATTGATGCCATACAAATACTGCAAATAAAAAATTTAGGGTGTTCTGGCTTTGGGCTCCTTTTTTTCTATTACTACAATTTCTATTTTACTAGTATTATAGAAGTACTTGACTTTTAATCGATATGAAGTGTTAAATCATTCATATGCATTTGAATAATGTGGTAATACTTTCTCTTTCTATATAATTATTTCTCCCCAGAGATATCAGAACAGGTTCCTAATGATTTTTCATTCATCTTTACAAAATTCACTGCTGTTGGGGACGAATCTGTACTGCTTTTATTGATTGGTAAACATGAATTCTTTTAGTACCAATATTATTATACATAGAAACAATATTATTCTCTACCCTTTAATCAGAAGTCCTCTAGAATAGAAATCAAGGCATTCTAGTGATGAAAATTAGCTAGGAATGCAACTATGACTTTTCATTAGAGTTCTCCAGAGAAGCACAAGCAACAGGATGTATGTAATGAAATCTTTAGATTGGCTTAGACCTTGATGGTAGTGCTGAATGAAGGAGCTGTATCTATCTCATATATATTTATATGTCTATCTATCTATCTGTCTATCTATCTATCTATCTATCATCTATTATCTATCTGTCATCTATCATCTATCTGTCTGTCTCTCTATGTATGTATCTATCACATTTCAAATCTGCCTACCTACCTAACCTAATTTTCTATCATTTACCTATTAAGTTTTTTTTTAATTTTTATTTATTAAAATTTATTCACTTTGTATCCCAGCTGTAGCCCCTTTCTTCAAGCCCTTCCAGTTCTGCTCTCCATCCCTCTTCTCCTCCCATGTCCCTTCCCAGTCCACTGAGAAGGGAGGTTCTTCTCCCCTTCCATTTGACCCTAGCCTATCAGGTCTCATCAGGACTGGCTGCATTGTCTTCTTCTGTGGCATGGTAAGGCTTCTCCTCCCTCAGGGGGAGGTGATCAAAGAGCTGGACACTGAGTTCATGTCAGAGACAGCCCCTGTTCCCCTTCTAGGACACCCACTTGGAGACCTAGCTACCATAGTCTATATCTGTACAGGGGTTCTATGTTATCTCCATGAATGGCCCTAGGTTGGAGTATCAGTTTCAGAAAAGACCCCTGGGCCCAGATCAGCTGGTGCTTTTGCTTTTGTTGTGGAGCTCCAGTCCCCTCCAGGTCTGTCTATCTCTTCATTCTTTCATAAGATTTCTTGCACTCTGCTCAAAGTTTGGCTATGAGTCTCAGCATCTGCTTTAATACCCGTCTGGGTAGAATCTTTCAGAGGCCCTATGTGGTTGGCTGTCTTTTTCCTTGTTTTTGTCCTCTTCTGATGTCTTTCTCATTTGCCTTTCTGAATGAGGATTTAGCATATTACCCAAGGTCCTCCTTCTTGCTTTGCCTCTTTATGTATACAGATTTTAGTTTGATTATCCTGTGTTATATGTCTAATATCTACTTATAAGTGACATACCATGTATGTCTTTCTGCTTCTGGAATACCTCACTCAAGATGATTTTTTCTAGTTCCCACCATTTGCTTGCAATTTCGTGATTTCCTTGTTTTTAATTGCTGAATAGTATTCCATTGTGTAAGTGTACCACAATTTCTGTATCCATTCCTCAGTTGAGGGACATCTGGGTTGTTTCCAGATTCTGGCTATTACAAATAAAGCTGCTATGTACATGGTTATTACATTTTAAATAACTGTTTTTTGCTTTTTATTTTGTTTTTATTTTCTTTTGTTTGTTTTTTGAGGTTCTGGGATACGACAATTCTTTGATGTCTTAGTTTGGCTGGCAGGTGGAAGCTCGACAAAGAGTCCTATGTAAGCTTGTTCAAGGCAGCAGGCTGTAAACCAGCGTCCTTATACTGGCATTCACATCTGCATTGATTTTCACGCACTCAGAAAAGCTTACCCCAAATTTCAACACCATGTGTTCCCATGTCACTAATCTCAGATACTAAGCAGTCTTTCTAAAAATTCTTTGATATAGTGTAGGGCTGGTTAGTATAAGTTATCAGCAGGGTCTAGAATCACACTGAAGCAAGTCTTTGGGCATGTCTATAAGAGAGTTTCTACATAGGTTTTACTGAGACCAGTCCATGGACTAGCTCAGTCCATGGACTTAGGTTCCAATTTGAATAAAAGGATGAAGTGGGCTGAACACAAACATTTCTTCTTCTTTGCTTTCTCACTTCTGCTTTAATGTGACAACAATCCACCATGCTTCAGTGCACTGACGGGATCTAACATGGAACTGTCCATCAAAAGAAATACCTCATTGCCGAAGTTATGTTGTTTGTTTCTTTGTTTGTTTTTCAGGAATTTGTCCCAACAGTAATAAAGGTATACCTGTTGTTCACCACGGATTCAGCTCTACTGGATAGACACCTCATTATGGCTGGATGCTGGAGCTCATACATATATAATCTCAGCACTTTAGAGACTGATGGAAAGTGATCTAAAGTGGTTGTTTGAGTGATGTGCTCTCCTTGATTTCTGCTGCCACCTTCACCCACCACTAGGCACTCCCTCTGCTGAACTTGATGGAACAGTTTATTTGGTCATTGTTTTTTTATCACAGCAGCTAATATAACAACAAAACAAAACATAAGTTAGTTTAGAATAGCCTCTACAGAACGTATAGACTATACATTTGACTATAGGAATGTGTGCTTCAGCTCTTGCTTCCACTTGAGGCTGGATAAAATAATTTTCAAGTGTAAGATCTCATCAGTGACATGAATTTATCTGAAAAAAGCTAACTGACAGTGGTTGTTTTAGTGCACTTACTTTTCTAAAACTTTTTCATTTTTACTTTTCTAAAACTTTATTAATAATCAAGAATAGTACACATAATTAAAAACACTGGATAATAATGAAAGGAGTAGATTTCAAATCATTTTGAAGAAAATCAGGCTTATTAGTATATGAAAAGTTATTCAGATTCATTGGTCTTTAGGAAACCACACTTACAACCAACCCATAATGTTGCAGAAGCCTTGTTTTTATTTTTTTTCTCATTTTTTTTCATTATATATCCTGATTGAATCCCCCTCCCTCAAACTCTTCCCACTCCCTTCTCCCTATCCCCTTCCCCTAGTCCTCTGAAAAGGGGAGTTCTCTACTATTGCCATCTACCCATAGCTTCTCATTGGGACTGCCTGGATCTTCTTCCTCTGTGGCCTTCCAAGGCTGCATCATCAGGGGTGAGTGATCAGAGAGCAGTCAACTGAATTCATGATAGAGGCACCCCCTGCTCCCCTCACTCAGAGATCCACATGGAGACTGAGCTACCAATCAGCTACATCTGAAAAGGGGGTCATCCTTTGGTGCATCAGTCTCTGCAGGACCCTCTGGGCTCAATCTTTTAGTTTTGTTGGTCTCCTTGAGGGAATCCTTTCCCCTTCATGTCCCTATCTTCCCACATCTTTCTTCCTCCATAAGATTCCTAGAGCTCTGCCCAAAGTTTGGAGCTGAGTCTCAGAATCTCCTTCTATCCCCTGTCGGGTAAATCCTTTCAGAGGAACCTCTATAGTAGACTCCCATCCTATTTCCTCTCTTCCATCGCACTGTGTCTGGTGTCTATCCTGTTTGCCTTTCTGAACGAGATTTAAGCAGCCTCCCTGGGGTACTCCTTTAATGTTTAGGTTCTTTAGGTCTGTAGATTGCTGTCTTATATTATATGGCTAATATCTGCCTATAAGTGAGTGTATATCATGCCTGTCTTTCTGTTTCTGGATTACCTCACTCAGAATGATCATTGCTATTTCCATCCATTTGCCTGCAAATTTCATGATTTCCTTTTTTTTAACAGCTGAGTTGTGCAAGTTCTTAATCTTACTAGAACTGTAATCACAAGTACACAGAGCTATCGAGAAAGGAGCTCTTCCTTTGGAAGAGTCTGGCAAGTCTGCTTAAAATTTTCCATACAGGAAAAATTCATAGAAATTGAAAGTAGACTTGATTGGAAAGAGCCCAGGACAGAGAATGACTATATGGAGTATGTTTTTGTATCGAGGAAAAAAATTCTGAAATACATTGTAATAATAACTCCAAAAAATCTATACTCAAAACCACTGGATTACATACATATATACTTTAAATGTGTGAAATGAGAAATATATCTTAATAACGCTGCATTAAAAACAGATTTAAATTTGTTACTCTCCTGCTACCCATGCAGTATCATCAGACATTCAACAGTTGCAAAGGCAGCTTATGCTGTCTGTGTTAGGCATGTGTGCCGGACATGGTGCACGCTCTGCCTCTGTCCTGCATATCCCACAGAGACTATTCAAGTGCATTTTCTAAGCATGGTCTGGGTAGGACCTTCTTGATTAGACCTTCTTGATCAGAGTAGAATCATTCCAGTCATTCCTCTAGTCCTAATGTCCCTGAAAAGAAAGTGAATATTGGTCATTATCAATTACATTTAATTGTACTCCTTACAGCTCATATGTAATTAGTAATTATCTGGGGAATTTTATTGCTGTTGTTGCTAAGGGCAGTTTAAGGAGCAGTCCCTACTAGTGAAATGATGTAAAATTGTCGAGTTGTTTTCTGCTTTGGTGTTGAAAAAGTGAGAGGTTTGGAATTAGGTGAGAGTTGGGCCATTTTATGGGTACTAAGATGGAATAGGCTAACACGTCATAAGCTCATATGTGAATGTTATTTGGAGTCACACAAAGTTCACTGAGAATAATGTTTATTTGGAGAAAAGAAAAAAAAACAATAAAAGCAAGATGTTTGTTTGTCTTAGTTAGGGTTTCTACTGTGTCGATGAAACACCATGATCAAAAGCAAGTTGCAGAGAAATGAGTTTGTTTTGCTTATACTTCCAGATCACAGTCCATCATTGAAGGAAATAAGGAAAGTAACTCAAGCACGGCTGAACTAAAAAGGAAGGCACTGATACTATCAACGAAGGACTGGCTTGTTCAGCTGCTTTCTTGTTAAATCCCGGACCAACAATTCAGGATGGTTCACCCCCAATGCCCTGGACCCTTCCACAGAAATCACCAATTGAGACAATGCCCTACATCCAGATCTTATAAAAGCACTTTTTCAATTGACGTTCTCTCCTTTCAGAGAATTCTAGCTTTTGTCAAGTTGACATAAAAAATATCCAGCACATCGTTGTTCAGTTTTAGTAAAGTATGATGACAAATACAACATAGCTGTTTCCTGTCCACACAGAAAATCAAGAGAAAATATCACACAGCATTCTATTGAGACATTACAGTTTTTTGAATGTTGTAGTGTTTTTTTTTTAATTTTTATTTTTTTATTAATTACAGTTTATTCACTTTGTATCTCCCCATAAGCCTCTCCCTCCTCCCCTCCTGGTCCTACCCTCCCTCCCCCTTCTTTGCGCATGCCTCTCCCCAAGTCCACTGATAGGGGAGGTCCTTCTGATCTTAGTCTATCAGATCACAACAGGAATGGCTGCATTGTCATCTTCTGTGGCCTGGTAAGGCTGCTCTCCCCTCAGGGGGAGGTGGTCAAAGAACAGGCCAATCAGATTATGTCAGAGGCAGTCCCTCTTCCCATTACTATGTAACTCACTTGGACACTACACTGCCATGGGCTACATCTGTGCAGGGGTTCTAGGTTATCTCCATGCATGGTACTTGGTTGGAGTATGAGTCTCTGGGAAGACCCCTGTGTTCAAATTTTCTGGTTCTGTTGCTCTCCTTGTGGGGTTCCTGTCCTCTCCAGATCTTATTATTTCCCACTTCTTACATAAGAGTCCCTGCACTTTGCCCAACAGTTGGTCATAAGTCTCAGCATCTGCTTTGATAGTATGCAGGGCAGAGGCTTTCAGAGGCCCTCAGTGGCAGGTTACTAGGTTGTTTTCTGTTTTCTTCTTCTTCTGATGTCTATACTCTTTGCCTTTCGGGATGGGGATTGAACATTTTGGTCAGGGTCCTCTCTCTTAATTAGTTTCTTTAAATGTACAGGTTTTAGTAGGTTTATCCTATGTTATGTGTCTATATGAGTGAGTATATGCCGTGTGTGTCCCTCAGCTTCTAGGACAGCTCACTCAGGATGGTCCTTTCCAGGTCCCACCATTTACCTGCAAATTTCAACATAAAACTGGACACATTAAATAAGTTAGGAAAAAACATGGGGAATACCATTGAACTCATTGGCACAGCAGACAACTTCCTGAACAGAACACCAACAGCACAGGCTCTAAGAGCAACAATCAATAAATGGGACCTCATGAAGCTGAAAAGCTTCTGTAAAGCAAAGGACACCATCATCAAAACAAAACGACTACCTACAGACTGAGAAAGAATCTTTACCAACCCTTTATCTGACAGAGGGCTGATATCCAGAATATATAAAGAACTAAAGAAGTTAAAAAACAACAAATCAAGCAATCTGAGTAAAAACTGGGGTACAGAGCTAAATAGAGAATTCTCAGTAGAGGAATACAGAATGGCAGAGAAACAGTTAAAGAAATGCGCAAAGTCTTTAGCCAACAGAGATTCAAATCAAAATGACCCTGAGATTTCACCTCACACCCATCAGAATGGCTAAGATAAAATACTCAAGTGACAACACATGCCAGAGAGGTTGTGGAGAAAGGGGAACCCTCCTCCACTGCTGGTGGGAATGCAAACTCTTACAGCCACTCTGGAAATCAATCTAGCACTTTCTCAGACAACTAGGAATAGCACTCCCTCAAGATCCAGCCATACCACTCCTAGGCATATATCCAAAAGGGGCTCAAGTACACAATAAGGACATTTGCTCAACCATGTTTGTAGCAGCTTCATTTGTGATAGCCAGAAGCTGGAAACAGCCCAGATGCCCCTCAACTGAAGAATGGTTGCAGAAGATGTGGTACATCTACACAATGGAGTACTACTCTGCTATGAAAAATAAGGAAATCTTGTAGTGTTTTAATCTTAGAAAAAAATTTGTAAGCCTGGAGTATCATTGGCACATGATCACAAATCTTTCCATTGTTGCCTGTGACTTTACCACTGAATGAATTATTTTTATTTTAATTTTATTATGTTTTGACCTTATTTTTAAATTTTGTATTAGTCTATTTACTTTATATCCCAAGGGTATTCCCTCACTCCCCTCTTCTCAGTCTCCCAACACCAGAATTTCCCTCCTCTCTCTTTCTTTCTCCCTTTCCTCCCAAAAAAGGGAGGATCCCCAGGTATCAGCCTTCCCCAGCAAAACAAGTCACACCAGGACTGAGCATATCTTCATCCCCTGAGAGGGAAGTGATCCAAAAGCAGGCAAACAGTTCCTATTAGAAACAGCTCTCCTCCACTCCCCAGGGTCCCACATGTACAGCAAGCTGCCCTTTAGATACATGAGTGCAGGGGCCTAGGTGCAGATGCTCCTTAGTTGATGTCTTAGTCTCTGAAAGGCCCCATTGGATTAGGTTAGATGTCTCTGTTGGTATTCTTGTGAGGTTCCTGTCCCCTCCAGGTCCTTCCTTCCCTTCTTCAGTACTTACTCACAGACCCCAAAGTTCCACCCCATGCTTGCCTGCAATTCCCAGCATCTGTCTCAATTGATTGTTTTCTGGAGCCTCAGGTAAGAGGGCTGGGAACAAGAAGGGAAAACTGTAGAGGGACATCTGGTGGTCAAGCTGGAGGCCTGCTACAAGGTAGGCTCCTGGGAGGATATGGGTGTGATTCTAGCTGAGACTCCTAAGGGGGTGGTTGGGGCAGACATAAAGACTAAAGTGACCACCTTCCAGCCAGGCCAGACTTGTAGAAAGAGGGGATCAACAACATGTGATCCAAAAATTACCATTACAGAAGTGTAAAGGTAAAGAGGGAACAAAGATAGTGGGAAACTGAAACAATAATTGGTCCAACTTGAGACCCATCCCAAGGTAGAGAACCAGCCCCTGACACTAATAATGATACTCTGATATGCTTTTAGACAAGAGCCTATTTTATTATTTTTTACAATTTATTCACTTTTTCTCCTTCATGTAGCCCCCTTCCTCATCTCTTCCTGGTTCCACCCTCCCTCCTTCTTCTCTTCTTATGCCCCTCCTCTATTCCACTGAAAAGTAGGAGTCTACCTTCTCTGCTCTCTGACTGTAGCCTATCAGGTCTCATCAGGACTTCTGGATCATCTTCTTCTGTGGGCTGGTAAAACCACCCCACCAGGAAGAAGTGCTCAAAGAACAAGCAACTGAGTTCATGTCAGAAACTCTCCCTGCTCCCATTATTAAGGAACTCACTAGGAGACAGAGCTGCCTATGGGCTACATCTGAACAGGGGGTCTAGGTCCTCTCCATGCATGATCCTTGGTTGATTCATCATTTTATGCAAGCCTCACCTGGGCCCAGATTTTTTTGACTTTGTTGGTCTCCTTGTGCAGCTAGACATCTCATCCCTCCAGGGAGCATCCAAGCCAGGGGTCTGCTGGTCACCCTGTGGAGACCAGGTAAAAAATTGAATCACAGAGATCCTGGACCCTTGATGGTGGAGCCCAAACCAATCTGAGTATCAGGAACAGAGTTAAGAATGAAATTTGAAATCAATACTACACTTTCCAGGTAACAAGAAGAATATTAACTTAAGTGTAGTCTCTTTTTGCTTATGAAAATTTCAGATCATATGAAAATGTCAGATAACTTAAGAGTATAAAATCTAGCACAGGGGTATTGTCAAGACTTGCAAAATACTTGCTCTTCAGGTGGTGGAGATTTTATTAATGGATGCCAGGGACACACACTAACGCGCATTGAGAACATGTGTACTTCTCAAGCCTTTTCCTCCTGCTGGGGTTTGTTCTGTTGGTCTCACATTTCAGCTAGACAAAATACAGTTTACATTCAGCATCTGTAGATGCTTTAGACGCGTGCTGTCTGAGGAGTCAAGAAGTTGCATGTGAACAGCTACTCCAGTACCATATGAATTTAATTCCAGAATAATAACAATCTTTTAAAATTTTTATTTTAAAATTTTCTTGTACAATATTTTGACCACATTATTCTCCTTTCCCTAACCTCTGCTAGATCCTCATCACCTTCCAACTCACCCAATTTCATGTTCTCCCCACTTCTCAATCGCTTGCTTGATCTCTGTCTCAAAATTCTAAAACAAAACAAAACAAAACAAAAACAAAAAAAAAGAAAATCAAAACAGAAAAATTTTTAGAAAGAAAAAAGAAAGGAAGCTACTGAAATAATAATGATAATAATGAAAACAGAATAATGGAAAGAAAAACTATTTCTGTAGTTACCCATGGAACTGCTGACCAAACACTTTTAGTGATTTTATTACCTTAGTTTCAGTAGATTGAAAATAGCATATCACGCTAATGTATATATAGTTTCAGAATGACTTAAATAATACGGAATTAGTATCATCTACTGAAAAGGCAAACAACTTTTATGATTCTGCTTAATTAAATATAATTTAAAATATGTAAAATCCTGAAAAAAAATGTCATGTCTCTGTGCTTTCTATTTTCTGCTTTTATTTGTACTCAGTATACATTGCATGTATCGTCCTAGTAGGTATTATTCTCCCAAATCCATATTACTACTTATAGCCAATGGCTGTACACACACATATGCTCTTCAGCTATTTCTCTTTATACATAATTGAGGCTATCTTCTTTGCAAGTGGGAAATGTTCTTGGAAGGCTTTGGGCATCTGAGCATGGACCTTGACTTATTTCCTCGGGTGGAGTCCTATAAATGAACACTGTTTTAAACATTTTGCCAAACTCTGTGTGAAGACTTTGAAATGTATCTGAATGTTGCCTCACTGCTCAAAGGGCCTGTCCTTTGATAAGGCACTTGAACTCAACATTCTCCACTCAAGTTCTTCTAGCAGGGACTCCATGAAATTCTTTCTTGAGAATGTGTTTACATCTGATCATTTTTTCTTGATCATGCTTCAGGACAGATCCTGAATTTTATTCATGGAAGTGCTGGTAAGTTTTTTAAGTTGCATTTTGTTCTTTCCATTTTGATGGCCTTTAAAAGGTTAACAGGATTAGACAGAATGGCTTAACAAGGAAAGGTACTTTCCTCCAACCTGAAAACCAGATTTCAATCCTCTGAACTCACTTAGTTGAGTAGAGAAAAACTACTGGTAAGTTGTCCTTTAACCAGGCATGTGTTTGCATGCACACACGCATACACAAACACACACATATCATAAACAAAGACAAAAAAGAAAAGGAAGAGAGTATGTACTCTAAAAAACAATAATAATAAACTATTTTTAAAATTGTTTTCTAACTCATAAACTCATTTTTCCTTTTCTAGGCAAATATTTCTCTTCATCTAGCTCAATTTAAATATTTACATACAGTTTCATATATACAGTTTCTTTGCATTGTCCCATTTATTGTTTTATTAATCATAATATTTTAAATCTTACATCTAAAGCTTAGGATAGATTAGTGCACCATGCACAAGCCAGCCCTTGTATCATTCGAATCTTCATTGAAAATATATAAAATAGGTGGATCTTGAGGAAACACTATTCCTAATTTTCTGAGAAAGCATCAGATTGATTTTCAAAGTAGTTTTACATTCAAATTCCCACCATCAGTGGAGGAGGGGTCCCTTTCTCCACAACCTATCCAGCAAGTATTGTCACTCGAGTTTTGATCTTAGCCATTCTGATGGGAGTAAGGTGAAATCTCAGGGTCATTTTGATTTGCATTTTCCTGATGACTAAGGGTGCTGAGCATTTCTTTAAGTGTTTTCTGCCATTCGATATTCCTCTGTTGAGAATTCTCTGTTTCGCTCTGTACCCTATTGTTAAACTGGATTATGTGATTTGTTGGTGTTTACCTTCTTGAGTTCTTTATATATTCTGAATAGAAGCCCCTGTCAGGTATTGGGTTGGTGCAATCCTTTACCAGTCTGTAGGCTGTCTTGTTCTGATAACAGTTTCCTTTCCTTTGCAGAAGCTGTTCAGTTTCATGAGTTCCCATTTATTGATTTTTGATCTTAGAGCCTATGCTATTGGTGTTCTGTTCAGGAAGTGTTCTCCTGTGTCAGTGACCTCAAGATCCAGTATAACACTACTGGGAATATATCTAAGAAAGGATCAACCACACAAGAAGGGCATTTTCTCAACTATATTCATAACAGCTTAATTTATAAAGCCAGAATCTGTAAACAACCTAGATGTTCTGGATAAAGAAATTATGGTACATTTACACAATGAAATACTACTCAGCTATTAAAAAAAAAAAAAAGGAAATCATGAAATTTTCAAGCAAGTGGATAGAACTAGAAACGATCATCCTGAGTGAGGTCACCCAGAAGCAGAAAGACACATATGGTGTATACTCACTTCTAAGTGGATATTCATCATAAAATATAGGATAAACATACAAAATCTATAGCCCCAAAGAAGCTAAACAACAATAAGCTAGGGAAGATGCTTATTCCTTATTCAGAAGAACAACCAGGATAGACATCAGAAATGGGAGAAAACAGAGAACAAGACAGAAGCCTATCATAGAGGGCCTTTGAAAGACTATACCCTTTAGGGGATCAAAGCAGATTGACTTCTAGCCAAACTTTTGCAGAGTGCATGGAATCTTATGGAAGAAGGGGGAAATAGAGAGAACTGGAAGGGGCAGGAGCTCCATGTGGAGACCATCAAAGCCAAAAATTCTGGGCCTAGGAGACTCTGTAGAGACTGATCAATCAACCAAGAAACATGCATGGAGAAGACCTAGAACCCCTGCTCAGATGTAGCCCATAGGCAGCTTAGTTACAATGGGGATTCCTTAGTAAGAGGAACAGAGGCTGTCTCTGGCCTGAACTCAGTTGCCTGCTCTTTGATCACCTCTCCCTGGAGAGGTGGCCTTATTAGGCCACAGAGAAAGACCATCCAGACAGTCCTGATGAGACCTGATAGGTGATGGTCAGATAGTAGGAGAGAAAGACCTCTCCTATCAGTGGATTAGGGGGGAAGAGGGAAGGAAGAGTGGGACTGGAAGAAGATGAGGGTGGGGGATACAGCCTGATTCAATATGAATGCATTGTAAATAATAATAATAATAATTCCCAGTGGAAAAATCATTTTAACTTATTTTTAAAAGAAAATATATAAAATGTAATGATGTACACCTTGCTAGATATATTGTCTTTAGCCATGAAATAGAACCCCATGTATTAAAAATATATGAAAATTAGGATACAAAAGGCATATCTGTCTGTAAACTTATACATACATATGTATATATTTTCAGATAAAATCTTTATGTGAATACGGTTTAAAGGAAAGAAGTTAAGTATAATTATAAATTCATTTTATCAAACGTAAATATAAATAAAGCATGCTTTAATATTTTGAAAAAATATTTTTACCAATACTATATAGTAATTCTTGAAAGATGTGCTTTATAGGTATTTTTTAAAACTTATTTTTTATTTTTCTGTTTGAATTAAAAAAATCAATAAAAATTTAAAATGCCTTCCAATGTTTGATGGTGGACTGATAATTTTATTAGCTAATTATTCGACCTTGTTGATGGTTTTGTGTCTTTGCTTGTTTTAGATTTGTATGGTGGCTAAAGTTCTACTCTAGAATGCTGTCTAAAGAGTATTAGAATTGCATATTTTACATGCATACATACATACATACACACACATATGTATCTATACAAATCATTTACAAAGATTTAAGGCTGGAAATATTAGCCCCATGGTAAGCTGCTTACGCAGTATATGTGAATTTCAATGCTCTGTTCTCTGCATAGGCAGTCATACACACATATGCAACACATACACCCACAACACAAACACAGAACACATAGGACACACAGAGAACACAGAGAACGCACACAGAATAAACACAGAAC
Source organism: Meriones unguiculatus (assembly GCF_030254825.1). Classification (NCBI taxonomy): domain Eukaryota; kingdom Metazoa; phylum Chordata; class Mammalia; order Rodentia; family Muridae; genus Meriones; species Meriones unguiculatus. Next base: position 8,761,749 of record NC_083367.1, read on the forward strand.
ACCTAGAAAACACACACACCAACCCACTCAGAACACACCACACACACACACCAGCTGTGCTGATACACTTTGGTAATTCTGGAATCTGGGAGTGGTCACAGCATCAGTCATTCAAAAACGGCCTTGGCTATATCACAAAAGCTAATGTGGATATATCAGAACCTACCTCAAAAACCAAACCAAAAGAAAATTTTGTCCTACATAAGTACAGATAAATATGTCATTTTGTTTTAGTTAAATTTGTCAAATGTTTGATGTTATTTTCCTTTAGAAAGGCTTTTCCTAAGGCCTGGGATATGAAGTCGTAGAAATTTGCTTTTCTTCCTAGGTTTTAAGTGGAAGGCCTGGCTATCCTTGCTTCCAAATCCTGGTGAGGTGTTCTTCACCTCGGAAAAGTGCTTAGAGTCTAGCTCTGTGTGCAACATGTTATTTGTTCCATTGTTTTGTTGAAAACAACCATAAATATGCTAGGAATTCACAGAGAAAATCAGGGGTTTATGCATTAAGCACTCATAAGCATGAATATGGGTTTGAGGGTAATTTCTTACAACTTACACTCAAAATTTTTTATTTCATAATTTCTCTATATAAGGTCCCAACACTTCAATGTGCTTTGCATTTTCCCAATAATACAATATTTAATGTTATTAAATTCTATGAGTTTTAATTTGTTAGTAAGTTCTCAACAATACAAATAAGGCCAAAACTGTAAACATGTCAATAAAGCTCTCTTTGTCTACCAGATATAAAGAACCAATGAAACAGTAAAACAACCTGTATAAAAAATGACGTTGGAAATTTGGAAACAAACAAAAAATACCCAGAAGTGCATTCATCCTCACATACTAAGGTGTGCTTTATTGTTACTTTAGAAAAGAAAAATGGATGTTTTTAGCCAAGATCTTCTGCCATTATATATCAATGTCAATTCTCTTCTAAATTAAATAAATGTATGGTCTTCCTCCTTCCCGGTGTTTCCTTTTTAATATTTTAGTTTTTACTTAATCACAACACTTTTAAGGTTATTTCATAAATTGAGGGAGGGTGGGATTGAGAAATGAGAGGTCTACAGCTGGAATACAAAGTGAATAAATTGAAACAAATAAATAAATAAATAAATTTTAAATAAAGAAAGAGTAAAAATATTAAAACTTAAAACATTTAAAGTATATTCATCTTACCTTACACATACAAAGACACAAGACACAATAATAAATAGTCATATCAACTATTCTTTAAAGTATCTAATTTTGAAATGTATAAACAAAGCAAACTGATGGATACTACAAAGTGTTGCATGCAGTTCATAGATTGCTTGAAAAGCAAAAGTGGACTTGGAATTACTTTCTGTAGGATTGAAGCAGAATATAGAGACAAAGAAAATTACAGAAACACAAGAATGAACATGAATCCTCCCCACTCTTTTGCCACCCCACCAGAAGTCTATTTGAAGCCTTTTCCCCCTCTGAGAATTAAGGGTTCCCTTTCAATTAGCATTTGCTTAAAATCTTTCTACTTCCTCTTCTTTATACCTGCAATTTCATAGAAAAAGGAAACTCTTTATGTTTAAAGAACATATTTTGATCCTCTAGTTCAAACCTACTTACCCTGGATTTTATTATAACAAATTAAAATCTATTCCAATGCAACTTTTGATTTGCAGCATGAGAGCTACCACAGTGGTACTTATAGCTTTTTCGGGATCTTTCCAGATTGTCTTCAATGAATCTATATTCATTCTGCGCATTCCTTTTCCGTATTTCTTTATTCTTTTGGCATGAGACCATGAACTTGAAAGCTAATGGCTTGGAGTGCCTCTATGACAGTTGATCATTCAGCATCCTAGATTCCTGAGGTAAGCTCACCTTCTAAGAGCCACAAAAGGTGCTGCTCCTTTTGAAGAAACCACTTAAACCTGACCTGAGCCAGGGTACCTAAAGACTCAGGGGATTCATCAGACTGCTGTGGGTGACAGAATGGAGCTGTTGCCAAGTCTCTCTCTCTTTTCCCATGTCATTGCTAAAAGGATAACTCTGTGTGTCTCATAAATATTCAAGAAAATCACATCTTAGAATCCTGAGCCAAGAACATTGCACTTTTGCTTAGTAATTGATATAATGCCTTGTGGACACTATTATTCTTATAAGTTGTCATGTTTTCTTTTCCTTCTTTGCTCATAAGGAATTTTAAATTTAGTGTTTTAAACTTTCTGAAATAGATTTTGCCTTACAACAAAAATCTTTATATGTTTAAAACTTTTAGACTCATAAATAACTTCAAATATTGCACAAATTTGAATGTGTTGATAAATTATGTAATAATAGGATTTTAATTTGGGGGAAATACTTAAAAACTAAACTTTACCTTAACTTAGAAATTCTCTTCACAGTGATAGTAGAGAAAATAAAAACAACTTTCATTCTTGAAGAACCATGAATACAAACTATTCAAAGGACTGTAAAAGACAGAAAGAAATCTAAATTTCTTACAGTGTCAGGAAAGTACAATGTGTTTTATTCACATTCAAATAAGAACAAAATGGCAACGTGTTTTCAGTTGGAGAACTTGAACAGGAACACTTTTGACACACAACATTGCTGGATTCTGTGTGAATAAACCAACCAGTGATCTGGACTGATCTAGAAGAGAAACAAACTATATGTTTGCTCTTTATGTTAGGAGGATGCTTTGCAACTTTAATCAAAGACCCCAATAGAATCAGACCTTAAACCCACAGAGAAATTGAGAGCTAGGAAAACCACTAACCCTGATAGGCTTGGTCCTAAGTGATTGCTCCAAGGTCCTCTAAAAAGATATTCCTAGATGAAAAGTAGACCAGCAGCCTATTTACCTAGTGTTCTAAAAGTAAAGATTGTTCAGTATCCAAGTGTGTTCCCTAGTAAAGGGTACAGGGGCTTTTTCTGACATGAACTCAGTGAAAGGCTCTTTGACCACCTTGCCTTGAGGGTTGAACAGCTGTGCCAGGCCACAGAGGAAGACAATGCAGTCAGTCCTGAGTGAGACCTGATAAGCTAGGGTCAGATGGAAGGGGAGGAGGACCTCCCTTATCATTGGACCTAGAGAGGGGAATGGGGGAAATGAGGGAGGGAAGGTGGGATTGGGAGGGAATGAGGAAAGGGGCTACAGCCAGCATACAAAATGAATACATTGTAATAAATTAAAGAATAATTAAAAAAAGAAAAAAAGATTAATTTCTAAGAAAGAAGAAAATACTTCGAACATGTCTAAAAAGTCTTGGGAAATGGAAACGACAAATATATATATCATAATGTCCATGTGCTTTTATTGTTCATGTGCTTTTATTTTGCTTATGGAGTGTGTGTGTGTGTGTGTGTGTGTGTGTGTGTGTGTGTGTATCCATGAAGCTGACAACAGGAGTCTTCTTGATAGCTTACTAACTTATTTATGGAGGTGGGTTTTCTCAAGTGAATCCAGATCTTGGTAATATGGCTCCTCTTAGACAGCATCCCTCTTTGTTCCCTGCCTCCAGCTTTTCAATTCCAGAACTATAGACAAGCTGCCATGTTTACCAAGCAAGTACTTCATGCACTGAGTGCTCAGATCCTCACTGTCCACCAGCAAGTACTCAGTTCACTGAGTCACCTTGCCCAGCCCTTCTTTTCATACTTTCAAGGTGGTGGATCAAATGCCTTATTTCTTAACTAAAGTTTTCTTTTTCAGGTGTTACTATAATTACATAATTTTGTATTTTCCTCCTCCAAACCCTTCCATACACCTCCCCATCTCAATTCTAAATTTTCTGTTTTAAATAGTATATATGAATATACAAACACACATTATAAATGTGCATATATCAATACACATGAGCATAAATAAAACCTGCTCAGTCCAAATGAGGTATCCTGTATGTACATATTTTCAAAGCTGATGACTATTTGGTATTGTATAACCAATCTGTGCTTTCCTCCACCTCTGTGGAAGACTTTCTCCCACTTTTAGGATTCCATGGTTTCTTGTAGTACTTTGTGTAGGACTGAGGCTTCATGATCTTTCCTCCTTCCACATTTCCTTCTCTATTGCTGTCATCCTTGTTCAGGCAATATTTAGGGACATATTGGTAAGACTTCATGAGTGTAGCTTTTATGACATTTCTAGAAAATGCAACCTACTGCAAATTTCATGTTCCTCAGGCTCTTAAAATCTTTTTGCTTCCTCTTCTGCAATGATGCTGAATACTTACATGCAGAAGTTGCGTTGTAGATATATTCTTTGCGACTGGGTTCTCTTACTCTACATTTTGATCTCTTTGTTTTTAATATATTTTTTATTTATTACAGTTTATTTGCATTGTGTCCTAGCTGTAGCTTCCACCGTTGTCCCTTCCCAATATCACCCTCAGCTCCTCCCATGCCCCTTCCTCAGTGCACTGATAGGGGAGGAATTCCTCCCCTTCCATCTGATCCTAGCCTATCAGATCTCATCAGGATTGGCTGCATTGTCTTCCTCTCCGGCCTGGTAAGGCTGCCCTCCTCATGGAGAGGTGATTAAAGATCCAGTCTCTGAGTTCATGTCAGAGACAATAACTGTTCCCTTTACTAGGGTGCCCATTGAGAGACTGAGCTGCCACAGGCTATATCTGTGCAGGGCTTTTAGGTTATCTCCATGCATGGTTTTCGTGGGAGTATCAGTCTCAGAAAAGACTCCTGGGCCCAGAATAATTGGTTCTGTTGTTCTCATTGTGGTGGTCCAGACCCTTCCAGGTCTTTCTATCTCCCCCTTCTTTCATAAGATCTCCCACACTCTGCCAAAGTTTAACTATGAGTCTGAGCATCAGCTTTAAAACCCTGCTTGGTAGAGTCTTTAAGAGACCTTCTGTGGTAGGTCCTGTCTTGTTCCTGGTTTTCACCTTCTTCTGATGTCTATCCCGTTTGCCATTCTGAGTGAAGATTGAACAGTTTACCAGGGTCCTTCTTCTTGGTTAGCTTCTTTTTTAATTTATTTAATTTTATTTAATGCACATTGGCATGAGGGTGTCAGAGCACCTGGAAATGCTTATGGACAGTTGTGATCTGCCAGGTGGCTGCTGGGAGTTGAACCTGGGTCCCTTGGAAGAACAGACGGAGCTCTGAAACACTGAGCCATCTCTCCAGCTCTTGATTAGTTTCTTTAGGTGTACAGATTTTAGTATGATTATTCTATAATATATGTCTAATATCCACTAATAAATAGATATTCAACATGTGTGTCTTTCTGCTTCTGGAATACCTCATTCAGGATTATATTTTCTAGTTCCCACCATTTGCCAGCAAATTTCATGTTTTCCTTATTTTTAATTGCTGAGTAGTATTCCATTGCATACAGGTACCACAATTTCTGAATGTATTCCTCAGCTGAGGGGTATCTGGGTTGTTTCCAGGTTCTGGCTATTACAAATAAAAGTGATACAAAGATGGTTGAGCAAATGTCCTTGTTGTATACTTGAGCATAAGTTGGATATATGCCTAGGAGTGCTATAGCTGGCTCTTGAGAAAGCGATATTCCTAATTGTCTGAGAAAGTGTCAAATTGATTTCCAAAGTTTACATGCCCACCAGTAATGGAAGAGAGTTTCCCTTTCTCCTCATCTTCTTCTGCATGTATTATCACTTAAGTTTTTATCTTAGTTATTCTGATGGGTGTAAGGTTAAAGCTCAGGGTCATTTGATTTACATTTTCCTGATGACTAAGGATGTTGAGCATTTCTTTAAGTGTTCTCTGCCATTCAATGTTCCTCTATTGAGAATTTTCTGCTTAACTCTGTACCCCACTTATTAATTGGATTACATGATTTGTTGCTGTTTAACTTAAGTTCTTTATATATTCTGGATATTAGCCCTCTGTCAGATATAGGGTTAGAGAAGATCCTTTCCAAATCTGTAGGCTGTCATTTTGTTCTGAGGACAGTGTCCTTTGCTTTACAGAAGCTTTTCAGTTTCATGAGGTCCATTTATTGATTGTTGCTCTTTGAGCCTGTGCTGTTGTCGTCCTTTTCAGGAAGTTGTCTCCTGTGCCAATGAGTTCAAGGCTATTCCCCACTTTTTCTTCTAATAGGTTTAGTGTTTCCATTTTTATACTGAGGTCTTTGAACTACTTGAATTTTAGTTTTGTACAGGGTGATAAGTATGGATATATTTGAATTTTTCTACATGTAAACATCTAGTTAGACCAGCACCATTTCTTGAAGATGATGTCTTTTTTCCATTGTATGGTTTTTGCATCTTTGTCAAAACCGGGTGTCAGTAAGTGTGTGGGTTTATTTCTGGGTCTTCTCTTTGATTTCATTGATCTACCATTGGGTTTCTATGTCAATACCATGCAGTTTATGACTGTTGCACTATAGTACAGCTTAAGATCAGGGATGGAGATACCTCCAGATGATCTGTTGTTGTAGAAGAATGTTTTGGCAATTCCAGTTTTTTTTAAATTTTTTATTTAACTTTTATTAATTACACTTTATTCATTTTGTATCCCCCCATAAGCCCTTCCTTCCCCTTTCTGCATGCATGCCCCTCCCCAAGTCCACTGATAGGGGAGGTCCTCCTCTCCTTTCTGATCTTAGTCTATCAGTTCTCATCAGAAGTGGCTGCATTGTCATCTTCTGTGGCCTGGTAAGACTGCTTCCCCCTCAGGGGGAGGTGATCAAAGAGCATGCCAATCAGATTATGTCAGATGGGGAGAGGGACTGCCTCTAACATAATTCCAGGTTTTTTTTGTTTTTGTTTTTACATATGAAATTGAGAATTGTTCTTTCAAGGTCTGTAAAGAATTGTGTTGGTGTTTTGATGGGAATTGCATTGAATCTTGTATTTTGGTAAGATAGCCATTTTCACTATGTTAATCCTACTGATCTATGAGCATGAGAGATCTCTCCATCTTCTGATATCTTCTTCTATTTCTTTCTTTAGAGACTTGAAGTTTTTTCAAACAGTTCTTTCATTTGATTGGCTAGAATCACACCAAAGTACTTTATATTATTTGTAACTATTTTAAAGGGTGTAGTTTCCCTAATGTATTTCCCATAACTTTTGTCTGTCATATACAGGAAGACTACTGAACTTTTTTGAGTTAATTTTTATCCAGCCAATTTGCTGAAGATATTTATCAGCCGAAGGAGTTCTGTAGTTGAATTTTCGGGATCATTCATATATACAATCATATCATCTGCAAATAGTGATAATTTGACTTCTTCCTTTCTGATTTGTATCCCCTTGATCTACTTTAGTTGTCTTATTACTCTAGCTAAGACTTCAAGTACTATGTTGAAAAGATACTACAAAGAGAGTGGGCAGCCTTGTCTTGTTCCTGAGTTTAGTGGGATTGATTTAAGTTTCTCTGTGTTTAGTTTGATGTTGGCTATAGGCTTTCTGTATGTTATCTTTACTATGTTTAGGTAAGTGCCTTGTATCCTTGATCTCTCCAAGACTTTAAACATGAATGGGTGTTGGATTTTGTTAAATGCTTTTTCTGCATCTAAGGCGATGATCATGTGGTTCTTCTCCTTCAGTTTGTTTATATGCTGGATTACATTGATAGATTTCCATATATTGAACCACCCTTGCCTGGGATGAAGCCTAGTTGGTCATGGTGGATGACATATTTTACATGTTCTTAGATTTGGTTTGTAAGTATTTTATTGAGTATTTTTGCATCAATGTTCATAAGAGAGATAGGTCTGAAATTCTCTTTTGTTTTGTTGGGTCTTTGTGAGGTTTTAGGTATCAAGGTGAGTGTGATTTCATAGAATGAGATTAGTATTGGTCCTTCTGTTTCTATTTTGTGGAATAATTTGAAGAAAATTGGAGTTAGCTCTTCTTTGAAGGTATGGTAGAATTCTGCTCTGAAACCATCCGGCCCTGGGCTTTTTTTGGAAGGGAGGCTTTTGATAGCTGCTTCAATTTCCTTTGGGGATATAGGACTATTTAATCTATTTACCTGATTTTGATTTAATTTTGGTAGATGGAATATATCAAGGAAATTTTCCATTTCATTTAGAGTTTCATATTTTGTGGCATATTTGAAGTAAACCATAATGATTGTTTGGATTTTCTCAGTGTCTGTTGTTATATTCCCCTTTTGTTTCTGATTTTGCTGATTAATATAGGTTCTCTCTTTGTTTTAGCTGGTTTGGCTCAGGATTTTTCTATGTTGTTGATTTTCTCAAAGAACCAGCTTTTGGTCTCATCGATTCTTTGAATTGTTTTCTTTGTTTCTAATTCATCGATTTCAGCTCTGAGTTTGATTATTTCCAATAGTCTACTCCTTTTGAGTGTTTCTGCTTCTCCTCCCCCCAGGGCTTAATTTATGTGTGCCACTAATTTGCTTGTATGAAATGTCTCCAACTTCTTTCTGGAGGCAGTTACTGTGTTTTCTTGGGTGTAGTTGTTTTCCTTGGATTGGAGTTTTCCTTCTAGTATCTTCTGTAAGGCTGGGTTGCTGTGTAGATATTGTTTAAGATTTGATTTGATTTGATTTGATTTGATGGAGCATTTTGTTTTCTCCATCTGTGTTGATTGAAAGCTGGGTATGGTAGCTTGGGTTGGCATATGTGGTCTCTTTGAGTCTGCATGACATCTGCCCAAGCAGATGTTAGTTTCTGTTGAGGAGTCAGGTGTGATTCTGATAGGTCTACTTTATATATTACTTGTCCTTTTTCTGTTGCTGTTTTTAATATTTTTTCTTTGATCTGTAGTATTAATGTTTTGATTATTATGTGACATGAGTAGTTTATTTTCTGATCTAGTCTATATGGTGTTCTTTAGGCCTCTTGTATATTTATGGACATCTCTTTCTTTAAGTTGGAAATTTTTTCTTATATGATTTTCTTGAAACTATTTTCTGCACCTTGGACCCCTGGAATTTTTTTTTTTATTCCTATTATTCTAAGATTTTTTTCTTTTCATGGCATACTTGATTTCTTGGATGTTTTGTGTTTGGAACTTTTCTGATTTTACTTTTTCTTTGAGAGATGTATTAATTTCTGCAAGTGTATCTTCAGCACCAGAGATTTTCTCTTCCATCTGTTGTATTCTGTTGTTGATGCTTACCTTTATGGTTCCAGATATTTTCTCTAAGTTTTCCAGCTCCAGGGTTTTTTCTGTTTGTATTTTCTTTATTGTTTCCAATTTTGTTTTCATGTCTTGCACCATTTCCTTTATCTGTTTGAATGTAGATTCCTGTCTCTCTATGATGGCCTCTATCTTTTTGTTCATTTCTTCTGTATATGCCACCAATTGTGCCTCTACCCATGTCTCTGTTTGGCTGTAATTTTATGTGTTTCCCTTTTATTTGCCTCCATTTGAGTGGCTATTTCTTTGAGACATTTGTTCATTTCCTCTTTATGTGCCTCTAATAACTGAATAGGCATAACTTTAAAATTATTTTCCTGTGTTTCTGATTAATTAAAAAAAATCCATTCATTTTTGGGGTTTCTAGTGAGGCCATGATGTCCTGAGTTTTGCTGGATGTATTCTTATGTTCACCTTCTAGCCATCTGCTTATCTGTAACCTTAGATGTCTGTTCCTGGAGTCTTTACTTCAGACTGGGTCTTTCTCTGGTGTCTGGAGTATTCTTCGGAGAAGGTGAGAGAGGTCCCCCAGTTGAGAGTGTGTGTTGGTGTTTCAGATGTGGCTAAGGGAAGAAAGTTGCAGAGCACAGTGAGGGCGAGCAAGTGCTGGCATGTGAGTGGAAGTGTGCCTTAAAGGTCAGTGTGTTAGACAGTGTAGATGCCTTTAATGTGGGGCTTTAGTGTAGAAAAGGGTGCGGGCGCTAGAGCTGTTTGAGGGTGCAATTGCCTCCCATGTTCCCTGAATACCTCAGTGTCCTAAAGGCCTGTCATAGTGCCCCCTTGGTATTCAGATCTGTCTGGGATCCAGGAGTTGTTTGCCTGGATTCCAGTGTTAGGCCCACAGAACAGGTGCTTCAATGTTGACAATGCTGTCCCCCAAATCCCTATGTTCTCACAGTGGGGGTGTGGATGTGAGGGACCTGAGGTTTGTCTGATGAGGGACGTGGGTCTGTGGCTCTACGTGTACTTAGCCTGATAGGAAAGCACAGCCATTCCACCTGTTCTCTACGCTCAGATTTGGGCCTTCTGGAGTAAACGTGAGTCAAAGAAATCTGTCAGCTCAGTGGTGACGTCACTGCAGAACTGGGAGGTCCTTACACTCGCTGGCTGGGAGGCCCCGGGGATACAGTACTGCTGTGTGTGGATTCAGGATCAGGGAGACCGCTACAGCTGGCCACCTGCCTCTGAGGAACTGGGAGTCCCGCTTCTCCTGTCTCAGTTACTAAGCAGGGAATTCTATGCTAGGAGCAGCAAGCACTGTTGGCTGCCTCTGCCAAGGAGGGAGGTTTGTGCCTGGGTTAAACAGGAGTGCAAGGGGTTGAATATTCACCATTCTCAGTCCCCTGAGACCTCAGCAGGTGACCTGAATCCAAATGATCTCAGTCACTGGTTGTCATCTTTCACCCAGGAAGCCTCAATGTCTATGTTCTGGCTTTAGCTGCCCCTCCACTCACCATTTTCAGAGTTTTGTTTCCTCTGCCCCTTAGATATGATGTGTGATGGTCACCACCATCTTGGATCCCCCAGGCCTCTCCTTTAAGTTGGGGAAATTTTCTTCTATGATTTTGTTGAAAATATTTTCTCAGCCTTGGAGACGAGAATCTTCTTTTTCCTCTATTTCTATTATTCTTAGGTTGTGTCAGGAATTTTTTAGATTTAACAATTTCTTTGAGGGATACATCGATTTCTGCCATTGTGTCTTCCACATTGGAGAGTCTTTCTTCCATCTCTTGTAGTCTGTTGGTTATGATAACCTCTGTAGTTCCTGCCTTCTTCCTTAAGTTCTTCCTCCCCATGATTTCCTCCATTTGTGTTTTCTTTAATTTTTTCCAATTCTATCTTAAGCTCTTGAACTGTTTTGTTGATTTCCTTCACTTGGTCTGACTGTATTTTCCTGTTATTCCTTCAGTTCCTTCACCTGTTTGTTTGAACAATTCTGCGTTTCTTTTATTTCTTTCAGTGATTTAATCATTTCCTCTCTGAAGGCCACACACTGTTTGGCTGCATCTTCCTATATTCCTTTAAGGATGGCCATAATCTGTTTGAGTTAATCTTCCTTTAATTCTTTACACATTTTATTTTTTTCCTCCATTATCCTCTTCATAAGCATAGACATAAATAGTCATCATCTTAGATTTCACTTATGTTAGGATGTCCGAGGCTGCTTGCCACTGTGAAACTGAGTTCTGAAGATGCCATATTGCTTTGGCTTTTGTTGGTTGTGCTTTTGCTCTGGCTTCTATCCATCTGGCTGTCTCTGGTATTGGCTGTTAGTTACTGGTGCTTACTGGAATCCTGGGGTGGAAAGAATCCCCTTGGCTGGAAGATGGTTGTTCCTGAAGTAGGTCTCCACAGTTTTTGTGGTAGGGTCACTGAATCGGGGGTGCTCCCCAGGAATTGCCATAGCTTACCGCAGTTGTTTGGACCTGTGCAGTAACTGTGGTCATGGTTGTCATGGAGGCTCTCCTCTCACCAAGAGAAGTCCTGGAGACAGCTACCCTGATACTGGGTTTCTTGCTCTGAATTTAGTGGGCTGATGCTGTCGCTCTTATACTGTGTTTCCTGGGTACAGCCTTCTCTAAGAACAAGGGAACCCCAGGGTTTGGTTAGTTTCGCTAGGGTGACAGGTTGCACCTTGGTGCAGTGTCTGGGGATGATCCTGTGGATCCCAGGCTTCTGTAGGTCTGAGGTTAGAGCTCTGTGCTCCAGGACCCAAGCATAAATCGATGAGAGGTGAGAACATCACTCATGCAAGCAGCCAGAGGCTAGAGCCTGGAGCCTGCAGTAACCCAGAAACTTTTCTGGATCAGGGTGTCCTGAGGTAGGACCTGATATTTCCCCCACTGTGAGGTTTCCTCCTGACAGAGAGACCCAGTCTGTGGTGTTTTGAGGTCCACAGTTCAGTCTGGGATGGTAAGTAGAATACGCAGGCACAAGTGAGTAGCTCGGCTTTGTGCTGTCCACTGTGCTCCTACAGGAACCCGGGAACTTTTCCTGAGAATATTTTTATTAAATTTTTATTTTTTATATTAATTACAGTTTATTTACTTTGTATTCTAGCTGTAGTCCCCTTCCTCCTCCTCTCCCAATCCCACTCTCCCTCCATCATCTCCTCCTATGCCCCTCTCCAAGTCCACAGATAGGGGAGGTCCTGGGGGGGGTGTGTTCAGCTGAGTGCCCAGAGGTCAGACCTATTGTTTTCCTCACCATGGGTTTTCCTCCCTACAGGGAAACCTTGTCTCTGGTGCTCTGGCATCCATAGTTCTCCCTGGGACAGTGAGTAGGACAAGCAGGGAGGTCTCTGAGCTTGTGGCTGAGCACCCGCCAGAAACCAGGTCCTTTTCCAGGGATTGTCTGGGTGACCTGAGGTTGGTTCTAATTGTTTCCTTCACCATGGGATTTTCTATTAACTGGAAACCCCAGTCTCTGGTGTTGTGGAGCCCACAGTTCAGTCTGGGATAATAATCAGAACATGCGTGTATGTGGCTCTGGGCTGTTGATCAGAGTGCTTGATGGGATCCAGAAACTCTTCTAGGGTTTAGCTGGGTGACCTGAGAATAGACCCAATTGCTTCCCACAACTTGGGGTTTCCTCTCACTTGGGAAACACAATTGCTGGTATTTTAGGGTCCACAGTTCAGTCCATTGGTTGCTGTGCAGTCACTGTTGTCTTGCTTGTCAGACACAGTGTCCTCTTAGACCTCCCATCTTGGATCTCCCCAACCCTCAATTTGATCTCTTGTGGTTTTCTGTAATCATCCTCATCTGTTGTAAAAAAAAAAAAAATTCTGTGATGAGGACAACTATTTAGAATAACTATTAGCTATTAGTAACGTTTCATTTGTAGGTGCCTGATCTAAGATTCATGACTTTACTAGACTTGAGTAGTTGGCGAGGTTTCCTGTAGCATACCATTCCTTCTTGTGTGCAGCCATTAAATGAATCAGAGATTAGATGAATTAGTTGATTTCCACTGAGGCTTGTATGTCATTATTTGACCCTTAGTATTAACTTGCCACATTAGTCATTGTTGTGGTATATTTGAGTTATGGCAGTAAAATATTTTGATTGCTTCTAAACTTTTGAAGCTGCATGGTTCTTTCTTATACTGTTATGCCCAGTTTGTGAGACCCCCAAAGGCTACCAGGGATCGACTCTGCAGCAAAACACATGAGGATCTATTATTGCAAGCTCAAGACCGGGTTGCAACATCCTCCTTGATTGAAGAAGAGGAGTGTGGCCCTGCAGTCTAGGGTAACAAGGTTTTTAAAAGGAAAAAATGCAAGTGCAGAGTTACATGCCCTGGTGTTACATGATTGGGTAAGGGAAATTGACTTTTGAAACTATTGGTTTTCTTTAGGTGCCAAGACCATAATCAGTTCTGGCATGGCCATCCGGGCCAGTTTGCTAGCAACTGTATCTCTAGTGGGTAGGAAAAGAATGTGGTAAAGCTAGTTCCTTTCCCCAGGTGGCTGGCTATGTCTCTACCTGCTTGGCCTTCACCCAGGTCTGTGTTCCAAATCCCAAACTAATACCCCCAAAAGAACCAATTTTCAATTATTTGGTCTCTCAGTACCATGGTGCTAGTCTTTATGGATGAGGCTTTCAAGTCCAATTCACCACAGGTAGGTCCACAGGGCTCTGTGTTTGAAATGCATGGTGATTTCAGCAATACAGACTTACTTTTCATATCTTGAGGATCATCAAAGACAATAGCAATAGCCTATTAATTTTAGAAGTGTGTTGTACAATTCAGACAAAGAACTCAAAAGAGTAAATGAAAACAAAAACAAAATAACAGTAAGATGCTGGAAAGATCATAGTTTATCCTATTATTAACTAGGCAACTAAAGCATATGTAAGTAAGCATATACATATTATATAGATAGTTTAAATGAATTTTTTGTTTGTTTTTGTGGGTGTTTTGGGATATGTTTCTTGGTTTTTTGTTTATGTTTTTTTTAAGAAGAAAAATAAACAAAGAACATTAAGTTGGGGATAGTGGAGAAAGAGTTGGGGTATGGAAGTCATGATCAAATCATAAAAGACTGTTTTGTTAATAGTGGGAGACTTCAACACCCCACTCTCAACAAAGCACAGGTCAACAAAAAGAAAGAATTAATTAAGAATTAATTCTTAATTTTCAGGATAATTGGTTTCACGTAAAATTCAGTTTTTAATAATTACTTTATTTATTTTACATCCGGATCACAGTCTCCACCCCCGCTTTCCTCCCAGTCTCTTTGTCTCCCCTCACCTCCCTGCCATCCTTCAGTCCTCCATTTCCCTTCAGAAAAGACTCAGAAAAATAAAGGCCTCCCATGAATCTCACCCACCTTGGCATACCAAGTTGTAGTAGGGACTAAGCACATTTTCTGTGGTGGCTGCACAATGCAGTACACTAGGAGAAAAGGTCCCCAGTGACAGAAAACATATTCACATACAGCTGCTGCTTCTGTAGGAGTCTCACATAAAGACCCAGCTGCACCAGTGGCACATACACTTCGGTAGACTGCATGGCTCTGGGCTTTTTTTTTTTTTTTCAGTGGTAGCGCTTTTAATCCCAACATTAAGGATGTAGAGTCAGGCAGATCTCTTCAGTTTCAGGACATCCTGGTCTACACAGTGAGTTTAGAAACCTGTCTTGAAAAACCAAACCAAACCAAACCAAACCAATCAACCCAACAAACAAACAAAAAAACCATACAACGAAATAAGAAAAGGGGTATGCCTACTTCGTTTATTTCCCAGGCCTATCATGGTGTGTGGCTTCTTCTTTTTTTTTTTTTTCTCTGTCTCTGAAATTTTTATTTTCTTGTACAGCAAATGTTCTAAAGATGCCTAATATTACCCTCTACAATTGCTCATTTTTGCTCTATACTTTTGGTTATATAATGCCATTGGGTAATGCCACTGGTTAATCAAAATTTTTTTTTATTTTATTTTTTGTTTAGTTACATTTTGTTAACTCTGTGTCCCTGCTGTATCCCACTCCCTCATTCCCTCCGCAACCCCACACTCCCTCCCTGGTCTCCTCCCTGCCCCTTTCCAAGTCCACTGATAAGGAAGGACCTCCTCCCCTTTCATTTGACCCTGTTTTATCAGGTATCTTCAGGGCTGGCTGTAGAGTCCTCCTCTGTGACCTAACAGGACTGCTCCTCCCCTGGGGGGGAGGGGAATCAAGGAGCCTGACCTTGAGATCCTGTTAGAAATAGTCCTGTTCCCCTTACTTTGGAAAACTATTTGGTTACTGAGCTACCAAGGGCCATATCCGAGCAGACATTCTAGGTTATATCCATAGATGGTCCTTGGTTGAGTGTCAGTCTCAGAAAAGACCCTGTACCCTGATATATTTGGTCCTTGTAGAGCTCCTATCCTTTCCATATCATACTAACTCCCCTTTTTTTATATGATTCCCTGCACTCTGCCGAGGGTTTGGTTTTGAGTCTTAGTGTCTGCTTTGAAACACTGCTAGGTAGAGTCTTTGAAATGCCGTTTGCGGAAGATTCCTGTCATACCTTAAATGCACATCCCATTTGTCTTTCTAAATAAGTATTGATCATCTTTGCCTGTGTCCACTTTCTTGATTATCTTCTTTAGGTGTGTAGATTTTATTATGTTTATCATATCTTGTAGGTCTATATAAGCGAGTATATACCATGTTTGTCTTTCTCCTTCTGGGATACTTCACTCAGAATGATCTTTTCTAGATCCCACCACTTGCCTGCAAATTTCATGATTTCCTCCTTTTTGATTGCTGAGTAGTATTCCATTGTGTAAAAATACCACAATTTCTGTATTCATTCCTCTGTTGATGGACATCTCGGTTGTTTCCAAGTTCTGGCTATTACAAATAAAGCTGCTACAAACATGGTTGAACAAATGTCCTTGTTGTGTACTTGAGCAAATTTTGGGTATATACCTAGGAGTGGTATAGCTGAGTCTTGAGGTAGCACTACTCCTAATTGTCTGAGAAAGCGCCAGATTGACTTCCGAAGTGGTTGTACCAGTTTACATTCCCACCAGCAGTGGAGGAGGGTTCCCCTTTCTCCACAACCTCTCCAACATGTGTTATCACTTGAGTTTTTCATCTTGGCCATTCTGATGGGTGTAAGGTGATATCTCAGGGTCGTTTTGATTTGCATTTCCCTGATGGCTAATGAGGATGAGCATTTCTTTAAGTGTTTCTCTGCCATTCATGTTCCTCTTTCAAGAATTCTCTGTTTAGCCCCGTTCCCCATTTTTTAATGGGATTACTTGGTTTGTTGCTTTACTGCTTCTGTAGTTCTTTATATATACTGGATATTACCCCTCTGTCAGATAAAGGGTTGGTGAAAATTCTTTCTCAATTTGTAGGCTGTCGTTTTGTTTTGATGACAGTGTCTTTTGCTTTACAGAAGCTTTTCAGTTTCATGAGGTCCCATTTATTGATTGTTCCTCTTAGAGCCTGTACTGTTGGTATTGTATTCAGGAAGTTTTCTCCTGTGCCAATGAGTTCTAGGCTGTTCCCCACTTTTTTTTCCAACTGATTTAGAGTATCTGGTTTTATGTTGAGGTCCTTGATCCACTTTGACTTTAGTTTTGTGCAGGGTGATAAATATGGATCTATTTTCATTTTTCTGCATGTAGACACCATTTGTTGAAGATGCTGTCTTTTTTCCATTGAATGGATTTGGCTTATTTGTCAAATATCAAGTATTCATAGGTGTGTGGGTTTATTTCTGGGTCTTCTATGTGGTTCCATTGATCCTCCTTTCTGTTTCTATGCCAGTACCACGCAGTTTTTATTACTCTTTCCCTGTAGTACAGCTTGAGATCAGGGATGGAGATACCTCCAGATGATCTGTTGTTGTACAGGATCATTTTGGAGATTCTGGGTTTTTTGTTTCTCCATATGAAGCTGAGAATCCTTTTATCAAGGTCTGTAAAGAATTGAGATGGTATTTTGATGGGAATTGCATTGAATCTGTAGATTGCTTTTGGCAGTATGGCCATTTTCACAATGTTAATCCTACCAATCCATGAGCACAGGAGATCTTTCCATCTTCTGATATCTTCTTCGATTTCTTTCTTCAGAGACTTGAAGTTTTTCTCAAACAGGTCTTTCACTTGCTTGGTTAGAGTCACACCAAAGTACTTTATGTTATTAGTGACTATTGTGAAGGATGTTGTTTCCCTAATTTCTTTCTCACCCTTTTTTGTCTTTGGTATACAGGAGGGCTTCTGATTTTTTTGAGTTGATTTTGTATCCTGCCACTTTGTTGAAGGTGTTTAGCAGCTGAAGGAGTTCTCTGCTTGAATTTTTGGAGTTGCTCATGTATACTATCATATCATCTGCAAATAGTGACACTTTGACCTCTTCCTTTCCAGTTTGTATCCCCTTGATCTCCTTTAGTTGTCTTATTGCTCTGGCTAGGACTTCAAGCACTATGTTGAAGAGATATGGAGAGAGTGGGCAGCCTTGTCTTGTCCCTGATTTCAGTGGGATTGATTAAAGTTTCTCTCCATTGAGTTTGATGTTAGCTATAGGCTTGCTGTATATTGTCTTTACTATCTTTAGGTATGTGCCTTGTATCCCTGATCTCTCCAAGACTTTAAACATGAATGGGTGTTGGACTTTGTCAAATGCTTTTTTGGCATCTAAGGAGATTATCATGTGGTTTTTCTCCTTCAGTTTGTTTATGTGGTGGATTACATTGATGGATTTCTGTATGTTGAACCACCCTTGCATGACTGGGATAAAGCCTACTTGGTCATGGTGGATGATATCTTTCATATGTTCTTGGATTCGGTTTGTAAGTATTTTATTGAGTATTTTTGCGTCAATGTTCATAAGAGAGATAGGTCTGAAGTTCTCTTTTTTTGTTGGATCTTTGTGTGGTTTAGGTATCAAGGTGACTGTGGCTTCATAGAATGAGTTTGGTAGTGTTCCTTCTGTTTCTATTTTGTGGAATAGTTTGAGGAGAATTGGTGTTAGCACTTCTTTGAAGGTCTTGTAGAATTCTGCGCTGAAGCCATCTGGCCCAGGGCTTGTTTTAGAGGGGAGACTGTTAATGACTGCTTCAATTTCCTTGGGAGATATAGGGCTATTCAGTCTTTCTACCTGATCTTGACTTGGTTTTGGTAGATGGAATCTGTCAAGAAAATTATCCATTTCATTTAGATATTCAAATTTTGTGGCACATAAGCTTTTGTATTATGACCTAATAATTGTTTGGATTTCCTCAGTGTCTGTGGTTATGTCCCCATTTTCATTTCTGATTTTGTTCATTTGGATTGTTTCTCTCTGCTTTTTAGTTAGTTTGGCTAAGTGTTTGTCTATCTTATTGATTTTCTCAAAGAACCAGCTTTTTGTTTCATTGATTCTTTGGATAGTTTTATTCTTTGGATAGTTTCTAATTGATTGATTTCAGCCCTGAGTTTGATTATTTCCAGCTGTTTACTCCTCTTGGGTGTATCTGCTTCTTTTTTTTCTAGGTTTTTCAGTTGGGCCATTAAGTTGTTTGTATGTGATGTTACGAATTTCTTCTTGTAGGAACTTAGTGCTATAAATGTTCCTCTGAGCACTGCTTTCAATGTGTCCCATAAATTCGGGTATGTTGTGCCTTCATTTTCATTGAATTCTAGGAAGTCTTTAATTTCTTTCTTTATTTCTTCCTTAACCCAGCTGTCATTGAGTAGTAAGTTGTTGAGTTTCCATGTGCATGTCAGCTTTTTGTTGTTTCTGTTGTTGTTGATGTCTAGCTTTAGTCCATGGTGGTCAGATAGTATACAAGGGATTATTTCAATCCTTTTGTATCTGTTGAGGCTTGCTTGGTGACGGTCTATTTTGGAGAAGGTTCCATGCGGTGCTGAAAAGAAGGTGTACTCTTTTGAGTTTGGGTGAAAAGATCTGTAGATGTCTATTGGGTCCATGTGATTTATGGATTCTGTGAGTGCTTTTATTTCCCTATTTGGTGTCTGTCTAGTTGATCTGTCCCTTGGTGAGAGTGGAGTGTTGAAGTCTCCCACTATTAAGGTATTAGGATCAATGTATGATTTAAGCTTTAATAATGTTTCATTTACGAATGTAGGTGCTCTTTTATTTGGGGCATAGATATTCAAGATTGTGATGTTCTCTTGGTGGATTTTTCCTTTGATGAGAATATAGTGGCCCTCCTATCTTTTTTGATTAACTTGGGTTGAAAGTCTATTTTATTAGATATTAGGATGACTACTCCAGCTTGTTTTCTGGAACCATTTGCTTGAAAAACAGTTTTCCAGCTCTTTACTCTGAGGTAGTGTTTATCTTTGTTGCATAGGTGTGTTTCTTGGATGCAACAGAATGTTCGATCCTGTTTCCACAACCATTCTGTAATCCTGTGTCATTTTATTGGTGAGTTGAGTCCATTTATATTGATAGATAATAGTGACCAATGCATATTAGTTCCTTCTGTAATGGAGTCGGTGATCTTACCCTGTTTCATTGCTTGTTTTCTTTTCATTTTTGTTGGGATATTATCTGTATGCCCTGTGTTCGTGGTGAATTTGTTTTCGTTGGATTGGAGTTTTCCTTCTAGTATCTTCTGTAGCGTTGGTTTGCTGTGTAGATATTGTGTAAATTTAGTTTTGTCATGGAAAATTTTGTTTTCTCCATCTATGTTGATTGAAAGCTTTTCAGGGTATAGTAGTCTGGGTTGACATTTGTGATCTTTTAGAGTCTCCATGATACTTGCCTAGGCCCTTCTGGCTTTCATAGTTTCTGATGAGAAGTCCGGCGTGATTCTGATAGGTCTACCTTCCGATGTTACTTGGCCTTTTTCCCTTGCTGCTTTTAATATCTTTTCTTTGTTCTGTAGGTTTAGTGTTTTGACTATGATGTGCTGTGATGTGTTTTTTTTTTTTTTTTTTTTTTTTTTTTTTTTTTTTTTTTTTTTTTTTTTGGTCTAGTCTATTTGGAGTTCTGTAGGCCTCTTGTATATTTATGGACATCTCTTTGTTTAAGTTGGGAAAATTTTCTTCTATGATTTTCTTGAAAATATTTTCTGGACCTTGGAGCCTGGAGTCTTCTTTTTCATGAATTCCTATTATTCTTAGATTTTGTTTTTTCATAGCATCCTTGATTTCTTGGATATTTTGTGATTGGAACTTTTCTGATTTTACTTTTTCTTTTAGAGAAGTATCTATTTCTGCAAGTGTGTCTTCAGCTCCAGAGATTCTGTCTTCCATCTCTTGTATTCTGTTGGCGATGCTTACTTTTGTGGTTCCTGATCTTTTCTCCAAGTTCTCCAGCTCAAGGGTTTTCTCATTTTGTGTTTTCTTTATTGATTCTAATTCTGTTTTCATGCCTTGCACCATTTCTTTCAAGTGTTTGAGTTTGGATTCCTGTCTCTTGACGATGGCCTCTATTTCTTTGTTCATTTCCTTTTTATATGCCACTAATTTTTCCTCTACTTGTGTATCTATTTGTTTGGCTATATTTGCCTCCGTTTCTTTAAGGATTTTGTCTATTTCTTCTTTCTTTATCTCCAATTGACTGGCCAGCTCTTTGAAAGATTTCTTCATTTCCTCCTTATGAGCCTCAAATAATTGGGAAAGCATGGCTTTAAAATCATTTTCCTGTGCTTCTGATGAATTGGAGTATCCATCGATTTTGGGGTTTGCTGGTGAAGTCATGATGTCCTGATTTATGTTGGAAGTGTTCTTTTGCCTACCCCTGGCCATTGGCTTATCTGAAACCTTCCCTGTTTGTTTTTGGATTCTGCAGATCAGACTGGTGCTGTCTCTCTCTGGTGTCTGGAGAGTTCTTCAGGAAGCTGAGAACTCTCAGCGTGTGCTGAGGACTAGCTGTACCTGTGGGAGAAAAGTACGCAGGTGCAAACCAGGCAAATGCAAGCTTGCGCGTGCGTGTGTGTGTGTAAGTGTGCATGGACGTGTGTCTCGAGGGACAGAGTGATGGCTAACGTTGAACCCTTGAGTGTGTGGGAGGGGCTCTGCACTCTATATGTCATGGGCGCTATTGATGATCTCAGCACAATTTCTGGCATTAACTGCTTTAACTCCTCAATTAGACCTACAGAGCAGGAACTTCAATGTCCCTAGTGCCCCTCTGTTTCCCAAAGTGGGTATGTGGGTGGGAGGGGGTTCGATGCCTGGCTTCTGTTTTAGAAGGACCCAGGATCTGGGGATCTGCAGATTCTCAAGGGTGCACTCACTTACAGGCAGGTCACTTGGCAGAGATCGGGATATCCGGGCTTTCTGCTCTCTGGTTTGGCTTTGCTTCTTTGATGTGTTCTGCCAGTTCTGTGCTGCTGTCACTGCCAGGTTCTGAGGTCTTGCTGCAGCTGGAGATTTCAGGGTGGTCATGTCAGTAGGGATCGGGTTAACCAGGCTCTCTGTTCTCTGGTTTGGCCCTGTTTAGTCTTAAACTGGAGGGCTGTTGTGCCCCGCCAGCTCAGTGTTGCTCTGCTGCCAGGTTAGAATGTCCTGCTGTAACTGGAGACTGGGTCGCTAGTCCCGATGCTTTCTGGAAAGTCCTGGGGTCTCTTCACTGTGCTCTCCAAGCTTGGGAGGCCCAGTGTCTGGTGTGTATAGCTTGTATGAAGTTTCTGCCTGGTTTTGGTGAGTATATAGCGTATTCTCTGTCACTGTGGGATTGGGCTGGCTGTACCATCAGTGATCGCGATACTGAGGAGCTAGTATGGTATCTAGCAGACTCGGGCCCTGGGAGGATGGTGCAGCTACCGTGCGAATCTGGGACTCCGGGACAGGTACTGCTGGCCTTTGCAGCTAAAGGGCTTGGAGCTCCACCTCAGTGGCTGTAGACCCCAGGCAGTTAGGTCTTCACTGAGAAAGACCAGCCTGCTGTGCCCGAGGAGGAGGGAGTTCTGGGGGAGGGGAGTGTCGGGAGATCAAAGGATTGTTTCTCTGCTTCCCCAAACAAGTCCCCGGGTGACCGAGACCAAAGTTTTCACCTCCTGCATTGTTCCCTGTTGTTTAGAAAGCCTCACTGTTGTTTTCCTGGGTTAGAGGTCCTTCCATTCTCCAACTCAGAAGTTTAGCTATTCCACCACTCAGAAACTGTGTGTGCTAGTCGCCATCTTGGCTCTGCCCCCCTGCCTGGTTGGTATATTTTTAATTACTGCTTCTATTTTATTAAAGGTTATAAGACTTTTTATTTTTTACCTGATCTTGATACAACTTTAGTAAGTGATATGTATTAGAAATTAGTCCATTTCATTTAGATATTTCAATTTTGTGGAGTACAGATTTTGAAAGTAATTTGGATATTCTCTCTCTCTCTCTCTCTCTCTCTCTCTCTCTCTCTTTCTCCCTGCCTTTTAGTTAGTTTGGATAAATAATTGTCTAACTTGTTGATTTTCTCAAAGAATCATCTCTTGGTTTCATTGATATTTTTTGTGTTGTTCTGTTTCTAATTTATTAATTTCAACCTTGAATTTTATTATTTCATGCTGTCTATTCTTGGGTGTGTTTGTTTCTTTTTATTCTAGAGCTTTCATATGTGATGTTAAAAGTCACTAGTATGATATTTCTCCAATTTCTTTATGAGGTAGACATTTAGTACTATGAACTTCCCCCTTAGTACTGCGATTATTGTGCCTTGCAAGTCTGGGTATGTTGTAAATACTTTTTCATTAAATTCTAGAAAGTATTTAAAATTTTTCTGTATTTTTTTCCTTTACCCAGTGATCATTGCATAGGGATTTGTTCAGTTTCCAAGGGATTGTAGGTTTTCTTGTGCGTCAGTTGTTGTTGAAGTCCCGCTTTAATCCAAGGAGGTCTCATAAGATACACTGGTTTACTTCAATTTTCTCGTATCTGTTGAGACTTGCTTTGTGAGCAAATATATCATCAATTTTGGAGAAGGTTCTGTGAGATGTTGAGAAGAAGATATATTCTTTTGTGTTTGGGTGAAATGTTTTGTAGATATGTCAGATATATTTGATTCATAACATCACTTAATTTCATTATTTCTTTGTTTAGTTTCTGGCTGGATGACATGTCCTTTGGTGGGAGTGGAGTCTCCCACTATTAATGTGTGGGATTCAATGTGTTATTTAAGCTTTAGTAAAGTTTATTTTATGAATGTGTTTTGCCCTTGCATTTGGGACATAGATATTCAGAACTGAGACCTCATCTTGATGTGATTTTTCTTTCATGTATACGTGGTGTCCTTCCCCATCACTTTTGATTAATTTTTATTGAAATTCTGCTATGCTTGCAGACAGGAGCCAAGCTAACTTTCCCCTGAGAAGCTCCACCCAGAAGCAAATCAAAACAGATGCTGATACCTACAGCCAAACATTAGACAGAGATCTCAAAATCTTGTGGAAGAGTTGAGGGAAAAATAGAAGGACCTGAAGGGGGACAGAACTTCACATAGTCATCTAACCTAAGCATATGAGGGCTTTCAGAGACTGAAAAACTAACCTAAGTGCATGCATGGACTAGACCTAAGCCCCCTACACTTCCGGTTTGATGGATAGCTCAGTCTTCATGTGGACATCTTAGCAACTGGAGTGGAGGCAGTCACTGACATGGACACAATTTCCTGTTATTACATCTCTTACCCCTGCTGGACAGCTCTGTCTGGCCTCAGTAGAAGAGAATGTGCTTAATCCTGATGGGACATACAGGTGCAGGGCAGGATGGCATGTGGGGGTGGAGGGAGCTCACTTCTCTGAGAAAAAGCTGAGGGAAAAATGGAGGAAGAGGGAGGAAGAAGCCATAGAGGAATAAATAAATAAGGAAAATTACATTAAAAATAAAGTGTATTTTAATAAATATTAGAATGGCTACTCCAGGTTGGTTCTTGTGTTCATTTGCTGGGATCACTTTTTTCCAGCCCTTTATTCTACAGTAATACCTATCCTTGTTGTTGAGGTGTGTTTTTTGGATACAGCAGAACAGCAATTCCTGTTTTTGCATCTATTCTTGTTAGCTTGTGTCTTTTTATTTGGGAATTGAGTCCATTGATTGTGAGAGATATTATGACCAATGATTGTGAGTTCTTGTTGTTTTGACATTGGTGGTAGTAGTGTGTGTCTGTGTGTCACTTCTTTTTGTTTTGTTGGTATGGAATTATTTATTGCCTGTTTTTTCTTCGGTTGGAGTTTTCCTTCTAGTATCTTTTATAGGGCTGGATTTGTGGAAAGATATTGTTTAAATTTGGTTTTGTCACAAAATATTTTATTTTCTCCAACTATAGTGATTGAAAATTTGCTGGATATAGAAGTCTGTGTTAAAAATTCTTGGTCTTTTAGAGACTGCAAGACATCTGCCATGCCCTTGTGACTTTTAGAGATTTTTTTATGTAAACTTTTTTATATATAAGTTTTATATATAAAAATTATATACATTTTTATTATAATTTATTCACTTTGTATCCCAGCTGTAGCAGCTACCCTGTCCCCTTCTAGTCTTACGTTCCCTCCCTCCCTCCCTTTTTCTCTCTCTCCTCCCTTTTTTCCTTTCTCTCTCCCTTTTTCCCTCTCTCCCTCCCTCTCATCCTCCCATCCCCTTCCCCAGTCCTCTGACTGGGGAGGACCTCCTCCTCCCCTTCCATCTGACCCTAGCCTATCAGGTCTCATCAGGATTGTCTTTCATAGTTTTCCTCTGTGGCCTGCTAAGTTGCCTCTCTCCACTCAGGAGATGGTAATCAAAGAGAGTTTTAGAGATTTTGTTGAGAAATTAGAAGTTAGGTATAATTCTGATAGGTCTGCATTTGTATGTTTCTTGGCCTTTTTATTCCTTTTTTAAAATTTTTTTAATTAATTTTTAATACTTTTTCTTTGTTCTAAACATTTAGTGTTTGGCTTATTATTTGTCAGAAGGATTTTTTTTGGTCTAATCTAATTAGTGTTCTGTAAGCTTCTTGTATTTTTATAGCCATCTCTTTCTTTAGGTCAATTTTCTTTTTCTTCTATAGCAACAGAATCAAAAAATCTGGGCCAAGAGGACTTTTCTAAGACTGATAATCCATCCAAGAACCATGCATAGAGATAACCTAGGACCCCTGCACAGATGTACCTCATGACAGCTCAGTGTCCAAGTGGGTTCCCTAGTAAGAAGAACAGGGGCTGTCCTTGACATGAACTCATTAGATGGCTCTTGATCATTTCCCCCTAAGGGGAAAACTGCCTTACCAGGGGAAGACAAGGAAGCCAGTCCTGATGAGACCTAAGAGGCTAGGGTCAGATGGAAAGGAAGGAGGACTGCCCCTATCAGTGGACTCAGGGAGGGTCAAGGGAGGAGAAGAGAGAGAAAGAGGGTGGTACTGGGAAGGGATGAGGGAAGAGGCTACAGCTGTGATACAAAGGGAATAAATAGTAATTAATAAAAATTAATTAATTACATTTTTCTCCTATAATTTTGTTGAAAATATTTTCTATACCTCTGAGATGAGATTCTTCTTCTTTTCCTTCTCTTCCTCCTCATCCTCTTCTTCCTTATTCTCCTTATCTTCCTTTTTTTTCTTTTTCTTCATCTCCTACTCCTATTATTCTTATGTTTGGCCTTTTTATAATGTTCCAGATTTCCTGGAAGTTTGGGGTCAAGAATATTTTGGATTTAACATTTTATTTTACCAGTGGATTGATTTCTTTTTATTGTAACTTCTGCACCTCAGATTCTTTCTTCTAATTGTGTGTGTGTGTGTGTGTGTGTGTGTGTGTGTGTGTGTTCTGTTGGTGATGCTTGTATCTATAGTTCTGTAGTTCCTGTTCTCTTAACTAGGTTTTCTATCTCCAGGATTCCCTCTGACTGAGTTTTCTTTATTGCTCCATTTTCTGGTCTTGAGCTGTTTTATTCATTTCTTTCACCTGTATCATTATATTTTCCTGTGTTTCTTTAAAGGATTTATTCATTTGCAATTTAAACGTCTTTATCACCTTCATAAAATTAGATTCATGTCATCTTATGCTTCAGCTGTATTAAGATATCCAGGGCTTGCTATAGAGGATATCTGGGCAATATTGCTGTGGACACTACTGATTGTGTTTTTACACTGGCCTTTAGCTATATGGTTTTGCAGTTATTATTGATTTAGATGCTGATTTCTAAATATGTCTTTGTTGAATGAGTGTTTTTTTAATGTCTTTTCCTTGGTTTCTGTTTTTATACTGTTTCTTTCTGTTTATTTCTGTTTCTTTCTTTATACTGGCTCTAGTGACCTGGTGTTCTGGTGCTAGTCATTACATGCAGTAAAGTTTCTCCCTGAGGCTTTTGTGGCCTGTCTTGTCTCTGAGATTTAGGGTGCTACCCTGGCCTCCTGGGGTCCCTAAATACCAGTGAGGCCTGAAGTAAATAGTGCTGTTGGGCCTCCAGGAAAACAGGCCAGGTTGTAGGCTGCAAATGAAGTTCACAAACTGGGGAAGAGTTTAAAGTGGATAGGTATGTTTTAGCAGATTATGATGGATAAGAACTTGGGACATTGTCTTACTTGTTTTTCCCTCATGGCTGCAGGCTTTCAAGAATACAAGCAGAGTTGTGGGGCAGGAAATGGAGCTCAGGATATGGGGTGCAGTTTATTGCTATTGGAGGTGCTTTTAGATGAGTTGGCAAACGATGCTAAATTTCAATTTTTGGAGATGATTAGCAGTGCAAGTATGTTTCCCTCTACTTATATATTTCCAAATTTCCTTTTGCAATTGATACCCATAAAATTATTAAGGCAAAAATGACAACTAGGAAATATGCTTTATTTCAGGAATTATATTAAAAATAAACTAGTTTCAATATGTAAGTATTTTGATATACAGAATTCGATGAAATTTATGACTAATAAGATATGGCAAATTTGAGCCACTGAAAGAAAATAATTTCTAATTCATTCTCTTTAAGTAGAATCTAATAGAGAAAGTATTTCCATTAAATGACTGGATTAAAACCTGAGCATTCTCTAATCTGCCGAAACCCTCCCTTTTCTCTTTATCACTGCAAAGAGAAAGGAGGATTGCAAGCATTTTTCCCCCCATCATTATCAAGGAAATGAAGGCTTGCCTCCTGGAGCACCTTAAAGAAGGACAGGAGCATCCTATTTTTCTTGGCAGTCAGAGATCATTGTGCCTTTTAGAGCAGGACAGGGAGAGAAAGAGAGAACATTTTGATTATGTTGGTTAATTTCATGTATAAATTTTCAACAAAAGTGTGTGTTTGTTCTTTATGCTTTATAATACATCCACTTTTAATAAGACATGGGTGGATTTGACTAAACTAATTACAGAGTGACAGCTACCATCACAAAGGAAAACACTTAACGAGTTATGTTTCTAAAGTGGAGAATATTGGTTTTATTCTTCACTTAACTTTGCCAGTAGATAAAGTATATTTTATTTTTCTGAGGGAAACTCTCCATGTTTGAGTTTTTCCATTTTCTTGCTCATTCTCAGTCACCAAGAAGAGTTCCTAAATTATCTCTCTGACTGACATTCACCTGTGCCAGTCTGCACGGCACTAACCATGCTAGTGCCATTAGAGAAATGTCACAAACTATAAATCAAACAAAGGGCATGGAAGATGGAAACACATTTTCTCATCAGCTAGAGACATCAGAATAACTTAGAGAAACTTATGCAACCAAGTTCTCAACCTGAATATTTGTTGAATGTTTGTGCATTGCCACATTGATCATGTCATCTAATCAAAACCTTGAATCTGTGCAAGCTTTGACACACCACTTACTACTTTAAATCGGAAGATTGAGGGTTCTTTTTATTTTTGTTGTACTTACTCATTATCTTGTAAATAGGGTTAGATATTTTCTCTTTACTCATTCACACATGTATCTGAGCTTCTTCCCTGAGTTGTATTCATTTTCACACTCTGTTCATGGATATTCCCCCCAATAAAGAAAGAAAAAGAAATATTTAACAAAGTGAAGTGTATGAAATAATTTCATATATATGTACCAAATAACAGTCAGATGTTAGTTGGCTTGACTACCATAAAGCTATGCCCTTTCTCTCACAATCAGCAGCTTATAAAAGCATGAACTATGATAATAGTATTTCAATTTCTATTTGACCCTATTAGTGCCACTATGAGTTCTTTTCTGTTACAGAAGTCTTTGGTAAGGGGTGATCATCTCTAGGTATTGCTGAGTTTGTACCATGGGACAAACAAATAATTGTACATACTAGAAAGGCAACCTGCAAAAACAGGAAAGTAAAGTGACAGTTGGAGTGTGAGAAGCCACCTATATACCATGATAAGTGGATACCTGAGCAGTAGCCAAAAGTACTAGGCAGAAATTAATAGTTACAGATCTAAAGCAGGGGTGCTAGAATACAAACTTCCAGGACCCTGGGGTAAAAATGGAAATCCTCAGAGTCCCTGACATGTTTTAATGGTAACAGATCCTAAAGCAGCCCTAAAGCAGCCCTAAAGCAGCCCTAAAGCAGCCCTACAGCAGCCCTACAGCAGCCCTACAGCAGCCCTACAGCAGCCCTACAGCAGCCCTACAGCAGCCCTACAGCAGCCCTACAGCAGCCCTACAGCAGCCCTACAGCAGACCCTGCATGGGTGTGAACAGGAGCATCTTGAGGGTCCTGGATACATAGTTATGGTTACAAATCTAAGGTAGAAAGGGAAAGAAGCAATTTCAACAAAAAAACAGAGACAAGCCACAGAGAGAGAGAGGGGGGGGAAAGGAACAAGACATGAAAACTTTATTAGAATAGACAAAGAGCTCTCTTCAAGCAGAGGGGTCAAACGGAGGGACAAGAAACAGCCATTTCATCTATTTTTCACCATTTTTCTTTTATAATATTATTCCTCCCTCCCCTTTTCTACTTGTAAGCCCTCCCATATACTCCTTTTCTATTGTTCAAATTCATGCCATTCTTTCTTTTGGTTGCTGCTACAAAAAATATATGCATACATATATACACACACATATTCCAAAGCATAATCATCTTATCTGAACAATGCCAACTTGTATGCAGGCACTCAGGGTTGAACCCTTTCTTGTTTTTCATATTCTTCCAAGTTTCCTTTAAGTTCCTTCACTATGAAAACACATCAGGAGACATACATTTTAGGTGGAGAGTCTGTGATTCAAGTTTGAACTTCTTAGTTCAATGAATATTATTCCTGGTATTTCAAAAGGGAAAGAACAAATAGGTTTTCAAGGGAATTGAATATGATATTTCTGCACTTGGCAGAATTCTTTGCTGTGAGACATAGTGAAGAGTTTAAGTTAGTCTGAATGTAACTCCATTTTAAAATAAAAATTTTGACTAGGAACTGAATTCAGGTACCAAGAAATATCACAGAATATACACCTGGCAGAAAACAAAGTTAACAGTCCTGTTAGGCCACAGAGAAGGACTTTGCAGCCAGTCCCGAAGATACCTGATAAAACAGGATCAGATGAATGGGGAGGAGGTCTCCCCTATCAGTGGACTTGGAAAGGGGCAGGGTGGAGATGAGGGAGGGATGGTGGGATTGGGAGGGAATGAGGGAGTGGGATACAGCTGGGATATAGAGTTAATAAAATGTAACTGATAAGAGAAAAATAAAATTAAAAAAATTAAAAATACCTTATGAAAGTATGGCCATGGATGAGACAAAAGAATAAAATATCATGAGGGCTTTGTCAACACACATGGAGCACAGAACATGTGCCTTAGTAAACATGGCTAGTTTTCTATATTCATTTTGACTATTTCACTATTTGACCAACACTATTGTTGATCAAAGAATTAAATCAGCATAGTATCACTGGCCCTGAGTAGAGATACTGCTTTATGAACAGCAAGGGAAGTCCTATGATTAAATCTAATGGGAGGATTTGCATATCTTTATCAGCTCTTGTATGAGTCAATCTAAACGGGCCTGTTAATCCGTAAACTATGTAGGTTAAGCACTGTGGTCATTGTCTACTTTCACCTCTCAAGGGTGACCCAACTTACCTTGTGATAAATTCTTTGTATCCATATAGTACAAGAATAGAGAGCCTGAATGGAGAACAGAGCAGGTTCTTGACAGCTGATGAATGTGGAATACAAAGAAGAAAAAAGAAGGAGGGAAATGTGTTGCAGAAAATATGACCTGGATAAAAAATACAAAAAATGTGGCACTCACTGCAAACTGAATAAAAGTTTGTTCTAGAGCCAAATATTAGTGTCCATGGCCAGAGGACAGGGATTTATGTTACCAAGGTAAGATGTTCCTGGGTAGTAATAATTTCATCAAGTTTTTCCATTAACAATGGCAAAAAGAGAAGCAAGAAACTGGCAAGGCCATTAAAGGACATGGGCTATGCTTACTGTTATTGACCAGAAGCTTTAAATGCCCTTGGTTTGGTCAGAGTCAAAGACTAGAAACATTAAAAGTACTTGGGGCTTCTGCTTTCTGATGTAGTTTCTTGTTATCAGTCTTCTCCTTTTTTACACAAGTGTCTGGAAGTTATACCTGAGTGTGTGATAGTACTTCAAAAATAATTTTAGGATGAAAAGGCACATGGATGTCCCATGGACAAGGCAACTGGACTTAGATCACTTGAAACCTTAAGTCTCAACACATTTTTTTTTTTTTTTAGTGTAAACCTATAAGAAATATTTTTCTAAAACTTACATACTCTGTGACATTCTTTTAACCTGTAAGGAAAAAACATAGGAGAATCATGTTTACATGAACTTTCTACACCATAATTTATTAGTTGAAGGTAGGCAGCCTCCATATACTTGAAGAGTCTGCTTTTCTTCTGTTTCAATAGAAACAAAAATAAATTAATAAATCAAGTATTTTAAAAATATGTTGTGAGGACACTAATAGGCAGTTTATAGCAGAGTATGAAAATCTTTGTTATATCAGATGCTGTTTGATGAGATGTTTAAGCTTTTAAGTTGGAGGAAGCTAGATGGGTATTTGAACAATCTAAAAAAGACTTTACATGATAATCATTTGGATGTTTGGTCAAACACAAACTTAAGGCATAAAAGGCTCTAAAGGGAACTTAAAATATCACAAGGTGATTTGAACTTGAAACATTCCATATCTCTTATAGTAAATATTTTGGAAGTAACCATTCATTTTTAATTTTTATCGATACAGTCTTTTTTCATGAAAGGTTTTTTAAGTTTATTTATTTTTATTAATTACAGTTTATTAACTTTGTATCCCCCCATAAGCCCCTCCCTCCTCCCCTCCCAGTCCCACCCTCCCTCCCCGTTCTTCACGCGTGCCCCTCCCCAAGTCCACTGATAGGGGAGGTCCTCCTCTCCTTCCTTCTGATCCTAGTCTATCAGATCACATCAGGAGTGGCTGTATTGTCATCTTCTGTGGCCTGGTAGGGCTGCTCCCCACTCAGGGGGAGGTGATCAAAGAGCAGGCCAATCAGATTGTGTCGGAGGCAGTCCCTCTTCCCATTACTATGTAACCCACTTGGACACTAAACTGCCATGGACTACATCCCTGCAAAGGTTCAAGGTTATCTCCACACCTGGTATTTCGTTGCAGTCTGAGTCTCTGGGAAGACCCTTGTGTTGAAATTTTCTGGTTCAGTTGCTCTCCTAGTGGGGTTCCTATCCTCTCCAGATCTTATTATTTCTTACTTCTTACATAAGATTCCATGCACTCTGCCCAAAAGTTGACCATAAGTCTCAGCATCTGCTTTGATACTCTGCAGGGCAGAGCCTTTCAGAAGCCCTCTCTGGTAGGTTTCTAGGTTGTTTCCTGTTTTGTTTTGTTGGTTTTTTTTTTTTTTCTTCTGATGTCCATCCTCTTTGCCTTTTGGGATGGGGATTGGGCATTTTAGTCAGGGTCTTCTCTCTTAATTAGTTTCTTTAGATGTACAGATTTTATTAGGTTTATTTTATGTTATATGTCTATGTGAGTGAGTATATACTGTGTGTTTCTTTCTGCTTCTGGGACAGCTCACTCAGGATGATCCTTTCCAGGTCCCACCATTTACCTGCAAATTTCATGATTTCCTTATTTTTCATTGCAGAGTAATACTCCATTGTGTAGATGTACCAAAATTTCTGCATCCATTCTTCATTTGAGGGGCATCTGGCTTGTTTCCAGCTACTGCCTATTACAAATAAAGGTACTATAAACATGATTGAGCAAATGTCCTTATTGTGTACTTAAGCCCCTTTTAGATATATGCCTAGGAGTGGTATGGCTGGATCTTGAGGGAGTGCTATTTCTAGTTGTCTGAGAAAGCGCCAGATTGATTTCCAGAGTGGTTGTAAGAGTCTGCATTCCCACCAGCAGTGGAGGAGGATTCCCCTTTCTCCACAACCTCTCCAGCATGTGTTGTCACTTGAGTTTTTTATGTTGAGGTCTTTGATCCACTTGGACTTAATTTTGTGCAGGGTGATAAGTATGGATCTATTTACATTTTCTACATGTAGACAACCAGTTTCTCAGACAACTAGGAATAGAGTTTCCTCAAGATACAGCCATACCACTCCTAGGCATATATCCATTAGAGGCTCAAGTACACAATAAGGACATTTGCTCAACCATGCTTGTAGCAGCTTTATTTGTAATAGCCAGAAGCTGGAAACAGCTCAGATGCCCCTCAAATGAAGAATGGATGCAGAAATTTTGGTACATCTACACAATGGAATATTACTCTGCAATGAAAAATAAGGAAATCATGAAATTTGCAGGAAAATGGTAGGACCTGGAAAGGATCATCCTGAGTGAGCTGTACCAGAAGCAGAAAGACACAAATGCTATATACTCACTCATATAGACATATAACATAAGATAAACCTACTAAAATCTGTACACCTACAGAAACTAATTAAGAGAGAACATGACTAAAATGCTCAATCCCCTTCCTGAAAGGCAAAGAGGATGGACATCAGAAGAAAAAGAAAACAGTAAACAACCTAGAAACCTGCTACAGAGGGCCTCTGAAAGGCTCTGCCTTGCATACTATCAAAGCAGATGCTGAAACTTATGGCCAACTGTTGGGCAGAGTGCATAGAATCTTATGTAAGAAGTGGGAAATAGTAAGATCTGGAGAGGACAGGAACTTCACAAAGAGAGCAACAGAACCAGAAAATTTGAACACAAGGGTCTTCCCAGAGACTCATACTACAACCAAGCATGGAGATACCTAAAACCCCTGCACAGATGTAGCCCATGGTAGTTTAGTGTCCAAGTGGGTTACATAGTAATGGGAAGAGGGACTGCCTCTGACATAATCTGAGTGGTCTGTTCTTTGATCACCTCCCCCTAAGAGGGGAGCAGCCTTACCAGGCCACAGAAGATGACAATGCAGCCACTCTTGATGTGATCTGATAGATTGAGATCAGAAGGAAGGAGAGGAGGACCTCCCCTGTCACTGGACTTGGGGAGGGGCATGTATGAAGAAGGGGGAGGGAGGGTGAAATCGAGAAGGGAAGAGGGAGGGGCTTATGGGAGAATACAAAATGAATAAAGTGTAATTAATAGTAAAAAAATTAAAAGAAATAAATAAATAAGAAAAAATTGGGTAATGGCTAAGTAAACGTGTACAACCAGTTTGGAAATCAATCTGGCGCTTTCTCAGACAACTAGGATGGTGCTACCTCAAGATCCAGTTATACCACTCCTAAGCATATATCCAAAAGAGGCTCACATATACAACAAGGACATTTGTTCAGTCATGTTTGTAGCAGCTTTATTTGTAATAGCCAGAAGATGGAAACAAACCAGATGTCCCTAAGTTGAGAAATAGATCCAGAATGGATCACTATGGAACACTACACAGTAATGAAAAGCAAGGAAATCAGAATATTGCAGGCAAATGGTGTGATCTAGAAAAGATCATCCTCAGTAGGTGTCCCAGAAGCAGAAAGACACACAGGGTGTCTATTCACTTATAAGTGGATATCAGACATATAATATAAGATAATCATACTAAAAGTTGTACACCTAAGAAAGATAATCAAAGAGGACCCTGGGTAAAATCTTCAATCTTCATTCAGAAAGGCAAATGGGATGGACATCGGAAGAGGGAGAAAACCAGGAACAGGACAGGAGCCTAGCACAGAGGACCTCTGAAAGAGTCTACACAGCAGGGTAATAAAACATATGCTGAGACTCATAGCAAAAGTTTGGGCAGAGTGCAGGGAATCTTATGAAAGAAGAGGGAGATAAAAAGACCTGGAGGGGACAGGAGCTCCACAAGGAGAACAACATAACAAAAAAAATCTTCACACAGTGG
The DNA here is from genome assembly GCF_030254825.1 of Meriones unguiculatus. Taxonomy (NCBI): domain Eukaryota; kingdom Metazoa; phylum Chordata; class Mammalia; order Rodentia; family Muridae; genus Meriones; species Meriones unguiculatus. Next base: position 8,796,001 of record NC_083367.1, read on the forward strand.
TCTTTTGTGAGAATGATACTCCAAACAAGCACCATGCATGGAGAGAAACTAGAACCTCTGCACAGATGTAGCCCATGGCAGCTCAATGTCCAAGAACTTACAATCGTAATTATTAGCATCTTATTTAGTTAATGGATCAGAAGAGAGTATGGGATGAAGGTATTGGCTTGTCATTCCTTAAGGCAGACAGGATGTAAGAAAATGAGTACAAATTAGATTATTCTAAATGATCTAAAAACTTGAAAACCATTGGAAGTTGAGATAGTGAAGAACATGGTAGAGATTGTCATAAAGCTGGAGAAAAATATTTTTCATTTTGACCTTCACTAAAGGAAAAGAAAACCCACAAATTCAAAGGCATATTTGAGTGTTACTAATCAGACATTATGAGAAACTATTACAATCTGAAATATTTGAATTGGGAAAAAGTTCGAAAAAGGGAAAAAGCTTCTTACAGGTGAGCTTGAGGCTCTGAGGCGTGGAAGCTGATGGGATTGGTTTTGTAGACTTGGAAAAACAAAATAACATAATGTTTTTTCTCCTTTAGCCTAGAAAGACATAATATAAGCAATGTGAGAGAATCATTCCCAGAGGGACTGTAGGGAGCCTTGGTTATTACCTGCTGATATTCCCATGATTATCAGGGGCTGGAACTGGATAGAGAAATAATAAACCTTGCAGAGAGAATGGGGTGTAAGGCTATGGTGCTTAGTGCCTAGTTCAATGGGATCGATAGGATTGGTTTCCAATCCTATCAAATTGGTGAAAGTGATTGATACAATAAGTCACTTGAGAGTGGTATGGGATGTTGATGGCTATGTTGATCTCATGGTACCTAACTTCAAGATAGGTTAAGCTCTGAGACATCAGAATGACTGGCCAGATTGAACATTATTCTCCAGAACAGAACCAGTGGAATGAATACAAAATTTAAAGGTAGAGTTTATTGGATTTTTATGTATATCCTATGAATTAGATAGAACAACAATGTACATCTGAGTAACAAGTTGAAAAAGGAGAAGCTTGTAGCACTCAATTCCTCAGCAAATTAATATGGGGTAGAAGCCAAGGTGATTTCTAAAAAACTGCTGTTCTTCAGTCCATTTGAAATATGGCATGGCTTGATGTATCTGCGTCTTATTCTTGGAACTCTTCAACTTTTCAATATCTTGTCAACTCAAACTGAATCATTTAAAACATCAATAAGATAGAGCTTCCTTCCCTATAGCACATCAAAAGCCATTATACTTTGGTTAAAATGATAATGTTCTCTAGAATAATAAAATACCCCACTCTTAAGCCCTTTGAACATCCTCTTTCTATGTCTGCATAACCCTCTTTCTAACTATTCTGATCCCCATTTGTTTCTTAAGTTTAAAAGCTTTGATTTTTTTTTATCTTTGCTTACATTACTGTATCTTATGCTCTTTGATTTGTTTTGATTTTGTTCAGCTATCAGAAAAGCTGTCTCAAGTCACTTTTATGATACCACCACCATTTATTGTCATAGTATTTACTCACTTGCTTTACATTCAATTGGCCAATTCAATGACCCATTGTTTCTCAATATTCCTAATAGGAGTTCAGCTTAATAAAGCAATAGCACCTCTGTTTCCCTCAACATTAAGTTAAAAAATGTCAAAGTGGAAGTTCAGATGGCATTTGAGTGTTTATTGAACAATGTATAACTTTAATTATACAACCGGGATAGAGAGGTATAGCTATCAACCCCATATATAAAAGAATATTGGGAATGAAAATTATGGAGGAGGTTTTAAATTAACTGTCAGTGAATTACTAGGAGATTAAGCTATGTGTTTCATGTCTGGACTAGTCAGAGACTTTTCTTGTGTTTAAGGCCACATGAAAACTAAGATGGCTCCACTGGCAATAAGGGAAGAGATAACTGGACACTTAGCAGGTTTAATGTATGAAATAGAGGCTGCTTTTCTTTTTAACGTAAAAAATTCTTTTTAAAATTCAAATGTTGGCAGAAAATCAGCTTAGAGATGAGCACAACTTTTGAAACTAGAAAACAGATGCTCAGGGAAGTGGTTAAATCAGGAAATAATTTGATATTAAGCTTTAAGTAGGTGAAATCCCATAAGACGGTTACTGTAGAATAATATGACTTGACTAGAATTCAAGAAATGCTACCCAATTGGTTGTATGTCATTGTAGACCTGATGCTTTGTGGACTCTGTAACCATAAATTATATGTGCTGCTGTGTATATATTAAATATTACATTATTATTATTATTTATTATGTGTTTTTATGGTGAGACATATTGGAAAACTAAAATTGTTTATTCCTGAACGTTCAGGCTTCATTTATAGGATTTCATCTAAAGCCATACATACCTTTCCAATTCCCTTCTGCCAATCTATAGATTATAACTATTCAAATCTGAAATTATCATTCATGAAATTATTATGTAACACCAGAAGATTGACAATGCCAGTGTGTGCATTAGTAGCAAAGCAAATACATGAGCATTAACGTTATTAAAATGTGGTGATGATTGGAGGGCATGTCAATTGACAAATTCAGTGCCCTTGGACTGTGCAAGCAATCTGAGATATTGTCTGTACCTGCCCTATTGTAAAGTTGGTCCAATTCAGGAAGACATATACATTTGTTTGAAACTCAGGGACACAGTATCTGGTTAGATTATACTTGAGGGACAGGAGGATTAGAAGGAAGCTGCAGGAGGAAGAGAAGGAATGAAGAAGGATGTGAAATTCCTAGATATTCTGAGCTTCTCAGGAATCAGCTCCTACTTTGCTTTCATCAAACGAGATGCAGTACACGTATTTGATATGCACAGGGAGCAACACAGAAGTGCTGTTTATGTGGTTTCCATAAAACTAATGTTGGTGAAACCAGGTATTGAAGAGCATCTGCTCACATTTATTAATAGTAAGTAACTTGCGCGGATGTAGGCAAAATGCCATGTTTTATTTCATTGTACATTCACACAGTCTGGTCCAGAGAGGGCTTGTGTGCATTCTATGCTGGCATATGGGTATGAGGAGATCACAAGCAGCTTTTACCTTCTACCTAACTTCCTGAAATAAGTAAAGCTAATTCATGGAAATATGGGTTTTCTGCCCTTTCTTATCACCATAAAATCTCTTCTGCCATAAGACTATTAAAATGTTTCTTTTTCTTATTAGCTTTGCTGGCATTGATATTGAATATCTTCATTCATTTTCTCCTTTGAACTCACAGCTATAAAAGTCAGAACCCAGATGAACTTCACTGAAGTCCATGTTACCTTTAACCTTGTCATGTATGATGTGTGACAGTAATTCTGCCAGAAAAACTACTACCTTCAACCCTAAGAAAAATTATCACTTCTTGCAATCTATTATTCTCTGCCTTGTTTTCTGTTTCCCAGCTTCTGTTAATAGCTTATTTATTAAGATATTAAGATGATTTTCGTACTTTTCTTGCATATTGAAACCTTTGAGAATCTATATTCTTAAAATTGTTATGGTCTTAAATTGTATGAACACCCAAAAGAAGATAAATATCTTTTCAGACAACCTACAGCAGGAAAAATAGAAAATAGTCATGGTTAGAAGGTTGAATTTTATTTTGAAATAAATGACTAAGTGTGTTCATTTAATAAGAATTTAAACTAAATCTTCTAATCTTGTTTAACCCACAGTAGGCTCAAGATGCCCTCCCGAACATGTCTGGAAGAAACAGCTTACGTTTTTTGGAGCATCATCCTTGAACATCTGCCAAGTTTTATTTTAAGTTCCTGTCCAGACAACAGGATCAGTGTGCTTCCAAGGAAGAGACTGGGCTACCTCCTTTTGTAAAAACAAACAAGAAATTGTCCTCTGTTCAATGCCATTTTTTTATTATTACTGATTTAATTTAATTGTATCTCTTTAATCAAGAAGAGGATGGATTATCGACTTCTGTGGCTAGACAGCTTTTAAAATATTGCAAAGTACTTCTTCAAGCTTAATGCAGACCTGGGAACATGTGTGTCATTGAGGCATGCTTGTGACAATATGTACTGGAAAAAGAGTAATATCACTGACACTCACCATCACAGTACTTTACCAAGCATTTCCTGTTCAAAGGAACAAACTATTTGTCTTCTTGCCTGCATTAGTCTCTTGCTTGACAGTTACTTGGTAGCATAATAGACACAAGGTCAAGTTTTGACTGATCTGATGACCATTCTTCATGACTTAGGGTCTTTTCTGAGACTGACATTCAACCAAGGACCATGTATGGATATAACCTAGAACCTCCACTCAGATGTAGCCTGTGGTAGCTCAGTAACCAATTGGTTTCCCAAAGTGAGGGGAACAAGGACTATTTCTAACAGGAACTCAATGACTGGCTCTTTGGCCTCCCCACCCCGAAGGGAGGAGCAGTCTTGTTAGGCCATAGAGGAGGGCTTTGCAGCCAGTCTTGAAGATACCTGATAAAACAGGATCAGATGAATGGGGAGGAGGTCCCCCCCCTATCAGTGGACTTGGAAAGGGGCATGGTGGAGATGAGGGAGGGAGGGAGGGACTGGGAGGGAATGAGGGATCAGGACACAGCTGGGATACAGAGTTAATAAAATGTAACTGATAAAAAAATAAAAAATAAAAAATAAAAAAAATTTTAATGTTATCTCTAAAAAAAATAAAATAAAATAAGACTACCTCAGAAGTGAAGTAATTTCTATTCCCTGAGATTTTTAAGAATATGTCTCTTAATAATAATTTATAATCTATATCTTGACCATCTTCAATTAGAATTTGAAATCTGTGTTTTCCTGCATTCCAAAATACTAGACCCATTCTAGCTTTTAAAGGATAGAATAATATGGGTCTGTGACCAAAGTAGAATCATTATGGGAATAACATTTTTTTTATATTCAGTATTTTAATGCATTTGCTGGTTACTTGAAAATAATAAAATTGACATAACAAAACCAAAGCTACTTGAAAAATTTGTAAACATTCTGTATTTTTTGAATAGCTTCATTTTCGTTGCTTCTATTTTTCAAAGAAAGCACAAATTCCATTAATTAGTATTGACCAGTCAAAAAGAAAATGCTTTATTATAAATAAACAAACAAACAAACAAACAAACAAATAAATAAATAAATAAAAGAAATATGCAACAGGTACTTGCAACACTGAGGAAACCTGGAGGCCAGCATGTACTAATTGGTACCTATATACTCACTTTCCCCTTCTGCCTTTTAGAATTTGAGGAACTAGAGAACTGAATGTAAGAAAAGTGCTTGGCTCAGATCCTCCCATATTGTTTGCTTCAATAGCATGTATAGTTAAAAAGTAGAAAAAGAAAACTCATAGGGGACAACATTTTTAATATCAGCTAGGAAAGGGTTAATGAGAGCTCCTGAGTCCTGGGAAGAAATGTGGAAGTTGGGCTGTGTTCAGTGTAGTTGGAGGGAGTGTTTTTTAAAACATTCTGGTTACTGACTGACTGCACTCTTGTCTAAAACAAATGCAGGTCCATTTAGTCACATACTTGCACTTGTAATGGACTCAGCGAGCAAAACACCATTTCATCTGTATAAACTGAAAAGCTTGATGAAACACTGCACACTCATCACTAACTGCCCTTCAGAACTGTAATCGGGAAAAAGGTTGTGAGACTGACATGACTTTAGATGTCTTAACAACCAGAGAAGATGACTGTGACATACTTTTTAACAAAGTGTCATCTTCCAAGATACATGAAAATCAGTTGTATTTACAGTACAAGGTCTTTTTTTAGAGCCAACTAAATGACAGTGTCATGAGGTACTGCTGCATGCATAATTCAAATCACTTTTCACCATGTTATTTAGGTAGCCTGGGTGGGTGGTCCCTCGGGGAACAGTGTTCTCTCTTTGACCTTGGTCGTGAATTCCTATCAAAGGTGAGACCTGATACTGCAGCAGAGATTATTCAAGGCTTTCCACAAATATGATCTGGGGAAATCAAAGCTATTCCTTTGCCTTTCTAAAGCTTTCTGTAAATTGATTGTGGAATTAATCAACAGGCTCATCAGAGCCCCAGGAGCTAAACAAGGGAATGCTGTGCTGTGGGCCAGTTTTAACACTCTATATGAATCATACCAAGTATGAGCGGTCTGCACAACTGTGCAAGACACAGGAACGGGTTGTAGCTTCCCTTAAACTTACTCTGCTCATTGCCTTGCCTTCCTCATTAGTCACACAAGGGAACATTAAATGAAGCAAGGATCAAATGAACCATCTGATACAAATGGTATATTTATTATAAATGAGCACACTGGTCCTTGTGGAGCTCCTATCCTTTCCCCATCAGACTAACTCCCCTTCTTTCTTATGATTCCCTGTACTCTGCCAAAGGTTTGGTCATGAGTCTTTGCTTTGAAAACACTGCTAGTTAGAGTCTTTCAGATGCGCTCAGTAGACTCCTGTCATACGTTCAATGCACATCCCATCTGTCTTTCTAAATGAGGATTGATCATCTTACCCCATGTCCGCTCAATTGATTATCTTTTTTAGGTGTATAGATTTCATTATGTTTATCATATCTTATAGGTCTATATAAGTGAGTATATCCCATGTTTGTCTTTCTCCTTCTGGGATATTTCACTCAGAATGATCTTTTCTAGATCCCACCATTTGCCTGCAAATTTCATGATTTCCTCCTTTTTGATTGCTGAGTAGTATTCCATTGTATAAAAATACCACAATTTCTGTACCCATTCCACCGTTGATGGACATCTGGGTTGTTTCCAGGTTCTGGCTATTACAAATAGAGCTGCTATAAACATGGTTGAGCAAGTGTCCTTTTTGTGTACTTGAACAAACTTTGGGTATATACCTAGCAGTGGTATAGCTGGGTCTGTAGGAAGCACTATTCCTATTTGTCTTAGAAAGCGCCAGATAGCTTTATATATCTGGGCACAGGGTCTTTTCTGAGACTGACATTCAACCAAGGACCATGTATGGACATAACCTAGAACCTCCACTCAGATGTAGCCTGTGGTAGCTCAGTAACCAATTGGTTTCCCAAAGTGAGGGGAACAGGGACTATTTCTAACAGGAACTCGATGACTGGCTCTTTGGTCTCCCCACCCCCGAAGGGAGGAGCAGTCCTGTTAGGCCACAGAGGAGGGCTTTGCAGCCAGTCCTGAAGATACCTGATAAAACAGGATCAGATGAATGGGGAGGAGGTCCCCCCCATCAGTGGACTTGGAAAGGGGCACGGTGGAGATGAGGGAGGGAGAGAGGGAGGGACTGGGAGGGAATGAGGAATCGGGACACGGCTGGGATACAGAGTTAATAAAATGTAACTGATAAAAAATAAAATAAAATAAAAAATTAAAAAAATAAATAAATGAGCACACTGAATAAACACAAAATAATTTTCAGTTGTTTTCTGTGACTTTTTAAATACAGTTTGAAATTTTAGTTTCAGTGATTCATAGTATAAATGCTTCCATATTGCTGAGGGGTAGGATGATAATCATACATGAATCCTTACCTGCATATATTCTCTAAGTACCTACATGCTAGGAACTTACATTTTGTTTTAGGTTGTAAAAACATTTATTTAAATAACTATTTAAAATAATGTGAATGTTATTTTAATTTTAATTATTCATTGAGAGTATACTGTCACATTAAATATTCAACTAGTATAAGTTATGTATAATTTCAAGTGCTTAAAGGCCTATGAGAAGTTACATTAAGTAAAAATATATTAGAAACAATTACATATCTGTTCATATATATGTATACATACATATATATTGTAGCATATATATATGTGTATATTATGACTAATGAATTTGGTTATATTTATGTTACTGTCTGTCTTATTGTTAATCATATTAGCTGAAAAAATCATATATGGCATTACCAGTGAAGATTCATTCTATTTTAGATAACAGATCATATTTCATTGAAGGGGTTTCACTAGTTCAGATTTGTAAGTATTGTATGATATAAAAGTACAATACTGTTTAAAAAGATGTCTGTTTAAAAAGAAGATATCTTCCATAGTTTACATAGAACTATACTTCAAAATGTAAAAATTCATTAATATTAATATATATTTACTCATAAGGAAATAGCAATTCCATGTACAAGTAATACAGTTATGTAGTTTAAAAACACTCATAATTTACATGAGGCAATTTCTAAAGTTAGATTTAATGGCTTAAAATTTATAATAATAAATTGCTGGAAAGTACCTCATTATCATCAGTCTATGTGCAGTTTTCATCATAAAGTGGAATATTCCAGGCCAGTTTTAACTAGCACACAAATAGATTTAAATGCATTGAAGAAGTATCTTGAGTGTATATAATTCAATGCCATTTATGAACTCTTCGTAATTTTAAGTGCCAGTCAGCGTTTTATAGTCCTGTTTTTAGCAGTTTAAAAGTGTGTTTAGTATGGGTGGGAGTATCAGTGATGAGTTCAATAGATGTCTTCCTTGATCATTTACCGTGATCAAGAAATACTGTGATGCTGTACAGACGTATTTTATAAATGTGTTCATGCATAACGTTTTTACTTATTCAATGAAAATAATACATTTTGGTCCACATTGTTTAGAAATCATGATTTTTGGAACATCTGTATATTGTGCTGTCAGAATAAACATTTATTTTCTCAATAATTTATCACCTCTTTATACTTATCAACTGCATGGTACATTGTCACTACGTGCATACCTCCATCTTCCATAGTGCACCAGAATTGTCTTGTGTAGATCTCACTGCTGTTAGAGCTTTTACATGAAAGTAACTGACTACCTCCTGTCCTACCAGCTACCTTTTCCAGCCCCTGTTAACCACATTTGTACTCCTAACTGTATGAGGTATGTTTGTTTAAACTCTGCAGAAAATAAGGGTTTGTATCACATATGTTTTTTTTTTTTCTTTTTTATAATTTTTATTATCAGTTACATTTTATTAACGTTGTATCCCAGCTGTAACTCACTCCCTCATTCCCTCCCAATCCCACCCTCCCTCCCTCATCTTCTCCCTGCCCCTTTCCAAGTCCACTTATTGGGGAGGACCTCCTTGCCTTTCATTTGACCCTGTTTTATCAGGTATCTTCAGTACTAGCTGCAATGTCCTCCTCTGTGGCCTAGCAGGACTGCTCATCCCTTGGGAGGGAAGGTCAAAGAGCCTGTCATTGAGTTCCTGTCAGAAATAGTTCCTGTTCCCCTTAGTAGGGAAAAACCAATTGATTACTGAGCTACCACGGGCTACAGATACTAAAACTCATAACCAAACCTTTGACACAGTGCAGGGAATCATATGAAAGAAGGGGGAGTTAGTATGATGTGGAGAGGATAGGAGCTCCACGAGGACCAAATATATCTGGGAACAGGGGTCTTATTTGAGACTGATACTCCACCAAGGACCATAAATCGATATAACCTAGAACCTCTGCTCAGATGTAGCCCGTGGTAGCTCATATCTTTTCTTTTGCCTCTCTTATCTCAGTCAACATGCTGACCTTCTGTCTCATTGATGCTACTGACAAAAACAAGGTTGCAAAATTTCTGTATCCATCCTCAACTGAGGGGCATCTGGGTTGTTTCCAGCTTCTGGCTATTACAAATAAAGCTGCTACAAACATGGTTGAGCAAATGTCCTTGTGCACTTGAGCATCATTTGGATATATGCCTAAGAGTGGTATAGCTGGATTTTGAGGGAGCGCTATTGCTATTGTCTGAGAAAGCAGCAGATTGATTTCAAATGTGCTCGTAGAAGTTGACATTCCCACCAGCAGTGGAGGAGGGTTCCCTTTATTCACATCCTCTCCAGCATGTGTTGTCACTTGAGCTTTGATCTTAGCCTTTCTGATGGGTGTAATGTTGGTATAATGTTCTTGTGGAATGTATACAATTTAGCCTTGTTCATTCAAATGCCGACTTCTCTACTCCATTTTCTGGTTTCAATCTACACATTGCATTGTGATGCTTATTCTAAGCATCTAACTCTTAAGTTTGTGTAAACATACCACCATTTGTTTTTCTGTACTGTCAATAAAACAACCAGCCACAATGCTGAGCAATGGAGAAAAGAGGGTGGGACATCCTGATCCAGAGGAGAGGAGAAGGAAGCAAGTGGGAGGAGAAGAGAGCAAAGATCAGCAGGAGGGTCTTCAAACCATGTAGAGAGATGAACTGGACCTAAGATATAACTAAAAGCAAGCATAATTTTGGAAATTCTGAATGGTAAGAAACTATGTGGGCTTGGAGGTTAGGATTGATTAATCATTTTCCAGCATTGTACTTTAGGTTAATTAAATAAATCCTAGTCTCTGTGTGGTGATTTGGGTATACAGCTGGTTTTGGAATAACTGCTGATTAACTAAAAGATAAATCAACATAAATATCAGTCACCCACAATAGTGTAAGGTGAAATCTCAGGGTTGTTTTGATTTGCATCTTCCTGATGACTAAGGATGTTGAACATTTCTTTAAGTGTTTCTCTGCCTTCAGTATTCCTATATTGAGAATACTACACAGCTATTAAAAACAAGGAAATAATGAAATGTGCAGGCAAATGGTGGAACTTAGAAAAGATCATCTTGAGTGAAGTAACCCAGAAGCAGAAAGACATATATGGTATATGCTCATAAGTGGATATTAGCCATATAATATAAGAAAAACATACTAAAATCCATAATCCTAAAGAAGCTAAACAACAAAGAAGACCCTAGAGAAGATGTTCAATCCTCATTCAGCAGGACAAATGTTAGACATCTGAATCAGGAGAAGACAGGGAACAGGACAGGAGCCTACCACAGACAGCCTGTGAAAGTCTCTACTGATGGAGGTATCAAAGAAGAGGCTGAGACTCATAGCCAAACTTTGGGCAGAGTGCAGGGAATCTTAGGAAACAAAGGAGAGATGGAAAGTCTTGGAGGGGACAGGAAAGTAGTCTAAACGTACTCGAAAAGTAGACCAACAGAACCATAAAAACTGATCCGTGGGGACCCTGAAGAGAATGATATCCCAACAAATGACAATGTATGGAAAGGACCTAAAATGCTGGCTCAGATGTAGCCCATAGACTCAGTCTCCAAGTGGGGTCCATAGTAAGGGAAGCAGGAAGTTTCTCTGACATGAACTCAACCAGGCTCTCTGATCACAGCCCTCTGGGGGTGCAGCCTTGCTAGGTCACAGAGAAGGACAATTCAGCCAGTCCTGATGAGACCTGATAGGGTAGGGTCAAATAGAAGGAGAGGAGGACCTCCTTTATCAGTGGACTATGGGAGGGGTATAAGGGAAGGAGAGTGGGATTAGGAAGAGACAAGAGAAGGGACCACAGCCAGGATACAAATTAAATAAATTGTAATAAATGATAATAATAAAAAATTCTAAAAAACAACAAGGTTGTATCCTGTTTACAAATTAATAATTCTCTGCTGAAGGTAAACAAGCTATCTTTATCCATTCACTTGCTGAAGGCCATGTAGGTTGTTTCCAACTCTTCGCTTTTGTAAAAAGTTTTCTAATGAATACAGAAGTGTAGACACCTCTTACATATACTCCTTTCACTACTTTTGAATATATATGTGTGTGTGTGTATATCTATATGTATGTTAAATGTAATAGTGGATTCTGATTCACATTGTATTGTTTAAGGAATTTTCTAAGGGAATTCTCAGATCATCGATCATAATAATCACATTTTCATAAAAATGCACAAGAATTTACATCTCTTTGCTTATCACCACCACTTTTTATTTTTACATAAGTACCATTTGGGTGATATGGTATATCACATTGTGAATTTAAATTGCATTTTTTTATTATTAATGCTGTTTTATACTTCTTACGTATCTATCAACTATTTGTATGAGCTCTTTTGTGAAATATGCATTTAAGTCTGCAGATAATTTTGCAATTGAGTTGTTTTCTGTTATACTTTTATCTTCTTTTTTATTATGAGTATTAACACTGCAGCAATTTTCTTCATTTATTTTGATCATGTTTTCCCTCTTCTGGCAACTTCTCCCTGAATGTTTCACTTCCTACCCATCCAAATCTATGCTCAATCTCTTTTTCTTTATTTCCCTTTTTCTCCCTTCCTGCTCTCAAAAAACATCCCACAAAACTACAAAAATAAAATCAAAACAAACAAAAAAACCACAAAAACAAAAATTTACACTCACGCAAAAAAAAGAAAGAAAACGTCCACAAAAATAATCATGGAGTTCATTTTGTGTTGTTCATGGGCATTGGGCATGCTCTGGAGTATGGTGGATAAATATAGTGACACTATATTAAAGAAAACAGAATATCTTTTGGCTAGTACTTAAAAATTGTGATTGGCTTCTTGACTAAGGGTGGGATCTGTGTCTAATTCCCCCTTTTAGTGCTGTAACTACATCTGGTTTGAACTTGTATATGGCCCATGTGTGTTGGCAAAGTATTTTTGAGCTCCTACATGTTTTCAGTTTGAAACTCACCTTTTTTTTTTTTTTTTTGGAGTTATCCATGACTCTAACTCTTAAAATCTTTCTGCTTCCTTTTCCACATAGATTCCTGATTATTGGGGAGAAGGTCTGGCTTGATGAAGATATCCTATTCAGGACAGAATATTCCAAAGTATCTAATGTCTTTCTCTTTCTTTCTTCTTTTCTTTCTTCCTTCCTTTCTTTCTATTGTAATATTTTAATATTATTTTTATTCCTACAATTTATCCATTATATATCTGAATTGTAGCCCCTTCCCTCGTTTCCTCCCAGTCCCACCCTCCCTCTCTACCCCCAATCCACTGAAAAGGAGTACTGAAATTCTTCCCCTGAATCTTCCTCTAACTTATCAAGTCTCAATAGGACTGCCTGGATCCTCTTCCTCTGTGGCCTGGTAAATCTGTGTCACCCGGGGCAAACAATCAAAGAGAGGCAACAGAATTTATGAAAGAGGCAGCTTAAAGTATTTAACTTTCTACACATTGTTTAATTGTTTGTCTTTTTGGTAAATTCTGTCTAATGGAAGAAGAAGCCTTTCTAATAAGGACTGAAAAAGGCATTGATCTACAGTATAGAAATAAGTTATTAGAAAGGATTCATTACTAACTTTATTTAGCAATATGATATTAGATTAAGATGGTTACCTAGCTAGTGTCAAGTTCTTGGTCACTTTAGCAGTACCTAGAGTGTGTTTCATATCAGGGAGTGGGCTTTAAATCATTAAAGGAAAAAAGTAGTTGGTTATTTTCATAATATCCATGCCACAAATGCAAAAGTATATCTTGCAATCCAATTGGATATACCAAACCAATTTAGGTTGCATATTTTGTACCTGAGTGATATGAATGATTATTTTTTTCCAGCAGCATGCTGAGTACCTTCCAGCACTATGAATGCTAGTCATTAGGGGAAAAGGATCTCACTGGACACCAGATAGACTTTTCTAAGTTCTGTGACACAAATAACAAATAGTGCTGGAAAAACTGAATGGCTACACCTGGAAAACACTAAATTATTCCACATAGATCTATCTCTCTATATACAACTCAACTTGACATTTTGCAAACAACCCCCCAAAAAAGTTCTTTAATTTTGATAAATGACAACATAGGGATTAGGTTAGACTCTTTGACACAGGAAAAGACTTTTATTTCAGGACACCATTAGCCTAAGCAGTAAGACCAGCATGAAGCAGAAAGGTGTCTTTTGGAAAAAGATACCATCACTCAGGCAAAATGGTGGCTTACATAATGGACAAAAATATCTTTACAAATTACACACATGATAGAAGATACAAAATTAGAAAATATAAAGGAAATGAACAATTTTCTTGATAGATTCCATTTGTCAAAATCAAATCAAGATCAGGTAAATAGATTGAATATTCCTATATCTCCCAAGGAAATAGAAGCAGTCATCAAAAATCTCCTTTCCAAAATAAACCCAGGGTCAGATGGTTTCAGCTCAGAATTCTGTCAGGCCATCAAGGAAATACTAACTCCAATTCTCTTCAAACCATTCCACAAAATAGAAACAGAAGGAACATTACCAAACTCAATCTATGAAGCCACAGTCACCTTGATACCAAAATCAAACAAAGACCCAACAAAAAAGAGAACTTCAGACCTATCTCATTTATGGACATTGATGCAAAAATATTCAACAAACTAATTGCAAACCAAGTCCAAGAACATGTAAAAGATATCATCCACCATGAACAAATAGGCTTCATTCCAGGCATTCAGGAGTGGTTCAATATTTGAAAATCCATCAATAGAATACAGCATATAAACAAACTGAAGGAGACAAACCACATGATAATCTCCTTAGATGCTGAAAAAGCATTTGACAAAATACAACACCTATTCATGTTTGAAGCCTTGGAGAGATCAGAGATACAAGCTACTTACCTAAAAATAGTAAAGGCAATACACAGCAAGCCTATAGCCTAAGGGGGGGGGGGGAGCGGTCTTGCCAGGCCATAGAGGAGGACAATGCAGAGAGATCAATAAACTAAGGTCCGATGGAAGTGGTGGACGTCCTTCCCTATCAGTGCACTTGGAGTTTGGCATGGGAGGAAATGAGGAAGGGAGAGTAGGATTGGGAGGGAATGAGGGCAGGCTCTACAGCTGGGATACAAAATGAACAAACTTTATAATATAAAAATAAAAAATTAATTAAAAATAAGTATAATCTAGAATACGTAAAGAACTAAAACTGCAGAACATGAAAAAAAAAGAAAAAACTAATTGGGGTTTACTGAACAAAGGGGTTTACTGAACAAAAATTGGGTATATTGAATAAAGGAGAGTTCACAAAAGATGAAACATTAATGGTTGGGAAACGCTTAAAGAAATGTTCAACATACCCAGACATTAGGGAAAAGCAAATCAAAATATTCTTTTATATCACCCTTCCCTAGTTAGAATGACCAAGATCAATAAAATAAATGACTGTTCATGCAGATGAGGATATGGCAAAAGAAGAACAGTTATTCACTGCTGAAAAAAACCTCTATGAAAATTAGTTTGGGGCTTGAGGCAGAGCCAAGATGGCGACTAGCACACGCAGTTTCTGACCTGTGGAATTGCTGAATGCCTGAGTTGGTGAGTCAAAGGACTTCTGAAGCCAAGGAAGCAGCAGTGAGGCTTTCTAAATGATAGGGATCATAGCATGAGGTGAGAACTTTGGTCTAGGGTCACCTGGGGACTGGTTTGGGGAAAGAGAGATATGATCCTTTAATCTCGTGCCACTTCCCTTTTTCAGACAACCCTCTTCCTTGGCACAGCTGACTCACAGAGATTCTCAGCTCAGAGCTCACTTCCTGGGGTCTGTAGCAACTTAGACAGAGCTCCTAGCCCCTTAGCCGTAACTACCCAGAAGTACCAGTCTGGCACCATCCTCCCAGGGTCCGAGGTCTGCTAGCTGCCATACTGGCTCTGCAGAGTCTCCCAGCCACTGACTGTATGGCCCACCCAAACCCTCAGTGACAGATAATATGCAATATACCCACCAAAGCCCAGCAGACACGACATACAAGCTAGGCACTGTGTCTCCCAGGCCTGAAGAGCACAGTGGAGGACACCCAGGACTTGTGGAGGACACCCAGGACTTCCCAGAAGGCATCTGGACAAGCATCCCAGTCTCCAGCTGAAGCTGGACTTCCTAACCTGCCTGCAGCAGCAGCAGTAAGCTGGCAGAACGCATCAGTCCTCCTGCATAAGACCAAGCAGGGCCAAACCAGAGAGCAGAGAGCCCGGATACCACAATCCCTGCCAATGTGACCTGCTTGAGAGTGAGCGAGCCCTTGAGTGTCTACAGAGCTCCAGATCCAGGGTCCTTCTAAAATAGAAGCCAGGCATCGGACTGCTCCCACCCACATAACCAATGTAGGAAACAGAGGGTCACTTGGGACATTGAAGCCCCTCCTCTGCTGGTCCAACTGAGGAGTGAAGGCTAATAATACCAGAAATTGTGCTGTGACCATCACCAATGCCTGCTACATATATAGTGCATGCACAAATAACCCCCAGAAGCCTGCAAGGCAGAGCCCCTCCCACACACTCAAGGGTTCAACATTCTTTATCACTCTGTCCCTTGAGACACACTTGCTTGCACACTTACACACACACACACATACACACATGCCTGCATTGCCCTTTTGTGCACATGTACTTTCCTCCCACAGATACAACTAGTGCACCAATGCACAAGCTGAGGCCAAGGGACCACTCGGAGCTTCCTGAAGAACTCTCCAGACACCAGAGAGAGACAGTACCAGTCTAATCTGCAGAATCCAGAAACAAACAGGGAAGGTTTCAGATAAGCCAATGGCCAGGGGTAGGTGAAAGAACACATCCAGCATAAATCAGGACATCATGATTTCACCAGCAGCCCCCAAAATTGATGGATACTCCAATTCATCAGAAGCACAGGAAAATGACTTTAAAGCTATGCTTACCCAATTATTTGAGGCTCATAAAGAGGAAACAAACAATTCTGTCAGAACAATAGCCATGCAAATTCAGACAGTTAAAGAGGAAATGAACAAATCTATCAAAGATTTGGCCAGTCAATTGGAGGCAAAGAAAGAGGAGGAAATAGACAAAATTCTTAAAGAAACACAGGCAAATATAGCCAAACAAATAGAGAGAAAAGTAGAGATACAATTAGTGGCATATAGAGAGAAAATGAACAAAAAATAGAGACCATCGTAGAGAGACAGGAATCCATATTCAAACAGATGAAGGAAATGGTGCAAGGCATGAAAGCAGAATTAGAATCAATGAAAAAAACACAAACTGAGAAAACCCTAGAACTGGAGAACTTGGAGAAAAGATCAGGAACCACAAAGTTAAGCATCACCAACAGAATATAAGAGATGGAAGAGAGAATCTCTGGAGCTGAAGATACATTCACAGAAACTGATACTTCTCTCAAAGAGAAAATAAAATCAAAAAAGTCCCAAACACAAATTATCCAAGAAATCAAGGACGCCATGAAAGGATGAAATCTAAGAATAATAGGAATAGAGGGAAAAGAAGATGTAAGGCTCCAAGGTGCAGAAAATATTTTCAAGAAAATCATAGAAGAAAATTTTCCCAACTTAAAGAAAAAGATGTACATAAATATACAAAAGGGCTACAGAACGTCAAATAGACTAGACCATAAAAGAAACACATCATGTCACATCATAGTCAAAATGGTAAATCTACAGAACAAAGAAAAGATATTAAAAGCAGCAAGGAAAAAAGGCCAAGTAACATATGAAGGTAGACCTATCAGAATCACACCAGACTTCTCAGCAGAAACTATGAAAGCCAGAAGGGCCTGGGCAAATGTCATGCAGACCTTAAGGGAACACAGATGCCAATCCAGACTACTATACCCTGCAAAGCTTTCAATCAACATAGATGGAGAAAACAAAACATTCCACGAGAAAATTAAATATATGTAATATCTACACAGCAAACCAGCTCTACAGAAGATACTAGAAGGAAAACTCCAATCCAATGAAAACAACTTTACCCAAGAAAACATAGCATACAGAAAATATTCCAACAAAAATTAAAAGAAAGCAAAATGAAACACAGTAAGACTACCGACTCCAATATAAAAGGAACTAACTTTCATTGGTCATTATTATCCATCAACATCGATGGACTCAACTCTCCAATAAGAAGACACAGACTAACAGAATGGGTGTGGAAACAGGATCCAACATTCTGCTGGGTCCAACAAATGCATCTCTGCAACAAAGATAAACACTGCCTCAGAATAAAGGGCTGGAAAAAAATGTCTTTCAAGAAAACGGACCCAGAAAAATGCTGGGGTAGCTATCTTTATGTCTAATAAAATAGATTTTCAACCAAAATTAATCAAAAATGATGAAGAGGGACACTACATTCTCATCAAAGGAAAAATCCACCAAGAGGACATCACAATTCTGAACATCTATGCCCCAAATACAAGAGCACCTACATTCATAAAGGAAACATTATTAAAACTTAAGTCACACATCAATCCCAACAACTTAATAGTGGTAGACTTCAACACCCCACTTTCACCATGGGACAAATTATCTAGACAGAAGCCTAATAAGGAAATAAAGACACTTACAGAGGTCCTAAATCAAATGGACCTAATAAACGTCTACAGAACTTTCCACCCAAACACAAAAGAGTATACCTCCTTTTCAGCACCTCATGTAACCTTCTCCAAAATAGACCATATTGTTGATCACAACAAAGCAAGCCTCAACAGATACAAGAAGATTGAAATATCCCCTGTATTCTTTCTGAACAACCTGGACTAAATCTGGACATCAACAACAATGGAATCAGAAAAAAAGCCTACAAGTACATGGAAACTGAACAAATTGCTGCTCAATGACAGCGGGGTTAAGGAAGAAATAAAGAAAGAAATTAAAGACTTCCAAGATTTCAATGAAAATGAAGGTGCAACATATGCTAATTTATGTGACACAATGAAAGCAGTGCTCAAAGGAAAATTCATAGCACTAAGTGCCTTCAAGAAGAAATTTGTGACATCTCATACAAGCAAGTTGATGGCCTAAGTGAAAGCCCTAGAAAAAAAAAGAAAGAAGAAGAAGCAAATACACCCAAGAGGAGCAGATGGCTGGAAATGATCAAACTCAGGTCTGAAATCAATCAATTAGAAACAAATAAAACCATTCAAAGAATCAATGAAATCAAGAGCTGGTTCTTTGAGAAAATCAACAAGATAGACAAACTTTTAGCAAACTAATTAAAAGGCAGAAACTATCCAAAAAAGCAAAATCAGAAATGAAAAGGGGGACATAACCACAAACACTGAGGATATCCAATTGTACTACAAAAGCCTATATGCCACAAAATTCAAATATCTAAAAGAAATGGACAATTTTCTTGATAGATTCCATGTACCAAAATTAAGTCAAGATCAGGTAGAAAAATTGAATAGTCCTATATATCCTAAGGAAATAGAAGGTGTCATCAACAGTCTCCCTTACAAAAAGAGTCCTGGCCCAGAAGGATTCATTGAAGAATTATACCAGCCCTTCAAGGAAGTGTTAACTCCAATTTTCTCCAAACTATTCCAAGAAATAGAAACAAAAGGAACATTACCAAACTCATTCTATGAAGCCACAGTCACCTTGATACCTAAACCACACAAAGACCCGACATAAAAAGAAAACTTCAGACCTATCTCTCTTATGAACATTGATGCAAAAATACTCAATAAAATACTTGCAAACCTAATCCAAGAACACATCCACCATGACCAAGTAGGCTTGATCCCAGACGTGCAAGGGTGGTTCAACATATGGAAATCCATCAATGTAATCCACCACATAAACAAACTGAAGGAGAAAAACCACATGATAATCTCCCTAGATGTTGAAAAAGCATTTGACAAAGTACAACACCCATTCATGTTTAAAGTCTTGGAGAGATCAGTGATAAAAGGCTCATACCTAAATATAGTAAAGGCAGTATACAGCAAGCCTATAGCCAACATCAAACTCAACAGAGAGAAACTTAAATCAATCCCACTGAAATCAGGGACAAGCCAATGCTGCCTACTCTCTCTATATCTATTCAACATAGTACTTGAAGTCCTAGCTAAAGCACTAAGACAACTAAAGGAGATCAAGCGGATACAAATCAGAAAGGAAGAGGTCAAAGTGTCACTGTTCACAGATGATATGATAGTATATATGAACGACCCCAAAAATTCAACCAAAGAACTCCTTCATCTGATAAATACCTTCAGCAAAGTGGCAGGATACAAAATCAACTCAAAAAAAATCAGAAGCCCTCCTGTATACCAAAGCAAAAGGGCAGAGAAAGAAATCAGGGAAACAACACCCTTCACAATAGTCACTAATAACATAAAGTACCTTGGGGTGACTCTAACCAAGCAAGTGAAAGACCTGTTTGAAAAACAAACAAAAAAAAAAAAAAAAAAGCAAAAAACAAAACAAAAAAAACCAAAACAAAACTTTAAGTCCTGAAGAAAGAAATTGAAGAAGATATCATAAGATGGAAAGATCTCCCATGCTCATGGATTGGTAGGATTAACATTGTAAAAATGGCCATCCTGCTAAAAGCAATCTACAGATTCAATGCAATTCCCATCAAAATACCTACTCAGTTCTTTACAGACCTTGAAAAAGGATGCTTAACTTCACATGGAGAAACAAAAAATCCAGAATCTCCAAAACAATCCTGTACAACAACAGATCATCTGGAGGTATCTCCATTCCCAATTTCAAGCTGTACTACAGAGCAATAGTAATAAAAACTGCATGGTATTGGCATAGAAACATAAAGGAGGATCAATGAAACCGAAAAGAAGACCCAGAAATAAACCCATACGTGTATGAATACTTGAGTTTTGACAAAGAAGCCAAAACCATTGAATGGAAAAAAGCCAGCATCTTCAACAAATGTTACTGGTCCAAGTGGATGTCCACATGCAGAAAAATGAAAATAGATCCATATTTATTGCCCTGCACAAAACTAAAGTCCAAGTGGATCAAAGACCTCATCATAAAACCAGATACACTAAATCTGTTGGAAGGAATAGTGGGGAAGAGCCTAGAACTCACTGGCACAGGAGACAACTTCCTGACGAGAACACCAACAGCACAGGCTCTAAGAGCAACAATTAATAAATGGGACCTCATGAAACTGAAAAGATTCTGTAAAGCAAAGGACACTGTTATCAGAACAAAACTTTAGCCAACAAACTGGGAAAGGATCTTCACCAACCCTATATCTGACAGAGGGCTGATATTCAGAATATATAAAGAACTAAAGAAGTTAAAAAGCAATAAATCAAGTAATCCAATTGAAAAATGGGGTACAGAGCTAAACAGAGAATTCTCTGTAGAGGAATATAGAATGGCAGAAAAACACTTAAAGAGATTGCTCAACATCCTTAGCCACCAGAGAGATGCAAATCAAAATGACCCTGAGATATCACCTTACACCCATCAATATGGCTAAAAACAAAAACTCAAGTGACAACACATGCTAGAGGGGTTGTGGAGAAGTGGAAGCCTCCTGCACTGCTGTTGGGAATGTAAACTGGTACAACCACTTTGGAAGTCAATCTGGTGCTTTCTCAGACAATTAGGAATAGTGCTTCCTCAAGACTCAGCAATACCACTCCTAGGCATATTTGCTCAAGTACACAACAAGGACATTTGCTCAACCATGTTTGTAGCAGCTTTATTTGTAATAGCCGGAACCTGGAAACAACCCAGATGTCCATCAATGGTGGAATGGATACAGAAATTGTGGTACATTTACACAATGGAATACTATTCAGCAATTAAAAACGAGGAAATCATGATTTTGCAGGCAAATGGTGGGATCTAGAAAAGATCATTCTGAGTGAGGTATTCCAGAAGGAGAAAGACACACATGGTATATACTCACTTATATAGACCTACAAGATATGATAAACATAATGAAATCTATACACCTAAAGAAGATAAACAAGAAAGAGTACCTGGGGTCAGATGATCAATCCTCACTTTGGAAGACAAATGGGATGTGTATTGGACATAGGAGTAAACAAGTAATAGGACAGGAGCCTTCCACCGAAGACCTCTGAAACACTCTACCTAACAGTGTATTGAAGTAGATACTAAGACTCATAACCAAACCTTTGGCAGAGTGCAGGGAATCATGTGAAAAAAAAAAGGCAAGTTAGTATGACATGGAAAGGATAGGATCTCCACAAGGACCAAATATAGCTGGGCACAGGGGTCTTTTCTGAGACTGATACTCCACCATGGACCATGTATGAATATAACCTAGAAGTGCTGCTTGGATGTAGCCCGTGGTAGCTCAGTAACCAATTAGTTTCCCATAGTAAGGGGAACAGGGACTATTTCTGACAGGAACTCAATGGCAGACTCTTTGACCTCCCCACCCCCCAACGGAGGAGCAGTCCTGCTAGGCCACAGAGGAGGACATTGTAGCCATTCCTGAAGATACCTGATAAATCAGGGTCAGATGAAAGGGGAGGAGGTCCTCCCCAACAGTGAACTTGGAAAGAGGCAGGGAAGAGATGATGGAGGGAGGGATTGGGAAGAATGAGGGAGTGGGTTACAGCTGGGATACAGAGTTAATAAAATGTAACTAATAATAAAACTTAAAAAAAAAAGAAAATTAGTTTAACAGTTTCTTAGAAATTTGACAATTTCAATACCTTAAAAAAGAGCATACTATTCTTGGGCATATACTCAAAGGACTGCAGACATGCTAGCTCACCCTTGTTCACTGCTGCTCTATTCATAATAGGCCAAAAATTAAAAATCCTTGATGACCATCAATTGGTGAAAGCATAATGTAATTAAAGTACATTTATACAATGCAGTTTTATTCTAAAATTGAAAAATTCAAGTAAATGGATGGAGCTAGAAGAAAATTATCCTGAGTGAAGTAACTCTGACCCCAAAAGCCAACACACATGCGCACACACACACACAAACACACACCTCTATGCATATCATACAGAAAGTATGACACAACTAATTACAGATTACACAACTAAGTCCAGCTTGGTTAAATAATGAGGGTTTTTTTTTTGTTAATTACAATTTATTCAGTTTGTATCTCTCCCTCATCCCCTCAACTCTCTTGTCCCTTACTCTTCTTCTCTTATGCTCCCCCACCCCCTAGTCCACTGATAGTGGAGGTCATCATCCTTTCCCTCTGACCCTAGTCTACCAGATCTCATCAGGACTGGCTATATTGTCTTCATCTGTAGCCTGCTAAGGCTGCTCCAATCCCTCAGAGAATATGTGTGTGGGATTCCTTACAGGACCAGAAATGTCTAACAGATAGTACTATCACAGAAGTCCACCCCGATATAGCAATAACTTCCAAAAGCTGGATACCTGAAGCACACTGCACAGTCTTCAGGCAGCTCACCAGTTTGCAGAGTATCTGTTCCAGGTTGCTCCATTGGTCTGAGACTCTTCCAAAGAGCTTGTCTGGTAATTGTTCTATCAAGTTATTCTGTTCTGTGCTTCTTCTAGCCTGCTTGTCTTGTCTGAGTGTCTTCTATGCATCATAACTTATCTGAGAGTGACTCTTATCAATATTTACTGCTTTCTCGTGGGAAGGTTGGAGGCCTAATGAAACTAGTAAGTTTCACAGACTTCATGAAGCTATCTTAAGCTACTCCTGTTTTACTGAGTTTCTTGCAGTATTTGACTTCTCTTTATGATATCCTAAGTAAAGAATTTTCCCTTCAAGATAGAACTGTTTATTCTTGGAGGAAATCATTATACAATGTATATGGATGCTATCATGTAAGTCTTTGAAATGTGGGCTACCAGCAAATAACCACAGAGTTTGGTTATCTCGGTAGCTACGAGACAAAGGATTTAGTGTTCCTTAGTGTTCCTATTCATGTAATGAAACACCATGACTATAGCAATTAGAGGAAGAAAGGGCTTTCTTCGCTTATGTTTCAACATCATAGTTCATCAATAAACGAAGTCAGGACAGGAACTCAAGCAGGGTAAGATCCTAGAATTCAGAAAATGATTCAAAGACCAAGGAAGTCTGATGCTTACTAGTTCACTTCTCATGGCTTTTTCAACATGCTTTCTTATAGAATCCAGGGCTACCAGCGCAGGAAAGTCAGCAGTTCAAACCAGCTGTCCTTTCATGAATCACTAATTAAGAAAATTTCCCACACTCTTGCCTATCTCTGGGTGTATGGAGGTATTTTCTCTATAGAAGTTCCCTCTGCTTTGATGACTCTAGCTCATGTGAAATTGACAAAATAATAGCCAGCACAACTGACCCTTTGTCAAATTGACACACAAGCAAATCATTTTCAATTAGAATATTTTCTTTCTCATTTATCCCCAAATTGGCACATTAATGTAATATCAAAATCTAAAACATAAACCCCTTCATAATTCCCACTGTCCTTACTAATTCAAACACTTTTCCAAAGATTTCACCTCAGGGACACTGGCCTCTTCTTAATTCCTGCTAATTTCTTTGTTTCCTCTGAGCAGCTGTGAATATCCCAACAAAGCAAAGCTTTTACTTTAGTAGTTCTGGTTTATTCTGAAGCAGAGGTGATTCTTGGTCCTCACTAACCAGAACCATAGAATTTTAATTCAAAATAACAAATAAGTCCAGTAGAGTCATTCATTGGCCAAAAGGGTCCCATGAGTATCACCAAACATCAGAGCTATTGTAAAACCTACTGGAATGCATGCCTTCTACGATCTGATGGTAATATTTAATTTCTCTGTCATATGTCTCATTTGCAAGCATTTTCTTCCATTCTGTCTATTGTCTTTACTCTGAAAGTTTCCTCCTTGGTCACGGACACTCATCGCCCCAGAAGATGATGTGCTCGATACTTGGGAACAGAATCAATCCACCGTCATATCTATCTGTGAACCCTGAAAACTACAATGATGACTGCTTTGGCATGGTGTCTCCACTGGTGGACTAATGGCATGGATTTTATGAGGGTAATGATCCATACTGTTGCTCATATTTAAGTCCCAATCTACAAGAAGAAACATATTCCTGCTATTTACCTTGCCTAGAACCGATGTTTGGGAAGCTCATGTATTCTAGAGCTACTTCTATTCTTTTGATAAACACCCATGGTTTCCAACTACAATTTAAATACTTATTTTTTATTTATTATTTATTTATTTATTTATTTATTTATTTATTTATTTATTTTACATCACAGGTGTAGCCCCTTCATCCCTTCCTCTTAGTCCTACCATCCCTCCTTTATCTCCCCATTCCTACTTCTCTATTCCTCAGAAAAAGGGATCTTCCACTCAACAACCCACCTCAGATCATCAAGTCAAATCAGGATGTCCTTTCTCCCTGTGGCCTCCCATAATCCTTAGTTTCTTCTTTTGTGTTCTGAGAAATACCCTTACAAGAAACAACTTAGGGAATAAGAGATTTATTTTCAATCAGAAGTCCATGTTGCAGACCATTATTTCAAAGAAGTCAGGTAGGATCCTAAAGAATCCTATCTATAATCAAGACCTAAGAGGGAAGGAACATACACATTCATCCTCAGTACACAGCTAGCATTTTATACTCCAAAGATCCAAACCAAGGAATCTACTTTGCAAACCAAGTGGAACCTGCTTTCCTTCTGTATTTTCCAGCATCAATTTGAGTAATAAAGGCAATTCCCCACAGATATGCCTAATGTACACAGTTATTCGCTGAGGCTCCCTTCCCAAATGATTTTAGGTGTGTCAAGTTCACAATTTAAATTCAGTATCATGCCATAAATTAGCATTGTTCTTGAACTTCATCAAAAAGCCTGTTTTTTAAATACAAGGTGGTTGATACAAGACTCACAAGCAGTCAAAGTTCAAAGAATAAGTGGCTATTCATGATTAGTTCTAAATATCACCCTGTCCCAACTCTCCTCAGATGAAAGACTGGAAAGAGTGTAAAAACCAGGGGTTAATAAAAATGCTACAAAATAGTGTCTTGAGAACACGACAAGACCCATCATACTCCTGAACTCACTGAAGATGTGGTTAGCTGCATAAGACCTGTACAAGGTTTAGCCTGTCAACCTCTCATCATGGAAGATAAAAGGTCTCTTGGGGCAACCCTAATTAAATTCAGAGATTCACAAACTCACAAAAAGACAGGAGAAACAGGAGGAAAAAATGCCTGAGAATAAGAAGGGTTTTAGTGAAATAACAAAGGAGATAGGATCAGGTACCAGTTGGAGAAAAAAACTAAACTTTATTATATGCCTGTATGAAACTATCAGAGAAAAGTATTATATCTATTATATATATTTATTATATCTATGGTGTTGAAAATGTGTGTGTGTGTTTGTGCATTCTGTTGCATTCTCTGCACAGAAACTAGGATATTTAGTTTCATGAACTTAAGCAATTTTTCAAGCCTTTGACAATATTTTAGAGTACTTCATTTTAAAGTCATTATTATCGAAATGTTCAGTCTGTATAGAGATCACACCAATTTATTTGGAAGATTATTGTATTTTGTTGAAACAGTTTCTGATATGCACCCTAATTTTATCTTAATTTCTTTCCCAGAATATTATTCTAGCTTTACTATCATAAATCATTTTGCTCCCTGCTGAGTACTTATGTGTCTCCAATACAGGAGGAAAATTGCACCCCTTCTTACTTTTAGCTGCTTTTCACTTAACAGGCAAGTCTAGTGCCTAATTGAGACAATGCAGAATTCCAGGCTAGAATTCTCCTGCCATCTGTTTCCATTGTTAATGTCTCTATTTTGAAAAAACATGAAACCAAAAATTATCATTTGATTCATTTATAAATGTAAAATATACTTTAATTAAATAGACACATGTAGTGATATATATGTATATATACACAAACAAATATACATACATATAGAATATATATATTTGACTACTCATTAGAGCAACAACTGCCACAGACATATAATCTCTGATAATTTGCTGTGAATTATTTAACATAATTATATTGTTCTGTTATTTTCATGTCAATCAGTGCATTTTAGAATTCTATGATGAAAGAGCTATATGCATTTTCTAAAGTTTCTATAGTAAAGCACCACAAATTTATGTGTTGGCAACATAAAAGCTTATTATTTTTCCTGTACCAATGTAATACGGTCTTATCAATTAATATCAAAGTGTGCATCACAGGTGGTAAATTATTTCCTGAAGTACCAAAGAGTATCTCACTTTTCAAAGGCTGTCCACATTTATTGACTGAGTTTCTTTCACAGAGTCAATTACAGTTTCACAGTTCTGACTTCCTTCTATCACAGACTCGCTTTCATTGACCTCTTGTATCAGTTTCTGCTTCTTAGGACCATGATTCTCAGAGAGATTATCTGGGATAAAAATCTATATTTTAAAAGAAATGGGTTAAAATTTTAATATTATCCTCTTGTTTATGTTGTGCAAGATAACATATTAACAGATTCTAAGAATTGGAGTATGATCAACATGTTGTGTTTTGTTACACTACTGCTAGTATCTCGCATCCACCTGGTACAGACCATGTGAAGTGGATTTTGACTGAATTGCTCTTATGCAGCTCTTGTGAAAATAACTACAGCCATGTTGGCTTGATACAGGCATTAGTAATGTAATATCAAGAAGACATTAGTTCACAGCTCTCCCTTCATACTCTGGCTTTTACATTCTTCTCATGCACACTTCCATAATAGTTCCTGAGTGTTGGCTTAGAGGACATAAAATAGATTATCAATCTGTGGTTGACCACTCACAGTCCTTATTCTCAGCAGTTTGACCAATAAAGAATTTTCATATTAATGACTACACACTGAAAAAAACATCAGCTTTTTTGATAAAGTTTTAGAGGGATACAATCTATTAGTATAGCATAAGTATTTTAAAAATAGTTAGATAATATATAATTAGTAAAAGAACACTTAAAATGCCTGCCCCCAGGGCCTATAATGTCTCCAATAGCAAGTTTTTGACAAGATTTATAGATCAACCATGAAAACTCCCTTGTGGAATAGGCCTTGGAACCAGAAAGCGGATGGTTATCCTTACAATTACTGATGCTACTGAGTCAATGAACACAGCTCTCCTGGTGGATCAGTACATAGGGTCTAGCACTAAAAGTATGGTACTGTACTGAACAGAACCTTCTCAAAACCAGAAACACAAATGTTTAGTAAATATTTTAAATAGTTTTCAAAAATTTTTGACTACTTGGAAAATGAAGATTAAAATTATTTTATGATTCCATCTCACTCCATACAGGAGCCTAGCATAACTGTCTTCTACGAAGCTTCATCCTGTAGCTGATGGAAACAGATGCAGAGACTCACAGCCAAGCAATAGGCTGGGCCAGAGAATTTTGTGGAGGAGTGGCAGGAATGGTTGAGGGATTCGAAGGGGTCAAGGACACTACAAGAAGACCTACAGGGTAAACTAACCTGGTCCCATGGGGCCTCTCAAAAACTGAACAACCACCAAAAAGCATGCATGAGCTGGACCTAGGCCCCGTACACATACTTTGCAGCTTGGTCAACATGTGGGTTCCCTAGTAATGGAGTAGGAGCTACCCCGGGCTCTGTTGTTGGCTTTGGATCCCTTTCCCTTAGCTGGGCTGCCTTGTCTGGCTTCAGTGAGAAAGGATGCCCTTAGCTACACTGTGACTTGTTGTGCCAGGGTGGGTTGGTTCTCCTGGGGGACCTCTGCTCTAAGGAGGAGAGGAAGAGGAGGAAGGGATCGAAAGGGTGGGACTGGGAAAAGAGGTGATTACATAAACAAATAAACAAATGGGGAAAAAAGACAAAAATGATTAACAAGTGGAATGATCTAATACATTACCATTTTCAACAAATAGCTTGAGATACAGCCTTGGATTCCCCTTGATCAAAACTTGTATGCTGATATTGAGGACCCGGATTTCATTTCAATGATACTGGTCACTTCTTAATCACAGACATTTCTTCAGCCCCATAACTGGCATCTACTGTTCTATAAGACAACAACAAAAAGATTTCAATTTAAGACATACATAACCCAAAATACAACATGAACAGTCATTATAGAGTCTTTGATTTTCTCTGAAATTTAAAAAGCCCAGCCTCCATTGTGTTATTTCTTTCAGCTATATGATCCCCCAAGCTCCCACAAAACAGCCTGTTACACTTGGAGCATTCAGTGGCTTTTCCAGTCTAAAGTTCCAAGGTATCCACAATATTCCTTCAACAGCATAGTAAGGTCTGTCACAGCAATATCCCACTTGCTGGTGCTGATTTGTGTTATTAGTTTGCTCCCCTGATGCTTGAAAAAAATATAACCAAAACAAGCACTGGTAAGAAAGGGTTTATTTGTCATATATGTTGAATCATCAAGAGGAGCTAAAGCAGGAACTCAAAGCACAGCTTGAATCAACAGGCACTGAGACAGCTCTCATGAAACAATGCTCCTCACACCCCAAATAACAACATTCATCAACATGAGGTCATTTCAGTACCCTAATTTTGCCAATAGAAAGTTCATCTAGACAAAAAGTAAACGGAATAATATAATTCATTTTCATGAAACATGAAATAATGAAATAGACTTAACTGATACCTTCATAATATTCCACCCAAACACCAAGGAATATGCATTCTATTCAGCAGCATGTGGAAGCTGCTTTGAAATTGAGCACATCCTAGAACATGAAACAGATCTTTATAAATTAGAAAGGTTAAAATAACTTCTTGTATTCTGTCTGACCATGACAGAAATACAATTCAATAGTGAGAGTAAAAAAAAAAAAAAAAAAACTCTTTTAAGGTGACAAACTCATGGAGATTAAACAGCATATTACTAAATGATGAATGATTCAAAGAAGACATTAGAAAGGGATAAAAATTTCTGAATATAAATAAAAACACAAGCAATAATTCCTCTGGAAAACATTGAAATCCATCCTATAAGGGAAATCTATATCACAAAGTGTGTACATTTAAAAATTAAAAGAAGCACAAATAAATGACTTAATGTTGTAACTTCAAATTTTGGAAAAGTAAACAAAACAAGAATAAACCAATTTTAACATCAGTTGGTAGAAAGAACTAATAAAACTAAGAGAAGAGATCCATGAGATAAAATAGAAACATAGAAAGCAGTAAAAAGATTCAATAAATTTATGAACTGGTTCTTTGCAAAAATAAACAAGATGGACAAACCCTTGACACTCCCCCTCCCCACAAAAGAAAGGCAAAGACCAGGTGGATTTACAGAAGAATTCTATCAGAGACTCAAAGATCTATAACTAATCCTTTTAGAAATATTTCATAAATAGAAACAAAAGAAGTGGAACAAAATTCCTTCTATCCATTATCCATATACATCCTAAATTTTTTTAACCATAAAATTTCTAGAAATGATAAGCAATTTAACAATGTCAGAGGGTACAAAATCAGCTTGCAGAGATCTGTATCCTACCATGTTTCTGGTAAAATTAATATTGTGAAATGAAAAATTTACCAAAACGTATTTGCAAAGCCAGCTCTACTTTTATTATTTAAGTTTTTGTTTCCTTCTTCAGATAACTCTTTTCTCTACCAGTATATACATTCCTATTCTTGGTGGTAAAGAAATAAGGGATGAAACATGCAGTTCTAATTTTACTGCATAGAGATCTGCATAAAATTTCAAAAATCTTCCTGCAGGGGATATGTGATTCAAGACAAAGCTCACAGCATGGAGCCAACACAGATATTCCTCCAAATGCACAGCTCAATGAAGTACAGTGAAAGGAGAGCTTGTCTACCATGCACAGACAGCTGAGGGTTGGCAGATAGATTAAAATGGTAGCATGTTTCATAGCTGGAAAAATATGCTGTCCATAGATGAGGAAAGAGTTCTTGTCATTCCTTTGACTTTTGAACAGTTTATAATGTTGGAACAGTTATGCTATTTTATTACAGGATGATAGGAGCAAAAATTGATTTCCAACGTATCAACCTTTTCATGATCTGTAACATATGAATATTTTATAGGACTTACCTCGTTTAATTAAATTTTTTTTGCCATGGCTTTATAGCCTGTGGCAATAGTAAGCGATTTGCTTTAAAGTATTTAAACTTTTGTATATTTACATGAACACTTGTAACTTCCTTGTTATTTTATTGATTTCAAAACTGTTATCGAATCTCCAGGGAGTAACTCAGATTTTAATTTGCTTTTTATACAATTGTATTTGTGTGCACCAGGCACACAAGCCATTTCGACAGTGTAAGGAATAGGTTCTCCCATGAGGTTTATGTCAACACATGAGTACCAACAGATAAGGAGCTGTTCATGAAATTTTCCACAGAAGAAAATGGTCTGTATGAAGGGATTGCACATATCATCCTTTGTGTTAGAAACCCTAGAGGGATGAGAAAGCAAGGTGGGAGGAGGATGTGAGGTGCCTGTGGCTGGGCAGTCAGAGCAGAGTTAAGCAGCCTTTGGAGACTCCCCCTACCCCCATACTTCTGTCTCTAGACCAGGATAGATGAAAAAGCAGTCTTTTCTTGCATGAAATATTTTTCCTCTTTGAGAATATCAATACTCATTCTCAAGTAATAGAATAAAAAATTAAAAATTAACATGTAGTACTTACTACATCTGACCCCATGCTAACATTAGATCTTATTTCATAGTATCTAAGGCTACCTGCTATGAACCACCTTAGTTCCACCTTTATCTTTTATATTCACACTTTCCAACCTTGACTCTGAGGAATAAGATTAGCCCACTCCCCTGACCCCATTTCTTGCTTCAGTGAGAGGAGTACAGGGAGTTCTAACCAATCTCCATATCACTACCATGACTACTAATTTACATTCTTAAAGTTGGTAGCATTGTTCATAGAAGAGGCATATTCAGCCCTATTGCCTACAGCTATAGGTCAGGAAGGGTTATTACATTAATATTAATACATATTGGAGAAATAAGTAGAAATCTTTTGCCAGAATGTCTAAGAAAATCTATATAAGCACAATTCTAATCACCGTTTTTTTTTTTTTTTTTTTTACTTCTCACAAGAACATGGTTTCCTTAGAATCACAGTTTTGGTCAGTAATAGAAGTCTAAATGTTAGAAATATATAGTTATAATTCAAACTTTGTGTAATCTCTTTAAAGGGCAGAGGAAGAGTACATAGATAAGTTGATTTCATTGAAAAGTTATTGCAATATTAGAGGACAGTCATGACTTTTATATACAAACATTTTATTTTCCCTTTATTTCTTGATGTCTTACTTGAGTTAAGATTTTTTTTCTCTGCATCATTCCATTTATAATGGTAATTTTGAACTGCTGCTGAAAAGGGAAACTAAGACATTGGACAATATTTTATTTGTTTTCTTTCTTAGTTAAACAACATGAAACTTTGTTCCAATTCAGTGGTGTACAATTCCCTAATACCAAGCAAACATGACCCGCATAGCTGGAAGTCAGTTAAGAAACTCACATCTTTATCCATTCTTCAGTTGAGGGGCATCTGGGCTGTTTCCAGCTTCTGGCTATTACAAATAAAGCTGCTACAAACATGGTTGAGCAAAGGTCCTTTTTGTGTACTTGAGCCTCTTTTGGGTATATGCCTAGGAGTGGTATGGCTGGATCTTGAGGAAGCACTATGCTTAGTTGTCTGAGAAAGCGCCAGATTGATTTCCAGAGTGGTTGTACAAGTTTGCATTACCACCAGCAGTGGAGGAGGGTTCCCCTTTCTCCACAACCTCTCCAACCTGTGTTGTCACTTGAGTTTTTAATCTTGGCCATTCTCATGGGTGTAAGATGAAATCTCAGGGTTATTTTGATTTGCATTTCCCTGATGGCAAATGAGGTTGAGCATTTCTTTAAGTGCTGCTCTGCCATTCGATATTCCTCTACAGAGAATTCTCTGTTTAGCTCTGTTCCCCATTTTTAAGTGGATTACTTGGTTTGCTGCTTTTCAGCTTCTTTAGTTCTTTATATATACTGGATATGAGTCCTCTGTCAGATAAAGGGTTGGTGAAGATTCTTTCCCAATCTGTAGGCAGTCGCTTTGTTTTGATGACTGTGTCCTTTGCTTTACAGAAGCTTTTCAATTTCATGAGGTCCCATTTATTGATTGTTGCTCTTAGAGTCTTTGCTGTTGGTGTTCTGTTCAGGAAGTTTTCTCCTGTACCAATGAGTTCTAGGGTATTCCCCATATTTTTTTCTAGCCAATTTAATGTGTCTGGTTTTATGTTGAGGTCTTTGATCCACTTGGACTTCAGTTTTGTGCAGGGTGACAAGTATGGATCTATTTTCATTTTTCTACATGTAGACATCCAGTTGGACCAGAAGTTGGACACAGCTCAGATGCCCCTCAACTGAAGAAAGAATGCAGAAACTGTGGTACATCTATACAATGGAGTATTACTCAGCAATGAAAAATAAGGAAATCATGAAATTTGCAGGTAAATGGTGGGACCTGGAAAGAATCATCCTGAGTGAGTTGTCCCAGAAGCAAAAAGACACACACGGTATATACTCACTCATATAAACATACAACATAGAATAAACCCACTAATATCTGTACAGCTAAATATACTAAGCAAAAGAGAGGACCCTAACTAAAATGTTCAATACCCATCCTGAAAGGCAAAGAGGATGGACATCCGAAGAAGAAGAAAACAGGAAACAAACCTAGGAACCTGCTACAGAGGGCCTCTGAAAGCCAGAAGAAGAAAACAGGAAACAACCTAGGAACCTGCCACAGAGGGCCTCTGAAAGCCTCTGCCATGCAGACTGTGAAAGCAGATATTGAGCCTGATGGCCAACTGACAGGCAGAGTGAATGGAATTTTATGTAAGAAGTGGGAAATATTAAGAGCTGGTGAGGACAGGAACTCCACAAGGAGAGCAACAGAACAAGAAAATTTGAACACAGGGAACTTCCCAGAGACTCATATACCAACCAAGGACTATTCATGGATAGGACCTCCCCTATCAGTGGACTTTGGGAGGGACATGCATGCAGAAAGGGGGGGGGGGAGGGTGGGACCGGGAGGGGAGGGGGGAGGGGCTTATGGGGGGATATAAAATGAATAAAGTGTAATTAATAAAAGTTAAAAAAAAGAAACTCAAATCTTTATTTACACTCAGACATGTTGGAGAGTGAGACCACTTTTTGGATTCTCAGAGATGCCGTGACAGGAAGTTTTTCCTAGTAGCTTTCAGATGATTTGTCCAAGGCTTAAAAAGAGAAGTCAGTTTTTCCACAACATCTCATGTATCAAAGGGGTCATTTCAGTGTGAAAGTAGAAAGAGTCCATAAAATTTTGGTATTAGGTTTTTATCATGCACAATTCTGTGGGTTCAAGAAAGAATGGATGCTGAAGAAACTGAGCATGGATTAGGAAATTGGAAATACACTCTTTTTTAGCTATTGTATCCACAAGCTCAATACATTTGAAGAGTTTTCTGACAAAACTCTATGTAACCTCTATGGAAAAGGTCACTTTTCTAAGTGTGTGATACTGGTATAACTATACTCTGAGCTATAATTTTAAGCTATACTGTAGTGACCTTTTTGAAATTTGCTTTAATATATGTTTCACTTTTAGGGACACTAAAGTACATTTGATTACATTAGTATCGGGGGTATATGAAAACAAAGTTAACCTGTAAAATATTGGAAAAACACTTTCTGTCCTCAGGAAACTTTTTTTTAAGGGAATGTTTGCTGTTTTGCCACACATTTATATAGCATCACATTAAGTTCTAATAATTTGACAATATCACAATTTAGATTTCATAAGTAATGAGTGCCTTTACCTTTTTTTTTTTTTTGCTATTTATGTGAAAAATTTTGCCCCAATTTATAATATGGTTGTTTCATATATACATGGAAATTTTTCTGGTATAAAATTTTCTAAAATTATTATAATGTAATTCATAATTGTTCTATTTTTAGTGATCTATGGTGGTTGATGCAATAATCATTTGAGAGGCTGAGACAGAAGGATGAACAGGAGTTCATGGAAAGCTTATGGTATCTATAAGTTCTAGGCTAACCCTGGATACATAATGATACTATGCTTCAATTAAAAATACAAAAAATCCATCTGAAAATTCCTTTCAAATATTTTTGCATTTCTTATTTTAGAGAGCTTGGTTTTAAAAGTAAGCTTTGTTATATTCTCAGAACATTGAAATAGATCTAGAAATAAAGAGTATAAAATTGTGAAGGAATATTGAGTAGAGATACCACTACTGACTGGACAGTAGCAAACAACTCCAGGGAGATTTATTTTAGATTGTCATATTTTTTATTTTATTATATCCTTCTTGAAATTAATACATACTTAAATAAAATTAAGTCTTAGTAGATGTCTCTACCAGACTCATTTGTTCGTGCAAACTATGCCATTTATTCTAATCACAAACATAATTATTCTTAAGCAGAACACATATAAACAAGATTCACCATGTATTTTAGTGGGTAGTAGATGAATCCTTTATCTTTCTATAGAGCTTAAAGTTCAAGGCACAGATTCATCCCATTTTTAATTTAAAAGAAGTATTATGTTGTGCTTTAAAAATTTTGTTGTCAGACTTATTGAATAGTACATAAGGACAGCTTAAACATGCAAGACAATTCAATGAGTGTGTAAATATTTAATTTCTAGGTAATTTGTAAAATTTTCTCATTAAAATTGTTGATGAGTCTGTTTAATGTGTGTTTTTCTAAAAAACAAATCTTGGGGGTAAAATTGTCCTCAATTCCTGTACATTGAGATTTATAAATAAAAACATGCCTCTACAAAACTTTTTTTGACAAACCATATTTTTTAAAGATTTATTTATTTTATGTATATGAATGTACTATCTGCATGTACACCTACATGCTAGAAGCAGGAATCAGAGTCCAGTGTTGATGGTTGTGAGCTACCATGTAGCTGCTGAGAATTGACCTCAGGAACTCTGGATGAGCAGATAGTGCTCTTAACCACTGAACCATCTCTCTACCATCCCATATTTTAAAGGCAAAACACAAAATATCAATGACTTCATTTCATACTTTTTACTAACATTTTAACTGACAGGAAGTTCTCCTCATTTGTTGAAAAAAATTATTTCATTTCATAAATTTATAAGACATTAAACATTCCAGATATCACACCAGGTGTTAAGATGATGATTTATTTCATCTAAAACCCAGAAATCAAACAGGGGTTTTATGGTATGTTCACAAATAATTGTAAGAGTGTATAATGTAAATAAATCCTAGCACAGCTAAAGAATCTGTAAAAGCTTTAGGCAGGATATGTATTTTGGTAGAACTTTAAGCAAAGTTGTAGAATTAAGACTGCTGGATGAACCCAGAAGCAGATGGTATATACTCACATGGTATATACTCACTCATAAGTGGATATTAGTCATATAATATAAGATAAACATAATAAAATCTATACTCCTAAAGAAACTAAACAACAAGGAACACCCTAGGGAAGATGCTCAATCCTCATTCAGAAGGAAAAACATGATAGTCATTGGAAGCAGGGGAAGACAGGGAATAGGACAGGAGCCTACCACAGACAGCCTGTGAAAGACTCGATGTATCAAAGCAGAGGCTGAGATTCATAGTTAAACTTTGGCAGAATGCATAGAATCTTAGGAAAGAAAGGGGAGATAGAAAGACATGGAGGGGACAGGAGCTCCACAAGGAGACCAACAGAGCCATAAAAACTGATCCTTGAGGACTCTGAAGAGAATGATACCCCAACCAATGACAATGCATGGAAAGGAGCTAAAATTTTGGCTCAAATGTAACCCACAGACTCAGTCTCCAAGTGGGTTCCTTAGTAAGAGGATCAGGACATTTCTCTGGCATGAACTCAGTGGCAGGCTCTCTGTTCACCTCCCCTTAGGGAGTATAGCTTTGCCAGGCCACAGAGAAGGACAATGCAAGTAGTCCTAATGAGACCTGATAGGCTAGGGTCAAGTATAAGGGTAGGAGGATCTCCCTTACCAGTGGACTAGGAGAGGGGCATGGGAGGAGAAGAAGGAGGGAGGGTGGGATTTGGGAGGAGATGAGGATTGGGGCCACAGCCAGGATACAAATTGAATAAATTGCAATAAATGATAATAAAAACTGTTGAATGAAAACATAATTTTGATTAACAAATAAAAAATAATTGGGAAGCCTTTCTTTTATAAAATTACAAGCCATTGGGTTGCAGACTGGCTCAGCAGTGAGGGGCTGGTTGATTTTTGCAGAATTTCCAGAACCCATGTGTCAACTCACAGCCATCTGTAACTCCATTTCCAAAGAATTTGATGCTCTCTTATGTCCTCTGTGGGAACCAAGTACACATGGGGTACACAGACATAAATGTATGTAAGCAAAATACTCATAGATGGAAAATAAAATAATTAAGTCTTTACAAAAATTTCTGTAATTTAAAAATTAGCAATTGATACTTATATTATTGTATAACCTCTTAGAGAAGATGTTACATTATAGATCTACAATATATGTCCTTGAATGCTCTATATGAATCATTTTCTTTTAAAATATTTTTATTTTATTTGTATGGAATTTTTTTTAGTATGTGTTTGCTGGCAACATATCAATGGCCGGTGTCCCCTGAGGTCAGGAAAGTCATCAGATTCCCTGGAACTAGAGCTAAGGTTGCTGTGAATGCTTGTGGGTGCTGGGAACCAATCAGTGGTGTCAGTTGGGTGAGCAGCCAGTGTGCTTACCCACTAAGTCATCTCTCCAGCCCCCAGGGGAAAAATAATTGAGTTAGGGACTCAAAGAAGAAAACTAGGATTCCTATAATATTGATTGAGTGGGATGGAGGTGTAAGCAGGAGCTAACCATGGTGAGGGCACAACCATCTCAGAATTTGCCAGTGAAAGACAAGGTAAATGTGGAACAAACAGGAGAAAATTAATAGGAAAATGATTATATGAATCGAAACTCAATATGGCAAGCTTCCCTGTCTTTGTGTGGCTTCCCTTTCCCTCCCTCTTCTTCTCCTATGCCCCTCCCCAAGTCCACTGATAGGGGAGGTCCTCCTACCCTTCTATTTGACTCTAGTCTATCAGGTCTCATCAGGACTGCTTGTGTTGTCTTTCTCTGTGGCCTGGCAAGGCTACATCCCCTAAGGGGAGGTGAACAGCGAGCCTGCCACTGAGTTCATGACAGAGAAAGCTCCTGTTCCCCTTACTATTTTTTCTGGATGAAAAGCCATTAATGGAAAGGTCAACAAATGCTTCATTAAATCAATCAGTTAGTTGCAGAATTAGCCTAGAAAGTGTTTATCTTTAGCAATTTAAAGCTCTAATGTTGTCTTTCTGGTGACTTAAAAGAAGAATTCCCATGGTATACCAGAGTCACAGAACTTACCCAGAGAGGCAGACCTCAGTGCAGTTTCATTTTCCACAACCGTATGATTCACAGCTAGTTTTATCTTACCGAACCACATTTTGTTAATGAGAGAGTGCTAAAAGAAAACAATAGTGCAAGTATAAAAGATCCAGATGAAAACACAGAACTCCAAATCATAAGAGCTTAAGGATAAATTAAATTCATTAAGAAAGAGACTTGATATATTCTGTTCAGCCTCACACTTCTGGAAATCACATAAGTAATTGGTCCAGAGAACAGAAAATGTGCACAATGGTTGAATTAATAAGAAGATACAGACAGTCCTGATGAAAGCTGATATGTTAGGGTCAGAGAGTAGGGGAGGAGAACCTCCTCTATCAGTGTACTAGGGGAGGGACATATGGGGGAAGAAGAAGGGAAGGAGGGTGGGAGCAGAAGGAGATGAGGGAGGGGGCTACACCTGGGATACAAAATGAATTGTAATAAATAATAATAATAATAATAATAGAAAAAATAAATAAAAATGTCTGATTAAGTTAAGTACCCTTCTTGCCAAAATAATCAACAGTTTTTAGAATGAATTTCTCCAAATTTTCCTTCTTTACAATTATTTTAAGAGAGACATTCTTCAATGTTATTTTTCCAATGTGTATGGTTGAGCAGGAGAATTTAGCCTGGCATCTCAACAGTGTCTTTTGCAGATTTTCTTTGCCAGGGCTCCTGCATGTCTTGATTCTTTCAAGAAAGGGTATACATCTGTTTTAGGTTCAGGCCGCGTGTACTTTGTGGTTGTTCATAGTCTCTCCTCAGCTTCATATTGCATGCTCAAGTTATCTGGTGAAGTTTATAGGTTGAGTCTAGCTCCTTAACAGTTAGAGTTTGATTTATGTATTATTTTAGGATTACATTCTATGAAAAAAATCATACACCCAATCTGGATTCTTGCTTTGATGTCTTGAGAGAAATTAAGTGGCTTTTCCTTTTAGAGTAAAAATAAACTACCACAGAAACCAAGATAGAGATATTACACAGCGAAGTGGGCAAATGCAGTACACAACAAAATATGCATAGAAGACTAGAGGGATGGTGAGGACTGAGGAACCAGAGAACCAACGGAAGCAGTGTTTACAAGGTGGTGATAAGATCTTAGACATCATAGAGAAATCGGAGATAAAGAAACATTGTTTCAGAAATGTACAAACAACTGAAAGTGACTCCGGAGGAAGCAGGTAGAGATGATTCTATCGATGTTTGAAGTATGGGAAGTGTATTGTCAGTTCTGAGTCACAGAGAAGATAACGATCAAATGGGCAGGAGCGGAATGGCCACTTATCAAGAACTGAACTTGATTTGAAACATATACATTACTTCAAAGTAAAAATCTTCCAGTTTTCTTAATGATCTTATATAATATTATTTATTGTTTCTTTGATATCCTAATTTTAAAAATCCTGAACATAAACTTAAGAATGTTAAATATTTGTGTTTCTTTAAGTGGAAAATATAGTTTTCCTGTTAGTTTTAATCTGATACTTGATAAAGGAACAGAAATTTTGAGAAACCACACATTCTTTTTTTTAACTTTTTTTTTTTACTTTTTATTGATTCTTTGTGAGTTTCACATCATGTGCCCCAAGCCCACTCATCTCCCATCTCTTTGTATCTGCCCTCCAGCCCTGCAACCTCCCCCACCCAAAGAAAATAAAAAACAAAAACATCGTGAAAGCTGTAGCGTGTCACAGTGTGTCATACTGTAGACCACACAGTACCCCCACGTGCCCACTCATCTTTACTTAGAAATGCTCATTGCAATGAAGCTCCTTCTACAAGTTGCTTTGGTTATGGTGTTTTATCACAGCCACAGAAAGGTAAGCAATACACTCCCATTCTCGGCTCTTCAAAAGCACCTCTCCCAGAGCTCTAAGGGAGACTCATCCATTGCGTCACCTCCTGTCTATGTCTAAGAGGTTTTATGGACTTTTTTTTTTTCAATGCAGTTTATTCAGGAACCTTGAACAATCATCTGACCCTGGGGAAAGCCAGCCCACAGCTTAAATAGCCTCTGGGTAGCCAACCCCAGAGTGCCACGTGGGCAATGCAGATAGGTCCACATACACGGAAGCAAGCCAGATCCTCGGCCTTAGCCAAATGTGGAGTTGTTCGTGAAAGAGAGCACTCACCATCGGGAAGGTGGAAGGCGGAAACCAGCTCCATCTTTAAGGCATAGCATTCCACAGCTCTCTACAGTTGCCCCTTTTTGTTTTAGACGCATCAGGCAAGAGTAGAGGTCTGATCTCTGATATTAGAAATAAATTGGGACTTTGTACTGATGGTCATTTAGGTGTCATCCACCCAAAGAGCATCAGACCCGTCTGATACCTTTTTCTCAGAGGCGGGACCTGGGGCATCAACCCACATGCAATCAGACATGCTCTTCTCTGTGTCGAAAGCAGCTGACCCTGAGTGCAGTGCTTAGCCTCGCATCCTGAGCATAACATTTTAGCTTTTTATGGTAGCCAACCATGCTTGGGGAGACTGTCCTGCTTCAAAGACTGTAAAGGCCTGAATGATCATGGCTGCATTACACTGTTGTGAGACTCTAATCTTGCATATACACCACAGGCAAACCAAGGAGACCAACACCAGAAGGCCTGCTAACACTCCCATGCCCGCCCATTCCTTCAGATGATTCATGGCTGCAGCAATCCATGATGATAATCCTGTGGCTAGTCCTGCGTGCACTCTGGTAGAATTTACTGTGACAATGGCCACTCTCAGCTGCTCCATCGTAGTATCGAATTCTCCAGTCCAATTACCTAAAATATAGCTAGACAATTGTTTAGACAGATTTGCAGCACAGGAAAAATTCTCATGTTATATGCTAGTGACTCAAAGTCCAGCATATTTTCATTGACAGCCAAGTTGAGCGATTCGCCATAGGGTATCAAGTTGCTCCTGCACAAGGTCAATCCTCTGATTGAATACCATCAAGCTTCCTTTTAGTTGAGCATTAATTCCTTTTTGTACAACTAAGGCATGAGCTACATTGGCTAAATGATTATTCCCAGGGTCTGAGCAGTCTGCCCAGTATGACTCTTGGCTAATGCCCCGGTGGTAGCTCCAACAGCCGCCAATGAGATGGCAGTAACAATGGTGGCTGTAGTTCCAAGATCCCTTTTCTGTTTGAAGAGAGTCATAGTGTGAGGGGCATTAACGGGCACAGGCACCCAGCGAGGCATGCGAGTAACCAGGGCATACCTAAATTTACTAGCATTCCGGCATTGGGCAAAAAAGCAAGTATCATTACCACAATTACTTGGCTCTATCTGGCTAATAATGAATAGAAATGGGAGATATAAACAAACAGGTGTGGGCTTATAGGAAATATTATGAGAAGCCTTAACCCCCTCGTTGGAACATCCTGCATCAGTTCTAGAACTAGCAGTGGTGGTGTCCGAGTTCTGAGTAGGTTCAGGAGACCATTGCCCCCAGGGGAGAGACATGCTCCATGTAAATTGACTAACTCCATGTTTTCCTCCACTTTTGAAAGTCATTTAAGGTTCTTAAATTATTTTTTCCCGTTTTTTTAAAATTTTTCATCAATTACACTTTATTCATTCTGCATCCCCCCCATATGCCCCTCCCTTCTCCCCTCCCAATCCCACCCTCCCTCCTCCCTCTGCTTGCATGCCATTCCCCAAGTCCACTGATAGGGGAGGTTGTCCTCTCCTTTCTGATCTTAGTCCATCAGTTCACATCAAAAGAGGCTGCATTGTCCTCTACTATGGCCTGGTAAGGCTGCTCCCCCCCCCCCCAGGGGGAGGTGATCAAAGAGCAGGCCAATCAGATTATGTCAGAGGCAGTCCCTCTTCACATTACTATGTAACCCAATTGGACTCTGAACTGCCCTGGGCTACATCTGTGCAGGGGTTCTGGGTTATCTCCATGAATAGTCCTTGGTTGGAGTATGAGTCTCTGGGAAGTTCCCTGTGTTCAAATTTTCTTGTTCTGTTGCTCTCCTTGTGGAGACCCTGTCCTCTCCAGCTCTTACTATTTCCCAGTTCTTACCTAAAATTCCATTCACTCTGCCCCACAGTTGCCCATCAGGCTCAGCATCTGCTTTGATAGTCTGAAGGGCAGAGGCTTTCAGAGGCCCTCTGTGGTAGGTTCCTAGGTTGTTTCCTGTTTTCTTCTTCTTCTGATGTCCATCCTCTTTGCCTTTCTGGATGGGGATTGGACATTTTAGTTAGGGTCCTCTCTCTTGCTTAGTTTATTTAGATGTACAGGTTTTAGTGGGTTTGTCCTATGTTGT
Source organism: Meriones unguiculatus (assembly GCF_030254825.1). Classification (NCBI taxonomy): domain Eukaryota; kingdom Metazoa; phylum Chordata; class Mammalia; order Rodentia; family Muridae; genus Meriones; species Meriones unguiculatus. The sequence continues at coordinate 8,838,179 of NC_083367.1, forward strand.
ATTTCTATATGAGTGAGTATATACCATGTGTGTCTTTTTGCTTCTGGGACAACTCACTCAGGATGATCCTTTCAAGATTCCACCATTTGCCTGAAAATTTAATGATTTCCTTATTTTTCATTGCTGAGTAATATTCCATTGTGTAGAGGTACCACAATTTCTGCATCCATTCTTCAGTTGAGGGGCATCTGGGTTGTTTCCAGCTTCTGGCTATTACAAATAAAGCTGCTACAAACATGGTTGAGCAAATGTCCTTTTTGTGTACTTGAGCCTCTTTTGGATATATGCCTAGGAGTGGTATGGCTGGATCTTGAGGAAGCGCTATTCCTAGTTGTCTGAGAAAATGCCAGATTGATTTCCAGAGTGGTTGTACAAGTTTACATTCCCACCAGCAGTGCAGAAGGGTTCCCCTTTCTCCACAACCTCTCCAGCATGTGTTGTCACTTGAGTTTTTGATCTTGGCCATTCTCATGGGTATAAGGTGAAATCTCAGGGTTGTTTTGATTTGCATTTCCCTAATGGCTAGTGAAGTTGAGCATTTCTTTAAGTGCTTCTCTGCCATTCGATATTCCTCTACAGAGAATTCTCTGTTTAGCTCTGTTCCCCATTTTTTAAGTGGATTACTTGGTTTGTTGCTTTTCAGCTTCTTTAGTTCTTTATATATACTGGATATGAGTCCTCTGTCAGATAAAGGGTTGGTGAAGATTCTTTCCCAATCTGTAGGCGGTCGCTTTGATTTGATGACTGTGTCCTTTGCTTTACAGAAGCTTTTCAATTTCATGAGGTCCCATTTATTGATTGTTGCTCTTAGAGCCTGTGCTGTTGGTGTTCTGTTCAGGAAGTTTTCTCCTGTACCAATGAGTTCTAGGGTATTTCCCACTTTTTTTTCAAGCCGATTTAATGTGTCTGGTTTTATGTTGATGTCTTTGATCCACTTGGACTTCAGTTTTGTGCAGGGTGACAAGTATGGATCTATTTGCATTTTTCTACATGTAGACATCCAGTTGGACCAGCACCATTTGTTGAAGATGCTATCTTTTTTCCATTGTATGGTTTTGGCGTCTTTGTCAAAGATCAGGTGTCCATAAGTGTGTGGGTTTATTTCTGTTTCCTCTGTTCGGTTCCATTGATCCACCATTCTGTTTTTATGCCAGTACCATGCAGGAAAACACACATTCTTGAGTGGAAATTTTTTCACTTCTTTGATAGTAAAGTCAACTATCTGAAAGCAGAAAACCAAGAGCAATACAATATCTTGATTTGGCAGGAAAAAAAATTAGACTTAAATATACATGACTTGCTTTATTTTATTCTCTTTTATAGAAAATTTGCAGATATTTGTTTTTACCCCAAATTCAAGTCCAAATGTTACATAATGATATAATTCTTATGAAACCTTTCTGTCCTTGAATGTACCTGTTAGCATTTAGCTGTTTTAATGAACAAGTGTTATCTATCAATTGAATCTTCCTATATACACACTCAAGTGTGATGTTATCCTTTAAAAGAGCACAATGGATGTCTTTATACATCAAATATAGCAGTGCTGTGTTCAATTAAAAATCCTTTAATATATTAGTTTTGTTTGAATTGAATAACTCTTCCTTATATGAATTATAGCCAGCTTGCTCTACTTCATAACTTGGAAAAATTAATTATTCTTAACTTTTAAAGCAGATTTATGTTACAAAAGCAGAAATCAAAATAATGAAAGATATTTTAAAACATAATGGTTTTATTTACCATTAAAGATTACATTAAGAATTATTTACCACTCAAAGTATCATACAGCTTATGCTAGATTTTTAAAAAGCTAGAGAAAGCAAAGAAATTTTAAGTCTATAATACAGTAGTATAAATACAACAAAGTTGAAACTATTTGTATAAGTTGAGTTATAGTTAAATGTAGGGTAAGAATTTCATAGTACATGTGGATGTCAATTGCAATCTTTTAAGATACTTTAGTAACCAATTAATATAAAATATTTTTAATTTAAAAATATCAGTGCATATAGAGACACTGAGGAAATTTTAAAGTACCATTTAATACTTTTCTGTTGCATACACAGTGCATATGCAAGCAAAAACATTAAGGAAATGTGTTCTATTCTCCCAAGCCTAGAGACAACATAATTCTGGTATACAACATTTTGTATTTTCATAGGTATTTAAGTGATGGAAAGAGTAAACTGAAGATGTCTCTTCAATAATTTTGACAGAAACAGTATGAGAGTTTATGGTAGAGAATCAATAGTTCCATTATGAAGCTCTAGCTTTCAACTGCCTTTTAAATAGCCAAAATAAAATTTCCATAAATATCATGGTACACACTGCTAACTTTCAGAACAGAACTGAGGGCCTGAAACATAAACATTTACATCACAAGCATTTGGATAATTTATAAATCCATGACTCCAGATAAGATTATTTAGGGAACAAATGTAGGGAAAGACAAAAATGGATTGCATGGCATGATTCCAATGGGTTTTAGTATTAACAGACCAAAATTTGAGGGACAATCTGGCTTAGGAGGCAAAGCGAGAAAATCCACTGAGAAGATAGGACAGCATGGGGAACAGAGATTCAGACTGAAGTATTCCTCTGACTGAAAGCATTCAGATGAGAGTAGTGAAAAGTAAACACTTGACCAGCAAAACCACTGTCATTAGAAAATTCAGACATGGTGTTTAACTTCTTTGAGCCTCGGGATGCTATGGAGAGAATAACAGTCTATGTTAATGGCATATTGTGGCATTTTATCTGTTCATATAAACTAAGTTTAAAAGCTCTAATGACTACCTCTGGACAGGGGTTCCAGGCCATCTCCATGAGTAGTAATTGGCTGGAGTATCAGTCTCAGAAAAGACCCCTGTACCCACACTTTTTGGATCTGCTGCTCTCCTTGTGGAGCTCCTGTCCTCTCCAGGTCTTACTATCTCCCACTTATTTCATGAGATTCCCTGCACTCTGCTCAAAGTTTGGCTATGAGTCTCAATATCTGCCTTGATACCATGCAGGGTAGATCCTTTCAGAGGCCCTCTGTGGTAGTCTCCTGTCACCTGTTTTCTCCCTCCTCTGATGTCCATCCTCTTTGCCTTTATGAATGACTTAGCCAGAGTCCTCCTTCCTGATTAGCTTCCTTAGTTGTACAGAGTTTAGCATGTTTATCCTATATTATATGTCTAGTATCCTCTTATGAGTGAGTATATACCCTGTATGTCTTTCTGTTTCTGGGATACCTCACTCACTCAGGATAATCTTTTCTACTTCCCACCATTTGCCTGCAAATTTCATGATTTCCTTGTTTTTCATCGCTGAGTAATATTCCATTGTGTAGATGTACCACAGTTCATGTATCCATTCCTCAGCTGATGGGGCATCTTGGCTATTTCCAACTTCTGGATATTAAAAATAAAGCTGCTACAAACATAGTATTCTTAATTGTCTGAGAAAGTACCAGATTGATTTCCAAAGTGGTTGCACAAGTTTACATTCTCACCAGCAATGGAGGAGTGTTCCCCTTTCTCCACAACCTCTCCAGCATGTGTCACCTGAACTTTTTTTTTTTTGTTAGGTAGTTTTTAAATCTTTTTTAAAATTAATTTTATCTTGTATGGGTTTGACATCTTTGTCAAAGATCAGGTGTCTATAAGTGTGTGGGTTTATTTCTGGGTCTTCTGTTTGTTTCCATTGATCCAACATTCTGTTTCTGTGTCAGTACCATGCAGTTTTTATAACTGTTGCTCTATAGTACATCTTAAGATCAGGGATGGAGATACCTCCAGAAGATCTTTTATTGTAGATGATTGTTTTAGCAATTCTGGGTTTCTTGTTATTCCATATGAAGTTGAGAAATTTTCTTTCCAGTTCTGTAAAGAATTGTGTTGGTAATTTGATGGGAATTGCATTGAATCTGTACATTGCTTTTGATAAGATGGCCATTTTTACTATGTTAATCCTGCCAAGCCATGAGCATAGTAGATCTTTCCATCTTCTGATACCTTCTTCTCATTCTTTCTTCAGAGACTTGAAATTTTTTTCATACAAGTCTTTGACTTGCTTGGTTAGGGTTACACCAAGGTACTTTATGTCATTTGTGGCTATTGTGAAGGGTGTTTTTCCCTCATTTCTTCCTCAGCCCTTTTGTCTTCTGTATACAGGAGGGTTAGTGATTTTTTTTAGTTAATTTTGTATCTGGCCACTTTGCTGAAGGTGTTTATCAGCTGTAGGAGTTCCCTGATAGAATTTTTGGGGTCACTCACATATACTATCATATCATCTGCAAATAGTGATAATTTGACTTCTTCCTTTCCAATTTATATCTCCTTGATCTCCTCCAACTGTCTTAGTGCTCAGTCAAGGACTTCCAGAACTACGTTGAAGAGATATGGAGAGAGTGGGCAGCCTTGTTTTGTCCCTGATTCCAGTGGGATTAATTTAAGTTTCTCTCCATTCAGTTTGATGTTGGCTATAGGCTTGCTGTATATCACCTTTACTATGTTTAGATATGTGCCTTGTATCCCTGATCTCTCCAATACTTTAAACATGACTGGATGTTGGATTTTGTCAAATGCTTTTGAAGCATCTAGGGAGATTATCCTGTGTTTTTTTTTTTCTTTCAGTTTGTTAATATGGTGGATCACATTGATGAATTTCCATATATTGATCCACACCTGCATACCTGGGATGAAGCCTACTTGGTCATAGTGGATGATATCTTTGATGTGCTCTTGTATTCCATTTGCAAGTATTTTGTTGAGTATTTTTGCATCAATGTTAACGAGGGAGATTTGCCTGGAATTCTCTTTTTTGGTGGGCCTTTGTGAGGTTTAGGTACCAAGGTGAGTGTGGCTTCATAGAATGAGTTTGGTAGTTTCCTTCTGTTTCTATTTTGTAGAATAATTGGAAGAGTGTTGGTTTTAGGTCTTCTTTGAAGGTCTGGTAGAATTCTGTGCTGAAACCATCTGGTCCTGGGCTTTTTTTGGATGGTAGACTTTAGGTGACCACTTCTATTTCCTTGGGGTATATAGGAATATTTAATTGATCTACCTTGTCCTGATTCAGCTTTGGTAAGTCAAATCAATAAAAAAAAATGTCCATTTCATTTAGATTTTCAAATTTTGTGGCATATAGACTTTTGAGGTAAGTCCTAATGATTGTTTGGATTTCCTCAGTGTCTATCATTATGTCCCTCTTTTCATTTCTGATTTTGTTGATTTGGACGGTTTCTCTCTGCCTTTTAGTTAGCTTGGCTAAGGGTTTATTGATCTTGTTGATTTTCTCAAAGAACCAGCTCTTGGTTTCATTGATTCTTTGAATTGTTTTATTTGTTTCTAATTGATTTATTTTAGCCCTGAGTTTGATTATTTCCAGCTGTCTACTCCTTTGTGGTGTGTCTGCTTCTTCTTTTTCTAGGGTTTTTAAGTGAGCCATTAAGTTGCTTGAATGAGCTGTCTCAAATTTCTTCTTGAAAGCACTTAGTGCTATGAACTTTCCTCTTAGCGCTCCTTTCATTGTGTCCCACGTGTTCGGATATGTTGTGTCTTCATTTTCATTGAATTCTAGGAAGACTTTAATTTTTTTCTTACTTCTTCCCTGACCCAGCTGTCATTTAGTAACAAGTTGTTCAGTTTCCATGTGTGCGTAGGCTTTTTGCTATTTCTGTAGTTGTTGAGGTCCAGCTTTATTCCATGGTGATCAGACAGGATACAAGAGTTTTTTTCAATCTTCTTGTATCTGTTGAGGCTTGCTTTGTGACCAACAATGTGGTCTATTTTGGAGAAGGTTCCATGAGGTGCTGAGAAGAAGGTAAATTCTTTTGTGTTTGGGTGTAGATGTCTGTTAGGTCCATTTGTTTCAAGACCTCTGTTAGAGACATTGTTTCTTTGTTTAATTTCTGTTTTGCTGACCTGCCCTTTGTTGAGATTGTGGTGTTGAAGTCTCCCACTATTAATGTGTGGGGATCTATATGTGGTTTAAGTTCTATCAATGTTTCTTTAACAAATGTGGGTGCTCTTGTATTTGGGCATAGATGTTCAGGATTGTGATGTCTTCCTGGTGGAAGTTTCCCTTGTTGAGTATGAAGTGTCCTTCCCCATCTCTTTTGATTAATTTTGGTTGAAATTCTATTTTTCAGATGTTAGAATGGCTATTCCTGCTTTCTTCTTGGGTTCATTTGCTTGGAAAGCTGTCTTCCAACCCTTTACTCTCAGGTAATGTGCATCTTTGTGACTTAGGTGTGTTTCTTGTATGCAGCAGATTGCTGGGTTTTGTTTACGCATCCATTCTCTTAGCCTTTGTCTTTTTATGGGAGACTTGAGTCCATTGATGTTGAGAGAGATTAATGAGCAGTGGCTCATTATTCAAAGCAAGATCCTTTGATTTTGATGTTGGCTGTGGTCATAATATTGTGTGATTGGTTGCTTTTTGTTTTATTGTAGTGAGGTTAATTGTTTCTTGTGTTTTCTTGAAAGTAGCTAGTTTTCTTGGGTTGTATTTTCCCTTCTAGTGTCTTCTGTAATGCTGGATTTGTGTGTAGGTATTGCTGAAATTTGTTTTTGTTATAGAATATCTTGTTTTCTCCGTCTATGATGACTGAGAGTTTTGCTGGGTATCATAGCCTAGGCTGACATCTGTGTTCTCTTAGGGTCTGCATGATATCAGTCCAGGCCTTCTGGCTTTCATAGTCTCTGTTGAAAAGTCAGGTGTGATTCTAATGGGTTTGCCAGTATATGTAACTTGGCCTTTTTCCCTTGCAGCTTTTAGTATTTTTTCTTTGTTCTGTATACTTACTGTTTTATTATGTGGCAGGAGGATTTTCTTTTCTGGTCTAATTTATCGGGTGTTCTGTAGGACTCTGATATTCTCATTGGTCTCTCCTTTAAGTTGGGGAATTTTTCTTCAATGATTTTGTTGAAGATATTTTCTGGGCCTTGGAGCAGGGAATATTCTTTTTCCTCTATTCCTATTATTCTTAGGTTTTGTCTTTTTATATCGTCTTGGATTTCTTGGATGATCTGTGTCAGGAATTTTTTAGATTTAACACTTTCTTTGACAGATATATCAATTTCTTCTATTGTATCTTTCACACCTGAGGTTCTTTCTTCCATTTCTTGTAGTGTATTGGTTATGCTAACCTCTGTAGTTCCTGTTTTCTTCCCTAAGTTCTTTCTCTCCACAATTTCCTCCATTTGTGTTTTCTTTAATTTTTTCAATTCTATCTTCAGACCTTGACCCATTTTGTTTGTTTCCTTCACCTGTCTGACTGTATTTTCCTGTTTTTCCATCAATTCCTTCAACTGTTTGTTTGAACCATCCTCTGTTTCTTTTATTTCTTTCAGTGATTTAAGCATTTCCTCTCTAAAGGCCACAAACTGTTTGTCTGCAACTTCCTGTATTTCTTTACAGATGGCCATAATCTGTTTGTTTTTATCTTTCTCTATTTCTTTAAGCATGGCCATAATCTGAGTTTATCTTCCTCTAGGTCTTTATGCATTTTATTTGTTTCCTCTGTTATCCTCTTCAAGAGCATAGATGTTAGGTCATCTTCTTGAATCTCATTTATGCTGGGGTGTCCAGGGCTACTTACCCTGGGTAAGTGGGCTCTGGAGATGCCATATTGCTCTGTCATTTTTTGGTTGAGCTTTTATGCTGGCCTCTACCCATTGGACTATCTTAGGTGTTTGGAGTTAGTTTCTGGTGGTTCCTGGAATCCTGTGGTGGAGAGAATCCCCTTAGCAAGAAGATGGTTTTTCCTGAAGGAAGCCTCCTCAGCTTTTTGGGTGTAGTCACTGGATGGCCAGTGTTTTGCAGAAGTTGCCGCTGCTAACCTCAGTCATAGAGACCTGAGTGGTAACTGTGGTCCTTGTTAGTCAAGAGAGCTTTCCTCTCACTTGGAGAAGTCCTGAAGACAGCTACCCTGCTTCTAGTTTTCTTGGTGTTAATTTAGTGATCTGCTGCTGTAACCTGTGTGTCCCTTGGTTTGGTTAGTTTTGTTAGGGATTGCCCCTTCGAGCAGTATCTAAGGGGTGATCTCGAGGATTCTGGGCTTCTGTAGGACTGAGGTTGGGGCTCTGTGCCCCAGTACCTAAGCGGTAATCTGTGGTGGGTGGTTATTGCTCTCCTGGTAACAGCAGGCTATCTGGTGCACAGCAGGTCCCTGTGAGGATTTCTCCTGACAGTGGCTCCCAGTCTCTGTTACCAAGGGGAACACAGCTCAGTCAGTCTTGTAGAGCTGGGAGCACAGCAACTGTCTTTGCTTCTGTCTGTAGCCCAGTTCAGTGATGGCAGCTTTTACCAGCTGGTCTGTGAGACTTTTTCCAGGGAAAGACTGGGGGACCCAAGTCGGTACCATTTCCTTCCTTCCATGTGGGGTTTTCTCACAACTGGGACCCCCAGTCTCTGGTGTTTTTTTGTGCCCACCGATCAGCCTGGGAAGATGATCGGGACACGCAGGTCTATGGCTCTGGTCTGGGGACCTAGTGCCTGTGTGACCCAGGATCTCTTCTGGGTTCTGGCTGGGTGGCCTGAGCATGGACCCGACTGATACCCACACAGTGGGGGTTTCCTCTCACCTGGGAAACACGATCTTTGTTGTTGTAGGTCCCAGAGTTCAGTCTCTTTGTTGCTGTACAGGAAATGTTGTCCTGCTCTTCAGACACAGTGTTCTCCTGGCGCCACCATCTTGTCTCACTATGTCCTTACTTGAGTTTTTAATCTTAGCCATTCTGACGAAATCTGGTGAAATCCCAGGGTCATTTTGATTTGCATTTCCCTGATGACTATGGATGTTGAGCATTTAAGTCTTTCTCTGCCATTCTATATTCCTCTACAGAGAATTTTCTGTTTAACTCTGTACCCCATTTTTTTAATAGGATTGCTTGATTTGTTGTTTCGTAAATTCTTGAGTTCTTTATATATTCTGGATATTAGCCCTCTGCCAGACACAGAGTTGGTGACGATCCTTTCACAATCTGTAGGCTGTCGTTTTGTTCTGATGACAGTGTCATTTGCTTTATAGAAGCTTTTCAATTTCATGAGGTCCTATTTATTGATTGTTGATCTTAAAGCCTGTGTTTTTGGTGTTCTAATTTTCTGTTGAAACCTGTCCTTTGTACTTATCAAAAACGTCATTACTAATTTAGAATTTATTGACATAAGTTAGAAGCTTCTCTTTATCTCTGTATAAAACAGGTAAATTATTTCAAGGTTACAAACTCAACAATTTGGTTGAGCTACAACTGTGCACTGTTTTCTTCCACATTGACACAAATAAGTTAATTATCACTGTTCTTTTTCCAGCTTCTTGTCTTTCCACCAAAACTCAGTTTCCTAGACAGTTCCACTTTGGCGCTAGCTTTAAAAGAACTCTGGACGACGTGCATAGAATAACTTACTCTATTGTCAATGGGAAGAAATATTTAAGCAGTGGGATTTAAGGAATGTGCGTAAGCAACTAAATAGGCTTTAATATCATTCAGAGGAAGCCTTTTGAGTACCTTAAATCTAGAGAACATATTGAATATTTTGTACAAGAAAATCAATGTTTTCAATACATCACCTTAATTATTTTCATGCACAGGTATTTAGAGTTCAGGGAACTATTCCAAAACAAAGTATGGCAGCAGATTTCACACAATTATGTTACACTTATTGAGTGATCAGCTAGTGTGAGGCATAAAAGGCTAAAATCAAATTAGACACAGCTGGGAAAACACTAGGTAATACACTTGGGGAAAATGTCCTAAAGGGAAGGGCTAAACTGGGGGTTTGGAACTAAGTGACATATAACTACGTAGGTAAATCAGGGAAATCTTATAGAAATGATGTTAGGTTCCAAAGCATAACAAACAAACAAACAAACAAAAAACAACAAAAAAACAAAACAAAACAAAAAAAAAGCAGTGCAATTGGATTTACAAGAGGCAGGAACTTCCTAGGAAGATTTTCTTCACACAGCAGAATAAAGTCTTCATCAGTACCTGAAGACAAATGACTATGTGTTGCATCTGTAGAGATATAATGGCAGGATACTTTACCTTTATCTAGAAATGGCAAAATTTGTTGCGGTTATCAGTTTTAATTCGAAGACATACACTGAATGTTTGTTGATTTCTAATATGAAAACCATGGGATTCAAATCTCCCAAGAGCTGTGGTCAGAATAATTTTAGACTTCAGTGCTCTTATCCATGGCATAAAAATACTTGGATTTCAGGACATAATCACTTCTTAAGCGTTGAATTGATATATTTAATAAGTTTAATTTTATGAATATTTATTTTTGAACTTCAATATTTCTGTTTCTGGAAAACTATAATAATTAAGTTATCAGCTCCAAATGATTTTGTATTACATACATGAAAAATGTAGTATAATACTGTATGAAGTTACAAAATAAATTTAATAAACAAATACTAATTTTAAGGATTAGTATATTATAATGTGGCTGTAATAAAATCTTGAAATATGAAAGCGAACAATTATTTAGGAGTAAAAAATAAAAAGAATTAATACTAAGAATAATGTTGATGAGTTTAGGTGGCATGTTTATGAATGGTTCATTTTCAGAATTGTAATTGATATTTTAATACTATTAAGTTTAATAATATCAATATTGTTTCTTAATATTATTAATATCCTAAAATTTTAAAATTATTTTCAATTTTTCTAATATTGGATTTCAACACTTTTTATGTTTTACAATATTTTATTTAATTGTTTATATATATATGTGGCATATGAATATCTATTTCTCTGCCTCCCCTATCAGTGGACTTGGAAAGGGGCAGGGAGGAGACCAGGGAGGGAGTGTGGGGTTGGGGAGGGAATGAGGGAGCGGGATACAGCGGGGACACCGAGTTAACAAAATGTAACTAAAAAGAAAAATAAAATTAAAAAAAAAAGAATTGAAGATTTTGTCATTCAGGTCTTTTATTTGCTTAGTTAGAGTTACACTAGGATATTTTTTATTATTTGTGGTTATTGTGAATGGTTTTGTTTCCCTAATTTCTTTCTTAGCCTGTTTATTTTTCATATATAGGATGGCTACTACTATTTTTAAATTATTTTTGTTTCCAGCCAGTTTGCTGTAGGTGTTTATCAGATGGAGGAGTTCTCTGGTAGAATTTTTTTAGGGTCACTTATACATATCATTTAATCTGACTTCTTCCTCTTTTTTTTTTTTTTCCCCCAATTCATATGGCCTTGCTCTAGTTTGTTTGTCTTATTGCTCTTGCTAAAATTTTAAACACTATACTGGATAGCAACAGAGAGAATGGTCAGGCTTGCCTTGTTCCTGATTTTAGCATCTAATAAGATGACCATATGGGATTCCTTGTTTGTTTGTTTGTTTGTTTATATGGTGGATTTCATTGGTGTATTTTGTATGTTGAACCATCTTTGAATCTCTGGAATAAAACTTATTCGTTCATGGTGGATGATGTTTTAGATGTGTTCTTGGATTCAGTTTGGGAGTGTTTTATTCAGTATGTACATGCCAATGTTTGCAGGAGATATTGGTCTGAAATTCTATTTCTTTTTTTTATTTATTTTTTTTATTATTTTATTTTATTTTTATCAGTTACATTTTATTAACTCTGTATCCCAGCCGTGTCCCGATCCCTCATTCCCTCCCAGTCCCTCCCTCCCTCCCTCCCTCATCTCCACCGTGCCCCTTTCCAAGAGTCTTTGTGTGCTTTAGGTATCGTGGTGACAGTGGCCTCAAAATGAATTTGACTGTGTTCCTTCTTTTTCTACTTTGTGGAATAATTTCAGGAGTATTTGCATTAGCTCTTCTTTAAAAGTCTGGTAGAATTAATATCTAAAAAAATCTGGTCCTGGACTTTTTTTTTTTTGGTTGGGAGACTTTTAAGACTGCTTCTTAGTGGTTGTAGATTCATTTAGATTGTTTACCTTATCTAGATTTAGATTAATAAGTAGAATTTATCAAGAATATTTTCCATTTTGTTTATGCATACTATTTTATTAGTAGTTTACACATAACAAATTTAAAATAATTACACTAAAAGTAAGTAAATAAATATAAAGAAAATGCTCTCTTTAGTGTGTGAATTTAAATGATTTTCAGCTCTTCAAAAATATGTTGATTATTTTTTATCATTAAATAATTAGCTTATTTCAGTATATGTACTGATTTTAAGGTGTGTAGATATTATGTTATACTTGTATACTTGAGTGTTCTATCTCTGACAATTTCAGTTGGGCATAACTCTTTCTTTTCAATTTTTTCTTTATTTTTTAAATTTTAAATTTTTTATTTGTTACATTTTATTCACTTTGTATCTCAGCTGTAGCCACCTCCCTCATCTCTTCCCAATCCCACCTATCCTCCCTCCCTCTTCTCCTTCCATGCTCCCTTCCTCCCCAGGCTACTGATATGGGAGGTCCCCCTCCCCTTCCATCTGACCCTAGCCTATCAGGTCTCATCAGGACAGGCTGTGTTGTTTTCCTCTGTTGCCTGGTAAGGCTGCACTCCCAGGAAGAGGTGAACAAAGAGGCAGGCCCTGAGTTCAAATCAGAGACAGCCCCTGCTCCCCTTACTAGGGAAACCACTTGGAGACTAAATTGCCATGGGCTATATCTGAGCTGGGTGTCTAGGTTATGTCAATGCATGGTCCTTGGTTGGAGTATTGGTTTCTGCAAAGATCCCTGTGCCCAGATTTCTTGGTTCTGTTTTGTATCTTACCATACTTTTATAAAATTTCCTTCACTGTACCCAAAGTTTGACTGTGATTCTCAGCATCTACCTTGATACCCTGATGGGTAGAGTCTTTCAGAGGCCTCTGTGATAGGCTCCTGTCCTGTTTCCTCTTCTCCTACTTCCTGTGTCTATCCCATTTGCATTTGATGACTATCCTCTGAATGAGGATTAAGCAACTTCTCTAGGGTCTTCCTTCTTGCTCAGCTTCTTTGGCTGTACACACCTTAGTCTGTTTATGTTATAACATATATAATATATACATATATATATAATATATATAATAAGAGGATATATATAATATATATTATAAGAGGATATATATATATATTATATATATATATCCTCTTATAAGTGAGTATATATGAATGTCTTTCTGCTTCTGGGATACCTCACTCAGGATGATCTTTTCTATACTCTACCATTGACCTGCAAATTTCATGATTTCCTTGTTTTTAACTGCTGAGCAGTATTCCATTGTATAAATGTACCACAACTCTTAAAAATCAAGATAATTTACAAGAAGTGAAACATTTCTTGAAATTTGCTCAGTATTATCCTGTTGTACCCAGAAAAATCTATATTAGTTTCATTAATGTTTTTAAAATATACTTTGTTTCATATCTGACTGTAGTCAAAATCATGAAAGAATAAACAATTTGATGTTGAAAATTTATTCCCTGAAATTTTTTTATTTCTTTAAAAACTAAAAACCAAGTAATCCACTTAAAAAATGGGGAAGAGAGCTAAACAGAGAATTCTCTGGAGAGGAATACCGAATGGCAGAGAAGCACTTAAAGAAATGCTCAACCTCACTAGCCATTAGGGAAATGCAAATCAAAACAACCCTGAGATTTCACCTTACACCCATGAGAATGGCCAAGATCAAAAACTCAAATGACAACACATGCTGGAGAGGTTGTAGAGAAAGGGGAATCCTTCTCCACTGCTGGTGGGAATGTAAACTTGTACAACCACTCTGGAAATCAATCTGGCATTTTCTCAGACAACTAAGAATAGTGCTTCCCCAAGATCCAGCCATACCACTCCTAGGCATATATCCAAAAGAGGCTCAAGCACACAAAAAGGAAATTTGCTCAACCATGTTTGTAGCAGCTTTATTTGTAATAGCCAGAAGCTGGAAACAACCCAGATGCCCCTCAACTGAAGAATGGATGCAGAAATTGTGGTATATCTACACAATGGAATATTACTCAGCAATGAAATCATGAAATTTGCAGGTGAATGGTGGGATCTGGAAAGGATCATCCTGAGTGAATTGCCCCAGAAGCAAAAAGACCCACATGGTATATACTCACTCATATAGACATACAACATAGGACAAACCCACTAAAACCTGTGCATCTAAAGAAACTAAGCAAGAGAGAAGACCCTACCTAAAATGGTCAATCCCTATCCTGAAAGGCAAAGAGGATGGACATCAGAAGAAGAAGAAAACAGGAAACAACCTAGGAACCTACCACAGAGGGCCTCTGAAAGCCTCTGCCCTACAGACTATCAAAGCAGATGCTGAGCCTGATGGGCAACTGTGGGGCAGAGTGAATGGAATTTTATGTAAGAACTGGGAAATAGTAAGAGCTGGAGAGGACAGGGTCTCCACAAAGAAAACAACAGAACAAGAAAATTTGAACACAGGGAACTTCCCAGAGACTCATACTCCAACCAAGGACTATTCATAGAGATAACCCAGAACCCCTGCACAGATGTAGCCCAGGGCAGTTCAGAGTCCAATTGGGTTACATAGTAATGTGAAGAGGGACTGCCTCTGACATAATCTGATTGGCTTGCTCTTTGATCACCTCCCTCTGGGGAGGAGCAGCCTTACCAGGCCATAGTAGAGGACACTGCAGCCTCTTTTGATGTGAACTGATGGACTAAGATCAGAAAGGAGAGGAGAACCTCCCCTATCAGTGGATTTGGGGAGTGGCATGCATGCAGAGGGAGGACAGAGGGTGGGATTGGGAGGGGAGGAAGGAGGGGCTTATGGGGGGATGCAGAATGAATAAAGTGTAATTGATGAAAAATTTAAAAAAAAAAGGGAAAAATAATTTAAGAACCTTAAATGACTTTCAAAAGTGGAGGAAAACATGGAGTCAGTCAATTTACATGGAGCACGTCTCGCCCCGGGGGGCAATGGTCTCCTGAACCTACTCAGACCTCGGACACCACCACTGCTAGTTCTAGAACTGATGCAGGATGTTCCAACGAGGGGGTTAAGGCTTCTCATAATATTTCCTATAAGCCCACACCTGTTTGTTTATATCTCCCATTTCTATTCATTATTAGCCAGATAGAGCCAAGTAATTGTGGTAATGATACTTGCTTTTTTGCCCAATGCCGGAATGCTAGTAAATTTAGGTATGCCCTGGTTACTCGCATGCCTCGCTGGGTGCCTGTGCCCGTTAATGCCCCTCACACTATGACTCTCTTCAAACAGAAAAGGGATCTTGGAACTACAGCCACCATTGTTACTGCCATCTCATTGGCGGCTGTTGGAGCTACCACCGGGGCATTAGCCAAGAGTCATACTGGGCAGACTGCTCAGACCCTGAATAATCTTTTAGCCAATGTAGCTCATGCCTTAGATGTACAAAAAGGAATTAATTCTCAACTAAAAGGAGGCTTGATGGTGTTCAATCAGAGGATTGACCTCGTGCAGGAGCAAATTGATACCCTATGGCAAATCGCTCAACTTGGCTGTCAATGAAAGTATGCTGAACTTTGAGTCACTAGCATACAACATGAGAATTTTTCCTGTGCTGCAAATCTGTCTAAACAATTGTCTAGCTATATTTTAAGTAATTGGACTGGAGAATTCAATACTACGATGGAGCAGCTGAGAGTGGCCATTGTTACGGCAAATTCTACCAGAGAGGACGCAGGACTAGCCACAGGATTATCATCATGGATTGCTGCATCCATGAATCATCTGAAGGAATGGGCGGGCATGGGAGTGTTAGCAGGCCTTTTGGTGTTGGTCTCTTTGGTTTGCCTGTGGTATATATGCAAGATTAGAGTCTCACAACAGCGTAATGCAGCCATGACCATTCAGGCCTATACAGTCTTTGAAGCAGGACAGTCTCCCCAAGCATGGTTGTCTACCATAAAAAGCTAAAATGTTATGCTCAGGATGCGAGGCTAAGCACTGCACTCAGGGTCAGCAGCTTTTGACCCAGAGAAGAGCATGTCTGATTGCATGTGGGTTGATGCCCCAGGTCCCGCCTCTGAGAAAAAGGTATCAGACGGGTCTGATGCTCTTTGGGTGGATGACACCTAAATGAACATCAGTACAAAGTCCCATTTTATTTCTAATATCAGAGATCAGACCTCTACTCTTGCCTGATGCATCTAAAACAAAAAGGGGGAACTGTAGAGAGCTGTGTAATGCCGTGCCTTAAAGATGGAGCTAGTTTCCGCCTTCCACCTTCCCGATGGTGAGTGCTCTCTGTCAGGAACAACTCTACATTTGGCTAAGGCCTAGGATCTGGATTGCTTCCATGTATGTGGACCTATCTGCATTGCCCACATGGCACGCTGGGGTTGGCTACCCAGAGGCTATTTAAGCTGTGGGCTGGCTTTCCCCAGGGTCAGATGATTGTTCAAGGTTCCTGAATAAACTGCATTGAAAAAAACAAAACAAAAAACAAAAAACAAAAAAAAAGAACCTCAGAATCTGCCAAATATCATGTCATGAGACCAGTAAGTTTTCCCTATATTTGTACCCGTGAAACTTCTGTCCATAACCAGAAAGAGAATAAGGCTAGCACCCTCCATTTCAAAACTAGAACTTATTTTTAAATTTAATTTAATTTTATTAATTACACTTTATTCACTTTGTATCTCCCCATAAGCCCCTCCCTCCTCCCCTCCCAGTCCCACCATCCCTCTCCCTTCTTCACACATGCCCCTCCCCAAGTCCACTGATAGGGGAGGTCCTCCTCTCCTTCCTTCTGATCTTAGTCTATCAGATCACATCAGGAGTGGCTGCATTGTCATCTTCTGTGGCCTGGTAAGGCTGCTCCCTCCTCAGGGGGAGGTGACCAAGTAGAAAGAAACACACAGTATAGACACATAACATAGGATAAACCTACTAAAATCTATACATCTAAAGAAACTAATTAAAAGAGAGGACCCTGACTATAATGCTCAATCTCCATTCTGAAAGGCAAAGAGGATGGACATCAGAAGAAGAAGAAAACAGGAAACAACTTAGAACTTATTTTTAATTACAATTTATTTGGGTTTAAAAGTTATTAAAGTGAAAATTTCACAAAATTGGGGATTTTTTTTTTAATTTGGGTTGTTTCACACAATATTTCATTTTAAGTTTCATGTCTGACTTTGGAGATTTGCATAGTTTTTTTCATTTTTCGTTATTGTTAACTATAATTGTCATATGTACTCTCATCATGTATGTAAAAATACTGAGCTATTTAGAGATTCAAATATATATATACATATACATATATATATACATATATATATATATTTGCATAACACACACACATGACTCCTTGCTACTGGATAGCTAATAAAAAGTCTCATCCCTGAGAAAGAATGATTTCCTCCTTTTCAGCTTTCATTAATTTCCTTTAACTGTTTATGTCGGAGTGGGACCTTGTGATATATTTTTCTTCCATGTTGAAATATCAACTGAGGTTTTTCTTCAGGTTTTGTTTAGATTACCAAGTTGTTGGCTGAGATTACATGGAATCAGGTTCCCTATTTTATGTAAAATAAACAATCTGACAGCAGATGTCTTGATCCAGTAGCTCCTATACTCTTTCTACACCCTATTCTTTGATGTTCTCTGAGCCTTTAGGTATAAGAGTTGTGTTTTAGAGGTATCAGTTGGGTCTGGGCATTCTGCAGTCATTTGCCCTCTGCTAACTGACCAGTTGTGGCTTTCTCTAATGCTAGCCACCTATTGAATAATAAAAGATTCTTTGATAAGAAGTGTGAGGTACACTTATTGAGTATATCTTTAAGTATTCAAAATGGAATTTGAAATTTTACTGGTTTAGTAAAGTGTCAATAGTATGTTCTCCTGTAGGTCTATTCCATGACCTTACTAGTTGTGGATAACTGTCTATGTGTATAGCATCATACATTAATTCTCCCTGATTGGATAGGCCCTAAGACTAATTAAACACCTTTTAGTTACTTGCAAGATAAAAGAGCCATTAATGAACCTTTGGGAGATATCTTACTGTCCTAGTCATTATTGTGGTTTACAGGCATCATTTCCAAATAGGAAAGCTGATTTTTTTTCCCTCCCTTGACAGCTAAATCAGAATGGCTATGACCAAGGTGACAACTTTCAAAAAATACTGGCAAAAGAATGTGAGGAGGTGAGAACCCTATTTACTGATAGTATTGCACACTAGTGCAGCCACCCTGGAAATCAGTGTGAAATATCAAAAAAGGGAAAAATAAATCCACCATATGACAAAGATATACCACATCTTGACATATGCCCAAAAGACTATAATTCTTACTTCAAAAACATTTGTTCAGGTGTTTTTTTTTTTTTAATTGATGCTCATTTCATAATAGCTAGTAAATAAAAAGAAGCTAAATACCATCCATATTTTTATGGGTGGACATATAAGACATATATAATACATATTCACAATGTAATTCTGTTCATCTATAAAGACTAATGCAATTAGCAGGTAAATAGATGGACTAGAAAATGTTATTGTGTGGGACACCTACACAGCCACAAATGTTCACCCTACAATTTGTATGTCATGCCTGCAAGGTGTGCTGTGGTAAAGCAGGAATTGTGGGAGCAGCCAACCAAAGGCTGGTCCAACTTGAGACTCATGCCATGAGAGGGAACTCACCCTTACACTGCCTGGAGGGCCAGGAATCAGAGGCTGGACAGCCCAGTGACCTAGGATAGAAGCAAACATGACTGGGTAAAAAAGTTAATGAAATGATTCTTAATGATATTCTGCTGAAATCATAGATTGGTTCCTAGCCAAGTTGTCACCAGAGAGCTTTCATCCAGTAACTGATGGAAACAGACACAAAGACAGAGTCAAACATTGGAGTGGGGGGAGGGTGGAGCTTGGGAAATACTGTAGAAGGGAAGAAGGATTGTGGGAACCAGAAACATTAAGAAGGACACAACAAGAAAACCCACAGAATCAAATAAACTGGGCTCCTAAACCAAGGAAC
Organism: Meriones unguiculatus; assembly: GCF_030254825.1. Lineage (NCBI taxonomy): Eukaryota > Metazoa > Chordata > Mammalia > Rodentia > Muridae > Meriones > Meriones unguiculatus. The sequence continues at coordinate 8,857,103 of NC_083367.1, forward strand.
TCAGTTTGGGACTGACCTAAGCCCTGTTACTATGTTACAGTTGTATAGCTTGATCTTCTTGTGGAACTTCTAACAGTGGAAACAGGAGCTGTCTCTGATTCTGTTGCTTGCCTTTGGAACCCTTTTCTCCTACAAGATTCGTTTGTCTACTCCTACTATCTCTAGGATACTGTTCATAAAACCACATTGGATTTTGTCAACGGATTTCCTGAAACTACTGAATTGAACATGTGATTTTTTCTAACTATATTGATAGGATTTATTATATTTACTTTTAAATTTCTTTATTTTATTTAAAATAGATTCTTATCTTATACAATTGCCAGGCTAATAATCATAACATTTATTCAGAAGGACCTGTGTAGAATCATTCACACCTCATGCTTGCTGCTTCAGTCTCTGTGAGTCGATGTAAACCCCATTTAGTTCATCCAATGAGCTATGTTCTCCTGGTGTTCTCTATCCTCTCCATAGTATTTCCATCTCTTCTTCATGAGGTTATCTGATCTCTGAGGGGAAGAACCCAGGAGAGGGCTCCAATTTAGACTCTTTATCCTTATACTGTCTGGCTGTGGGTCTTAATACCCATTGCCATCTGTTGCCAGAGGAAGCCTCTCTGATGATGAGTGAACAAAGAACTAATCTATGAGTATAGCAGAATAACAATTTATTTATTTTTTTAACCAAGAGTGTTTTGTTCTACCATAGGTCTTTGGCTATCCAGTTGCCTTCTCCTGTTTAAGGCCATCCAAACAATCTGAGGCATAACCTGCCTCCTGTGAAGTCAGCCTCAAATTACATCAGACATTGGGCATTGGTTGGTCTCCCACAAGTTCTGGGCCACCATTGTCCCAGCACATCTTGAAGGCAGGACACATTGTAGGTTGATGGTTTTGTGGCTAGGTGGTGTTCATAGATTTTATTTCTGTAGCCTAAAGAGTACCTTCTTGAGCCAAAGAGACTAGAATGCAGAAGTAAAGGCTTCAAGTCCACAGCAACTCAACCTCTCTATATTCAACCAGTAAAATATAGTTGTCCTCAACTATGGGAAGTCAATGTCAGTTTTCCTATTCTAGCATCAGCTTGTGTAATTTAGGCCTCTCCATAGTACCTTCTTGGCCAACAACTCAACAAAATATAACCTAGTCCCACCACTAGAAGCCTTGCCTGGAAGAAAAGATGGCCAGATCAGATTCTGTATCCTCTAATACTAGGAGGATTAAATCCTGAAATTAAATGCAAACAACATAACACAACAGAAACTTTAACACACATTAAAAGCAGTCATATGAGAAAAATTTATTAACACTAACTTCCTACGCTAAAAACAGTGGAACGAGCACAAATACATGCTTTAATGATACATGTCAAGAATTTGTATTATTTTATCTCCTTAAGCACTAGAAATTGTTTTCTATTTCTTTCAAGTGTCCTCATCTTCTAGTCAAAAGGGATACATGGAATTATTTCAAGTTTTGTGAATTTGTTTTGTGCCCCAAGTTGTACTTAATTGTATCATTCAATTCTGATGTCTGTTTATTGTTTTGCCTACATGACCTATCAATTAGAGAAAGTGGGATTTTTAAATATATCACTACTACCGAGTAAGAGTTAATGTGTCTTTAATTCCAATTGTTTTTGTTTGTTTTTATAAAATTGTGTGTTCCAGAGATTGGTACACATATGTATAAAATTGTAATATCTTCTACTTAATATTTCTCTTGATTAGAATGAAATATCAATCTTTATTCTTTCTGATTAGTTTTAGTTTGGAGTTTACTTAATCAGAAATTAGAATAGCGCCACTTGTTTGCTTCCTGCTCCTTTTGAGTTCAGCTACTTTCATCCATACTCTCACTTCACAGGGAGACCTATCTCAATCTAAACTGAATTTCTGACAGACAACAGAAAGATGGAATTTGTCTTTAATCCATTTAGCATGGCTGTGTACTTTAATTTGAAGGTTTTGGCCAGTAACATTTAAAACTGTTATTGAAAGTTGTGTGTTAATTACAGTCATTTATTATATTTTTCTATTTATTTGCTTATATGTTGCTATTAGTGATCTTAGTTGTACGTTGTATTTTAATATTATAGCTTCATTTTTTCTCCGTATGTTCATCTAATTTGCTCTCATGGTATTTTAAACCTTGAAGTACATTGCTTCAGATTCTTCTTCCCTTGAAAAGTTGCACTGAAAAAATAGCTGTTATATTGATGTGTTTGCCAATATATGTGAATTGTGACTTTTTTTCTCATTCAATTCTCAATACCATTTCTTTCTTTGGGATACATACTGTTTTATCTATACTATGCCACCGGAATTTATTCTCATGCCATGTCTATTTGATATTCTGTGTCCTTTTCGTATGTGTATTACTTTTTTTTTGTAAAAGTAATTTTTACTCACTAGATGCAATTGTCATCTTGGAGTCTTACTGCTGAATAACCTTTTCTAGCTTTTTCTCAATTCTGGCTGGCTGGTACAACTCAGCTGTTCTGGCTCAAACTCCTCTCCAAGATGACTAATTCAAACTGGTTACTCTCACTTCTGACTGAATTACTCTGCTGTTCTTCAAACTAACTCTAGTAATCAGTTCTAAGCTTTGGGCTCCTTCTCATTCTCTGGCACATTCTATCTTCTCCTGTGTCTATTTTGCTCTCTCTGCAACCTGTCTCTGTAAAACTGTACTGGCAAAAACTGCCTCTCAACCCCACGAACTGAACTGCCACCATCTGAACCATCATGAGCTCAATCCACTGCTTTGCCTCTCAACTGATTACCAAATCTTTGAACTGACTTTCCCGAATCTTGGAACTTCCTTTCTCTACTGTCGTGTCTTCTGTAGTGAATTCTCTGTTGTACTCTACGGAATCATCTTCTCTACTCTCTCTCTATTGCACCCTATTCTACCGTACTGCTCTTAAGTAGCTTCTCTTTCCTGTCTATTCTCAAGATATTTGGATGTATCCTATCTCTAACTCATTCTGTCAAATCTTTTCTCTGACTCATCACTTAATCTTCCCTCTCATTAGACATCGCTTTCAAACGTGGGTGCTTCCTTCAACAAACTAACTTTGATTTCATTGTTTAGGATTAAAGGTGTGTACTAAGGGTGTGTCTGCATTCCATCCAGATCACACAGACATAGAAGTTTTTTGGATGTGGTCAGAGCAGCCATGTTGGTGGATTAAAATTTCTCTACATTTTTCTGTCTTTAATTAGAGGAAGTTTATTTGTTTGATACCATCAGGATATGTCCTATTAACTAGGATTTGACTCCTTCCTCTCTAAACAATTGTTCTTTTTATGCTATGGCATGATCTTGCATGTTCATTTAGTTTTTTTTTTCTTTTTAATTTTGATGTTTTCTGTTTTTGTGATCCAGTTCTCACATTACTCCTTCTACTTGATTTATTCTTCTTTCTTCTTCTTTTTTTTATGCCATTATCCATTTTATTCAATTTGTACACAATATATTTTTTTATTAATTACACTTTATTCATTTTGTAACCCCCATAAGCCCCTCCCTCCTCCCTTCCTGATCCCACCCTCCCTCCCCTTTCTGCATGCATGCCACTCCCCAAGTCCACTAATAGGGGAGGTTCTCCTCTCCTTTCTGATCTTAGTCTATCAGTTCTCATCAAAAGTGGCTGCATTGTCCTCTACTGTGGCCAGGTAAGGCTGCTCCCCCTCTTTATTCTTCTTGATAGGGTTTTGTTTGAGTTTTCTAATTGGGTTATTGAGTTTTGGCATTCAATCTTCATTTCATCTTGTGTTCCCATTGCTATTTTTCTTGACAAAATTCAATTATCAAGTTCCAGATTCATTTTGTCATTTTATTCAGTCACATATTTGTGTTTTCTTGTCAATAATTTTAGCATAGTTTTTACATGGAATTCCTGAGGCTCCACATTTAGCTATTGAAAATTGCTATTCGCATCTGATAGTTGCTCTGGAGGGGAGCATAATTTATCTATGGGAAGAGTATATGTATGTCACCTGTACACATGTATTCAGCACTACTGGGGCTCAGTGAGTTATTAAAAAGTAAGGAAGGAAAAAGATGAGAGACATTTCTCTTCAGTGTCTGCAGAATTTGTTGTAGATGATAAAGGTACATTGTGTATATTTATTAACTAATTAAAGTAGAAGAACTATATATAGATATTTTTAAAATAAAAACAATAAAACATTAAAACAAAATAAAACACTTTGGTAAACAACAATCAAAATGCCTAGGAGTGGTATAGCTGGCTCTTGAGAAAGTGCTATTCTTAGGCATATACCCAAAAGAGGCTCAAGTACACAATAAGGACATTTGCTCAACAATGTTTGTAGCAGCTTTATTTGTAATAGTCAGAAGCTGGAAGCAACCCAGATGCCCTTCAGTGGAGGAATGGATACAGAAATTGTGGTGCATCTACACAATGGAATATTACTCAGCAATAAAAAAACAAGTAAATCATAAAATTCGAAAGTAAATGGTGGGATCTGGAAAAGATCATACTGAGTGAGCTATCCCAGAAGCAAAAAGACACACATGGTATATACTCACTCATATAGACATATAATACAGGATAAACCTACTAAAATCTGTACACCTACAGAAACTAATCAAGAGGGAGGACTCTTGCTAATAGGCTCAATCACTATCCAGAAAGGCAAAGAGGATGGACATCAGAAGAAGGCAAAAAGAGGGAACAACTCAGGAGCCTGACACAGAGGACCTCTGAAAGGCTCTGCCTTGCAGACTATCAATACAGAAGCTGAGATTTATGGGCAACCTTTGGGCAGAGTGCAGGGAATCTTATGAAGAAGTGGGAAACAGTAAGGTCTGGAGAGGACAGGAACTCCACAAGGAGAGTAACAGAACCACAAAATCTGAGCACAGGGGTCTTTCCTGAGACTGACACTCCATCCAAGGACCATGCATGGAGATAACCTAAGACCCCTGCACAGATGTAGTGTGTGGCAATTCAGTATCCAAGTGGGTTCTATTGTAATAGGAACAGGGACTGTCTCTGACATGAACTGATTGGCCTGCTTTTTAATTACCTCCCCCTGAGGGGGAAGCAGCATTACCAGGCCAGAGAAGAAGACAATGCAGCCACTCTTGCTGAGACCTAATTGACTAGGATCAGAAGGAAGGAAATACCTCCCCTATCAGTGGACTTGGGGAGGGGCATGCATGCAGAGTGTGGAGGAAAGGAGAGATTGGGACAGGAAGAGGGAAGAAACCACAGGGTGAATAAAGTGAATAAAGTGTAATTGATAAAGAATTAAAAAAACAATCAAAATACATATTAACCACATAGTAATACTCAAAATATGAAGATTGTAAAAATAAACTGAAAAATGTACAAACAGTACCATTAGAAGATAAAACCATAATCCCAAGTGCTTATATGATATATGTAAAAATAAGTTATAGTTAGTTTTCCTACATGTCTGTTAGGACATGAACAAAAGTAACATAATATCTGTCAAATGAAGCAACTTTTTAAACTAGTAAGAAAATGGAATTAGAAAGAAAAAAATGTCGCTGGAAACTTATTATTATTATTATTATTATTATTATTATTATTATTTTACGCTTTATTCACTTTGTTTCCCCCCATAAACCCCTACCTCCTCCCCTCCCAATGCCACCCTTCCTCACCCTTCTTCATGCATGCCCCTCCCCAAGTCCACTGATAGGGGAGGTCCTCCTCTCCTTCCATCAGATCTTAGTCTATCAGATCACATCCTGAGTGGCTGCATTGTCATCTTCTGTGGCCTGGTAAGACTGCTCTCCCCTCAGGGGGAGGTGATCAAAGAGCAGGCCTATCAGACTGTATAGGAGGCAGTCCCTCTTCCCATTACTATGTAACCCACTTAGACACTAAACGGCCATGGATTACATCTGTGTGGGGGTTCTAGGTTATCTCCATGCCTGGTACTTGGTTGGAGTATGGTTCTCTGGGAAGAACCCTGTGTTCAAATCTTCTAGTTCTGTTGCTCTCCTTGTGGAGTTCCTGTCCTCTCCATAACCTACTATTTCCCACTTCTTACATAAGATTCCATGCACTCTGCCCAACAGTTGGCCATAAAGTCTCAGCGTCAGCTTTGATATTCTGCAGGGCAGAGCCTTTCCGAGGCCCTCTGTGACAGGTTCCTAGTTTGTTTCCTGTTTTCTTCTTCTTCTGATGTCCATCCTCTTTGCCTTTCGGGATGGGGATTGAGCATTTTAGTCAGGGTCCTCTCTCTTGATGAGTTTCTTTAGACGGACAGATTTTAGGTTTAACCTATAAGTCTATATGAGTGAGTATATACTGTGTGTGTCTTTCTGCTTCTAGGACAGCTCACTCAGGATGATCCTTTCCAGGTCCCATCATTTACCTGCAAATTGCATGATTTCCTTATTTTTCATTGGAGAGTAATAATCCATTGTGTAGATGTACCACAATTTCTGCAGCCATTCTTCAGTTGAGGGGCATTGGGCTATTTCCAGCATCTGGTTATTACATATAAGGCTGATACAAACATGGTTGAGCAAATGTCCTTATTGTGTACTTGAGCTGCTTTTGGATATATGCCTAGGAGTCCTATGGCTGGATCTTGAGGAAGTGCTATTCCTAGTTATCTGAGAAAGCACCAAATTGCTTTCCAGAGTGGTTGTACAAGTTTATATTCCCACAAGCAGTGGAGGAGGGTTCCCCTTTCTCTACAACCTCTCCAACATGTATTGTCACTTGAATTTTTCATCTTGGCCATTCTGATGGGTGGAAGGTGAAATCTCAGGGTCCTTTTGATTTGCATTTCCCTAATGGCTATTGTGGTTGAGCATTTCTTCAAGTGTTTCTCTTCATTCGATATTCCTCTACAGAGAATTCTCTGTTTAGCTCTGTTCCCCATTTTTTAATTGGATTACATGGTTTGGTGCTTTTCAGCTTCTTTAGTTGTTTATATATGCTGGATATTAGCCCTCTGTTAGATAAAGGGTTAGTGAAGATTCTTTCCCAATCTGTAGGCAGTCGTTTTGCTTTGATGATGGTGTCCTTTGATTTACAGAAGCTTTTCAGCTTCATGAGGTCCCATTTATTGATTGTTGATCTTAGAGCCTGTGCTGTTGGTGTTCTGTTCAGGAAGATGTCCCCTGTGCCATTGAGTTTTAGGGTATTCCCCATTTTTTTTTCTAGCCAATTTAATGTGTCTGGTTTTATGTTGAGGTCTTTGATCCACTTGGACTTCAGTTTTGTAGACATCCAGTTGGACCAGCACCATTTGTTGAAGATACTATCTTTTTTCCACTGTATGGTTTTGGCATCTTTGTCAAAAATCAGGTGTCCATAAGTGTGTGGGTTTATTTCTGGGTCTTCTGTTCGTTTCCATTGATCGAACATTCTGTTTCTATGCCAGAACCATGCAGTTTTTAAAACTGTTGCTCTATAGTACAACTTAAGATCAGGGATGGAGATACCTCCAGAAGATCTTTTATTATAGAGGATTGTTTTAGCAATTCTGGGTTTCTTCTAATAACATATGAAGTTGAGAACTTTTCTTTCCAGGTCTGTAAAGAATTCTGTTGGCAATTTGATGGGAATTGCATTAAATCTGTAGATTGCTTTTGGTAAGATGGCCATGTTTACTATGTAAATCTTGCCAAGCCATGAACATGGGAGATCTTTCCATCTTCTCATATCTTCTAATTCTTTCTTCAGAGACTTGAATTTTTTTCATACAAGTCTTTGACTTGCTTGGTTAGGGTTACACCAAGGTACATTATGTCATTTGTGGCTATTGTGAACGGTGTTATTTCCTTAATTTCTTTCTCAGCCTTTTTGTCTTTTCTATAGAGGAGGGCTAGTGATTTTTTTGAGTTAATTTTATATCCGGCCACTTTGCTGAAGGTATTTATCAGTTGTAGGAGTTCCCTGGTAGAATTTTTTGGGTCGTTCACGTATACCATCATATCATCTTCCTTTCCAATCTGTATCCCCTTGATCTCCTTCAACTGTCTTATTGCTCTAGCAAGGACATCCAGCACTATGTTGAAGAGATATGGAGAGAGTGGGCAGCCTTGTCTTGTCCCTGATTTCCGTGGAATTGCTTTAAGTTTCTCTCCATTGAGTTTGTTGTTGGCTATAGGCTTGCTGTATATTGCCTTTAATATGTTTAGATATATGCCTTGTATCCCTGATCTCTCCAATACTTTAAACATGAATGGATGTTGGATTTTTTTCAAATGCTTTTTCAGCATCTAAGGAGATTATCATGTGGTTTTTTTTCTTTCAGTTTGTTAGGATGGTGGATCACATTGATGGATTTCCATATATTGAACCACCCCTGCATACCTGGGATGAAGCCTACTTGGTCATAGTGGATGATATCTTTGATGTGTTCTTGTATTTGGTTTGCAAGTATTTTTTATTATTATTATTATTTTTTATCAGTTACATTTTATTAACTCTGTATCCCAGCCGTGTCCCGATCCCTCATTCCCTCCCAGTCCCTCCCTCCCTCCCTCATCTCCACCATGCCCCTTTCCAAGTCCACTGATAGGGGGGACCTCCTCCCCATTCATCTGATCCTGTTTTATCAGGTATCTTCAGGACTGCAAAGCCCTCCTCTGTGGCCTAACAGGACTGCTCCTTCCTTCGTGGGTGGGGAGACCAAAGAACCAGTCATTGAGTTCCTGTTAGAAATAGTCCTTGTTCCCCTCACTTTGGGAAACCAATCGGTTACTGAGCTACCACAGGCTACATCTGAGTGGAGGTTCTAGGTTATATCCATACATGGTCCTTGGTTGAATGTCAGTCTCAGAAAAGACCCTGTGCCCTGATATATTTGGTCCTTGTGGAGCTCCTATCCTTTCCCCATCAGACTAACTCCCCTTCTTTCTTATGATTCCCTATACTCTGCCAAAGGTTTGGTCATGAGTCTTTGCTTTGAAAACACTGCTAGTTAGAGTCTTTCAGATGAGCTCAGTAGACTCCTGTCATACATTCAATGCAGATCCCATCTGTCTTTCTAAACGAGGATTTATCATCTTACCCCATGTCTGCTCAATTGATTATCTTTTTTAGGTGTATAGATTTCATTATGTTTATCGTATCTTATAGGTCTATATAAGTGAGTATATCCCATGTTTGTCTTTCTCCTTCTGGGATATTTCACTCAGAATGATCTTTTCTAGATCCCACCATTTGCCTGCAAATTTCATGATTTCCTCCTTTTTGATTGCTGAGTAGTATTCAATTGTGTAAAAATACCAAAATTTCTGTACCCATTCCTCTGTTGATGGACATCTGGGTTGTTTCCAGGTTCTGGCTATTACAAATAAAGCTGCTATAAACATGGCTGAGAAAGTATCCCTTTTGTGTACTTGAATGAACTTTGGGTATATACCTAGCAGTGTTATAGCTGGGTCTTGAGGAAGCACTATTCCTAATTGTCTTAGAAAGCGCCAGATAGCTTTCCAGAGTGGTTGTACCAGTTTACATTCCCACCAGCAGTGGAGGAGGGTTCCCCTTTCTCCACAACCTCTCCAGCATGTGTTGTCGCTTGGCCGGTAGGATTTGCTGAAGGAGGCAGAGGTAGGTGGATCTGGATTTCGAGGACAGCCTGGTCTACACATCCGTTTGCAAGTATTTTGTTGAGTATTTTTGTATCAATGTTCACAAGGGAGATTGGCCCAATATTCTCTTTCTTTGTTGAATCTTTGTGAGGTTTATGTACCAAGGTGAGTGTGGCTTCATAGAATGAGTTTGGTAGTGTTCCTTCTGTTTCTATTTTGTCAAATATTTTGAAGAGAATTGGAGTTAGCTCCTCTTTGAAGAATTCTCTCTGGTAGAATTCTGTGCTGAAACCATCTGGTCCTGGGCTTTTTTTGGATGGGAGACTTTCAATGACAGCTTCTATTTCCTTGGGGGATATAAGACTATTTACTTGATTTACCTGGTCCTGATTCAGCTTTGGTAAGTCAAATCGATCAAGAAAATTGTCCATTTCATTTAGATTTTCAAATTTTGTGGCATATAGACTTTTGAAGTAAGTCCTAATGATTGTTTGGATTTCCTCAGTGTCTGTAGTTATGTCCCCCTTTTCATTTCTGATTTTGTTGATTTGGGTGGTGTCTCTCTGCCTTTTAGTCAGCTTGGCTAAGGGTTTGTTGATCTTGTTGATTTTCTCAAAGAACCAGCTCTTGGTTTCATTGATTCTTTGAATTGTTTTATTTGTTTCCAATTGATTGATTTCAGCCCTGAGTTTGATTATTTCCAGCTGTCTACTCCTTTTTGGTGTGTCTGCTTCTTCTTTTTCTAAGGTTTTTAAGTGGGCCATTAAGTAGCTTGAATGAGCTGTCTCAAATTTCTTCTTGAAGGCACTTAGTGCTATGAACTTTCCTCTTAGCACTGCTTTGATTTTGTCCTACAAGTTTGGGTATGTTGTGTCTTCATTTTCATTGAGTTCTAGGAAGACTTTAATTTCTTTCTTTATTTCTTCCCTGACCCAGCTGTCATTTAGTAACAAGTTGTTCAGTTTCCATGTGTGTGTAGACTTTTGCTATTTCTGTAGTTCTTGAGGTCCAGCTTTATTCTATGGTGATCAGACAGGATACAAGGGATTATTTCAATCTTCTTGTATCTGTTGAGGCTTGCTTTGTGACCAATTATATGGTCTATTTTGGAGAAGGTTCCATGAGGTGCTGAGAAGAAGGCAAATTCTGTTGTGTTTGGATGTAAGGTTCTGTAATGTCTGTTAGGTCCATTTGATTCATGACCTGTGTTAGAGACATTGTTTCTTTGTTTAATTTCTGTTGTGTTGACATGTCCTTTGTTGAGAGTGTGGTGTTGAAGTCTCCCACTATTAATGTGTGGGGTTCTATATGTGGTTTAAGTTTTATAATGTTTCTTTTACAAATGTGTGTGCTCTTGTATAGGGCATAGATGTTCAGGATTGTGATGTCTTCCTGGTGGAAGTTTCCCTTGATGAGTATGAAGTGTCCTTCCCCATCTCTTTTGATTAATTTTGGTTGAAAGTCTATTTTATCAGACATTAGAATGGCTACTCCTGCTTGCTTCTTGGGTCCATTTGCTTGGAAAGTTGTCTTCCAACCCTTCACCCTTAGGTAATGTCTATCTTTTTGCCTTAGTTGTGTTTCTTATATGCAACACATTGCTGGGTTTTGTTTACGTATTCATTCTGTTAGTCTGTGTCTTTTTATTGGAGAGTTGAGTCCATTGATGTTGAGAGAGATTAATGAGCAGTTGCTGTTAGATCCTTTGATTTTGATGTTGGATGTGGTCATAATGTTGTGTGCTTGGTTGCTGTTTGTTTTACTGTAGTAAGGTTAATTAATTCCTGTGTTTTCTTGAAAGTAGCTAGTTTTCTTGGGTTGTATTTTCCCTTCCAGTGTCTTCCATAATGCTGGATTTGTGTGTAGATATTGTTGAAATGTGTTTTATCATAGAATATCTTGTTTTCTCCGTCTATGAGGACTGAGAGTTTTGTGCGGTATAGTAGCCTGGGCTGACATTTGTGTTCTCTGAGGGTCTGCATGATATCTGTCCAGGACCTTCTGACTTTCATAGTCTCTGTTGAGAAGTCAGGTGTGATTCTAATAGGTTTGCCATTATATGTTACTTCGCCTTTTTCCCTTGCAGCTTTTAGTATTTTTTCTTTGTTCTATATATCTGTATACATACTGTTTTGATTATTATGTGGCGGGAGGATTTTCTTTTCTGGTCAAATTTGTTAGGTGTTCTGTAGGCCTCTTGTATTGGCCTCTCCTTTAAGTTGGGGAAATTTTCTTCAATGATTCTATTGAAAATATTTTCTGGGCCTTGGAGAAGGGAATCTTCTTTTTCCTCTATTCCTATTATTCTTAGGTTTTGTCTTTTCATATTGTCTTGGATTTCTTGGATGGTCTGTGGCACGAATTTTTTGGATTTAACATTTTCTTTGACAGATATATCAATTTCTTCTATTGTATTTTCTACACCTGAGATTCTTTCTTCCATCTCTTGTAGTCTGTTGGTTATGCTTACCTCTGTAGTTCCTGTTTTCTTTCCTAAATTCTTCCTCTTCATTATTTCCTCCATTTGTGTTTTCTTTAATTTTTCAGTTCTATCTTCAGATCTTGAATTGTTTTATTTACTTCCTTTACCTGTCTGATTATATTTTCCTGTTTTTCTTTTAGTTCCTTCAACTCTGTTTCTTTTATTTCTTTCAGTGATTTAATTATTTCTTCTCTGAAGGCCACAAACTGTTTGGCTGCATCTCTTTGTATTTCTTCATGGATGGCCATAATCTGCTTGTCTTTAACTTCCTCCATTTCTTTATGGATAGCCCTGATCTTTTTTGTTTTATCTTCCTCTAAGTCTTTACGTATTTTATTTCTTTCCTCTATTATCCTCTTCATCAGTGTAGATGTAAGGTCATCTTCTTGATTTTCTATTATGCTGGGTTGTCCAGCGCTACTCTCCCCTGGATGGCTGGGTTCTGGAGATGCCATATTGCTCTGTCTTTTGTTGGTTGGGCTTTTACACTGACCTCTACCCATTGGGCTGTTTTAGGTGTTGGCTGTTAGTTTCTGTGCTTCCTGGAGTCCTGAAGTAGGATGAATCCCGTTGGCGGAAGATCATTTTTCCTGAAGGAGGCCTCCTCTGCTTTTTGCGTATGGTCATTGTATGTCCAGTGTTTCTCAGTAATTGCCACTGCTCACCTCAGGTGTATAGACCTGAGTAGTAGCTGTGGTCCTTGTTAGTTAGGGGGGCTCTCCTCTCACCTGTAGAAGTTCTCAAGACAGTTGCCCCGCTGCTGTGTTTCTCGTTCTGAAGTTAGTGAGCTGCTATTGTTACACTGTTTTCCAGATACAGCCCTCTTGATGATCCTGCTGATTCCCTAGCTGTGGGGTTTTTTCCCTCAGGGAAACTCAGTCTGGTATCCTGGGGCACACAGTTCTGTTCGGGAAGATGAGAGGAGCACCCAACAAGTCTCTGGGCCAGAGGCTGAGTGCTCAGCTCTGGGCCTGGAGAATGTGCGCCTAGGTTGGGTTGGCCCCTGGGGGCGCCACTCTGGTCTGGATGCTGTGCATGCCTCTTTAGTCTGGCAACTGAGGGCTCCACTCTGGTCTGGAGTCTGGGTGCCTCACTCTGGGCCGGAAGCTGTGTGTCCCTGTCTGGGATGGTGACTGTGGGTGCTGCTCTAGTTAGGATGCTGTGCACCCGGGTCTGGGATGGCGCAAAGCTTTGGTCCAGAGGCTCTATGCTCTGATCTGGGCTGGCAGTGTGTGTCCCCTTCTGGGCCAGATTGGGGACCACCATTCTGTCTGGGATGGCGAGTAGAACCCACAGGCACAGACGCGTTTGGCTCTGCCTTTCGGGCCTTTGGGAGTCTGGGCATCTGCCTAAACTGGGAAATTTTTCCGAGACCTTTTTGGGGTGAGGGTGTCGGCTGAGTCCTCTGAGATCAGACCAGCTGTTTCCCTCCCTGTGGGTTTGCACCGACAGTGAAACTCAGTCTCTGGTGCCCTGGGCCCACAGTTCTATCTGAGGCAGTGAATCATGTGCGCAGGTAGGGCTCTGTGCCCGAGCCTAGGTCCCCGACTCTGGCTCTGGGCTGGCTCCTGGGGCTCCCACGGAACCGGAGTCTTTTCCAGGGGATGTTTCCTGCACTGTGGGGTTATCTCTCTCTAGACTAGAGATTCCAGTCTCTGATGTGGTGAGCACAGTTCAGTTTGTAACCATGACCCAGAGCACATTGGCATGTGGCTCTGGGCTGGAGACCAAGTGTCTGGCAGAACTGGGATCTCTTCTGCGGTTTAGCAGGGTGAGTTAAAAGCTGATTTAATCCTCCACTGTGGGGTATCCTCTCACCTGGGAAACACAATCACTTGTGTTTTATGGCTGCAAGTTCTGATTGCTGGTCACTGTACCGATCCTGCTGTGCCGCTGGTCTGAATGAGAGTCCTCCTGGCGCCGCCATCTTGCCCCGCCTTGTTTCTGGAAATTTAAAAATTATGATAATGGTAATCATTTCTTACTTGCATAGTTGAGCCAATGCTTGTAGGGAAGTTTGCATGCTACAAGCAGTAGTGCTGTAAGAGTTAGGAGACCCAATGCATTTTGACCCCAGATCTCTCTACTTGCTGTAGATGCTGGATACAGGGCTGTGAGATTTGCTGATTTATCTGCTGCATTTTGATCTTTGGTCATATCAGATCTTTGCTTGTTATGCTTGGATTCTTCCCTACTGGAATAAAAACATGTCTCTGTATTATTAGATTTGGGGCTTATTTTTATTTTATAAGAACTCACAGGTAAGAGATTATAAGTGGTTTAGGGATTTTAAAGACTGCTGGCCTCTTTTCTGCATAATTACACATATGGTCATGAGCCCATGTACATAAGAGTGTAAAGTAATTCTTTCAAAATGATGTGTGGATATCAAAGTTGTGATGGTTAATGATCATTGCCAATTTGTCATAATCTGGAATCACCAATAAGACAAGGTTCCACGCAACTTTTAAGGGACAATTGGCACTCCAGCTATGCCTGTGAGGGGTTATACTAACTTGGTTAATTAAGATGGAAGATGGTAAAAGTAAGCAGAACTTTTACCTGGGCTCATGTCTATGATGGGAGAATATTGTCTGAGCACAAGCACTCACTCCTCTGTGTTTCCTGACCACAGATGCTTCATTTTCCCGAATTAAGAAAATGTTGACTATATAACTTTTATTGTGCTGAGGTATGTCTGTCTAGCTTTGAATTTCTTCAGGACTGTAATCATGAAGGTATGTTGAATTTTATAGGATACCTTTTTATACATCAATTGAAATGTCATATGATTTCTATTTATAAATCTGATAATGCAGTATATTTATTGCTCTACATATATTTAATTCATCCATAGTCCCTTGATGAAATTCACTTGATCATGCTTTATGACTTTACTGATATGATACTGAATTCAGTAGTTTGCAAGGTTTTTTTATTTTTTTTCTTTTTTGAGAATTTTTGCAACTAAGTTCACTATGGAAATTTTGTCTTGCTTTCTTTTATTATAGTTATATCTTTATCTGGATTAATTGTGAGCATAATATTGACTTTGAAGAATGAATTTGGAAGTATCAGTATTAGAGTCCCCTAAAATTTTGGTATACTTTTGCAGTCAGTTCATCTACTCCTGGAATTTCTTTTATTTTATTTCGAGTTTTAAGGAGGGGAAATTTTAAAAATATGGTGTCTGTCTCATTTCTTGTTATGTGTTTGTTTAAATAATTTATATGTTTTGACTTAATTTCATTTCATCATGTGTCTTAAAAATAATTCTCTAATAGAAGGTTTTCTAGAGTTGCTGAATGAAAATTTGAAAGTGTAAGTGTATTGCATAATGATATTTAGTATTTCATTTGAGTCTGTAATAAACCCCACATTTTGCTTCTAATTTTAATTAATCCTATCTTTTCTCTCTTTCCTTTTATACTTTGGCTGGGAATTTATCAGTCTCCTTAATCTTTTCAAAGAATGATCATTTTTAAGTAATTATGTTGGTCTATTTCATTAATATGTGCATTGATTTTTATTATCTCTAGTTATCTTTAACCATATCTGAAATATGTGTTTAGCTCCAGTTCATTTTTTTAATAAGGCCTACAGGTCTATAATTTTATCATTTATTTGAAATCTTTTTTTATTTTATTTTTAATTAGATTTTTTCTTTAATTGTTTCATTCGTTTATATAATGAATTCTGATAGATTTTACCCCCTACACTCTCCTATATCCTATTTACTCTTATAAATCTCCTTTCTTACTAAAATTTTCTTTTCCTTGTCCACAGCTTTGATTTGTTCTGTGTTTAACCAGGGTCATCTTTGTGACCATGAGTATCTGTCTGAGTGACTTCCTGGTTAGACTATTACTGAACAAGCGACTCTATCAGAATTTTAGTGTTTCATAATTCAGCAGTGACTAGTATTGCTCCATGAACTCATCTCCCATCTATGACTGATTATCGACAGGATCATTCTTTTTTTGTTTTTGTTTTTTTTAAGATTTTTTTTCTTACAATTATGAGTTCTCTGCATGTACACTTGCATACCAGGAGACAACATCAAATTCCAGTATAAATTGTTGTGAGCCACTATGTGGTAGCTGGGAATTGAACTCAGGACCTCTGCAAATGCAGATAGTGCTTTTAACAGCTGATCATTCTTGTAGAAAACTACTGTGAGCCTCAGAGGCTGAGTTCAAGATTGAATTTGGCTGTGCAGTGCCTGAAAGGTATAATTTCACAACCATTCTTCTTATCTTCTAGCTTTTACATTCTTCCTCATTTTCTATATTTTCTCCAGATCTTAGAGTAGGGTCATATAAATCTCTAATTTCACACTAAGCATTCACTTGTCACCTATTGACAGTAACTTGAGCAGTCATAAGTGTTTTCATTCATTGCAAAGAGAGGTTTCTTTGACAGGTGGAGTAATTTTGTCTGTAAATATAGACAGATATTCTAAAGGCAGTTTGATGCAATTGTGGTTTAATGAATAAACCCAATCTCCATCTCACCACATGACTTTCACATTAACATAGTAAATAGCTTCTGTCCTGTAAAGTGTTTCCTAAACTGCATTGCTTACCACACAACAGTTGTGCTGCTATTACACAAGTAGGCACATGTTTCCTGGAAGCTTGGTATGATCTTTCACTGCTTTCAAAGCTGGGGGAGGCAATTAGTGCCTTTCCTCCGCCAACATCTTGCACAACACCTCAGAAATTATGAAAACCAGACATCAGAGAGGAATTGTTCAGCTCATGCTTGAGTTCCCACAACTTACAACCAAGCTATGTGGTATCTTCAGCAGGGTAAGATTATGCTATCCCATTATATTGGGTAATCAAGTGAAACATTTACATTCTGTATTATTTTGGATACGTCTGTGGAATCCCTTACCAACAACTCCTGTGGAAGTATATCATACCTGACAATGAGATTTTATTTACTAATTCACTGTTACTAGGGACAGAATTATATATCCATGAAGGATATCTGCCCTTTAAATCTAGAATTAAAATTGTTTATTAACTTGGTTAAAGTACAAAACATATCATGACCGAAAATATGATTCCACACTCATGAATACACAAACCCCATCAAATGAATTCAGTAGGTATCAATATTTTTTAAAAGAGAGGGAAGGAAATGTGTTGATGATCATTGGACAGGAATTAGAAAGGAGGAAAGGGGGAATGGATTGGACCTAAGCACATTTTATGCAATTTAAAAATTAAAATATTTTATTTAAAATCTATTACATTTTAATTATTTCATATTTGGATGATTTTAGTTGGCACTGCACCCAGTCCTGCTCATCTCACCTACTTCCCTGCTTATTTCTGTTCCAGGGTCACTGCTCTCTATTCCCTTTACCTAAGTTCTTCTAGCCCCATGACCTTAAGGCATCCCCTACCCAATGACCCTGAGTGCTCTGGCTTTTACAAGCACTCCAACTCAAACACATTCAAGGATTAGAATTATGTTACAGAAAACATTCAGTGTCTGTGGTTTTTGTGTCCAATTTACCACACAGAGTGTATATATATATATATATATATATATATATATATATATATATATGTCCAGTAAGTTTCAAATTGTCTAGTACAAGTTTTCCTTAAGGTATATACTGAGGAGTGGTATAGCAAGGTTTTACGTAGTCACTTCTTAAACTTTTTGAAGAAATTCTGGACTTATTTCCAAAGTGGTCGCACTATCAAAACCTCATACTTAAAGTGTGCAGTTGCTTCTTTTCTCCATACCATAAACAGTGGGTACTATAATTTGTATTCTTGGTGGCCATCGTTACTGGGGTGTAATAAAATTGTAAAATAATTTGTAATTTTCTGATTGCTAAGGATATGATACATTTATGGGCACACATGATTCTTTGAACGTATGAACTTAATATAAATGTATTTCTCCTTTCCCTTTCCTCCCTTCAACTGTTCCCATATGCCCAGCTTTCTCTCTCTCAAATTCATGGATTCTTTTTCCATTAATTGTTTTTACATGCATGTGTGTGTATTCGTATATACCCCCAAATATAACCTTTTCTGTCCATATAATGTTACCTACATATGAGTGCTCATGGCCGAGCATTTGGTATTGGGTGACCAATCAGTGAGCTCTTCCCTGGACCAGACATTTCCTCCTCTTTCAGCATTTCTTAGCATGGAAGGGTTAAATAAAATCTTACAATAATTTTAATATATCAGCATTCCTGCTTTCAGCATTGCCTCTATTCCATTGGGTAGGCCTGAGATATCTTGGACTTTTCCCATCCATTTTGACATGTGCATCGGTGTCATCCTTGTTCTGCTCATACATGGGCAGTCATGTCGGTGAGCCCTTAAAGGGTTTATTAGCCATTTGTGTTTCATTTTCCAGAACCCTTCAGTTTTATAACACATTTCTTATTTTTTCTGGATGTTTAGTTTTTAGTGGATTTAGTGTGTTCTTTATATAAATTTCCTGTCAGATATGGAGTTTGCAATGTTTTTCTCCTATTCTGAAATATATATTTACTTGACTGACAGTTTTCTTTTCTTTACAGAAGTTCATTTAAAGAGATCCCTTTTGCTGATTGTTAGTCTCTCTTATTGAGCTACTCAGGTCCTATAGTTATTACCTATTCCTATATTTAGAAGCAATCAGAAAATAGGATCATTTTTCTTTAGAATAATTTTTATTATCACTTATTACAATTTATTCAATTTGTACCCTGGCTGTGGCCCCTACCCTAGTCTCCTCCCTATTCCACCCTCTTGTCCCTATTGTCCTCCCCTAATCCCCTGATAGGGGAAGTCCTCCCTTTTTAAAGTCTTCCCGTCATGGCTGAACAGAAATATTGTAAATATTACTCCAAAGAAACAGCATCTTCCTGACAAAGCAAGGCTGATACACATATGAACTCGAAGAGATGTATACCACAAATAACACCTGCACAAATTCAAACCAGATAAAATCCCAAAATAGAGGAAGGGAAGTGGACACGAAGTCCCACTGCTAGCCTATAAACTATTTCTAGTTTATACCTACTGGAAGAGAGAAAACTAGCTTGTGCCATGGAGTCAAACTGAGTATAACAACACTCAGGAAAGAGTCCATGCTCAGGAGTGACTGGCCAACAAGGAACAGACTACATGGGTTTTCTCTGTTTTTACTGTATTTGTTTTTTTTTTTTTATCTTTTTAGTGTTTTGTTTGTTTATATTGTCTGGTTTTCTTTTATTTTTTGAGAGTTAAAAACCACAAATTTGGGTGGATAACAAGGTGGGAGGTATCTGAGAGCAGCTGAAGAAGGAAAAATAATGTGATCAAATTATATTGTATAAAAAATAAAATGCTTACAATAAAATCTAATATAATTGTTCAGTAATATAAAATAAGAGGTGGCACTTTCTCAGTTGGTCCCTTTTTTCCTTTGGTGAAGAGAAACCCATCTCCTTCCCCACCCAAAATCCCCAGCCCTCTGTGTTTGCCTTATTGTTGTCCATCAGGACACAACATCAAGTTATGCCTCAGGCTTGATGTAATCCATCCACCCACTCCACCTATGGCTAGAGTGGGAGATACTGGGATCACTCAACCTCACAGTCCCTTACCACACTTCTGCTTGCTACTTCCACAGTCTGTAAGCCTGGTGTTTGCTACACAGCATTTTCCACAGTTAACATACTCTTCTAGGACTTGATTGTTTCTTCCTTTATGGGGCAATAGTGAATATTGGGGGAGGAGTTTGAGTTTCACCAATTTCTCATCTCTAGAACCCTATCCCTCTTCTCTGGAGTCTATGAGACTTCATTCTTCTGCCGGTTTGGTAAGGCATGATGAATTCAGCCTCGCAGAGACATCTGTGTTCCAATCACTTGCTCCTGGAAAAGTGAGAGCGGGCATTGAGTATCTATTGATTTCAGATTTTCTTGCACCTTATCTAATTTGTATATCTTGACATACCACGACACAAAATTCTTCACACTTTTTCCATCTCAACACATGCTTCTTGATATGTGTGTGTTCACTGAGTAGATTCTTGGTGGAGAAAATCCACACTTAGCTTTATTTATATATTCTATAACTTTTCCTTAATTCTTGATTAACAACTTTAATCTTTACTTTTTCTTTCCCAAATCCTTGTTTTCAAAACACTGCTGATCTCCCATTTTGACATAGAATCAACAGTCTCTATCTCTCATTTTTTCTCTCTTTCTCCCTTTATTTTCCACCATAGACATGATCACTAGCCCAAATAACCCTGATGGAATTGTAACTATGCACATTTTTTTGTTTGATTGTTTTTGCTATTTTTATCGTTGATTGTATCAATCAAACAAAAAGCCAACAAACAAAAACAACAAGGGTGAACTTTTTCCTAAGTGTTTTTTTTTTTAAATACAGTGTTTCATTTACAGAAGAATGAGAACTTAGCTTTATGTTGTTGTTCCTCGATGCTGTTGTTGTAGTGCATGCTAGGAAAATAGACGTTATTTTTTTAAACTAAAATAAATAAATAAAACTAATGAATATGTGAGTATTACAAAACAACTGGGTTTTACTGAGCGTACATACAGAGGAACAATGACCATTCTTAGAGTATATGCTTTCTCCTTTTAAACTTAGATGCTCCACATGAGAAAGCACATATGTTAGCATCTACCATAATAAACACTGATAACTCACTGTTAAACCTTCAGCAAACCATTCCTGTGAGTGCTAGAAGAAATTCAAAACAGATATAAATTTAAAAAATAAAAGATTCACAGCAGCAATTGTGTCATCTAACCTTGAAGCCAGATCCTCTGTCCTGTGATCAGTTATTATGACAGCTGTGTCCCATTTTATTTCTAGCTTTTTGAATTTGCGGTCTTTAAATGCAACATAGTTTTAATAGACATGAGAAGTTATTTTGATGAATACAGGTTTGCATAATCTGGCATGTTTTTGTATCAGCTTTATATGTATTAATGATGATTTTCATAATCATTTTCATTTGTGATCTGGATGTAAGAATGATTTATGTCAAAGTATTTTTAAAAATGTATACTTAATACCATATGTTTGACAAAATGATTAAGTATATATAAAATATATATTAATAAATATCAAATAGCTTTGGAATAATTTGTGTCCGGCTTTTCACAAAAGAGATATTTTTAGAGCATCACACAATGCTCTCATATTTCCACTTATACTTTTCAAATGTCGTTAGAGTATTCGCAGGTGTTTTATAGTTGACATCTGAGACGCAGCTGGTAGTGTAAAAGGCATTTGTAGACATGTAGTCAATATCAGCAGATTTTAAGAAGATTGATTTCCCCAAGGCATACCTTGTGATTTTCATGTCCTACTAAAAACCAACTCTAGATCAAAATTGCTATTTCTGTAAAAGTTACCTCTAAGAATCATTGCTAAGAAATTAGTTTAGGGAACCTGCTAAGGAAGTAAGAGTGTGAAATTCCACAATAAATGCTGAAAAAAAAATAAAAAAACATACAGTTGCCTGAGTAAGGGAAAAATCAGCTCATGCCCCCAGGCTGCTAACACTAATTGCCCTGGGTAAAATGAAGAACAAGAAAGACATATGATGGAGAATAAACATTTGCTACCACAGATCACTTTTTAATTGTGTTAAATAGTGGATAGTAATGGAATTTCCATCCCCCAACACCATGGATAAAATCAATTAATTTATTTAAGCAATGCAACTATTTTTGCTTCATTTCCCTTTCAATGAAAGTTTAGCCTTCTGCACTCCAGGCAATTCAGCCTCAAATTCCTCCTGAGAATACTCTTCGTATTGAGAAATGCTGCATTGTCGACATGTTCTGCAACATAGAAAAATAAAGGCAAATGCCGCACAGAGCCACTGGATCAATATATGATATAACCAAAAAACTACAGAGGATCCTAAACTTTAATACTAAGCATGTGAAGAAACCAACATTCATGGATACAAAAGAGAATAAAAAATGCAAAACTCAGAGACATCATTATGAGAATTATTTTGCTCTTTCATTGGAAATGTAATGAGTTCATTAGAGGCATTGTCTAATAAACTTTATATTCATGGTAGAGTGAAAGAATTAGAAAAAAGGGGAGAAAGGGAACAAAGCTAATACAGGAAGAAATAGACAAATAATAAAATGATTTAAGTATTTTTTAGAGACTGTTATTTAGTTTTTAACTTATAACTAGGTAAAGTGGTTGGACAAATACCCTCTAGAAACACTCAAATTCTTTTTCTTTTTCTTTTTTACTGATTTTTTAAATTAATTAATTTATTCACTTTGTATCCAAGCTGTAGCCTCCTCCCTCCTCACCTTCCAATCCTACCCTCTCTCCCTCATCTCCTCCTATGGCCCTTACCAAGTCCATGGATAGGGGAAGTCGTCCTCCCCTTTCATCTGACCCTAGCTTATCTGAACTGACTGCATTGTCCTCCTCTGTGGCCTGGCAAGGCTGCTCCCTGTTTAGCCAAAGAAGTTGATGAATTTGGAATGTTAGTCTGTACTAAGTTACTGACATATTTCAGTTCTTTAGTAAAATACTTTGCATAATACTCCCTGCTAAAATTAAAATGAAATAAACTAATTTGCTTAAATTTTAATATTTAGACTTACAATGAAAATCTTCATCTTAATTCCACGGCTTTAAATGCCCTTATCATTTACATTATAAATATTATGACTTTTTTTTTAAGTTTGAGGGTGTTTTTAGAAGCAAACAGATCTGAAATGTATTTTATGCTTTTTAAGAATAGATTTAAATCATTATTTTATTAATTTCTGTTGAGTTGAGACTGATATAAAAAAAATTCCTAGGGATTATTTTAAAACACCTGACATCATTCACCATGTTAGTTTAAAATGTTGTGAAATGATGAGACAGAAGTTAGGGAAACCTTGTTCCTTCTCAGTTGGGCAGTTGAAATATGAGAGCTATACTTATGATTGATTTAATTGCTGAAGCATATGGGAGACCACAGTTTTCAAAAGCCAAAAATATTATTTGCTGTTCATGTAACAACCCCTAGTAATATTATTTGTAGTTTCCCTGTAAACTGATAAACTTGCTCATGAATTGAATACAGTTGTTAATGTCACATATTTGAACATTTTATCTTGTAGAGTCTGCTACACTCTTCACTACCCAAGAGAATTCTATTCTAAACCATTGCACTCTAAATATGTGATGTTCTCTGGCATGCTAAAAACAGAATATTTACTTGGTTAAGTATTCATAAGCAACGACTGTTTCTAAATCCATAAAATCATCTTTCCAGGGCAATTGTGCTGTAACAACTACTTTATGCAGAAAAACTACATGATATTTCTAATAATGTACATTTCTACACTTGAAAATGTTGTTATTCATCCATCAAGCACGGGGAAGTGGTGAAGCTTCGTCTCATAGAGGCCCTGACATCGCACTGCTCACTTCTTGTTCTGCTTGTCAGCACTTTATGGCATTAATGGACAGGCAGTTGAAACCAAAATCTCAATTTTTTTCTTAATGCAAATTTTTCCTGCTCAATCATCTGTTCATGTGGTTTATGTGATCCCTGAGGGTGCAGAGCCAAATATAGGTAATAAGGCTTGTTGAGGCTGACTGACTATGTCCCCAGAAATGTCTTATTCGGCTATTTTGACACTGTGCTATTAACTAAAAGAAATCTATGAATATGTATTAATATTTTAAGTTTTCTGTTAATTTATCCTCAGTACTAATAAAACAAAGATTATTAATTTATTTTTCTGTGAATAGTTCAGATAAATTTAAAGAGCAAAATATTTAGTGCAAGTACCTTTTTAGAATAAAAGAGAACAGTTTCCAGAGTTTGACTATAAAATCAAGTTGCATAGACTTTACAGTTTCATAAATAAAAACTGATATTTTTATTATTTTGTACATGAAACATTAAAACTGGAATATGGAGTATAATACACAATCAAAAAATATTCCATCTGAGTACCTAAATATGTTTGGGATGAAATATACCATCTCAGTATCATAAATATATTGTGTTTAAAAACAATACTCTATATTTAAAAATATACACTTTATTTTTGTATATTGCTTAAGAAAAATTGTCAGAAAACATTTTTTATAAATTTTCTTTAAAATTCATACCTGAATGAGGAACTAAATGGAAGTTTATATGCTTCAAGCAAAATCTCAGTTCCTATAATAGACTGCCCTTCATAACATCTGCTCCTGCCATGACATGGGAATTAAAAGCACCACCTGCAAAGCCTTGAGGCCTCAAAGTCTTAGAGCTCTCCTTCTTCCCCTTCCAATTCCTGCTTCCCCTTTTCTCCCTTTTCTTAACCTCCCCTCACTCTTATTTTCTCTGATCTTCCCTCATTTCCCCTTCTCTTCCCTTACCACCCTGCCTTTCATTTACTTACTTGAGAACAGAATAGAGCATTGATGGTAATAAAATGATTGTGTTTTATCTTCAATGCCAGGACACATTCCCTGCTCAACCCCCTCCAGGACCCACACATACACCCTGGCCAAGAAAAATAGCAACAGTATTTGACATTTCATTTGAAGGATTGTTTTCTATTTCTTTAAGTAAAGATAGTTCACATAGTCACATCTATGCAGAGACAGGCAATGAGTCAGTATTGTTTACAAGTTTCAAAAAGTGTCTTTCCTTCAGAGCAATGTTTTTATAGAAACTTTAAATGTATAAATAAATATTTTAGTATCGAAAGCAGGAGAAAAGAGAAATAAGGGATTGAGTTTCAGAATTCAGTATAAATGTGAAAATGAGAGGTGAGAAGGGACTATTCACTAGATTCTTGGATTAGAAACAGAGTATTTCATGTAAATGACTCTAGTTGCACTGTTTCAAAATGTTTCCTTTATGTTATCAAATCCAATGCTACCAGTGTCCAGGTCTTCCTGAAGGGGCCATTTCACTGTAATAGAATATTTGTTTTATCTGTAATATTATAACTCCATAGTGTAGTGCTTAGAGAGACTTTCATGAAATATTGTTGTATGACACATACCTTATTATATTAACATAAAAAACACAGAAGAATGGCAATATCAAAGAACATTCCCTTTCTGAGAAGTCTGTCTATTTCTATTTCTATTTCATGTCTAAGTTTAAAGGCATGCTTTTTATTCCATCTCACCTCCTGGGGGTTACCAGATTTTCTTTTTAAGTTAATAAAATTGCCCTTAATCTTCAATATATGTATATGTGTGTATATGTGTACACATGTGCATGTAAAAATGTATATGTATGCATACTTATATACAGATATAATATTTCAATGGTTTACATCAACTCCATGGAATACTGGGCCTGCAACATTAACTCATAGGGGGTTCAAGGAGCCATCATATGGCCTTCATGGGAGGAAGACAAGAACAAGAGTGGTCAGTATACCTTCTGTACATGAACAAATTTGTTTAAAACCAACACAAATCTTTACAGACCTTGAAAGGAAAATTCTCAACTTCATATGGAATAACAAGAAACCCAGAATTGCTCAAACAATCCTCTATAATAAAAGATCTTCTGGAGGTATCTCCATCCCTGATCTCAAGCTGTGCTACAGATCAATAGTAATAGAAATGACATGGTACTGGCATAGAAATAGACTGGAGGATCATTGGATTTTAATAGAAGACCCAGAAATAAACCCATACACCTACAGATACTTGATTTTTCATGAAGAAGCCAAAATCATACAATGGATAAAAGACAGCATCTTCAACAAATGGTGCTGGTCCAACTGGATGTGTACATGTAGAAAATGCAAATAAATCATTATTTTTCACCCTACACAAAACTAAAGTCCAAGTAGATTAAAGACCTCAACATAAAACCAGACACACTAAATCTGTTAGAAGAAAAAGTGGGGAAGAACCTTGAACTCATTGGTACAGGAGACAACTTCCTGAACAGAACAACAAAAGCACAGGCTTTAAGATCAACAATCAATTAATGGGGCTTCATGAAACTGAGAAGCTTCTGTTAAGCCAAGGACACTGTCATCAGAACAAAACAACAGCGTACAGACTGGGAAAGGATCTTCACCAACCCTATATCTGACAGAGGGCTAATATCCAGAAAATATAAAAAACTAAAGAAATTAAAAAGCAACAAATCAAGTAGTCCAATTAAAAAATGGGGTACCGAGTTAAACAGAGAATTCTCAATAGAGGAATAGAGAATGGCAGAGAAACATTGGCTAAGATAAAAAACTCAAGTGATAATAGATGCTGGAGAGGATGTGGAGAAAGGGGAACCCTCCTCCATTGCTGGTGGGAATGTAAACTTGTACAACCACTTTGGAAATCAATCTGGTACTTTCTCAGACAATTAGGAATAAAGCTACCTCCAAAATATGCTCAAGTACACAACAATGACATTTGTTCAACCATGTTCATAGCAGCTTTATTCATAACAGCCAGAACCTGGAAACAACCCAGATGTCACTTAGCTGTGGAATGGATGCCCAAATTGTGGTACGTTTACACAATGGAATACTACTCAGCAACAAGGATATCATGAAATTTTCAGGCACATGTTAGGAACTAAAAAAAAAAAATCATCCTGAGTGAGGTCTCCCAGAAGCAGAAAGATATATATGGTGTGTACTCACTTATAAGTGCGTATTAGACATGTAATATAGGATAAGTATTCTAAAATATGTACACCTGGGAAAGCTAAGCAAGAAGGAGATCCTTGGGGTAAGATGATCAATCCTCACTCAGAAATGCAAACAGGATGGATATTGGAAGAGAGAGAAAACAGGAAACAAGACAGGAACCTACCACAGACTCTACCCATCAGGGTATCAATGCAGACTATGTGGCTCATAACCAAACTTTGGGCAAGTGCAGGGAAATTTATGAAAGAAGGGGGAGATTAAAAAAACCCGCAGTGGCCAGGAGCCCCACATTGAGAGCAACAGAACCAAAAAATATGGGCACAGGGGTCTTCTGTGAGATTGATACTACAACCAAGGAGCATGCATGGAGATAACCTATTTCCCCTCCACAGATGTAGCTCAAGGCAGCTCAGTGTCCAAAATGGTACCCTAGTAATGGAAACAGGGACTGTCTCTGCCATGAACTCAGTGGCTGGTTCTTTGATCACCTCCCCCTGAGTGGGAAGCAACCTTAGCAGGCCACAGAGGAGGACAATGAAGCTAGTTCTGATGAGACCTGATAGGCTAGGGTCAGATGGAAGGGGAGAAGGACCTCCCCTATCAGTGGACTTGGAGAGGGGCATGGGAGGAGATGAGAGAGGGTGGGCAGAGTTGAAAGGGAAGGAGGGAGGGGTCTACCACTGGGATACAACATGAATAAACTGTAATTAATATAAAAAAATTAAAATTAAAAAAGAGCAACTATTAATTCAAAAATTATGAATACCTTTGTCATATACAATAAACAATGCAAAGATAAGTCACCAAATGGAATAATATTAAAACAGAGATGTCTGGTAAAGAATTGCATCCAAAACCTATGAAGAACTTTTAATTGTTAAAAACTCTAAAGATTTACAAATGAAGTAAGTACCTTAAATAATCTCATAAATACAATAATATATAAATAATAAAGAAACATTTGAATATGTAATACCATGGATGTATATATTGAAAAACTGTGATAAAACCATATACCTATCACAATGCCTGTAATCCAAAGCATGGCCCCCATGTTGGGGAAGAGTTCACAAGTGTCTTTTAGGCTAAACATATACCAAAGGGTTGAAAAACTTGTGTTAATACAAATAACCAGATAATTATTTATAGTCATTCATAATTGTAGCACTCGGGAACAACCGCAATAGGTGACTTGACATACCAGTGTTAGCAGATGCAATGAATGTTATTCCTCACTGAAGAACAATGGTGTTGCACATTTAGCAAAGACACCGAGTAAAATTTGTAAATATTGGCAATATGAATAAATAAACTGTTATTTTTATCCTATTTCATACTGAAAAGAGAAAACTATAGAGATATAAAAGGATTGATGGTTTCGGGATATCAAGTAGGAAAGTATAAGTAGACAGGACAGAGGACTTCATGGTTATGGAGCTATTATTTGTGATTATTTATTGGTGGCTTCATGCCAGTGTTTATATTTGGTCAATCCATAGAATATATAACCCCAGTGACCCACAGATTTTAAATAATGGTACATCAATGTCAATGCATTAAAGTCAAGGCATCATTATCACTGATGTGAAATAAGAGCTGATAATGAGAGAGACTATTGGGAAAGAAAAAGGGTTTTGTACTTCTCTTCTTACTCTGAACCAAAATTGTTCTGATGATGAAAATTTAGAAATTCTCTAGTCACTGCGAATTTGGGTAAGTAGCTTTTCAAAAAGATGTATTTTGGATTCTGTTCCATTGATTACATATTTGTTCTACTATTTTGTTAAGTGTTTAGTCTAATTATCTTGAGATTTTAAATGATGCTAACATCTGAGTGGGTTGTTTTCACTATAATAAAAATGCATTCTTGAATATTTTCCCTCATTGCCATAATTGAGTTTTACTTATGAATTCATTACTGTCCAATTAGTACTCAATTAACTAACATTTCTTATCAGAGTTCACTAAAGCATTGCCTTAATTGTCTTTCGTTTGTTCCCCTGTCCTTGTTAGCAGGGGTTAGCTTACATTCGGCTCACAGTGATTCATGGTATTCTGTGATGGTCCTTATGTCAGAGACCCCTGAGGCCAGTTGTTCCCTCCTGGCATCTGTTGCATTACCAACATGAATAAATAAAAACTACACAATGCAGATTGCAAAATGAAGAAGAGAATTGAGCTGAAAATAAATAATATAAAAAGTAGTTACAATGCCATTCTATGCATGATGTAATTGTGAGCTACAGTTAAATTTCTATTTATAATAACACCAATCTCATTTTCTTGGCAATGCAATGAAGAATGTCAAATATGACCATTGTAAATGTCATGGAGGTTCATGAGAGAGTATTTATGTAGAACTACATAATATCCTGGAATCATCATGCTTTTCTGAAAGCATTTATTATCCCAAAAAAGACATACAAAGTAGAATGAGCTTATAAATTATAGGAGCATAAAAAAAATGGCTCAGAGGAGCAGAGCAGTGCTAGTTCACAATGTCCCTGATCTCAAACATAACCAGAAAATAGAGCTCATACCAAAACAAACCGAACTTCTTTTATTCTAATATTTTTCTTTCTGATCATAGAAAGATATTTCTTTCAATAAGTCCAAATACTATATCAGGAAGATATAAACAACATCATCAAAAATGTCCTGATCTATCAAAATGAACGGCTCTGTATTGAATGGAAGAAAAAGATTCATGGATCCACACTGGAGAAGGCACAGCAGCCTGGACTCTACCCTATCTTCTTTTCACTGCTGAAATGGAAACCACAGTTACTACAACAAACAAACAAGCAAACAAAACAGCAACAAAAAGGAAGCAAACCGGTTGGTTCTGAGTTACAGAGGTTGAATGTGTTGTTTGCATCATTAACTCAGTGAGTGCAGTCAGGTGTTCAGGTTTCTTGCTGTTATGGGGATACAAATATTTGGGAATTATGTTCTCAGTCAGCCTATGCACAGGCTTGAAATGTTCTCAATAAACTATAGAAAACGTTCAAGACTTCTCATTGTTGTGTGCATATGCTGTCATTGCACAGTAAGAATACTGCAATGTTTCCCAG
Organism: Meriones unguiculatus; assembly: GCF_030254825.1. Classification (NCBI taxonomy): domain Eukaryota; kingdom Metazoa; phylum Chordata; class Mammalia; order Rodentia; family Muridae; genus Meriones; species Meriones unguiculatus. The sequence goes on from NC_083367.1 coordinate 8,886,860, forward strand.
TGAAATAGTATTGTGCCCTTGATTTTGGAGAGAATGGCTTGTGAAATGTTAAAAACGCATACTCTTTATTATGTCAATAGAGTTGTTAGGAGTTAAGACTCTAATATTTTACTCATATTTCACCTGGGCATAGTACATTTTCTGTCATTTACCTTGCAGATATTTTTAAAAAAACAGTAAAAATCTTACTATGTTTTCGAAAAATTATAAGGTATGTCAGGTGGATATTTAAGTTTTAGTGAAACTCTTTTCTCTGCTTCCTAAATATTGTAGTTGTGGACATATGTAACCACACCTAAATTAAAAATAAATATCCTTTCAGGAAGTATTTTGGACAATGTAAAAAATTATAGTGTTTAGTGATCTTGGGAGTTCGGATAAGGAGGTTTGAACATGAAGGGACCCATTTCAATTAATGAGACTTGCAGTTCTTGCCTTTCCTATTTTGTGTTAATATTTTGTAATATTTAAAAGTTTTTGCTACAAATTTTATGATGAATACACATTATTAGTAGGGGTAGAAGAAATAGATTATTTGCAATTAAAGAGTTACTGATTTCCCTATCTTGATGGAAGACATAAATTTCACATTTTCTTTTTTATCTAGTTACAGCTTAAGTCCTCTGAAAATTATAACCAATAGTTTTTAAAATATCATAATTAATTTTTACTTCCAGAGATATTAAATAATTAGGGTTATGGTTTCTAGATAGATTTGATATGTTTCAGGCATATAGATACAGTTTCATATATACATTTAATGTATAATTTAACTATGTAAGTGTTTGTAGTTATTAGTGCTAAATTTGCTCTAAGGTAAAATAAAGTATTTTAAAGCAATTTGTCTAAAAGGTTTAAATAGCCACAGTTAACATTTTTGTGCATAATTTCACTCAAGCTATAGTTTCATTATTAAGGAAAATAAACTATATTTTATGTATTACTCATTAAATCAATGAAGTATTGCATTGCTTACCTCTGTAAATTGAAAAGCTATCAAGGATGAATAATTATTCTATTTTTGTTTCACTACCAGCTGTTTGGCTCTCATTTGTGTTATTCTTTTAATGGTTACCCTAGAGAATACACTCTGCATCCTTGACTTATTACAGTCTACACTAAATTAGTTCTTTAAATACTTCCTTACAATAGGTACTTCGTAGGCATTTTTATACTAGCATTATACTTTCCACACATATTCCATATACAGTAAACTCGCAATTATACCATTGTTACTTTTGTTTAGTTGCTTATTTTTGTGGTGTTGGACTTCAAGCTCAAGATCTTGATCATGGTAGGAAATGCCTATTCCAAGGAGCCATACACACAAATTTTAAAATTATTATATTATAGATTAAGCTCGTTTTGTCAAAGACATCTTTATGCATAGATTGTTTAGTTCTTCCCATTACTATTAACTTCCACATGTTATTTTCTTTTAACTTGAAGATAGTATGTGTCTAAAAAATATTCTTACAATTCTTAATTTTGAATTAATTGTAAGAAGGTATAGAATTTTAGAGAAATATATTTCTATATTTGGTTACCATTTTTCCAACATTTAAAAAATATCATAATTTGGCTTTTTTGGCATATTATTGAAAAGTTAGCAATCAATTTAATATTATTTCTAAAATATTTTTTATATCTTAGTCCTAAGTTTATAGGGATGTGCCAAAATATGTAAATCTTTGATTTTTGTTCTAGTAAAATTTCACAGAATGCATTTAGTTATGGTTGATGTATATAAAAAATATAAAAATATAAAAATATAAAAAAATAAAAATAAAAATAAAAAGAAAAAAGAAAAAAAATATAATAAAATTATATTAGCTATATGTATCGTTTAGTATTTCCCACTTTTCATGAAACTCAAGATTTTAAGTCTACTAATATTAGTTTGGACTTACGAATTATGCTCAATGTTCATTTCATTACTTCAATTGTTTCTGTAGCTTGGATCTTAAATAAAAATTTTAAAAATTAAAGAAATACTTTTATTTAATCACTTTTCTCTTTTATTCTAGTCATCTTGTGGCTGTTAGATTCACACAATAAATTAATTTAGATATTTTTATTTCTGTTTTTGCATGACTTTGATAGTCAGTTTCACCATGCATTACCACATATTTTCACCTATTTTATCAATTTTCAACAATTCTTAAAAAAGTCTATTTTAAGTTAATGTATGACAATGGTAATATTAATTTCTACTGTCTCTTTTACATATTTTGGTTTATGCTCATGTGTTTCTCAACCTAGTTTATTTCTTAAGATGTTAACAGATAATATACATTGTTGGTCAATAGCCAACATCAAATTAAATTATGAAAACCTTAAAGCAATTCCACTAGAATCAGGGACAAGACAGGCTGCCCATTCTCTCCATGTATATTTAACATAGTGATTGAAGTTTTAGCTAGAGTAATAAGACAACTAAAGGAGTTTAAGAAGATACAAATTAAAAAGGAAGAAATCAAAAGAGTGTTATTTGAAGGTGGTATGATACTACACATATGCAACCCCCAGTATTCTGCTAGAGAACTCCTACATCCTACACCTTCAGCAAAGTGGCTAGATACAAACTTTACTCAAAAAGTCAGTAACCCACTTTTATATGAATAATAAACAGAGTGAAAATTAAATTAGGGAAACAAGATCCTTCACAATAGCCACAAATAATATTAAATATCTTGGGATAACTCAAACCAAGCAAAAGAAAGACATGTATGAAAATAACTTCAAAAACTTATAAAGAAATTGAAGAAGATATCAAAAGTTTGATTTTCATCAAATGACCAACACAATTCTTTACCGACCTTGAAAGAAAAATTCTCAACTTCATATGGAGAAACAAAGAACCCAGAATTGCTAAAACAATCCTCTACAATAAAAGATCTTCTGGAGGTATCACCATTACTGATCTCAAGCGGTACTACAGAGCAACAATGATAAAAACTGCATGGTACTGGCAGAGAAACCAACTGGTGGATCAATGGAATTGAATAGAAGACCCTGAAGTAAATCCACACACTTATGGACACCTGATTTTTGACAAAGATGCCAAAACCATTCAATGGAAAAAATGGTGCTGGACTAATTGGATGTCTACATGTAGAAAATGCAAATAGATCCATACTGATCACCTGCACAAAACTAAAGGCCAAATGTGTCAAAGACCTCAATATAAAATCAGACACACTAAACTGCTTAGAAGAAAAAGTGGAGAAGAGCCTCAAACTCATTGGCACAGGAGACAATTTCCTAAACAGAACACCAACAGCACAGGCTCTAAGGGCAACAATCAATAAATGAGACCTCATGAAATTGAAAAAGGACACTGTCATCAGAAAAAAATGACTGCCTACAGATTGGGAAAATATCTTCACCAATCTTATATCTGACAGATGGCTAATATCTAAAATACATAAAGAGCTAAAGAAGTTAAACAGCAGAATTTTCAATTAATCCAATTAAAAAATGGAGTACAGAGCTAAACAGAATTCTCAACAGAGGAATATCAAATGGCCAAAAAACACTTAAAGAAATGCTCAACATCCTTAGTCATCAGGAAAATGGAAATCAAAACGACCCTGAGATTTCACCTTACACCCTTCAGAATGGCTAAGATAAAAACTCAAGTGACAACACATGCTAGAGAGGTTGTGAGAAAGGGAAACCCTCCTCCACTGCTAGTGGGAATGTAAACTTGTAAAACCACTTTGGAAATCGATCTGGCACTTTCTCAGACAATTAGGAATAGTGCTTCCTCAAGATCCAGCTATACTACCCCTAGGCATATATCCAAAATATGTTCAAGTACACAACAAGGACATTGCTCAAGCTTGTTTGTAGCAGTTTTACTTGTAATAGCCAGAAGCTGGAAACAACCCACATGCCCTTCAACTGAGGAATGGATACAGAAATTGTGGTACTCCTAAACAATGGAATATTGCTCAACAATAAAAAAAACAAGGAAATCATGAAATTAGCAGGTAATTGGTGGGAACTGGAAAAATTCATCCTGAGTGAGATATCCCAGAAGCAAAAAGAGACACAGTATATACTCACTCATGAGTGGATATTAGATATAAAATAATATGATACACCTACTAAAATCTGTATACGTAAAGAAACTAATCAAGAAGTAGGACTCTGGCTAAATGCTCAAACCCCATACAGCAAGGCAAAGAGGGTAAAGATCAGATAAAGGAGAAAACAGGGAACAGTACAGGATCCTGCCACAGAGGGCTTTTGAAAGGCTCTACCCTGCAGGGTATCAAAGCAGATGCTGAGACTTATAACCAACTGTTGGGCAGAGTGCAGGGAATTTCATGAAAGAAGTATGAAATAAAAAGACCTGGAAAGGACAGGAGCTCCACAAGGAGAGCAACAGTACCAAAAAATCTGGCACAAGGGTCTTTTTGAGACTGATACTCCAACCCAAGACCATTGATGGAGATAAACTAGAACCCCTGCACAGATGTAGCCCATGGCAGTTCAGTGTCCAAGTGGGTTCCATAGTAATGGGAACAGGGACTGTCTGTAACATAATCTGATTGGCCTGCTCTTTAATCACCTCCTCCTGAGGGTGGAGCAACCTTACTAGGCCACAGAGGAAGACAGTGTAGCTACTCCTGATGAGACCTGATAGACTATGATCTGAAGGAAGAAGAGGAAGACCTCCCCTATCAGTGGACTTGGGGAGGGGCATGTGTGGAGAAGGGTGAGGGAGAGTGGAAATGGGAGAGTAGGAGGGAGAAGCCCACAGGGTGACACAAAGTGAATAAAGTGTAACTAATTAAAATTAAAATAAAAAATGAAAAGAAATAAAAAAGGAAGATTCCCCATGCTCCTGGATTGGTAGGAATAACTTAGCAAAAATGGCCATTTTACAGAAAGGGATCTACACATGCAATGCAATGCACATTAAATTTCCAGCCAAAATCTTTACCTTGGAACATCAGTTATCAACTTCATATGGGGAAAAACAACAACAACAACAAAAACAACAACAGGATAACTAGAACAGTCTTGTACAATAAAAAAAAAAACTTCTGGAGGTATCACCATTCCTGATTTGAAACTGAACTACAGAGTAATCATAATTTAAAAAATGCATTTTATTGGCATAGAAACACAGATTTATCAATGAAATAGAATTAAATACCCAGAAATAAACCTAAACACTTAAAGATATTTGTTTTTTGACAAAGAAGCCACAACCATCAAAAAAGCATTTTCAACAAATGATGCTGTTTTAACTGGTGTCTGCATGTAGAAGAATGCAAATAGATCCTTGTATATCACCCTACAAAAAACTCAAGTCCAAGGTCATCAAAGACCTCAATATAAAACTGGATACACTAAAGCTAATAGAGACGAAAGTGGGGAATAACCTTGAATGAATTCGTACAGGAGACAGCTTCCTGAACAGAATACCATCAGCTCAGGCTCTAAGATCAACAATTAATAAGTTAGACATTATGAAACTGAAAGGCTTCTATAAGGTAAAGGAGATAATTAGTAGAAAAAAATGGCAGCCTACAGATTGGGAAAAGATCTTTACCAACCCTATATTTGACAGAGGGCTAATATCCAAAATATATAAAGAACTCAAGAAATTAAACAACAAAAAATAAATATCCCCATTGGGTGGGGTGCAGAGTTAAACAAAGAATTTTCAACAAAAGGATCTCTAATGAAATGTTCAATATCTTTAGGTATCAGAGAAATGCAAATCCAAATGACTCTGATATTCCAGCTTACACCCATCAGAATGGATCAATAAGATCACACTCACATGACAGCACATGCTGGCGAGGCTATGGAGCAAGGGGGACACTCTTCCACTGATGGTGGGAGTGTAACTTATACAACCACTTTAAAAATCAATCTGGTGTTTTTTTCAGAAAATATGGCATAGAAGTACCTCAAGACCTGGCTTTGTAAAAGGACACTTGCCCAGCGATGTTCATAGCAGCTTTATTCATAATAGCCAGAAACTGAAAACACCTACATGTCCCTCAAGAAAATGTGGTACATTTACAGAATAAAATAATACTTAGCTACTAAAAAAAAGGTCATGATGAAATTTACAAGAAAATGGATGGAACTATAAAATATCATTCTGTGTAAGGTAACCAAGTCCTAAAAATACAAGCATGCTATGTACTCACTCATAAGTGTATATTAGCCATAAAGTACAGGGTAACCATGAGACAATCCACAGACCCAAAGAAACCAAGTAACAAGGAGGACCCAAAGGAGGATGCTTGAATCTCAGTCAGAAGCAGAAATAAAATAGACACCTGAAGTAGATGTCTGGAGAGAACTGGGTGCGATAGGGGGTTGGGAGGGAAATGAAAGTGGGAATCGTGTGTGGGGGGTAGAAGGCTGGGAGAGAGAACAGAAATTCATGGGGTCATCTTCTTGGTAGAGGAAAGCTCCTGGAAGTCTATGGAGATAACTCTAGCTGAGACTCCTATTAGCAGGGGATATGGTGCCTAAAGTGTAGTCCTGTAGCCAGGCAGGATTTCCAGTGGAGGGAAGGGAAACAACCTACCCACAGAACCTTCAACCTTGCCAGCCAATGACTGGACCAGCTAGCTTGAGTTGCATGCTGATATATATATGATATATATATATATATATATATGAGAGAGAGAGAAGTAAAGAGAGAGCACAGCCTGACACTATTAATAATGTTCTGCTGTACTTGCAGACCAGGAGGTGAGAATGACTGTCATCTCAGTAGCTTCACCCACTGAGCATAGCAGCTCATGTAAACAGATGCAGAACCCTACAGCCAAACATTAGGTGGATCTAGGGGAATCTTATGGAAGAGAGGGAGAAAGGATTGAAAGAGCCAAGGAAGTCAAGCATACCACAAGAAAACCTACAAAACCAACTAACCTGAGCACATAGAGGCTCACAGAAACTTAACTACCAACCAGAGATCAGCCAGGACAGAGCTAGGCACCTCACATATATGTAACAGATGTATAGTGTGGTTGTCATGTGTGACCTGTAACAGCAGGAGTAGAGGCTGTCTCTTACTCTGTTGCCTGCTTTGGGATCTGTTTCCTTTGACTGGACCCACCCTGTCTAGCATCAATAGAGGATGCTCTGAGAAGAAAGGGAGGAGGGCTTAGGAGAGAGGAAGCAACTGGGAGGAGAAGGGGGGAAGTTCCATTCAAGATGTGGAATAAATAAATCAATTAATGACAAAAAGAAATTTATTGAATAATTTTTCTCTAGTTCCATCCACTTGCCTGCAAATTTGTGATTTTTTTTAAAACAGCTGAGTAATACTCCATTGTGTAAATGCATCACATTTTCTTTATCCATTCTTCAGTTGAGGGATATCTAGGTTGTTTCCAGTCTCTGGATATTATGAATAAAGTTTCTATGAACATAGTTGATCATATGTCCTTGTGGTTGGATTAAAAGTTACTTGGGTATATGTATAGGAATTGTATAGTAGGATTTTGACATAGATTAATTTCCAATTTTCTGAGAAAGTGCCATATTGATTTCCAACGTGGCTTTTCAAGTTTGCTCTCCCACCATAAATGAAGGAGTGTTCCCTTTGCTTCATATTCTTGACAGCATGAGTTGTCATTTGTGTTTCTGTTGCGTAGCTTCATCTTCTTGTGGGAGTTCTAAGTGGAAGGTGGTGGGGGCTATCCCTGACTCTTTTTGTCTGCTTCTGAGACCCTTTTATCCTACTGGGTTGCCTTGTCCAGCCTTAATATGAGAGGACTTCCCTATGTTTGGTTGATACCCCTATGAGGGCTGTTCCTTTCTGAAGGAAAGGAAGGAAGAGAGGACGGATGTATTTTTGTGGCATTTCTTGATTGTTAATTAATGGAGTAGGGTCTAGTGAACTTTGGTGGCACCACTTGGGGCAGGTCCTAGATTGTATAAGAAAAAGTAGCTGAACATTATTCTGAATTCACTAATCTGTCCTATTACATGATCTCTGCTTCAGACTCTGCTTCAAGTTCCTACTCTGAAAGTTTGCATTGGCTTTCTTCTATGGTGACCTGTAATCTGCAAGTCAAATAATTTTTTTCTCTTCCCCAAGGTGCTTTTGGTCAGTGTTTTATCACAGTTGTTAGTAGCAACCTAGAACACTGGTTTTACTGTTAAAAAGTCACCAGGAATCTGTAATTGCAGGCCACAACTATAATCAGAGTTCTTTGCATCATAGCAGAACTGCTGAGGACTGATGGATTTTAGGCCAGGGGCAATCGTTGTCATCATTTGTGTAACAGTTTCGTTAATGGGGAAACAAGCCTTCCTTTTTCTACATGGATACTTCTAAACCCATGATTTTACAGATACATCTGTTTAAAAGTTACCATGTCACACACATGTAGGAAAGGAAGCTGTAGGAAAGGGGATAAGAGGAAATAGGCATGGGAGAAAAGATACATCTAAAGAGTGAAAAAAATAAAAATGCATTTCATACATGTTTAAAATTGTCAAAGATATATTTAATTTAAATAAATAAAGTAATACTGAGACATTAATTCCTGAGGCTCATATATAGGTATCTTAATGTGTAGCTCTGCCTAATTTACTTACAACAAAATTTATGTATAACAAAATTAATGAGTCTTACTCTTGCTTATAATGTCAGAAATTTTTATCAGTTCATAATTAATTTTTAAAGGTGTTTTATATCTTTTATTTATTTTATGTCTCTCAGTTGAATTCAAATGAAGCTTAGGAGATCATGGTTAAGCTATACTGTAGTTTTCAATAAGAGGTTATCTTTAGATTTGAAGAAAAATAGGCAGAATTCAACCTTATATACATAAAAGAATAATATAAACCAGAAATTCTATCATTAATAAGACTTTTTAGGCTAGAAAATATACATGCTGAGGAATAAATTTACTGTTGTTATTGTTACTCTGAAGCTAGTATTTAAAATTAGGTCTTAACATTATCAAAGTTACCTACATTGAATCACTTTAAATGAATCACGTGGTTCTCCTGAGTTTTATTTATTTATTTATTCATTTGTTTGTTTATTTTTGTAGAAATACTGATAGTATTTTCATTGATTATAGTGGTGTCCACTTTCACAATGTACGTTATTCTTTCTCCATATTCCTACCATAACTTGTTATTTTTGCATTTTTGTTAATAGATATTCTAAATATGAAGACATAGTGACACCATGTTATTTTAATTTGCATTTCACCCAATGATTAGTAACATTTTAGCAGATTTTTCTTAATGTCTCAGTAATTTCTGTGCATTCTTTAGAGAAGTATAAATTTGAACTTTAAAACATTTGAATGTATCCAATTGTTAAAATGTTCATATTATCTAAGCAATGAAATGACTCATAACATCTCATGAAAATATAATATTTGGGTGATAATTTTTTTTCTGAGGTTTTACTTTCCATATTCTCATGATTTCTCTCTCTAATAAAATCTATGGTAATCTTTATGTCATGATTAAAAGAGACCATGAAACAATGCAAGTGAATGCACAAACCACAATAGCCATTGAAATTCATAGGTACTTGATTTTGTCCTTTGTTTTAGTTTTTGCTTACTGTAAACGTAATGTTTCTTAAATAACATTTCCACACTTACATTTGATATAATTGGTTCATTTTTACTGTGAAGAGAATTATCATCGAAAGTGGCATAACTTCCTTCGAAAATTAGGCCAGCAATAGTTGAGTACATCTTTAATTTTATTTAATGCTTGAAAGGCAAAGGCAGGTGGACCTCTTCAGTTCAAGGCCATCCTGGTCTGAAAAGCCAGTTCCAAGCTAGACAGACAATGTTATATAGTGAGGCCATTTCTACACACACACACCAACATATGTATTGTCTATGATTTTAAATAAATTAAGTAATACAAAATAATATAATTTCTTGAGAGTGTATCAAAAACAAACAAACAAAAAAAGAAAACCTCAAGGAATGTTATCCGTCATTACTCTAGTCTTTATTTTAGCATTGAATTCTCTCCCTCCTTCCTATTTGGGTCCCATTCGACAATTTTTCTATTTTACGCTTCATAATACCTATATCTAATGACTGTCCACCCAAGATGATCACCCCATCTACCATTTCTTTCCTGGTTTCTAGTTATTGCATGTGTATACTCACATCTGCATATTTGGAGCTAGAAACTACAGATGAGAGAGAACATGCAGTGTCTGTCTGCGTCTGGGTTACCTCATTAAATATGTTTTCTAGAGTCTTCTGTTTCCCTGAAAATTTCATGATTTTATTTTCTATAGTATTTTATTTTTTTATGCGTTAAACCATTTATACACTTGTTTATCATTATAGTACATTATACTACCTATCCATGTGCTGAAAGGAATGTAGGTTGTCTTGGCTTCCAGAGTATGTGAAAGGGTATAAATGAACATTGCTGAAGAGGTACCAGAGAAGTAGGATGCCAATTCCTTTAGAAATACATCAAAGAGTGGTGAGGCTTGTGGTAATACAATAGATTCGTTTTTCATTTTTTGAGGTTTTCTGTGTTTATTTCCTGAGTGGCTAGACAAATTTTCATCCCAGCCACAGTGAACAAGGGTTCCTCTTTCTCTACAACTTCTCCAGCATTTTCTGTTAGTTATTTTGTTGATTTTATACAGTCTTACTGAGGTAAGCTGAAACCCAAAGGAAATTTTTAAATGTTTTACTTTTCATTTATTATATATTATACTTTATTCATTTTGTATCCCAGTTGTGGCCCCACCCTCCTCTCTTCCCAATCTCACCCTCACGCTCTCTTCTCCAGAAGTTTTAATGCGTATTTCCCTAATTTCTAAAGATGATAACCAATCTTTTCAACAGTCTGTCCTATAAATGCCTGCATAAACAAGATTGAATTTATATATCATACATTCTTAGATACACAATTATGTCAGAACAGTAAAGAAAAATAGGATATCAATATAAGGGTGCTGAGTTCGATTCTTTCTGGTGTGTAAGTCAGACCACATGGCATTTCTTTTAGTTCATTTGGAAACCTCTATACAGATTTCCATAGTGGTTAGATTAAATTACTTACTCAACAACAACCTATAAAGTTCTGTTTTCCTCGATATCTTTATAAAATATACTAATTTATTATTTTGTATCTTTATCTTCTTTTCATGTATTTTGAATAGAAATTATAAATTTGCTTTATGACATTATCAATTAAATATTTTATTTAACATTAGCAATTCATCTGATATCTCTGGATCTAAACCACCTGATTCCCTGGCCACTCTTGTTGAAACAAGGTCTAAGGATGGAGTCATGTGAAGAGAATTCTGAGTGCTTGTGAGAAAACTTCAAGAAAGCATGGGCAAGATGAGAGTCTTGTGGCCTCATTTTCTTCAAAAATAGGGACTTGTTCTTGGAATTTAATTCTGTGCTCCTCCCAAGTGTAGTGAATAGAAGTGAGTTTTCTTTAGATTACAAATGGCTAATGTTCTTTGTTTATATGCCTCTATGGAAAAGCACGTTTTTACCACATGCAGCTTGTCCTTGAGATTATACACTTTACCTGTGATTCTTTTAACCTTCAGAGAATAAATTGTCTGATTCTCTTTATAAAATTGAATATTGCATGACTTCTGCCTTGCTTTTAGTCTCCATTCTCCTTGGTTCTTCCAGCTTTAATGCAGTAGACAAGTGAAGATGGAAGAGGGATCTGATGTCATTTACAACATGTGAGGATGGGGAGTCTCACAGGAGAGGAGTGAAAATAATGTAGCCAAGAGGAAAGAATCCTTTGCCTTATGTTGAGCTTATGCATCCAGATTTTTCTTTTTTATTAAATTTTTATTTTTTATATCAATTACGGTATATTCACTCTGCATCCCAGCTGTAGCCTCCTCCCTTACTCCCTCCCAATCCTACCCTCCCTCCTTCATCTCCTCCCATGTCCCTCTCCAAGTCAACTGATAGGGAGATCCTCCTCCCCTTCCATCTGACCCTAGCTTGTCAGGTCTCATCAGGACTGGCTGAATTGTCTTCCTCTGTGATTGGTAAGGCTGCTATCCCCTCAAGGGGAGATAATCAAAGAGCTAGCCACTGATGTCAGAGACAGTCCCTGTTCCCCTAACTAGAGAACCCACTTAGAGACTGAGTTGCCATGGACTACATCTGAGCAGGGGTTCTAGATTACATCTATGAATGGTCTTTGCTTGGAATATCAGTCACAGAAAAGACCCTTGTGCCCAGATTTTTTGGTTCTGTTGTTCTCCTGTGGAGCTCCTGCCCTCTCCAGGTCTTAATATTTCCCACTTCTTTCATAATATTCTCTGTGTTGTGCTTCCAGTTTTAAAGAAAGGAGGATACAAACATTAAAATCACAACCATTAGACTGCTTAGACTGCTTGTAAGTTGTTTATGATTATAACCAATGGTTTACAAAAGAAGGAACTTCAGATGAAGATGTATGAGACAATGTCAAAAAGAATACTGGAAAGACAGATAAACACGAGGAAAATGTCCCTGTTCACTTCTGGGCCACATTGAACATAATTAATACTGTTATCAAAAAAACTTAAGAAAACCAAGAGGATCCAGACAGTCCTGTTGAGACCTCGTAGGCTAGAGACAGATGGCAGGGGAAAGGAACACCCTTCTCAGTGGACTAGGGGAGGGACATAGTGGGGAAGAAAGAGGATGGGTAGGATTGGAAGGAGATAAGGGAAGGGGCTACAGCTGGAATACAAAGTGAATTAATTGCAATAAATAATAAAAATAATAAAATAAGAGATAAGTGATAGGTTTCTCCTTTTATAAAATAAAAGTAGTAAAGTTCCAGTTTAAAAGAAATGTTTAAGGAAGATAAGGAAAATATTAACTATAGAGAAAGAGTATTAATTATTTTAATGAATGCAAACTGGATGATTAAACTTTAAAATTGATAAAAGAGGCAAAAAGTGCCCCATATGCGGTACCTTTTTCAAGTTGTTTGCAACAAGCTATTGGAATTACTATCATTTATTACCCAGAACTTGAAAGCAAGGCTCTGTTATTGAAGACACAATATACCTGAGCCATAGGGCATGAAGAAATCAAGTTGGTACCAGGAATCATTATTTACTTGCTATCTTTCATAAGTCTGGGAGGTTGTATACATGCTGTTGGGGGAAAAGATCAACATTATCACTCTGTGACCTTTTATTTGGTTTCCTGATGATAATCATTCTGATAGCAGTAAGATGGATTCTCAAAGTAGTTGTGGTGTGTGGTTTTTGTTTTTTTAATTAGTTTATTTTTATTAATTTTAATTTATTCACTACCAGCTGTAGCCCCTCCCTCCTCACCTCCCTGTCCTCCCTGTCCCACCCTCCATCTCTTTCCATGCCCTCTTCAAGTCCACTAATAGGGGAGGTCCTCCTCCCCTTTCATCTGACCCTATCAGGTATCATCAGGACTGGCTGCATTGTCTTCCTCTGTGGTCTAGTAAGCCTGCTCCCCACTCAGGAGAAAGTGATCAAAGAGTCAACCACTGAATTCATGTCAGAGACTGTCTCTACTTCCCTTATTAGGAACCCATTTGGATACTGAGCTGCCATTTACTAAATCAGTGCAGGGGTTCAAGGTTCCATGCATGGTCCTTGGTTTGAGTATCACTCAGAAAAGAACCTTGGGCCCAGATTTCTTGGTTCTGTTCCTCTCCTTGTGGAGCTCCTATCCCTTCCAGGTCTTGCATCTCCTCTGCCTTTCATAAGATTCCCTGCACTCTGACCAAAGGTTGGCTATGAGTCTCAACACCTGCTTTAATGCCCTGCTGGGTAGAGTCTTTCAGAGACCATTTGTGGTAGGCTTGTCCTATTCCCTGTTTTTATCCCTTTTCATATGTCCTACCCATTTGCCTTTCTGCATGAGAACTGATTATCTTACCCAGGGTCTTCTTTCTTGCTTAGCTTCTTTAGGTGTACAGATGTTTATCTTATATTATATGTCATGATTGTTAAATTTCATGATTGCCTTGTTTTTAATTACCATGGCAGTTCAGTCTCCAAGTGAGTTTCCTAGTAATGGTAACAAAGACTGTCTCTGACATGAACTCAGTGGCTGGCTCTTTGATCACCTCTCCCTGAGGTGGGAGGAGCCTTACCAATCACAGAGGAAGACAATGCAGCCAGTCCTCATGAGACCTGATAGTCTAGGGTCTATCAGGGAAGGGGAGGAGGACCTCCCCTTTCAGTGAACTTGGAAAGAGGCATGGGAGGAGATGAGGAAGGTCAGGTGAGATTGGGAGGGGATGAGGGAGAGGATATAACAGAGACACAAAGTGAACAAACTATAATTTATAATAAAAATAAATAATTTTTTTCTTCTGTAGATTTTGTGTTTTGACTATTATGTGAGATGAGGAGTTTCTTTTCAGGTCTAGTCTCCTTGGTGTTCAGTAGGCCTCTTGTATGTTTATGGACTTCTCTTTCTTTAAGTTGGAAAACTTTTCTTCTATGATTTTCTTGAAAATATTTTCTGTATCTTGGAGCCTGGAATATTCTTTTTCGTTTATTCCTATTATACTTAGATTTTTTTCATTTCATGACATCCTTCATTTCTTGGATGTTTTGTGTTTGGGACTTTTATGATTTGATATTTTCTTGAGAGATGTATCAGTTTCTGCAATTGTATCTTCAGCGCCTGATATCCTCTTTCCAGCTCTTGTATTCTGTTGGTGATGGTTACCTTTGTGGTTCTCGATCTTTTCTCTAAGTTCTCCAGCTCCAGGATTTTCTCTGTGTTTTCTTTATTGATTCTAATTGTTTTAATGTCTTGCAACATTAAAACATTTCCTTCATGCATTTGAATATGGATTATGGTTTTTCTATAATAGCTTCTATTATTTGTTGTTGTTGTTGTTTTGTTTCCTCTCTATATGCCTCTACTTGTGCCTCTACATGTGTCTCTAGTTGTTTGGCTCTATTTGCCTGAATTTCTTGGAGAGATTTGTTTGTTTCCTCTTTCTGTGCCTCTAGTAACTGGATAAGCATAAATTTGAGGTCATTTTCCTGTGTTTCCAGTGAATTAAAATATACATTATTTTGGGATTGTTGGTGAAGCCATGATGTCATGATTTTTGTTGGATTTTTCCTTTTTTATTATTATCATTTATTACAATTTATTCTATTTATATCCTAGCTGTGGTCCCTTCCCTCTTCTCCTTCCAGTCCCAGCCTCCTTCCATCTTATCCCCCTATGTCCCTCCCCTAGTCCACTGATAGGGGAGGTCCTTCTCCCCTTCTATTTGACCCTAGCCTATCAGCTCTTATCAGGACTGGTTGCATTTTCTTCCTCTGTGGATTGGCAAGGCTGTACCCACCAGAGAGAGATGATCAGAGGGCCTGCCACTGAGTATATGCCAGAGAAATTCCCTGCTCCACTTACTAAGGACCCCACTTGGAAACAGTCTATGAGCCACATCTGAGCCAGGTTTTTAGGGCTTCTCCATGCATTGTCCTTGGTTGGGGCAATATTCTCTTCAGGGCCCCCAAGGCTCAGTTTTTATGGCTTTGTTTGTTGTGTTCTTATGCCAACCTCTAGGCATCTGCTTATCTGTAACCTTCACTGTGTGTTCCTGGAGTCTGTACTTCAGACTGTGTCTGGCTCTGGAGTCTGGAGTATTCTTCAGGAATGTAGAGAGGTCCCTGGTTTGAGAGTGGATGTTGGTATTTCAGCTGTAACTAAGTGAGGAAGGTTGCAGGTGCATGTGTGGAAGAGAGTATGCAAGGAAGTGTGCCTTGAAGGATAGGGTGCTAGATTATGTAGATGCCTAGAAGTGTGAAGCATAAGTGCAGGTGGGATGCTGGTACCCTTTGTGGGCACAATGTGCATGTGTGGGTACCCTGAATGCTTCAGTGGCCTGCAGACCTGTGGTACTGTCTCCTCCAGGTATTCAGATCTATCTGGGTTGCACCATCTTGACTCCAAAAATTGTTTGCCTGGACTCCACTGTGAGACACACAGAAAAATGTTGAATATGCTGTACCAAAGATCTCTATGTTGCCCACAATGAAGGTGTGGGTGGGAAGGATCTGATGTCTGGCTGCTAGCAGAGAGGGACCCTGGATCTGGGGTTCTGCACGCACTCACTGCTTGCAGGTCTATAGGGAACTCACAGGGGTTCACCTGGTTCTCTACTCTCAGATTTGTGTCCACAGAGGCAAATGAAAGTGTGGGAGGTCCTCCTCCCCTTCTATCTGACCCTAGCCTATCAGCTCTCATCAGGACTGGTTGCATTGTCTTCCTTTGTCGGGAGAAGGGTGGGATTGGGAGGGGGCCACAGCCGGGACACATATTAAATAAATTGTAATAAATGATAATAATAAAAATATTAAGAAATGTAATACAGAATTCATGTCGATCCCAAGAGACCCAAACATTTGTCCATATCTCCTAATGTGCTTTTCAAACCACTTGTTTTTCACCTGGAATATGTATTGACTTAGTCCACAAAAAAACTGTATCAGCTATGACATGCTGGTTAGAGCATATATTTTAATACTGTCATGTGTTTGTTATTTAGTTTTCATGTTCAGTTGTAACCCTGCAACATCACGGGTCTTAATAAAATGTTTGTTATCACAGCTAAAAGTTGTAAGTAATAAACTATTTACAAATTGCATGCCAATGGTGTCAGGGGGTGGAGAAATTGGAGGAGATATGTCAATTCAGTGGTGTCTGCTATTTTGCCACTGGGCAGGGAGACCCAAACTTGGGGCAGCCGCCTCTGCCATGTCCATCACTGACGACAGAGGCTTCTCCTTGGGGCAACCACTTCCACCTCAGCCGAGCATGGAGGCCAGTGCTGAGGCAAGGGGAAGTAAAAGGGAGTGGAATGTTCTCTATGCTCAGACCCTAGAGACGTCAATGGGTGACTTGGATCCAAACTCTCCCACCTCCCAAGTTGTATCTTCTAGCCCAGTAAGCCTCAATGTAAATGTTCTGGCTTCAGCTGCTTCTCCACTCATCAATTTAGGAGTTTCAGAATCAATGCCCTTCAGATATGGTGAACTCTGGTCACTGCTTTCTTGAATCCCAATTTGTACCTTTTGGATTGAAAAGATGTTACATTATTTATTGGCTATTTGTGTGTATTCATTTGCAGTGTGTGTATATTTAGCTCATTTTGTTAGCTCATTCAAACTTGAATTGGTTAATCTGTTATTGCACTGCTTAAGTTATACATTTTTGTATATACTAGAAAGTAGTTTCCCATTGGATAAGAAACTGAAATTTTTTTTCATTTTAAATGCTTTCTTTTCATACTTTTTTTATTTTTTGCTGTTGCTGATCAGACGCATTAGATTAATATAATGCCACTCATAACTTCCTGACATTATGCCTTGAGAGTCTGAACCCTTACTCAGAAAGTCATAGTTGTGCTAGTACCTGAAAGTGATTTCCCTGTATGTATTTCCACTATTTTCAAATATTTTAGTAGTATATGTATGATTTATTTTTTTGTTCTAGGGGAGAGAGAATGATCTATTTCCTATGTTCTACAGTTAGGCCTCTAGTTTTTCTGGTAACATTAATCAAAGAGACAGGCTTGTCTCCAGTGTGTGTTCTTGGTAACTTTAGGAATCAGAAGGCATCTCTACATTGTATTTATTCCTTCCATTCAATATCCATAGGTCTATATATGATTTTGCAAATATGCTGTTTTGGCTACTCTGTATTTTGAAGTAGGATATTGTGATACATTGAAGATTACTCTTTTGATTCAGAATTACTTTGACTCCTTCCTTTATTCCTTTCTTCCTTCCTCCTCCTCCTACTTCTTTTTCTTCCTCCTCTTCTTTCAAAGTGGGAGCATTGTTATTCCCTACGCATACTAGGGAATATGTTTTCATATTCATGTGGTAAATGTCTTTTAATTATTACAGGAATTATATGGATTCTGTACATAGCTTCATTGATTTGGTCTTTTCGCAGGACTAGCCACAGGATTATCATCATGGATTGCTGCAGCCATGAATCATCTGAAGGAATGGGCGGGCATGGGAGCGTTAGCAGGCCTTCTGGTGTTGGTCTCCTTGGTTTGCCTGTGGTATATATGCAAGATTAGAGTCTCACAACAGCGTAATGCAGCCATGATCATTCAGGCCTTTACAGCCATTGAAGCAGGACAGTCTCCCCAAGCATGGTTGGCTACCATAAAAAGCCAAAATGTTACGCTCAGGATGCGAGGCTAAGCACTGCACTCAGGGTCAGCCGCTTTGGACCCAGAGAAGAGCATGTCTGATTGCATGAGGGTTGATGCCCCAGGTCCCGCCTCTGAGAAAAAGGTATCAGACGGGTCTGATGCTCTTTGGGTGGATGACACCTAAATGAACATCGGTACAAAGTCCCAATTTATTTCTAATATCAGAGATCAGACCTCTACTCTTGCCTGATGCATCTAAAACAAAAAGGGGGAACTGTAGAGAGCTGCAGAATGCTATGCCTTAAAGATGGAGCTGGTTTCTGCCTTCCACCTTCCCGATGGTGAGTGCTCTCTGTCACGAACAATTCCACATTTGGCTAAGGCTGAGGATCTGGCTTGCTTCCATGTATGTGGACCTATCTGCATTGCCCACGTGGCACGCTGGGGTTGGCTACCCAGAGGCTATTTAAGCTGTGGGCTGGCTTTCCCCAGGGTCAGATGATTGTTCAAGGTTCCTGAATAAACTGCATTGAAAACAAATAAACAAACAAACAAACAAAAAACAATTTTTAACTCCAATTTTGATCCAGAAGGGTGCCCAGATAAGGCAGGAAACACCTAAAACAACTCTTGCCTAGTGCTGCATGGCACAGTGGTAGCATTCTGTGACCATTCATAAGATGAACCCAAACACCCAGAGGCCCGAGGCACCACTATGAGCAAGTAAGTGGTGAAAAGATGGAAGAGAAACAGAAATAGGATATGTGAACAATGGAGAGAAGCAGAGCTGGAAACTTGAGAGTAGTGAAGAACAGCCTGATGTGAGTTGCCAATGATTCCACCTAAGGCCATGCTGTTCCACTGAGGGCCGTGTCTGGGTTTGTTGTCCTGTAGCAGCAGTACCAAAGGCCAGGTGATTGTCTCTGTTCTGGGCTGCAGCTTAGGGTAGAGATATCTGAGAGCGCTGTACAACTGGGCCCACCCCTCACCTGAGGTTCCTGAGAGAGCTGGGCCTGCAGGAATGGGCATGGAGAAGCCACCCTCTACTCCCCAGTCATGAGATCAGCAGAATGGGAAAGTTGTCCTTGCCCCTTGCTGTTTGCTGCATTGGGTGTATTAGCCAAGGAAGCACTGGAGAGCTTGCCATGGTTTTGTGGATATGGGAGAGCTATCAGGCTGTCCAGATCAGCTACCACCCAGCCCAAATTAAGGGCTTTTAGTTGGCCCACCCCAACATCTACCCCATCACTGAACTGCTGGAAACCACGAAGGGGTCAGTCCTACAGATTCAAAGCTACAGGATCTTCATGACACAGGTCAACAACAGGATATTTGAGAGCAGTCCAGGTGAGGATTCATTATTGATGGTGCAGCAGAAGCCAGAAGCCTCAAACCAGACCAATGACTCACTGAAATTAACATTTGCAAGAAGTGAGAACTAAAGGGTATACTGTGGGACACAGTGTGACACTACAGCTTTCACAGTGATCTTTTTTCTTCTTTTTGGGGGAGGTTTTAACAGCAGGGGGGATGGGGAGATGAGTGAAATTAAGATGCATGATGTGAAATTCACAAGAAATCAATAAAAAAGTTTTAAAAAATGATTTAATTTCACTAATCTATGAACACAGTGGGTCTTTCTGTATTTTTGTGTCTTCTATAATTTCTTTCTTTATTGTCTTAATGTTTTCATTATACAGACACTTAAAATAATTGCTTAAATTTACATCTGATTTTTTAGGGCCTCTGTAGACAATCTAAGAATGGAGTTGTGCAAGGGGAATTCTGAGTGTTTGTAAAAAAAAAAAAAAAAAACTCCAAGTAAAGAAATAAAGTCTTATGACCTCAGTTTCTTCAAAAATGCAGAATTGTTTTGGGGATGTGCTTTCATGCAGTTGACAGGTATAGAGAATAGGAGTGAGTTTACTTTATATTATTTATTACAACTGGTTATTGTAAATTTACTTATCTATTTATTTAAGATGTTTATTTGTTTGTTTCAAGACAGGGTTTCTACAGGTAGCCTTAGATGTCTCTTTGTAGACCAGGCTGTCCTTGAACTCACAGAGATCCATCTGCCTCTGTCTCCATGAGTTCTGGGATTACAAGCATGCACCACCATGCCTCTCTTTATTTAGGTTTTTCAAGACGAAGTTTCTTTCTGCAACTTTGGCTGTCTCTGAACTTGTTTTGTAGACAAGGCTGGCTTCTAATTAAAGGAGATCCACCTGCTTGTGTCTCCCCAGTGCTGAGATTAAAGGCATGCACACCATCACCTCTATTCATTACAATTGGCTATTGTTATTTTTAATATGCCTCTATGAAAAAAACACATTTTTTTGCCCCATGCAGATTTCTTTGTGATTATAAACAGCTTGAGCTCACGACAACTTTACTTAGGTGACTTTTCTTAACCCTCAGAGTGTAAATTGTCTGATGATGTGATTAAAATTGATTATTTCATGAGAACTTAGTCTAGTTTATTTTTAGGCTCCATTCTCCCATGTTCTCCCACCAATTAAAGCTGGAGACCTTATAGATTTCTTCCGATACTTCATTGTCAGTATAGGGAAATTCTAATAGTTTCCATATGTTTAGTATCCAGTTATTTTTCTGAAAATCTTTATGTCTACAGAATATCTTTTGACAGATATTTAGAGGTCTTTTAAGATCATGTATTTCTCAAAAGAGAATTTAGTGTCTTCCTCACATATTTTTTTATTTTTTATCTTATATACTTTTTCTTCCTCACAAATT
The DNA here is from genome assembly GCF_030254825.1 of Meriones unguiculatus. Classification (NCBI taxonomy): domain Eukaryota; kingdom Metazoa; phylum Chordata; class Mammalia; order Rodentia; family Muridae; genus Meriones; species Meriones unguiculatus. The sequence goes on from NC_083367.1 coordinate 8,907,776, forward strand.
TATAGCATTTTATTCTCTCTTTCTCCTTTTATTTTTGCCTAATTCAAGAAGAACGATGACCAAGAATGGTCAAATAACCTTGCTTTGTCAGTTATTTCAGTTTTTCTGCACCCAGTATAATGTTGACTATTAGTTTGTCATTCGTTGTTTTAATTTTTGCATGGTGTAATACTTTTATTTCTTTTTATTTTTTATACTTTGATTATTATGGTAGTTGAAAAGAGTATGCTGCATGTTTCCTTATATATTTGAATGCTTACTCATCACAGAGTGGCACTCCTGAGAGAGATTCAGAGTTATGGCTTGTTGGAGTAGAAGTGGCCTTTTTGGAGGAAGTGTGTCACTAGGGGTGGTCCTCTGGGTTCTCAGAGGCCAATCCAAGCCCAGTGGTTCTTTCTTACTGTTGCCTGCTGTTCAGGATTTAGAACTCTCAGCTACTTCTCTACTACCGTGTCTGTGTGTATGCAACCTTGCCTCTCTCCATGATGGCAATGGATGAAAGCTCTGAAACTGTAAGCCAGCCTCAATTCAATGCTTTCTTCATAAAACTTACTATGGTTATCTTGTCTCTTCACAGCAATAAAACACTGGCCAAAGCTACCCAATTTGGAGAAAGAATTTTAATTCAACAATTGAGATGATGGTATAAGTTTTTCTTCATTGTTTTCATACCAATATTTGATTAGTTGATAGTCATAAGTAGAAATATACTTCTATTTCTCTTATGAAAACATTTTAATTATTATCTATAGTAAATATGGTTTGCAAGATTGTCATTGAAAGTTTTTTTATTGTTTAAGAAGTTTATTCTACAATATGTTTTGATATAAGATAATGTATATGTTGGAGAAATTACCTTGACTATAGAAAACAATGAACATCTAATAACAATTTTGGAATAATTTTTAATTATATATTAACTATGTTTAGTTTTACTAAATCACAAAGTTTCCCATTATTTTTAACTAGGATATCTAAGTTAATTACATTAAGATATTGAAGTATTTTTATGATTGTTGTGCTGCACACTTGTATCATTTTATATCCAGAAGCTACTGGTTTGAAAAATTGGATGTATCAGTACTTGGTTGAACTAAAATGTATGCATAGTTTATGGCATTTGTTTTTTTTTTTTTTTACTCCTTATTTAAGAATTTTTAAACTTTTATGAATTACACTTTATTCACTCTGTATCACCCCATAAACTCCCTCTCTCCTCCCTTCCTAAACCCTCCTTCCCTCCTGATTCTTCATACATGCCCCTCCCTAAGTCCACTGATAGGGGAGGTCGCCCTCTCCTTCCTTCTGATCCTAGTCTATCAGATCTCATCAGGAGTGGCTGCAATTGTCTTCTTCTGTGGCCTCTTAAGGCTATTCCCCCCTTAGGGGGAGGTGATCAGAGAGCAGGCTAATCAGTTTATGTCAGAGGCAGTCCCTGTTCCCATTACTAGGGAACACACTTGGACATTGAACTGCCATGGGCTACATCTGTGCAGGGGTTCTAGGTTAACTCCATGCATGGTACTTGGTTGGAGTGTGAGTCTCTGGGAAGAACCCTGTGTTCAAATTTTCTGGTTCTGTTGCTCTCCTTGTGGAGCTTCTGTCCTCTCCGGATCTTACTATTTCCCACTTCTTTGATAAGAATCCATGCACTCTGTCCAACAGTTGGCCATAAGTCTCAACAACTGCAGGACAGTGCCTTTCAGAGGCCCTCTGTGGCAGATTCCTAACTTGTTTCCTGTTTTCTTCTTCTTCTGGTGTCCATCCTGTTTGCCTTTCTGGATGGGGATTGAGCATTTTAGTTAGTCCTCCCTCTTCATTAGTTTCTTTAGGTGTACAGATTTTAAAAAGTTTATCCTATATTATGTCTATATGAGTGAGTATATACTGTGTGTGTCTTTCTGTTTCTGGGATAGCTCACTCAGGATAATCCTTTCCAGGTCCCACCACTTACCTGCAAATTTCATGATTTCCTTGTTTTTCATTGCTGAGTAATATTCCATTGTGTAGATGTACCACAATTTCTGTATCCATTCTTCAGTTTAGCGGCATCTGGGTTGTTTCCAGCTTTGGCTATTACAAACAAAGCTGCTACAAATGTGGTTGAGCAAATGTCCTTATTAGGTACTTGAGCCTCTTTTGGATATATACCTAGGAGTAGTATGGCTGGATCTTGAGGAAGCACTATTCCTAGTTGTCTGAGAAAGCGCCAGATTGATTTCCAGAGTGGTTGTACAAGTATGCATTCCCACCAGCAGTGGAGGAGGGTTCCCCTTTCTCCACAACCTCTCCAGCATGTGTTGTCACTTGAGTTTTTTATCTTGGCCATTCTGATGGGTGTAAGGTGAAATCTCAGGGTTGTTTTGATTTGCATTTCCATGATGGCTAATGAGTTTGAGCATTTCTTTAAGTATTTCTCTGCCATTGGATATTCCTCTATCGATAATTCTCTGTTTAGCTCTTTTCCCTATTTTTTAATTGGATTACTTGGTTTGCTGCTTTTCAGCTTCTTTAGTTCTTTATATATACTGGATATTAGCCCTTTGCCAGATAGAGGTTTGATGAAGATTCTTTCCAAATCTATAGGCATTTGTTTTGTTTTGATGGCAGTGTCCTTTGCTTTATAGAAGCTTTTCAGTTTCATGAGGTTCCATTTATTGATTGTTGCTCTTAAAGCCTGTGCTGTTGGTGTTCTGTTCAGGAAATTGTCTCCTGTACTAATGAGTTCTAGGGTCTTCCCCACTTTTTCTTCTAACTAATTTAATGTGTCTGGTTTTATGTTGAGGTCTTTGATCCTTTAGGACTTTAGGACTTTAGTTTTGTGCAGGGTGATAAGTGTGGATCTATTTTCATTTTTCTACATGTAGATCTCCAGTTGGACCAGCACCACTTATTGAAGATGTTATCTTTTTTCCATTGTATGGTTTTGGCATCTTTGTCAAAGATCAGGTGTCCATAAGTATGAGGGTTTATTTCTGGGTCTTCTGTTTGGTTCCATTGATCCACCATTCTGTTTCTATGCCATTACCATGCCATTTTTATTACTGTTGCTCTATAGTACAGCTTAAGATCAAGGATGGAGATACCTCCAGAAGAACTTTTATTGTAGAGGAATGTTTTAGCAATTTTGAGGTTCTTGTTATTCCATATGAAGCTGAGATTTTTTCTTTCAAGGTCTTTAAAGAATTGTGTTGGTAATTTGATGGGAATTGCATTGAATCTGTAGATTGCTCTTGGTATAATGGCCATTTTTACTAGGTTAATCCTGCCAAGACATGAGCATTGGAGATCTTTCCATCTTCTGATATCTTTTTCTAATTCTTTCTTCAGAGACTTGAAATTTTTTTAAAACAAGTCTGTGACTTGCTTGGTTAGGGTTGCACCAAGGTTCTTTATGTCATTTGAGGCTATTGTGAAGGGTGTCATTTCCCCAATTTCTTTCTCAGCCCTTTGTCTTTTGTATACAGCAGGGCTTATTTGAGAATTTTATACAATTTAATTTAATCATATTTTCTTTCTTCCAAATGTGGCAATATTTTTTCTTCCTAGCCACCAACTTCATGCTTTTTTTTTATGTTAAAAATAAAAGGGAACAAAGAAAAAACTCATTGTCACCATTTATGACTATCTGGAACTTGGCAATTTTGGAGATACTCAGTGTCACAAATGCTGTAGAATTTACTTTTGCTTTTCTAGCAGGAATGAATTGCAAATACGTTCTTGACTAGGGGTGAAAATTTACGCCTACTTTCCCACCTCTACTCTCAGAGTTTTGCTTGATTCAGTCTTCTACAGATCCTGTGCATGCTGTCAACATCAGTGTGAACTCATCTGTGTCCCTGCTAAATTTTATCTTGAAAAATTCTGTTTCCTTAAATTGTGTATCAGCTTTACTTCTTAAAATATTTTGGCTTCTCTTCTACATAGATCCATGAGCTTTCAGGGGAATGGTGTGATAAAAGCATCTAATTTGAGAATGTGCACCCCAGCATTTCTTACTTTCTTAACAATATCCAGTTGTGAGCCTTCATATTACTTACTATCTACTACAAGAAGGAGATTTTCTGATGAGAGCTGAAATATGCAGTGATCTCTATGTATAGCAATATGTCATTAGGAATCATTCTATTGCTAGGAACATTTAGCAAAATAATATTTTTTTCACCCAGAGTGTAATACCTAGCTAGTCTCAGGTTTTTGACCTCATTACAAGTATCAGGCATGGGTTCCGTCTCACAGACCTGACCTTAAATCCAATCAAAAAGTAATTGGTTACTCCCTGAACATTCATGCAATATTTTACCATGGTCATATCCTGCAGGCAGGCCATTATTGTAGCTCACAGTGTTTACAGCTGGGTGATAGTGATGATTACATTTCTCCTTTGATAGCATGTATAAATCGTCTGGCACTGCCAATGCTTCCCAATAGGGGTAAAACTTCAAGTTGTTCATGAGTTATTTTTCTTCATGTTCTATGTCATACATATGTGAGGTCCTCAGCAATAGGGCATTAATTGTGGGTTATGGAAAGCAAACACTTATATTTGCAATACCTGTAATGTATTTTGTGTCTGAACAAATGTCTGAAAAATATAGTATTATTTTTTTTCTTATATGAACAGTAAAGTGCAGTCCTGACTTCCCATTTAGAAATTATTTTTTACAACAGATGGAAACCACTACATAAAATCACAACCAATAAAGTTACAGAGTTGTGAAGTTCAAACTCAATTAATAATCTTCAAAACACTTCTGTAAGTAAGGATAGGTAAACACTGTGGAAGAGGGGTAGAAATGTTTTGGAAGCCAAAGTATCAAGGAGTTTGTTATGAGATTGTCTCTCCTATTGTCAGAATATACACCCATAAAGTCTCATCCTTGAACATGACTGCCCAAATGTGAGTTGAACAACTTTACAGTGGTAGAATAGAGTTGAGAGAGGAGAGTAGGGTTCAGGAAAGAGAGAAAGAAAGAAAGAGTGAAAAGAGAAGACAATATAGTAGAGTTTGGTAGAAAATTCAGTAGAGAAGTCAGTTGAGTATGGGTCAATCAGTTGTACCTCAACTGGAAGCTCAGTTGAGTGAGTGTAGTGCAGTAAGAAATAGCCAGATCATTAGAACAAATTGTCAGAGTTAGTTTGAGGCCAAGAAGGGCAATTCAGTAAGGAGTTTAGAGGAGCTTGTTTGAATCAGTCAGTATGGAGAAGAGTTTGAGCCAGATTATGTGAATTGAACCAGCCTGGCAAAATTCAGAAGGAGCTAGAAAGAGTGAGATCATTCAGAAATAAGTCTCAGAGGCCAAAAGCACATTCTAGGCTAGATTGGATTGTCAAAGGCTAGAAGCATTCAGGATTAGACCTAGGTTAGCAGATGAAAGCAGTGAGCTTCTGAAATGACAATTACATTAGGCAAATAAAGGTAACTTTTACATAACAAGATGGAAACCAATGGAGTATTTAAATGGACTGGGGAAAGTCCAATAGCCCTCAACTGTAAACAAAGATACATAGGCAACTGAGGAAATCTGGGAATAATAAAAGAATGCTTTCCCAGAGAAGAACACACAAATTCTCCAGTGGCAAATGCTCAGCCTTGCAAACATGACTGGACAACCTTTACGTGTGTGTGTGTATACATATATGCATGCAACAACAATTATTTAAAAAGTAAAGAAACCATGAATTTAAAGGACCATGGGGAAGAGTACATGGGAATGTTTGAAGGGAGAAAAGTGAGAAGGGGAATATTGGAATAAAATATAAAGAAAGAAAGGAAATATATATTTTAAAGGGTGTGTGGCCCACTCTGGCATTGAGGATTATATTTGCTACCAGATGATATCTAGCTGGGGTAATCTCTTCTCATTTTATCATAAGTCCTTTAAATTCTTTCTAGAAATGTATATATGTTTTAGGGAGCTTCTACAGTAGTAGGCTTAAATATGGCTTTTCAAAAGGCATTTGGTTTAGTTACCCCTTAACCTATTTCTTCCTGCATGTTGACCTCCCATTCCCATCTCCCTTTCATTCTCCTATTCAAATTTCCAATTTGTTCAATTGAAACAATATATTCTATTTTCCCTTCTTGGAAGTTGGCCTCCTGCTTCTGATCTCTTACTAGGTACCTAAACTCTGTGGGTATTCTAAACAAAACTCATATCTGAACCAAAATAGTGATATCCACAATTAAGAGAAAAGATGCAACAATGCCTTTCTGCGACTGTGTTATCTTGCTCAGGATGACTGATTTTAATTCCATTCATTTCTACTGTTTTTGTAATCTCATTTTTCTTAGCAGCAGAATAATATTTCATTATTTAAGTATTTGGTACCATAAACACTGTAAAACAATCATGACTGGAGGTCCGAGAATATAGGCAGAGCTTACTATCACTGTTTAGCTAAAATGATATGGTACCAAAGTGCATTTCAAGTATTTATGTATATACTGATAGATGATTGTTACACTTAGCTTTAATCAGAGAAGCGCCTCATTGTAGTGAACTGTAGAAAATGCAGAGATTCTTGGCTAATAAAAGTGCTTAGAATAAATGATAGTTGTGTTGTCAGCCCTGTTAACACAGTTAGGTTCTGGGAACACTGTTGAAATGAGAACAGAATGATTTTAAGAGCTGAAAACTAAGGATAAAAATTATGTAACATCTTCTAGGGACAACACAGCCATCACGGCTATGACCTCACTCCTCCTGTAGCTCCCTGCACAGAAGACTATTTCAAGGTCTACATGAACTGAGACAGTCTTCAGAGACCATACCCACATTACTGATAGTTTAGAAGCTGTCATTGGCTACAACTGTGCAGTCACTGCTTAATCCACCAGGCTCCTGTAAGTAGTTTTAAACCCATGGTCACAGAGAGAGTTTTGGTTAAATCAAGTGAGCAACAGGAAAAGCAAAATTTCAGCAATGTGAGATGAGAAAGAGACTTGAGGAAGCACTGGACATTATTAAGAGTTGAAAGGCATTAACCACATAATATAGGAAAAACATAATGTAAGAAAATCCATAGTCCTAAAGAAGCTCTAAACAAGAAGGAGGACCCTAGGGAAGATGTTCAGTCCTCATTCAGAAGGGCGAATGGGATAGACATCAGGAGAAGACAGGGAGCAAGACAGGAGCCTACCACAGAGGTAGGCTATGAAAGATTCTACTCAGCAGGGTATCAAAGCAGATACTGAGACATATAGGCAAACTTTGAGCAGAGTTCAGGGAATCTTATCAAAGAAGAGGGAGACAAAAAGACACAGAGGGGACAAGAGCTACACAAGGAGACCAATGGAGCCAAAAATTCTGGGCACAGGGGGTCCTGCATAGACTAATGCATCAAAAAAAGACTATGAATGGACCTAGACCCCCTGCTCAGATATAGCCTATCAACAGCTCAGTCTATGTGGAGGTTCCCTAGTAAGAAGAGAAGAGACAGTCTCTGGTATGAACTGCTTTTTGATCACCTCCCCCTGGTAAACCACATAGAATGAGGATCCAGCCAGTCCAGATGAGATCCGATAGATTATGGTCAGATAAGAGGTCCTCGCCTATCAGTGAACTCTAAGGGAGGGGCATAGAGGGAAAAGGAAGAGAGAAGGTAGGACCGGGAGGAGATGATTGAAAGGGCTACAACAAGGCTACAAAGTGAAGAAATTGTAATAAATAATAACAACAACAATAATTTTTAAAGTGTTGGAAAAGTATATGAAGGAATGTGTAGGAACAGTAGTCAGAATGTATTTTGTACATGTACAAATTTATCAAAATTCAATTAACAGTAGTTAAAAGGAAAACAAGGATGAGATTGAAGCTACAATTTTTTATGAACACTGACTTACAAAGTTACACAATTGATAGGAGTTTTTTTTTTTTTCAATGCAGTTTATTCAGGAACCTTGAACAATCACCTGACCCTGGGGAAAGCCAGCCCACAACTTAAATAGCCTCTGGGTAGCCAACCCCAGCGTGCCACGTGGGCAATGAAGATAGGTCCACATATATGGAAGCAAGCCAGATCCTCAGCCTTAGCCAAATATGGAGTTGTTTGTGACAGAGAGCACTCACCATCGGGAAGGTGGAAGGCGGAAACCAGCTCCATCTTTAAGGCGCAGCATTCCGCAGCTCTCTACAGTTCCCCCTTTTTGTGTTAGACACATCAGGCAAGAGTAGAGGTCTGATCTCTGATATTAGAAATAAATTGGGACTTTACTGCTCAGACCCTGAATAATCTTTTAGCCAATGTAGCTCATGCCTTAGATGTACGAAAAAGGAATTAATGCACAACTAAAAGGAGGCTTGATGGTGTTCAATCAGAGGATTGATAGGAGTTTTATTTTTATTTTTTATATTGTATTTTTTTATCAGTTACATTTTATTAACTCTGTATCCCAGCCGTGTCCCGATCCCTCATTCCCTCCCAGTCCCTCCCTCCCTCATCTCCACCGTGCATCTTTCCAAGTCCACTGATGGGGGGACCTCCTCCCCATTCATCTGATCCTGTTTTATCAGGTATCTTCAGGACTGGCTGCAAAGCCCTCCTCTGTGGCCTAACAGGACTGCTCCTCCCTTTGGGGGTGGGGAGACCAAAGAGCCAGTCATTGAGTTCCTGTTAGAAATAGTCCTTATTCCCCTCACTTTGGGAAACCAATTGGTTACTGAGCTACCACAGGCTACATCTGAGTGGAGGTTCTAGGTTATATCCATACATGGTCCTTGGTTGAATGTCAGTCTCAGAAAAGACCCTGTGCCCAGATATATTTGGTCCTTGTGGAGCTCCTATCCTTTCCCCATCACACTAACTCCCCTTTCTTTCTTATGATTCCCTGTACTCTGCCAAAGGTTTGGTCATGAGTCTTTGCTTTGAAAACACTGCTAGTTAGAGTCTTTCAGATGCGCTCAGTAGACTCCTGTCATACGTTCAATGCACATCCCATCTGTCTTTCTAAATGAGGATTGATCATCTTACCCCATGTCCACTCAATTGATTATCTTTTATAGGTGTATAGATTTCATTATGTTTATCATATTTTATAGGTCTATATAAGTGAGTATATCCTATGTTTGTCTTTCTCCTGGGATATTTCACTCAGAATGATCTTTTCTAGATCCCACCATTTGCCTGCAAATTTCATGATTTCCTCCTTTTTGATTGCTGAGTAGTATTCCATTGTGTAAAAATACCACAATTTCTGTACCCATTCCTCCGTTGATGGACATCTGGGTTGTTTCCAGGTTCTGGCTATTACAAATAAAGCTGCTATAAACATGGTTGAGCAAGTATCCCTTTTGTGTACTTGAATGAACTTTGAGTATATACCTAGCAGTGGTATAGCTGGGTCTGGAGGAAGCACTATTCCTAATTGTCTTAGAAAGCGCCAGATAGCTTTCCAGAGTGGTTGTACCAGTTTACATTCCCACCAGCAGTGGAGGAGGGTTCCCCTTTCTCCACAACCTCTCCAGCATGTGTTGTTGCTTGAGTTTTTCATCTTGGCCATTCTAATGGGTGTAAGGTGATATCTCAAGGTTGTTTTGGTTTGCATTTCCCTGATGGCTAATGAGGATGAGCATTTCTTTAAGTGTTTCTCTGCCATTTGATATTCCTCTGTCGAGAATTCTCTGTTTAGCTCTGTTCCCCATTTTTTAATTGGATTACTTGGTTTGCTGCTTTTCAGCTTCTTTAGTTCTTTGTATATACTGGATATTAGTCCTCTGTCAGATAAAGGGTTAGTGAAGATTCTTTCCCAATCTGTAGGCAGTTGTTTTGTTTTGATGACAGTGTCCTTTGCTTTACAGAAACTTTTCAGTTTCATGAGGTCCCATTTATTGATTGTTGCTCTTAGAGCCTGTGCTGTTGGTGTTCTGTTCAGGAAGTTGTCTCCTGTGCCAATGAGTTCTAGGCTGTTCCCCACTTTTTTTTCCAATTGATTTAGGGTATCTGGTTTTATGTTGAGGTCCTTGATCCACTTTGACTTTAGTTTTGTGCAGGGTGATAAATATGGATCTATTTTCATTTTTCTGCATGTAGACATCCAGTTGGTCCAGCACCATTTGTTGAAGATGCTGTCTTTTTTCCATTGAATGGATTTGGCTTCTTTGTCAAATATCGAGTATTCATAGGTGTGTGGGTTTATTTCTCTGTCTTCTATGCGGTTCCATTGATCCTCCTTTCTGTTTCTATGCCAATACCTTGCAGTGTTTATTACTGTTGCCCTATAGTACACCTTGAGATCAGGGATGGAGATACCTCCAGATGATCTGTTGTTGTACAGGATCGTTTTGGAAATTCTGGCTTTTTTGTTTCTCCATATGAAGCTGAGAATCTTTTTTTCAAGGTCTGTAAAGAATTGTGTTGGTATTTTGATGGGAATTGCATTGAATCTGTAGATTGCTTTTGGCAGTATGGCCATTTTCACAATGTTAATCCTACCAATCCATGAACACGGGAGATCTTTCCATCTTCTGATATCTTCTTCAATTTCTTTCTTCAGAGACTTGAAGTTTTTCTCAAACAGGTCTTTCACTTGCTTGGTTAGAGTCACACCAAGGTACTTTATGTTATTAGTGGCTATTGTGAAGGGTGTTTTTTCCCTAATTTCTTTCTCAGCCCTTTTGTCTTTGGTATATAGGAGGGCTTCTGATTTTTTTTGAGTTGATTTTGTATCCTGCCACTTTGCTGAAGGTGTTTATCAGCTGAAGGAGTTCTCTGCTTGAATTTTTGGGGTCGCTCATGTATACTATCATATCATCTGCAAATAGTGACACTTTGACCTCTTCCTTTCCAATTTGTATCCCCTTGATCTCCTTTAGTTGTCTTATTGCTCTGGCTAGGACTTCAAGTACTATGTTGAAGAGATATGGGGACAATGGGCAGCCTTGTCTTGTCCCTGATTTCAAGTGGGATTGATTTAAGTTTCTTTCCATTGAGTTTGATGTTAGCTATAGGATTGCTGTATATTGCCTTTACTATCTTTAGGTATGTGCCTTGTATCCCTGATCTCTCCAAGACTTTAAACATGAATGGGTGTTGGACTTTGTCAAATGCTTTTTTGGCATCTAAGGAGATTATCATGTGGTTTTTCTCCTTCAGTTGGTTTATGTGGTGGATTACATTGATGGATTTCCATATGTTGAACCACCCTTGCATGCCTGAGATAAAGCCTACTTGGTCATGGTGGATGATATCTTTCATATGTTCTTGGATTCGGTTTGCAAGTATTTTATTGAGTATTTTTGCGTCAATGTTCATAAGAGAGATAGGCCTGAAGTTCTCTTTTTTTGTTGTTGGATCTTTGTGTGGTTTATGTATCAAGGTGACTGTGGCTTCATAGAATGAGTTTGGTAGTGTTCCTTCTGTTTCTATTTTGTGGAATAGCTTGAGGAGAATTCGAGTTAGCACTTCTTTGAAGGTCTTGTAGAATTCTGCACTGAAGCCATCTGGTCCAGGGCTGATTTTGGAGGGGAGATTGTTAATGACTGCCTCGATTTCCTTGGGAGATATAGGGCTATTCAGTCTTTCTACCTGATCTTGACTTAGTTTTGGTAGATGGAATCTTTCAAGAAAATTATCCATTTCATTTAGATATTCAAATTTTGTGGCATATAGGCTTTTGTATTATGACCTAATAATTGTTTGGATTTCCTCAGTGTCTGTGGTTATGTCCCCATTTTCATTTCTGATTTTGCTGATCTGGATAGTTTCTCTCTGCTTTTTAGTTAGTTTGGCTAAGGGTTTGTCTATCTTGTTGATTTTCTCAAAGAACCAGCTTTTTGTTTCATTGATTCTTTGGATAGTTTTATTTGTTTCTAATTGATTGATTTCAGCCCTTAGTTTGATTATTTCCAGCTGTCTGCTCCTCTTGGGTGTATCTGCTTCTTTTTTTTCTAGGTTTTTCAGTTGGGCCATTAAGTTGTTTGTATGTGATGTTACAAATTTCTTCTTGTAGGCACGTAGTGCTATAAATTTTCCTCTGAGCACTGCTTTCAATGTGTCCCATAAATTCGGGTATGTTGAGCCTTCCTTTTCATTGAATTCTAGGAAGTCTTTAATTTCTTTCTTTATTTCTTACTTAACCCAGCTCTCATTGAGTAGTAAGTTGTTCAGTTTCCATGTGTGTGTCGGCTTTTTGTTGTTTCTGTTGTTGTTGATGTCTAGCTTTAGTCCATGGTGGTCAGATAGTATACAAGGGATTATTTCAATCCTTTTGTATCTGTTGAGGCTTGCTTGGTGACCCACTATATGGTCTATTTTGGAGAAGGTTCCATGCGGTGTTGAAAAGAAGGTGTACTCTTTTGAGTTTGGGTGAAAAGATCTGTAGACGTCTATTAGGTCCATTTGATTTAGGGATTCTGTGAGTGCTTTTATTTCCCTATTTGGTGTCTGTCTAGTTGATATGTCCCTTGGTGACAGTGGAGTGTTGAAGTCTCCCACTATTAAGGTATTAGGATCAATGTATGATTTAAGCTTTAATAATATTTCATTTACGAATATAGGTGCTCTTGTATTTGGGGCATAGATATTCAAGATTGTGATGTCCTCTTGGTGGATTTTTCCTTTGATGAGAATATAGTGGCCCTCCTTATCCTTTTTGATTGACTTGGATTGAAAGTCTATTTTATTAGATATTAGGATGGCTACTCCAGCTTGTTTTCTGGAACCATTTGCTTGCAAAACAGTTTTCCAGCCCTTTACTCTGAGGTAGTGTTTATCTTTGTTGCATAGGTGTGTTTCTTGGATGCCACAGAATTTTGGATCCTGTTTCCTTAAGCATTCTGTTAGCCTGTGTCTTTTTATTGGTGAGTTGAGTCCATTGATATTGATAGATAATAGTGACCAATGCATGTTAGTTCCTTTTGTAATGGAGTCGGTGATCTAACCCTGTTTCATTGCTTGTTTTCTTTTCATCTTTGTTGGGATATTATCTGTATGCCCTGTTTTCTTGGGTGAATTTGTTTTCATTGGATTGGAGTTTTCCTTCTAGTATCTTCTGTAGGGTTGGTTTGCTGTGTAGATATTGTGTAAATTTAGTTTTGTCATGGGATATTTTGTTTTCTCCATCTATGTTGATTGAAAGCTTTGCAGGGTATAGTAGTCTGGGTTGACATTTGTGATCTCTTAGAGCCTCCATGATACTTGCCCAGGCCCTTCTGGCTTTCATAGTTTCTGATGAGAAGTCCAGCGTGATTCTGATAGGTCTACCTTCATATGTTACTTGGCCTTTTTCCCTTGCTGCTTTTAATATCTTTTCTTTATTCTGTAGATTTAGTATTTTGAGTATGATGTGACGTGATGTGTTTCTTTTCTGGTCTAGTCTATTTGGAGTTCTGTAGGCCTCTTGTATATTTATGGACAACTCTTTCTTTAAGTTGGGAAAATTTTCTTCTATGATTTTCTTGAAAATATTTTCTGGACCTTGGAGCCTGGAGTCTTCTTTTTCATGAATTCCTATTATTCTTAGATTTTGTCTTTTCATAGCATCCTTGATTTCTTGGATATTTTGTGATTAGAACTTTTCTGATTTTACTTTTTCTTTGAGAGAAGTATCCATTTCTGCAAGTGTGTCTTCAGCTCCAGAGATTCTCTCTTCCATCTCTTGTATTCTGTTGGTGATGCTTACTTTTGTGGTTCTTGATCTTTTCTCCAATTCTCCAGCTCAAGGTTTTTCTCATTTTGTGTTTTCTTTATTGATTCTAATTCTGTTTTCATGCCTTGCACCATTTCTTTCATGTGTTTGAATTTGGATTCCTGTCTCTCTATGATGGCCTCTATTTCTTTTTTCATTTCCTTTTTATATGCCACTAATTTTGCCTCTACTCGTGTTTCTATTTGTTTGTCTTTGTTTGCCTGTGTTTCTTTAAGGATATTGTCTATTTCTTCTTTCTTTGCCTCCAATTGACTGGCCATCTCTTGGAAAGACTTGTTCATTTCCTCCTTATGAGCCTCAAATAATTGGGCAAGCATGGCTTTAAAATCATTTTCCTGTGCTTCTGCTGAATTGGAGTATCCATCGATTTTGGGGTTTGCTGGTGAAGTCATGATGTCCTGATTTATGTTGGAAGTGTTCTTTCGCCTACCCCTGGCCATTGGCTTATATGAAACCTTCCCTGTTTGTTTTTGGATTCTGCAGATCAGACTGGTTCTGTCTTTCTCTGGTGTGTGGAGAGTTCTTCAGGAAGCTGAGGGCTAGCTGTACCTGTGGGAGGAAAGTACGCAGGCGCAAACGGGGCAAATGCAAGCGTGCGTGCATGTGTGTGTGTGTAAGTGTGTGTGGACGTGTGTCTCGAGGAACAGAGTGATGGCTAATGTTGAACCCTTGAGTTTGTGGGAGGGGCTCTGCACTGTATATGTCACAGGCGCTAATGATGATTGCAGTGCAATTTCTGGCATTATTTGCCTTAACTCCTCAATTAGACCCACAGGGCAGGAACTTCAATGACCCTAGTGCCCCCCTGTTTCCCAAAGTGGGTATGTGGGTGGGAGGGGGTTCGATGCCTGGCTTCTGTTTTAGAAGAACCCAGGATCTGGGGAACTGCAGATTCTCAAGGGTGCACTCACTTACAAGCAGGTCACTTGGCAGAGATCGGGGTATCCAGGGCTCTCTGCTCTCTGGTTTGGCTCTGCTTCTTTAATGTGCTCCGCCAGTTCTGTGCTGCTGTCACTGCCAGGTTCTGAGGTCTTGCTGCAGCTGGAGATTTCAAGGTGGTCAAATCAGCAGGGATGGGGTAGCCAGGCTCTCTGTTCTCTGGTTTGGCCCTGGTTAGTCTTAAACTGGAGAGCTGTTGTGCCCTGCCAGCTCAGTGCTGCTCAGCCGCCAAGTCCTGCTGTAACTGGAGACTGGGTCGCTAGTCCCAATGCTTTCTGGGAAGTCCTGGGGTCTCTTCACTGTGCTCTCCAAGCTTGGGAGCCCCAGCGCCTGGTGTGTCCAGGTTGTATGACGTTTCTGCCTGGTTTTGGTGAGTATATAGCGTATTCTCTGTCACTGTGGGATTGGGCGGGCTGTATTGTCAGTGATGGCGATCCTGTGGAGCTAGTATGGCGTCTAGCAGATTCACGCCCTGGGAGGATGGTGCAGCCACCGCACGAATCTGGGACTCCAGGACACGTTCTGCTGGCTTTTTCCTGCCGCTAAAGGGCTTGGGGCTCCGCCTCAGCGGCTGTATACACCAGGCAGTTAGGTCTGCGCTGAGAAAGATGAGTCCGCTGTGCTGCTGTGCCTAGGAGGAAGGAGGTCTGGGAGAAGGGAGTGCCGCCAGATCAAAGGATCTTTCTCTCCTTCCCCAAGCAAGTCTCCGGGTGGCCGGAGACCAAAGTTTTCACCTCCTGCGATGTTCTCTGGTGTTCAGAAAGCCTCGCTGTGGTTTTTCTGGGTTGGGGGTCCTTCCATTCACCAACTCAGAAGTTCAGGTATCCCACTGCTCAGAAACTGTGTGTGCTAGTCGCAATCTTAGCTCCGTCCCCCGATAGGAGTTTTATGTAAGTAATGCTTACATTGAATGTAATTTAACGTGAATGAAACAAAAATCTCTTGAAATTATAGGAAAGTAGGTAGTAGATAGTTATGTGTCTATATTTACTACATTTTTATTTCAGAGATTTAATTTTTTTAATTTATTAGTTTATGTGTATTTTATGCATTTCTTTTTTAATTTTTTAATTAATTACAGTGTATTCACTTTGTATCTCAGCTGTATCCACCTCCCTCATCCCCTCCCAATCCAACTCTCCCTCCTCCTTCTTCTCCTATTCTCTCCCAGTCCAATGATAGGGGAAGTCCTCCTCCCCTTCCATCTGACCCTAGTCCATCAGGTCTTACCAAGACTAGCTTCTTGTCTTCCTCTGTGGACAGGTAAGGCTGGTCTCCCCGCAGATGGAGGTTATCAAAGAGCCAGCCCATGAGTTCATATCAGAAGTGCTTCCTATTCCTATTGAGGGGGAACCCTCTTGCACAGTGGACTGCCATGGGCTACTTCTGTGCAGGGGTTCTAGGTTAGCACCATTCATAGTCCTTGTTAGGAGTATCAGTCTCAAAAAAGACCTTTGGGCCCTCAATTTTTTGTCTCTGTTGCTCGACTTGTGGAGCTCCTGTTCCCTCCAGGTCTTTTTATCTCCTTCTTCTTTCATAAGATTCCCTGCACCCTGCCCAAAGTTTGGCTATGAATCTCAGCATATGTTTTGATACCCTGCTGGGCAGAATCTTTCAGAGACCCTCTGTGATAGCCTCCTGTCCTGTTCCCTGCTTTCTCCCTCTCCCGATGTCAGTCCATTTTGCCTTTCTGAATGAAGATTGAGCATCTTATGCAAGGTCCTACTTCTTGACTAGCTTCCTTAGGTGTACAGATTTCAGTATGATTATCCTATATTATATGGAAGATCAACAATCAATAAATTGAACTTCATGAAACTGAAAACCTTCTCTAAAGCAAAGGACACTGTCATCAGAACAGAACGACAGCCTACAGATTGGGAAAATAATTTCACCAACCCTATATCTGACAGAGGACTAATATTCAGAATTTATAAAGAACTTAAGAAGTTAAACAGCAACAAATCATGTAACCCAATTAAAAAATAGGGTACAGAGCTAAAGAGAAATTTTCAAAAGAGGAACATCGAATGACAAAGAAACACTTAAAGAAATGTTCAACATCCTTAAGTCATCAGGGAAATGCAAATCAAAATGACCCAGAGATTTCACCTTACACCCATCAAAATGACTAAGATGAAAAACTCAAGTAATAACACATGCTGGAGAGCTTGTGGAGAAAGGGGAATCCTCTTCTGGTGGGAATGTAAACTTGTACAGCCATTTTGGAAATCAATCTGCCACTTTCTCAGACAATTAGGAATACTGCTTCCTCAAGATCCAGCTATACCACTCCTAGGCATATATCCAAAAGATGCTCAAGAATACAATAAGGATATTTGCTCAACCATGTTCATAGCAGCTTTATTTGCAATAGCCAGATGATGGAAACAACCCAGATGTCCCTCGGTTGAAGAATGAATGCAGAAATTCTGGCACATTTATAGAATGGAATACTACTCAGCAATTAAAAACATGGAAATCATGAAATTTTCAGGCAAATGGTGGGAACTAGAAAAGATAATCCTGAGTGAGGTATCACAGAAGCAGGAAGACACACAGGGTATATATTCACTTATAAGTGGATATTAGATATATAATATAGAATCATCAAGTTTTTATGCATTTCTATGCAGCACATGTATTCCTGGAGATCAAAAAAGGGCATCAGAGCCCCTGGAATTGGAGTTACTGGTGACTATGGGCTGCCTTGTGTGTACTGGGAATCAAAGCAGTATCATCTGAGAGAAAAATAACTGCTTTTTAACCATGGAGTCATCTCCTCAGGCCCTATTTCAAAGGTTTTAAAGATTAAGCTGCACTAATACATTTTGGCGAGTACAAGTACAAAGTTATACTTATACATTACTATTGAATTTCTCAAAGAATGATAAATTGCAGGAAGAAATTAGGAAAATGAAGCATGTGGGGAAAGGGTGAACTGGAGAGAGAAAAGAATTATCCTTTCTTGAATGATTACTTCCTATGTAATCATTGTTTTATATGCATCATATTTAATAAAACATGTTCATAATAGTTACTTGGAGGAGGACTTCTTCTAGCCCATTACACTTTGAAAGTAGGTGTACTCCAGGATACCTATTCCTAAGTTTGCTTCATATTACATGGTGACACTCAGAAGTGGAAGAAAATGCAGGAAGTTTTGTGTGTTACAAGATGTGGGTCATTGTGGGAGGCCTTTGAAAGAAATGTTGGGACTAAAGAGTCTTCCCCTCATTTTCTTTCCATCTTTCCATGAGGCAAGCACTTGTCTAGGTATGTACTCCTGAACATGATAATCTGTTTCACCACAGGCTCTCAACATAGAAACAGTGACTATGGACCAAGGTCTCTAAAACTATGTCTCAAAATAAGCCTAAGAAAAATGAGACATCAAATCAACCACTGAGTAGGTTTTTATAAAGAGTGTCTGATGGATTTTTTGATCTTACCGTCATAAGCTACATTAAATATGAGAAGAGTGCTTCCCTTTCTGCCAAAGGCCTAAGAGTGCAGTAATGGAGCCCGGAATGTAATCTGTACTTTCATATTGTTTAATTTTTCTCAGCTTTATAAAGCATTTTGATTGTTTCCCTTTACCTTTCTCCTTGTGCATGTGGCATGTGTGGATGTGGACATGCATGCCACACAGTACTGTGGAGATAACAGGAAAACTTTCAGAAGTTAGTCTTCACCTTCTAGATTTTTGCTTTTACGATTTTGTTGTTTTGTTTTGTTTTAAATTATAATATAATTATTTAAATTTCCCATTTCCTATCCTCTCTCTAAACTCCCTTATTAAGTCCTTTTTGCTGTCTTTCTAGTCTGAGTCCCCATTTTTCATTAGTTATTACATGCATATGTATATATACAAATATAATCAGAATATTAAAAGTACAACCTCTTCAGTCTGTATAATGTTACATATACATGCTTTAGCGCTGACCATGTAGTACTTAGTAATCAATTGGTGGTCCTTCATGAGCAGACTATTTCTCCTCCTGTCAGCATTCCTAAATTGCTTCCCTAAACACTACAAACTATTGCTATTGCCATCACGGATTCCTGGAGGTAGAATGTGAGACTCTTTACTAAAACCCTATGCTCTTCAGACACAGGACCCAGAGGCCTTTGTGCCAGCACCTTCTTTAACACATCTTCCCCGAAGATTAGCTTTCATTGTACCACAAGGCACCATGCAAGCTCTCAAAGAAGGGCAGGAACCAACAATCCTACTTAGCAATGATGCCCTGACCAGCATGGCATGATTACCTTAAGGGTATAGTGTGGCACTCATATGTTGCTGGTATCCACCAACTCACAAATTAAACTTTAGACAGCACAACATGTGGGAAATCAAGCCTGGTATTGGAAACGGCCAACTACCCAGGGCTGGTGAAGCCATCAGTTTGGAAGAAAACATAGCCAGCATTTTATAAAAATTGTATCATTCCTAATTACATTTGGATCACGTATTATTTTTATAATTTTTATTTTTTATATTAATCACAGGTTATTTAATATGTATCCCAGCCATAGCCTCTTCCTTCTTTCCCTCCCAATCCCACCTTCCCATCCTCATCTCCTCCCTGCCTCTTTCCAAGTCCACTGATAGTGGAAGTCCTCCTCCCCTTCCATCTGACCCTAGCTTATCAGGTATCTTAAGGACTGGCTGGAATGTCCTCGTCTGTGGCCTAGCAAGAGTGTCCCTCCCTTGGGAGGGGGGGTCAAAGAGCCAGCCATTGAGTTCATGTCAGAAATAGTCACTGTTACCCTTACTAGGATAACCACATCTGAGCAGGGGTTCTAGGTTATATCCATACATGGTCCCTGGTCTCATAAAAGATCCCTGTGTCCAGATATATTTGGTCCCTGTAGAGCTCCTTTCCTCTCCATGTCATACTAACTCCCCCTTCTTTCATATGATTCCCTGCCCTCTGCTGAAGGTTTGGTTATGAGTCTCAGCATCTGCTTGGTTTGATATACTGCTAGGTAGAGTCTTTCAGAGGCCCTCTATGGTAGGCTCCTGCCCTGTTGCTTGTTTTCTCCTGCTTCCAATGTTCATCCTATTTGTCTTTCTAAGTTAAGATTGATCATCTTACCTCGGTTCCTCTTTCTTGTTTAGCTTCATTAGGTGTACAGATTTTAGTATGTTTATCCAATATTATAGGTCTAGTAACCACTTATAAGTGAGTATATACCATGTGTGACTTTCTGCTCCTGGGATACCTCACTCAGGATGATCTCTTCTAGATCCCACTATTTGCCTGCAAATTTCATGATTTCCTTGTTTTTAATTGCTCTGTAGTATTCCATTGTGTAAAAGTACTGCAATTTCTGTATCCATTCCTCTGTTGGTGAACATCTGGGTTTTTTTCTGGGGTCTGGCTATTAAGAATAAAGCTGGTACAAACATGGTTGAGCAAATGTTCTTGTTGTGTACTTGAGAGCATCTTTTGGATATATGCCTAGGAGTTCAGCTGCCACTTGGGAAACAGAGGGTTTCTTGGGACAATGATACCCCTGTTCTGCGGATCTACCAGTGGAGTTTAGGCAAATAACTCCTGGAGCTCAGTTAGAGAAGAATACCAGTAGCCTGTAGACCACTGGTGTACTCAGGGAATTCGCAACCATGATCATCACCAGCGCTTGTGATATGTGATATGTTTAGTGCCTGCAAAGCACCCCTCCCTCACACTGAAGGCCTCTATATTCTCTAGCACCCTGTCCCATAGCACACACTTACACACACACACACACACACACACACACACACACCCTTGCCTGCATTTTCCTTCTCCCACAGGTACAGCTGAGACACCAACACATATGCTGAAACCACTGGACCTTCCTCATCTTCCTGAAGAACTCTCCAGACACTAGAGAAAGACAGTACCAGTCTGAACTGCAGAATCCAAGAAAAAAAAGTGAATGTTACAGATAAGCAAACCGCCAGAGGATGGTGAAAGAACACATCTAACAAAAATCAGGAAATCATGGCTCCACCAGCAACCCCAAAATCAATGGATACTCCAGTTAATCGGAAACACAGGAAAATGTGTTCTTCTAAATGCAGGTAAGTGCATTCCTCACCATTCATCAATGACACTTCTTTGTAACAGCTAGACGGCCTTACAGAAAACCACAAACAACAAAATGCGGAGTTGTCAAGCCCAGCCTGAATGGATATAGCTACAATACAATGTCAACATCTGAGGCTCAGGGAGCATTGGGGAAGAACGTCAGAAATATTTTCAGAGACAGGAAAAAGTAAGCTTGGTATGACATTGTGTCTCCTAGAAATTAGTGAAATGACACTAATAAAACTTCACAAAACATGACTGTCTGAACAGAAGCTGAACTAAGACAACAATAGACATGATAATGTGGATCGTGATGGCCAGAAAGACTTAACTCTCCTTGCTTTTGAAGCAGGATTTCTCTCTACTGTCACTTATAATTCAGAGTAATGGAAGTTTAAGCACCTTTCATGTAGATCTCCAATATTTGCTTTCCATTTCCTCAGGAGTGATTACAGATGATAATATCCCTCTTCCCCTTCAGGCACATCACTATGTTTATAAACCACCCAACTTAATATCTTAAAATATTTTTTTTAACATGAGTTCAATTTGTGCTGCTGCCATAGGAGTGGGGTAAACAACCAGGAACATATCCTTGAAGAAAACTGAGTTCCTAGGATCAAACTCAGGTCATAGACTTGTGCAGCAAGGGCTTTTACTGTGCCATCTTGTCAATTCTAATTTGTTTTTAACCTCATAAATATATTTTAAAAGATGTATAAAATAAGAATTTAATTTAAATATAAAATCAATATAAAATTTTGCAGTATTTGACCATCTATACTAAAGTAATAACAAAAGGAAATCATTGATAAAATTTGAAGTTTAACATCCTGAACCATGAATTTTGACTACAGGTTGTAAATAAAAAGTACCTATTTGAGTTTTTCATACATTTCCACTGGCAAAGATAGTCTGATTATTCAGAATGTGTTCAGTTGGGTTTGATGCTAATGTTTGGTGCCAATGAAATAATTTTGCCAGATTTAATTAACTCAGTTTCAATTTACAAGATATTTATTGAAAATTTTCACATTTTAACCATACCTCCAAATCATTATTTATAAATATTTTATAATTTGTCTTGCAATCATTTGTTCAACTTTTCTTTACAGAATAATTTAATATTTCACTCAAAGAATCTTATGATGGTCATATTATGTCTAAAACATAAAAATGAAGGTGTCTTTTCTGATGCTGGTAATGAAGTCCACACATAATTACTACCAATGATAGTTGAGAAAAAAAAAAAACCCTCAAAGAATGAAAAGAATAAATTTTGATATTTAACTTGTTGTAACCAAAAGATGAACAAAAGTTGAGGAATGAATATATTACACATTAATACTCTTTCTGAAGATTAAGATTTTATAAAAATAAATTATTTGTTCTAGAAGCAGATCAACTTTTGCTACGGTAAATTCAGTGACTCATCTGGGGTTTACCTGAAAGAAATGCATTCTGGGATGATGTTGTTTTCAATTTGAATGATAAACATTTATTTATAACATACCATGGGATGTGTTGCTTTAGAAAGCCAAATCTCTGACTTTCCATTGTCACAAGTAGTATATTAAAAGGAAATGGAGATTTGCAGAGCCTTTGTTTAAACGTCATGACCGCGAGCTCCCATATGAATGGGATTCTACTATGTGATTTTAACTACTGAGTATGAAAGGAGTTTACACAACATTTTCAGAAGACAGTAAATTTAACATGGTTTGCAATTTTTTTCAAGGAATACTGGAGTTGTTCCTAAAGTCAGTTAAATCCCCTAGAAGTAATGAAGTTTGTTAAAACTTTAAATTACCCAAAGAGGTAGAAAAAAAAAACCTGTTAACCACTGGGTTGGTATACTAAATGGGCTTGTGTGTCAACTTGCATAAGTTAGAGTCATTAGAGAGGAAGGAGCCTCAGTTGAAAAAATACTTGCATGAAACCCAGCTGTAAGGCATGTTCTCAATTAGAGATCAAAGAGGGAGGGCCCAGCTCATGGTAACTGCTGCCATCCTTGGCCTAGTGCCCTGACTTCCATAAGAAACCAGGCAAATGGGATAGACATCAGAAGGTGAAAATAAGGAACAAGATGGGAGGCTATCACAGAGGGCCTCTAAAATACTCTACCCAGCAGGGTATTAAAGCAGATGCTGAGACTCATAACCAAACTTTGGGCAGAGTGCAGGGAATCTTATAAAAGAAAGGGAAGAAAGAAAGACCTAGAAGGGTCTAGAGCTCCACAAGAACACCAGAATCAAAAACTCTGGGCCCAGGGATCTTTTCTGAGACTGATATTCCAACCAAGGACCATTCATGGATATAACCTAGAACCCCTGTACAGAGGTAGCCTGTGGCAGCTCAGTCTCCAAATATGTGTCCTAGTAAGGGGAACAGGATCTGTCTCTGACATGAACTCAGTGCCTGGTTCTGTGATCACCTCCACTTGAGGTGGGTAGCAGCCTGATCAGGCTACAGAGACAAGGCAAGAAGTCCCTCCCCTTTCAGTGGACTGGGGAAGGGGCATGAAAGAAGATGAAGGAGGGAGGAAGGGAGGTTTTGGGAGGGTGGAGCTACAGCTGGGATACAAAGTGAATAAATTGTAATAAATAAAAAATTATATTAAAAAAAAAAAACAGTAAGCAGGTTGAACAAGCCACAGGCAGCAAGCTAGTAAGCAGCATCCTCAATGGCCTCTATCTCCAGAGTCCTTCCCTGTTTGAGTTTCTGTCTCGACTTTCTTGGGTGATGAAAAGCAATGTGAAATTGTTAGCTCAATAAACTCTTTCATCCCCAACTTGTTTTTTGGTTATGGTGTTTCAGCAATAGAAATACTGACTAAAATAGTGTGGTGGCATACACAACTTTAATTCCAGTACATGGGAGGCAGAGGCAAGTGGATCTCTATGAGTTTGAGGCCAGCCTTGTCTACAGAGTGAGTTCTAGGACAGTTGGGGTTACACAGAGAAACCCTGTCTCAAAAAAAAAAAAAAAAAAAAAAAAAAAACAGGAAAAACAAAAAAAGATTTGGTTAACCAAGTCCTAACATTTTTTTTTTCACATGTCGACCAGAGGTGTGGAATATTTGTGGACAAAGAAACAGGGAGTAAAGTTTAAGTATAAGAATACATGTCTCATCTTCAAACTTTATACAATTATTTTACACCAATTCTGCTGAATACTTTATTCTAGTATTTTGATTTTTAGTAATTTTAAAGGTCTTTAAATTGAAATCCTAGTTATGAGTAGTTGCAACTAAAATGAGAGGTGGAAACAGATAAGGTATCATTTTTTAAAGATATTTTATTAGTGAAATGGTTCATATATGGGAAGTTATCACAGAATAGTGCTGTGCAATTTCACGTGATACCCAAATGTAATGAACTCTAGATCTTCCCAGAGGAAAGGACTGACAGCAGTAGTGTTAAATAGACCCTGGGTTAGAGCACCTAAATGTGTATCCTCGTTCTCTACCTGATTAAGCTTGCTGTTTTGTGGTCTGTGTATGTGATGTGTGCATGTATTATCAAAGTGTATTATCAAAATTTTTGGTATGTACAAGTGGGAACACAAATTTTCATGAATCTAATTTTTTCGTGTACCATACGTCATGACAAGAATGTGTACACTTTGTAATCCATGGTCTTCAAGATTATTCAGATATTATAGGCCAATGAAATATGACTATAAGGACCAAACTTAATAAGCAGCTGCATAACTCCTTCATCGCTCATCCTACACAATCTCTATTTCATTCTGCATAGAGAGCACAGTCACCCTGTTTACAAGGACATGAACACAGTTCACATATAATATGAATTTATAAGCCACAAAACTGTAGTGTTCCTACAATTGTGGAAAACAAAACAGCTGACTGATACACAAATATTAAATGACAGTTCGTTTTGGAATGTGCTTGCCAATATTAAGCATAAATATTTTAAAACAAAATATCCAATTGGCTTAATTTGCTGTATTTGTACTACAAATTTATTTTCATACTTGCTACTAGAATATTAGATCTTTGTATATTTTCTGAATGCTACGTGCTGTCACGTAAGCATGATTTCTTTTTAAATAGTGTGTTGAGAAAGTAACTACTTCAAAATATAACTACTGGAAAAATGGTGTGATGAAATAAAAGGAAGAACCTACAGTATTGTTATATTAAAACAAATCCATTTAAAGATGAAAATTACAAATTGGGAATTAGAATAAAGAAATGAAATTCATTGTTTTAAAATATTTATGTTTAATGTTGACAAGAATATTCCAAAATGAACTAAAACAGAAAACTCTCAAGTAATTCTAGTTTATTAGTACTTTTCTGTATAAAATAATTAACTTTTGATCAATGACATTGTTTTTCAATTATACATAGTTCCATTATTTGAATTCATGGTAGAACAATTCAACATTTTTAATTTTTTTTATTTCTTTAAGAATGGATTGCTTTTGTCAAAAAGCAAACTTTATGTTTGATTCCTCTTTATTTTTGTCTAAATGCAGAGGACGGTGCCATTCTCTGTGTTGAACCTAGTGCCGACCTCAGAGATTAATGTAGAATCTGTCCCTCCTCTGAGTTGCTTGTGTAGATTTGTGCCCCACAGCAGTGGTCCTCAATATGGGGTCAAGGGAGGCTTTCACAGGGGTCTCCAAGACCATTGGAAAACACAGAGATTTATATTATAATTCTTAACAGTAGCAAAATTCCAGTGATGAATAGCAATGTAAATACTTTTATGGTGGTGAATGTATGAGATTGGCCATTTTCAAATATCTGGACTGTTTTGGATAAAATATTCACTGAAGAACAAAAATATAACTGCAGACAAGCATTATTTAGAAGTTTGCTATAGAGAATACTATATCTTCAGTTCCTGAAAGTTTTTTAAAAAATCATTTTTGAGTTTTCTAGGTTTAGATCAGATTGAACAAATTAAGCAGACAGTGAACATTAAAGTGCTCAGCGATTTCAGGGTTCTGTGTGGGGCTTGGCTGAGCTTCCGTGCTTTTTAACATGGCTGCTTTACTTTCTATCTGGTTTTTAATTCTAGGTTCCATGCACAAACTTATTTTTTTTTTTTAAATCTGCTGGTTAGATAAAGTTACAGCTCACTAGACTTGATGAATTTTAAATGACTTTTCATTTAAAAGCGCATGTGATGGAACTGTGAGAGCCTGCCATTCAAAGCACAGTGTGAAAACACAAAGGAAAGAACATAATTACAAGACTGACTGCCCATCCTCTCCATTCTTGATAACTTACTACTATAAAATAGTTAATGAAGATATGACACAGTGCGTCAAAAGCTTCACCCTGGACAGAGGAGGCAATCATACATAAGAAGCCATTCATAAGAGACACATAATTAATAGCAATGTTATATAGTGAGCACAGTACTTAAGTATATTTCATAAATAGTAAGATTGACTTTCTTTCCCTTACAAGAGACCCACATGGAGACTAAGCTGCATATGGTCTACATATGAGATGGGTGTAGGTCCCCTCCATGTATAGTCCTTGGCTGATTTATCAGTCTCTACAGGACCCCCTGAGCCCAGACTTTTTGGCTCTTTTGGTCTCCTTATGGAGCTCCTGTCCCCTACATGTCTTTCTATCTCCCTGTTCTTCATTAGGATTCCCTGCACTCTGCAAGAAGTATGTGTATAAGTCTGAGCATCCAATTCATTACTCTGATGGGTAGAGTCTTTCAGAGGAGCTGCCTCTGACATGGACTCAGTGGCTAGCTCTTTGATCACCTCCACCTGATGAGGTGGCCTACTTAAGCCACAGAGAAAGAGGATCTAGGCAGTCCTGAGACCTGATAGGCTGGGGTCAGATGGTAGGGGAGGAAGACCTCCCTATCAGTGGAGTATAGGAGAGGGATGGGGGGAGAAGAAGGAGGGTAGGAGCAGAAGGAGATGAGGGAGGTGGCTACAGTCTAGGTGCAAAGGGAATAAATTGTAATAAATAATAAAAATAATAAATTACTCAATTTTTAAGTAGTTCACTTGTTTTCAGTGGAACTGGCACCATATTTGTGGTAATTAAATGTTCTAATGTGAAAAATCTATAGTTTAATTGATGCATTATACATTATGCAACAGCAAGATCTGGTCCTTCTTTTAAAGACTGGAGTATTAATGGCTGGGCTTCTATGCTAGTATACTTGAGAAATAGAAATTTCCATATGAAAAGCCTCACTCCATGATTTTGATATGACTGAATGTTCTAGTTCCACAAATGGAAACTTCCAATTACTTAAGGATATTTGTCATAATTAAGAAATATCACAAGAGTGTGCCTCAATATTTATTGAGTGCAGATGATTTAGAGGAAATAAGTTCATATGCTTCTTTCTGTTTCCCCATGTCTAATGGCATCATGAAACATTCTCTGTAGCATTTCAGCTTCTGTTCATTTGCAGGATACACACCTCTCTGTAACTTCAGATAAAGATGAGAACGCTGAAGAGATAAGAGCCATGATCTTGCATGAGGATCTTTCTTCAAATTTTGCTAATTATGTCTCTTGCGTAATTGGAAGGAATGGAGAATGGATCATGAGTTCATAGATAAAAGTTCTATGTTGCTAGTAAGTATGTAATTAAAGTGTTGTAGTATTGAAACATTAAGCTAAACAAATAATCTGAATATTTTACCCATATTCTTGAATACTAAATTCATAATTTTTATGCTTTCATGGAAAAATTAAATTAAATATAATTATATAATTTACCCTTTCCCTTTTCTCCCCCAAACTTCTGCTATGTTCCATTTCTCATCACTTCCTCTTAAGTTTATAACCTATTTTTAATGTTAATCTTATGTGGTGTGTGTGTGTGTAAACCTAGTGAGTTCTCTTATTGTTGCATATATATATATATATATATATATATATATATCCATATATGTGGTTTTAGAGTTGATCACTTACTTGATATTGGATAATTAGGTGACTTATTACTGGAAAAGACCAGTTTTCCCTCTCTCTGTAACCACTAGTTTTCTGTAGTTCTTTGACTAGAGCTTGAGCTCCTTCAGATTTCTGCTTTCTGTATTAACATGTCTAATGGTACTGTTTTAGTTTTGTGTAGGCAGACATCTTGTTAAAGTATTATGGTTGTAGTTTACGTATTCTTTCTAAAAGACACAATCTCACATCATATTTCATGGACCTCTGGCTTTCACAATCTTCCTGTCCGTTCCATTGTGATAATCCCTGTACCTTAGGTACATGAATTGTGTTGCAGATTCTGGGTGCAGACTGGGCTTTGGCAACTCACAATCAATTGCTAGAGAGGGATTGGTTTGCTATAGATTGTTAACTACCAGGAAATATACTTGTTTTCTATATTGTTCTTTTCTGATTTTATTAGTATTTATTTGAAACATTTGGAAATTTAGGGTGAAGCCAAATATAATAGTAAGCATAAAATCAACTATATACTGTTTGATGATTATTGAAGTTGTCATAAGTTTTGTATTATAATCCTGAAATAGAGCAGAATTAGAGTAGTTTTCATTTTCATAATGGGTGTGTTTACACTTTTTAAGAAAACTTGACTTAAATAATCTGTTGATGTATTTATGAATAAAATAAGCAAATGGAATCTTGTAATAGTAATTTTATCAGTTCCAAGGAAGAATTAAATACTTCCTAGCTGATCCTGAAATCAAAGCCATGTTTTGAGAACTATTTCTGTTAGTTTCAATAAACACATATAGGTAACCTGCTATGTTGTTAACTTAATGGTACGCATAAGAATGCTATGTGAAGTCATTACTTCCAGGAGGAGTGTGGTGGTTTTAATAGAAATGGCCCCTATACACTCATATGTTTGAATGCTGGCTCCATAGAGAGTCACACTATTTGGAAGTGTGGTCCAGTTGGAGTGTAAATGGCCCTGCTGAAAGAAGCACATCACTGTGGAGGGGGTCTTTAAAGTCTTATACATGCTCAAGCTATGCCCAGTGTGGTTTGCAGTCTCTCCAGGTTGCCTATGGATCAAAATATTGAACTCTCAGCTCCTTCTCCAGCACCATGTCTGCCTGGATGCTGCCATGTTTCCCTCTGTGACAATAATGGACCAAACCTCTGAAACTGTAAGCCAGTCCCAATTAAATGTTTTTCTATAAGAGTTGTCATGGTCATGCTGTCTCTTTACAGCAATAAAACCTTAACTAAGACAAGGACTATTTACTGAGTGTGCAAGCTGCGAATTTCCTCTCAGATAATGCATCTTAGTGAAAGCCTGTTATCATGTGAGACAGTTAAAGGAGTATTATAATTTCTATGAGAGGACAAAATTTCTATGAAAAGAGGTGAGCATAATCATACAAAGCAGGTCGAAGGTAATTAAAGAAATTGGAAGACAGGAGAGAAGTGATGAGAAAAAGAGCAACCAGAGTAGGCAGATATCATAACATTATAAATATTATAAAAGAGAAAGAAACTTGTTAATGTTAAATGCATATAATCTATAAAATCAAATCCAATAACAGACAGATATGGAGTCTCAAATGTATTATTGTAACTAGAGCATTCTAGAACCATTATTCTCTGCATTGACAAAGGCTTAACTACCATGTTTTGGAATTAGTACTCGTTAAGAATGTTCTATTTCAAATATAATTGTCAAACAGAATGTACTATATAAAATCCAACAAAATATGTTTTATGAATGTAAATTTATATTACATTTAGAAAATTAAGTGGTACACTTGTAAAATAGTAACAAAAGCAAGAATATTGTTAAACATAATAAAGTGTTTTCCATGTAATAACCATTGCTTGTAGTAATTTTAATAGTTATGTTACATAGTTTGTATTTTCAAAAAAAAAGGATGAATGTACAAAGAATTTTCTTACTCTAATGATAATATTAATTATACTTAGCAAAGGGTAAGAGAGAAAAATAAATGACATGTCGTTTTAGTGGGATTCTATCAATTGGGTTTTGAAATCATTTTCATTGTAAAGCAAATACTGCTATTATCAAAACTATGTATCTAGATAATCTTGTAATTCTCATCTTTTTTTCATTTAATTGTTTCTTGCTCTAGAAATACTTTAGGCAATTGATTTCAAACTTTATGACAAAGGTCACCTTTTCAATGTATCTGTGCTTTCATTTACTTAGTTATAATCAAAATTTATTCTGACACATGAAAGATGTTCTCATTATGAGAAAATTCTGGATCAGCATATTAATGTTAAAGTATTACTGTCAGAGTATTTTTGCATGACTAGGATAGCAGTTGGGCCTTTTGTCCTTTCCTGGTGGTTGACATGCTACAGAATGGACCTCAGGCCACACAGAACTCTCTCCTCACTCTGTGCTACTTTCATGTCCAAAGACCCTCCAGAAGTAACACCCCAGTAATAATTTTTTAAAGATTTCTGTATTTCAGAAAATAGACATTAACTTTATGAAAATAACATTCCATCCATGTACATTAAATTTTTCTCAATATTTTATAAACAAGTACTTACATTTTATTATAAAATAAATGGATTATGAGGATCTTAAAGAGAAATGGCTAAATAAGACATAGGAATAAATCAGTAAAAAATGTAAAAGGATTTGGAAAAATACAGTTTTCATTTTAAAACACCATAAATGAGGTCTACACACATCTTTGCTTATCAGTCTCCAGTGACTCCTTCTGATTTATTAAGTCTTTATTTTTCCCTCTAATGTTGAAGTAGTATTTGTCACTTTATATATTTATAGCATCAGAAATATCACCATGCCTTTCTAAATGTACCAAAATAGCTATAAAATGAGGACTCAAAACAGTTCATCTCCTTCTGCATTTCAACACATTATAACATCTTTGTGCAGATTTCATAGATCGTAGAGAGGCTAGCCATTATAAATGACAGGATTGCTCTGCTAAACAATAATGAAAGAGAAGAAGGAAAAACTTTCATAAGTAAAGACTTTCTGAAGATATTTTTTAATCATACAAAAGCAAATAAATTCTTTCTGATTGCCTCTAAAGGACATAAACCAAATATAATCAAAATTAGTCAGTTTCAGGCATGACACAAGAGTAAACAAATGTTTATCTATTTGAAAATCTCCAGACAAGTTCTGTTTCTGGCTTATGCTTTTCTTTATTGAAAAAAAAATATGTGTCTGCTTTGAGAGACATGTGTAGCAATTAACATCACTTTCAAGGAAAATTCCCAGTATAATTTGACCCTGGATAAGGAATATAATTGTTGCTTTCTAATTCAAGCTACAGCATAAAACATAAAGCCATATGCATATATATCCTTGGTCTAAAGGGCAAGATCAAATACAGAAGATAACATGCAAAACCCATCAAGGTAAAGCTTTCATTTGCGCTGAATGTTTTCTGTTATCCCTTACTGGACACTGACTCTCTGCTATGCACACTTCTAGGCATTTTTTTAATAAATAAATTTATTATATAAATACATAATTACATACTAATTTTTTACATACTACATTTTATATAATGGACATTATATATATATATATATATATATATATATATATATCAGATCTTGGGGTCTTGGAGAAAGGAGGTGAGGAAAAACTGGGCAGAGTGGTGGGAAACTGTGGTCAGATATGTTATGAGAGAAGAATAAATGTAATGAAAAAAGAATACACACACACACACACATATATCATTTTATTTCACTGTACTGACATCTACATATCACCATCATCCAGACCAGAAGGCTTAAGACACGGCTTATGTTTAATATTGTTGTAGTGAAAAAAAATAAGGCATGAAAAGCAGCTCACAGTTACCTTTTCCTAAGAAATAATTGACTATATTTGCTATCTCAGTACTTTCTGACTAGAATCTGAAGACCCACCCCACCTCAAAAAAATAGATGTTGGAAAAAAATTGCCCAGCATGTCTTCCCTTGCAGCAGGGAATGACTTTTGCAGAATGTTTATGATTATTGAAAGAAGTACTAGGAATTGAGGAAATGACTTTCATCCATAGGGACTAGGGTATCTCATATTAGTTTTCAGGTAAGTGATTCAAAGGAGACAGCATTGAAGTGATGGAAGTTAGTTCAAGTAGTGAGCACTTGTCCAACCTGCTGGCTCAACTCCACATACAACTCCCAACCAGAGAAGCAGGACTTCACCTTTGAGCAGAGATTGAAAGGTCTCCTATCAGTGACATACAACTTTACTCAAAGTGACCGTCCTAGACTCACTGACCACTTACAGCCATTGTATTTTTCCAACGTGTACTTGTATCATATACCTCCTTGACTGTGTTACTTATTTGGTATACAATCTTTCAGATGTACCTGGATAATGTTGTCTCTGAATGTACAGTAAATGGAGATTTGGTGTCTTCTTGACATGGTTTTACAATGATGAATTTCTATGCATATATAATTTTAAAACTAAACAAAGAATATTCATACATTTTTATTAAATTTTAATTAATAAAAAAATAAAATTTTTACATTTTATTTTCTTTGTATTCCAGCTGTAGCCCCTTCCCTTGACCTCTCCCAATCCCACGCTCCCTCATCTCCTCCCATGAGCCTCTCCAAGTCCACTGATAAGGGAGGTCCTCCTCCCTTTCCAACTGAACCTAGCATATCAGGTCTCATCAGAACTGGCTACAATCTCTTCCTCTGTGGCCTGGCAAGGCTGTTCTCTCCCTCAGAGGAAGGTGGTCAAAGAGCCAGCCACTGAATTCATGACAGAGTCATTTCCTCTTCCTCTTAGTAGGGAACACACTAGGATACTGAGCTGCCATGGGATACATCTGAGCAGTGGTTCTAGGTTATATTCATGATTAGACCTTGATTTAACCACATTAATCTACAGCGTCTTCATTCATTCATATTGCAAAAATTGCAACGTTAAGTAGAATTTGTGTTTTTTTACTTTTTAAAAATTTTATGTATATTTTTATAAATTACAGTTTATTCACTTTGTGTCCCTGCTGTAGTCCCCTTCCTCATCCACACCCACCCCTGTTCTCCCTCCCTCATCTCCTCCTATGCCCCTCCCCAAGTCCACAGTCCTTCCATCTGACCCTAGCCTATCAAATCTTATCAGGACTGGTTGCATTGTTTTACTCTGTGGCCTGGTAAGGCTTCTCCCAGCTCAGGGGAAGGTGATCAAAGAGCCAGCAACTGAGTTCATGTCAGAGACAGTTCCTGTTCCCATTATGGAGGAACATACTTGGAGACTGAGCTGCCATGGGTTATATCTATTCAGGGGTTCTAGGAGTTCTAGGTTATCTTCATGTATCATCCTTGGTTGGAGTATCAGTCTTGGAAAAAACACACTATTCGCAGAATTTTTGATCTGTTGTTCTCCTTGTGGAGCTCCTGCTCCCCCCAGGTCTTTCTGTCTCTCCCTTCTTTCATAAGATTCCCCGCACTCTGCCAAAGTTTGGCTATAAGTCTCAGCATTTGCTTTGAAACCTTCCTGGGTAGAGTCTTTCAAAGGCCCTGTGTGGTGGGCTTCTGTCCTGTTTTCTTCTTCATCCAATGTCCATCCCATTTGCCTTTCTGCATGAGAATTGACCATCTTACCAAGGGTTTGCCTCCTTGCTTAGCTTTTTTATGTGTACAGTTTTTAGTTTATTTATCTTATATTTTATGTCTAGTATCCACTTATAAGTGAATATCTACCATGTGTGTCTTTCTGCTTCTGGGATACCTCACTCAGGATGATCTTTTCTAGTGTCCACCATTTGCCTGCAAATTTCATGATTTCCTTGGTTTTAACTGTTTATTAATATTCCATTGTGTAAATGTGCCATAATTTCTGTATCCATTCCTCAGTTAAGGGATATCTGGGTTGTTTCCAGATCTTGTACAGGAAAGACAAAAGGGCTGGGATAAAATTAGGGAAACATCACCCTTCACAACAGCCACTAATAACATAAAGTACCATGGTGGGACTTTAACCAAGCAAGTGAAAGACCTATTTGAAAAAACTTCAAGTGTCTGAAGAAAGACATTAAAGAACATACCAGAAGAAAGGTCTCCCGTGCTCATGGATCCATAGGATTAACATGGTGAAAATGGCCATCCTGCCAAAAGCAATCTACAGATTCAATGCATTTCCCATCAAAATACCAACACAATTCTTTACAGACCTTGAAAAAAAGATTCTCAACTTCATACTGAAAAACAAACAAACAAACAACCCCCCCCCTGAATTGCTAAAACAGTACTGTACAACAACAGATCATCTGGAGTTATCTCCATCCCTGATTTCAAGGTGTACTACAAAGCAATAGTAATAAAAACTGTGTGGTGGAATTTATTTATGTTAGTCACAACCTTCATTTTTCATGAATTCTTTCTTTTTTTCTTTCTTTCTTCCTTCTTTTTTTCTTTATTTCCTTTCCCCCTTTCCCTTCTGTATACTGTGTTTGTACAGCCCTGTGTCATTTTATGTATGAAGCAGAGCAATGGAAAATGAGGGATGAGTCACATGATCACTTCACTTCCCTCCACCTTCTTTGTAGTCTGGTTTTTTAGTAGGGTCCATGTGTTCACTGGAATTATTTGCAGTGATGGAAGGTAAAATCCCTCACTGCATTCTCATGAAACTGGCTGAAGTTAATAGCAGGATGCCTAGGGAGATGACCCCACATCACAATAGTAACTATTACTGGTCAATAGACAGAACTACAGTTCTGTCCACATATATGTTTTCTTCTTTGTCATTAAATTTAAATATTCAAAGTTCAACTAAAATATCAATCATGGTTTGATTAAAGAAGTTTCAATCTGTATTTCATCCAAGACTGCTGACATGAATCCAATGATGGGATAATATTGATCCTTAAAACTTTCAAAAAGATAATTAAATTCCAGGGGATGTGAGTAGGCGTTCTGAGGCCCAGCCACTCCTCTTGTAAGAATAGTATCTCTTAAATATGGAAATGTCAAATCATGCTCTAATACAAAAAACAGCTGTGAAGACTCACAGTCTTACTTCAGCATAGTGAGCTAAGTAAGTAGCTTAACTATATCTCAGGAATATGTAGTTGTCCTGGAGCAAAGACTTCCATATAAGGAAAATCTTGTGTTAGTGTTGCAGCCCCTGACTTGACGTCAACAAGTTTAGCAGTCCTAAATCAGTGGGTGAGGACTGATAGGTTAATTTAAAATATTTTTTGTAAGAAAGAAAGGGTTAGCCCAACATTGGACATATTTTAGTATCCTTGGTTTAAGGTATCGTCTTAAAAAAAAAAGTTCAGTGATGTGTTCCTCTGTGGCCTGACAAGGCTGCATCCTCCAGGGGGAGGTGGTCAAAGAGCTAGCACTGAGTTTATGTCAGAGACAGCCCCTGCTCTCCTTCTTAGGGAACCCTCTTGGAGACTGAGTTTATGGGCTACATCTGAGCAGAGGTTTTAGGTCCTCTCTATGCATGGTCCTTGGTTAGGGTATTTGTCTCTGCAGGGCCCCCAAAGCCCAGCCAGCCCTCATGAGACCTGATCGTCTAGGGTTAGATAGGAGGGGAGAGGTCCTCCCCTAGCAGGGGGCTAGGGAAGAGGCATAGGTGTATAAGAGGGAAGGAGGGTAGGATTGGAAGTAGATATGGGAGGGAGCCACAGCTGGCATACAATTTGAATGAACTGTAATAAATAATAATAATTAAAATAAAAAATTAAAGTTCAGTAAAACCAAATTCAATGTTGTGAATCTCATCACCTCTGCTAATAATAAAACCAACCACAACTATTTATCTCAATATATCAAGTTTTGTTTTTTTTTTTTAATTCTGTCTGGCTAGTCTGGATTCCAGCCAGACTTAAACTTTATTATCTTGTAATCTTGACTTATGATCTAGCTATAAATCAATTTTGGTCATACTTGAGTCTCAATCACTTGTTTTTTCACTTGGGTATTATGTAGGGACAAATCTACACAAGTTTTCATCTTCAAAAAGAAGACATTTCTTTAGTCATTAAGGTGTCATCAATCCTTCTTGTGAAACTGAAGTTTATCACCGGTACTTATAATCTGCAAGCTCCGTGAACACCTCATTTTGAGTCATTTGGAGTCAAGGGTGCCATGCTATTCACTCTTTGCTTCCGTGTTTTCATGGTTCCAGGTTTCTGTAGTGTAACTGGGCTAATTGTCTCAAAAACAGAGAATAGCATTTGAAGGGACATTTGTCTTCTCGACAGAACTAAATCTGAGATATTGATTTTGAGGACTTAATAAATTTACATTTTGCTATAATGGTTAAAATCTTGAAAATTTAGATTCTTCTGCTTTTCAATTTACAGGCCTGTAATCCCAGCACTTGGGGACACACAGGCAGGCAGAGATCAAGGCCAGCATGGTCTACAAAAGTGAGTCCAGGACAGCCAAGGCTACACAGAGAAACCCTGTCTCAAAAACCAAACCAAACCAAAACAAGAAAACAAAAGGCAACAAAAAAAAAATCAAAGGACTAATAGAGAAAGAGGCAGTTGCTTTCTTTAGCAGAAACAGGAATGGAAGCCATATATACTATTAGAGGTAAGCAAAGGACTATAACTATTCATGGGTATTCCTGAAAAAAAAAAAAAAGAAAGAAAAAAGAAAAAGAAACACACACCTACATACATGCACATGCACACACAAAAGAACTGCTGTTAGGTCTCTCAACAACTCTCCCAAGGGAAACTTATGTAGACTTAATTTTAATTTGGAAAATAAAACAAACAAAAGATCTTACTTTTCTTTCCTGTCTAGGAACAATCCAAATGACCACACAGCTAACACCTCATTAAGCTGAGTCAGCTCTAATAACTAATTTTGAAAACAGACCTTCCTGTTCAGACTTCCACAGAATTACCAGGTTTGTTTTCCTTATTTATGTATTTTGGGAGAGCTTATTAGGAATTTCAAATAATTTAGGAGAAGTTTTTCAACACTAGAATTCTGACACATATGTGTCTCTAAGTTGTGCTCAACAATAATGAATATAGAGTCTGTCACCACAGAACTAAAGGATTAGGAGTGGTGTTTATGTCCTGCACCTGTTTCGGTCTAAGTTGGGTCTTCAGAGCATTAATTTATTGATCCTGGAGCCCTTGTAACACAAAAGTGTCTAAATAGCTAACATGGGTTTACCTTCAATAGATTTTTGTGAATAATTTTCCAACATGATAATAGCTCATTATAAAATTAAACAAATTAAAAAATTTAAAAATTTTTAGAGATAGGCTCAAAATAAAGACTGTTATGACTACAATAGTAAAAGAAGATCCAGTACCAAAAAAAAAGTTCACAGTGAACATAAACCTCCTATTTCTATTTCTATGCTTGTTAGTTTTCCATCAACTTAACACAAGCTTGAGTCATTTAGAAAAAGGGAGTTTTAAATGAGAAAATACCTCCAAAAGATTTGCCTATGTACAAGTCTATGGTACATTTTCTCAACTGATGATTAACATAAGAGGTCCCAGCATTCTTTGGGTATCTGTGGGTAACCCAGCATTCTGTGGTGGATCTGGGTGTTATAAGGAAGCCACTATATAGTTAATAAACCAGTAAGCACCATTCCTCATGGCCTCTGCTTTGGTTCCTCCTTCCAAGTTTCTCCACTGCTTGAATTTCTGTCCTGACTTCCCTCCCACAGGAACAGAAGGTGACCTGAGTCCCAGTGTGAAATAAACCCCTTTCTCCTATGTTGGTATGAACAAGAATGGCCTTCATAGACTTGCATGTTTGAATGTTTAGTCCTCTATTAATGGCACTGTTTGGGGAATATTAGGCCTACTTGGAAGAAGTGCTTCAGGGTAGCCTGCTCTGGGGTTAAAAGACCCATTTTATTCCCAGATGGCACTCTGCCTTGTGGTTGTCTCAAGATGTCAGCTCTCCGCTACTGCTTCAGGCCCATGCCTGCCTGCTGCTATTTCCTCTACTGTGATAGTCACAGTCTCTAGTCCTCTGGAACTGTAAGCCTCAAATAAACACATTCCTTTATAAATTGCTTTGATTATGTATCTTATCTGGGCAATAAAAAGGTAACTAAGACACATCTACAGATAGTTTTTATCATGGTGCTTCATCACAGCAATAGAAACTCTAATAATCCTTCTTTTTATTCTAGAGTGCTGCTTCTGCACATGCCAACATTTGCCCATGAAATGCTGTCATGAGTTTTGAGTTGCACATGGCTCTAAGTGCAGCAGTTAGAGGTAGATCTATTAACATATGAATTAACAATCAGCTGCTCCTTAAACCGTTCAATAGCTAGATATATCAAAGCAAATGGGTTGAGGAAACAGCATAATTTGTGCAATATTACTATAAGTCAAGGGGGGTTGTTCCATACATTTTGATGAAATGTTTGTGCAACTGTCATTTTATTTATTCATGATTCTGTTGGAACAAACATACTGCTGTAAGCAGCTATTGGTTAATATGTACTCCACTGAACATTACTAAACCATTTTAATTTATAAAGAATTTCCATGGTGTTACAGCAGGAAAAATATATATATATCTCACAGCTGACATTTTATAAAAATTTATGTATCCTTAAAATTTATGGTAAAATGAGCTATTCTTGACTATTCTTACATAATAAAATAAAGGTAGAAAATAAAGGATATTTATAAAGAAAATAAAAACATAAAGATGTTTTCCTAACTGAAAGTTATTCATATTTTCAGTAGAATGAAATAAATTACAAAATATATTAGTTTTCCTTGTTTGTCACAGTCATCTACATAAAACACTGAAATAATGTCTGACTTTTAACCATTGGTTATAAATCCATTCATTATATTTACAGGGCTGTATGCACAACTGGTAAATTATGAATTCAGTTGTTCATTTGCTCCTTACTGCAAGGATGTGACATCTTGTGCAGGCTAATAATCAATTACGCTTTGGGACAGCAGGTGAGAATAAAGGTCTACCTGAGAAGGTCCTCAAGCTTTGGCCTAGTGACAGAAATAATGAACAGCATCTGATATTCCACCCTTTTCTATTCAAACTCTATTTTTGTATTAAAATTGCATGTAGAAAACATAAAATCATGCTGCCTGTTAAGCCTTGGTAAAAGGATCACATTGCTTCCTATACAAGCAAAACACTGCTGGCTGGGTGGTGTCATTTGGGGATTCTGTATGTGAAGTGACAAGCAGAGAAACAAGACTCCATTGCATTTCATTATGTTTTATAAAATGTGACACACCAATTGAAAGAGAAACAGTTATTTTCAAACTTCATTCATATATCCACTCAAAGAAGTTATTTCTCACTTTGTATTTTTTCAAAATAAGCTCTTGACAATTTCGGGTAATGTATACATAATTAAGACATATTTTAACTTTATTTGAGCTATAAATCCCATGTACATATATATAAATGTTATTAAAAGAATATAAAGATAACACTTCCTAAGCAAACCATGTCAATATCTCATGATGCAGAAGCTAAAGAATTTCATTTTCTTGAAAAAGTACCTAAAACCCCCCTAGGGATTTTTCACTTTTGAGAACAGTTAGAGCTTTTGAAGAGTGAAAAAGCA
Organism: Meriones unguiculatus; assembly: GCF_030254825.1. Taxonomy (NCBI): domain Eukaryota; kingdom Metazoa; phylum Chordata; class Mammalia; order Rodentia; family Muridae; genus Meriones; species Meriones unguiculatus. The sequence goes on from NC_083367.1 coordinate 8,946,958, forward strand.
ATATCTAATGCTAATATTCGTAGTTAGATACCTATAAAGAGATCACAGTTCTTTCCTGGGAAATGTTCACATAATTTTGTTAAAGATTAAGGATTGCTCAGCCAAAAAATAAAAAATAAAAATAAAAGGTATTCTTAGAATATTCATTAAGTAGTGGTGTGGTGTAAAAGCATAATGCAGATGCTTTAAATCATTTTTTATTAAGAATGAATGTTACTCTGTGTTACTGTGCTGTGTTATAGTTCTACACAATATATTAAAAAGAAAAGTCTGATGACCAAAGTACCAACAATATTCCTCAAATCTCTGGTGCCTGGAGTTATGTGTTTGTATATCACTGCATATAACAGCCCCACACCATCAAAACTTTTTTCAAATCCAAAGTGAATTTATGTTGATTTGATAACTTGTTTTCACCTTGATGTAATAGTTTAACTGAGAAATTTTATTTTCCTAAACATCATTCCTGTATTCACACTCAACTCTTTTTATATAACCAACAACCTACCAGCAATTTTTAATCCTTTATTTAGTAATTTCATCTTTCCAAAAATTTTTAAAAACTAAACAAATTTCTATTTAAAAATATCAACACAAAAGCCATACACTTCTGTCACCTAAACATGGACTGTGTAGAAAGTCATAGAATTTAAATACCAATCTTTTTTAAATAAACTGTAATACATGATAAATTTTTTAAAAATATTTTTATATGTGTTTTTCTTAATTTTTATTATTAGTTACATTTTATTAACTCTGTATTCCAGCTGTATCCCGCTCACTCATTCCCTCCCAATCCCACCCTCCCTCCCTCATCATCTCCCTGCCCCTTTCCAAGTCCACGGATTGGGGAGGACCTCCTCCCCTTTTATCTGACCCTGTCTTATCAGGTATCTTCAGGACTGGCTGCAAAGTCCTCCTCTGAGACCTAGCAGGACTGCTCCTCTCTTGGGGGGTGGGGAGGTCAAAGAGCCTGCCATTGAGTTCATGTCAGAAATAGTCCCTGTTCCCCTTGCTAGGGCACCCAATTATATACTGAGCTACCACAGGCTACATCTGAGCAGAGGTTCTAGGTTGTATCCAACATGGTCCTTGGTGGAGTATCAGTCTCAGAAAAGACCCTGTGTCCAGATACATTTGGTCTTTGTGGAGCTCCTATCCTCTCCACATCCAATACCGATCGTTTATGTATCCTTCCACCAAGAAGTAAACGCTGTTTATTGCACACATATACTTTATTCTGCTTTGTTTAAAACCCTGGTAAGAAAATTTTTAAACATGTACTTATACCATAACCTCTACTATTAAAATAATAATAAAATTATAATCAAACATAACTTTATTTGGTCTATTATACCAGCTTGGACTTGAACCGCAATTTTAGAGGCAACATCTCTTTTCATGAGTAAATTTAAGATGAGTGTCTTAGGGCTACTGTTGATATGATGAAATATCATGACCAAAAGCAAGTTGAGAACAAAAGGGCTTACTTGTTTATTTATACATCATATTCTGTGCCTGAAGGAAACCAGGCAGAAACTCAAACAGGATAGGAACTTGGAGGCAAGAGCTGATGCAGAAGCCATGAAAAGGTGTGGCTTATTGGCTCGATCATTAAGGGATGATTAGCCTGCTTCCTTATAAAACCCAGGACCACTAGCCCAGGAATAGCACCACCCACATTGGGCTGGCTCCTCCCCCATCAGTCATTAATTCAGAAAATGTCCTGCTGCTTGATCATATGAAGACATTTCCTCTACTGAAGTTCTCTTTCAGATGATTCTAGATTGAGTCAAGTTGACAAAAAACTCATTGCACAATGATCAAATTTCACAAAACCTTGTCAGAATTTTTTATAATCTCCTTAGAGAAATTCCATAAGTGGAAGTCAATGTGACTGTGACTAAAGAATCATCATCCTAAACTTCACATATGAAAAAACAAATCCATTCCTGGTACTTGGTGTCCATGAAAACATTTCTAACAGAAATTTTTAAATACTGAATTTTGATTCTTAAAACTTCCAACAAAATAGTCAATCTTCACAGAACTTGGTCAAAGAGAAGAAGCAAGCTTTCAGTTCTCTTGGCTTTGTCTCTCTTCTTAGGAGATGCATTAAAGTATACTCTTAACAGTTCTCCATCAGTAACAGCTCAGTGATCCTAACTAAATGCAGAAAAAAAATATCAGAGAGTTGTGATTGGAACAATGAGGGTGAAGATGGTCTATGATGTTGATAGAGAATTAAGTTGAGAGTAGGATAAGAGCTCTTAATCCCTATGAGGCTGTGAGATATGATTTAATTTCATAACAATCAAAAGCTCATAAAAATTTAGAAGTCCCAGGTGATGTAGGTGGCACCTAACAGGATCATTATCTAGAGAAATAAAAGAAATAGAAACAATTTCTTTTATAATGCCCTGACAGAATGGTTACCCCACCTCATAGAAATAGCCATACATAATGAATGTATTTTTCATTATTTATTTATTCTGGGTAGTTATTGTGAATTCAAACATAATATTCTTGAATTTCCTATGTGTGTATAGAATTTGGAACTTCTCTCTGAATTTTTTGATAGCTACAAGGCTATGTAAAAGAATATTCTACATTGATGTACACATATGGTTGCAGAGTATGCAATTTCTCAAATACAACATTTATGGAGTTTGATAAACTATCTCTCTCATATAAGGAGTCAGTGAAAGGTTTGACGTGATAAAGATAAAGTTACAATAATAATAAATCACATATGTCTTAGACATTATTCCATTGCTATGAAAGACACTGTGAATAAACAACTCTTTATTATTATTATTATTATTATTTTATTTTATTTTTTAAGTCTTTGGTTGAGTGACATCTAGTTTGTTTCCAGATTCTGGCTATTACAAGTAAAGCTGCTATGAACAAAGATGAGTAAGTATTGTTGTTGTGTGGTGGAGCTTCTTTTGAGTATATACCCAGGACAGGTATAAGTGGGTCTTGCAATAAAGCTATTCCCAATTTTCTGAGAAAGTGCCAGATGATTTCCAAAGCTGTTGTACAAGTTTGCACTCCCACCAGCAATAGAGGAGTGCTCCCCCTTTTCCATACCCTCTCCACCATATGCTGTTTCTTGAGATTTTGATCTTAACCATTCTGACCAGTGTGAGGTAGAAGCAGAGCTTCCTTTTGGTTTGTGTTTCCCTCATGACTAAAAGTTGAACATTTCTTTAACTGCTTGTTGGTCATTTGAAACTCTTCTGTTGAGAATTCTCTGTTTAGTTCTTGCCCCATTTTATAGTTGGGTTACTTTGTATATTGGTGTTTGTCTTTCTGAGATCATTATATATTTTGGATATTAGCCCTTTGCCAGACATAGGATTTATGAAAGTCTTTTCCCCATCTATAGACTGTTACTTTGTTCTGACAAGAGTGTCCTTTGCCTTACAGAAGCTTTTCAGTTTCAAGAGGTCCCATTTATTAATTTTTAATCTTAGAGCCTGAGCTGTTGTGCCAATGAATTCAAGGCTCTTACCCCCTTCCTCTTTAAATAGATTTAGTTAAATTGATCTCTTTGATCGACTTGGATTTGAGTTTAATGCAGGGTAATGAGTATGGATCTGTTTGCATTTTCTACATGTAGACATCCAGTTAGACTAGCACCATTTGTTGAAGATGCTATTTTTTTGGTGTTGTTGTTGTTTGTTTGTTTGTTTTTCCATTGTATGGTTGTTGGCTCCTTTGTCAAAAATCAATTGTCCATAGGAATTTGGGTTTATTTCTAGGTCTTAGTGATTCAGTTCTATTGATCAACCAGTCTATTTCTAAGCCAGTACCATGCAGTTTTTATCACTATTACTCTGTAGTATAGCTTGAAGTCAAGGATGGAGATTAAAAATGAATAAAGGGGGCTTGGAGAGATGGCTCAGTGATTAAGAGAACTGACTGCTTTTCCAGAGGACCTGAATTCAATTCCCAGCACCCACCTGGCAGTTTACAACTGTCTGTAATGCCAAGATCTGACACTCTCACATAGACAAACCACAAATGCACATAAAATAAAAATAAACTATAAATAAATAAATAAAGACTTAGTTGAGGGCTTGTTATGGTTTCAATGGCACATTTTATTATCATCATGGAGAGAATCATGGCAGCACACAGAGAGACATAGTGCAGGAGAAATAGCTGAGAGTTTTACATTCATATCCACAGGTAGCAGAGAAAGAGACTGGGCCTGGAATGAGCTTTTAAAATTTCAAAGCTCACTTGAAAAAAGATAGCATCTTCAACAAGTGGTGCTGGTCTAACTGGATGTCTACATGTAGAAAAATTCAAATAGATCCACATTTATCCCCCTGCACAAAACTAAAGTCCAAGTGGATCAAACACCTCAATATAAAACCAGACACAAAAATGGATCTATTTGCATTTTTTCTACATGTAGACAACAGTTAGACCAGTACCACTTGTTGAAGATGCTCTCTTTTTTCCGTTGTATGGTTTTGGCTTCATTGTCAAAATTCAAGTATCTGAAGTTGTGTGTGGGTTGATTTCTGGGTCTTCTATTTGATTCCACTGATCTACCATTCTGTTTCTATGTAAGTGCCATGTGTGGTTTTATTATTTATTTTTTTATTAATTACACTTTATTCACTTTGTATCCCCCCATAAGCCCCTCCTTCCTCCCCTCCTTATCCCACCCTCTCTCCCACTTTTTCACGCATGCCCCTCCCCAAGTCCACTAATGGGGGGGTCCTCCTCCCTTTCTTTCTGAACTAGTCTATTAAATCTCATCAGGAGTGGTTGCATTGTCATCTTTTGTGGCCTGGTAAGGCTGCTCCCGGCTCAGAGTGCCCTGCACAGAACTAAATTCCAAGTGGATCAAAGACCTCAACATAAAACCAGTGGTTTCTTACAGAGTTAAACATTCTTTTACCATGCAGAATTTATGAGTGAATGCTCATGGTTATTCCATCCATAATAATTGCAAATTGGAAATAACCAAATATTCATTAGCAGCAGGTGAGTAAGAAAATTGTGAACACTGAATACTACCAAGTAATAAAAAAGGAAATGCTAATGTATGCAAAATAAAGAAATTTGAAATTCCTTTGAGGGGTCAGAGCATCAAGGATTGACCATGTGAGGAGCTGTTAAAAGGTTTTCAGCAGGACAAAAATGCTATCTACTTTGTTGTTGCATAGATCTGTGAAATTCATCAAATCAATCACTTAAAACTTGTGAATTGTATTTTTGTTGTACATAACTTAATAGAGAAAAGCTGATTTTTAAAAAGCAATGACTCCAAAGTGATAAATTGTGATAAGTAATAATAAATAAATAAATTTAAAATAAAATTAAAAAAATAAAAATAAATAAGCCCAGATGCACTTAAAAAGAAAAAGTGGGGAAGAGCCTGGAATTTCTTGGCACAGGAAACAACTTTCTGAACAGAACACCAACAGCACAGGCTCTAAGAGCAACAATCAATAAATGGGACCTCATGAAACTGAAAAGCTTTTGTAAAGCAAAAAACACTCTTGTCAGAACAAAACTACAGCCTACAGACTGGGAAAGGATCTTCGTAAACGGTATATCTGACAGAAAGAAATATCCAGTGTATATAAAGAACTCAAGAAGTTAAACAGCAACAAATCAAGTATTCCAATTGAAAAATGGGGTACAGAGCTAAACAGAGAATTCTCAATAGAGGAATATCGAATGGCAGAGACACACTTAAAGAAATGTTCAAAGTCCTTAGTCATCAAGGAAATGCAAACAAAAAATGACCCCGAGATTCCACCTTACACCCATCAGAATGGCGAAGATCAAAAACTCAAGTGACAACACATGCTGGAGAGGTTGTGGAGGAAGGGGAACCCTCTTCCATTGCTGATGGGAATGTAAAGTTGTACAGCCACTTTGGAAAACAATCTATTGCTTTCTCAGACAATTAGGAATAGTGTTTCCTCAAGATCCAGCTCATCACTCCTAGGCATATATCCAAAAGATGCTCAAGTATACAACAAGGACATCTGCTCAATAATGTTTGTAGCAGCTTTATTTGTTATAGCCAGAAGCTGGAAACAAGCCAGATGTCCTTCACCTGAGGAATACAGAAATTGTGGTACATCTATACCATGAAATATTACTCATCAATAAAACAAAAACAAAAACAAGGAAAACATGAATTCGCAGGTAAATGGTGGAAACTGGAAAAGATCATCCTTAGTGAGGTATCCCAGAATCAGAAAGACACACAGGGTATGTACTCACTCATAAGTGGCTATTAGACGTATGATATAGGATAAACATACCAAAATCCATACACCTAAGGAAGCTAATTAGGAAGGAGGATTCTGGCTAAGATGCTCAATCCCCATTCAGAAAGGCAAAGAAGATGGACATTGGAGGAGGGAGAAAACAGGGAACAGGACAGGAGCCTACCACAGAGGGCCTCTGAAAGTCTCTACCCTGCAGGGTATTGAGGCAGATGCTGATACTTAATAGCCAAACTCTGGGCAAAGTGCAGGGAGTCTTATGAAAAAGTGGGAGATATTGAGACCTGGACAGGAGCTCTACAAGGAGAGCAAAAGATCCAAAAAGTCTGGGAACAGCGGTCTTTCTGAGACTGATACTCCAGCCAAGGACCACTCATGAAGATGGACTGGAATCCCTGCACAGAGGTAGCCTATGGCACTTCAGTGTCCAAGTGAGCTCCATAGTAATGGGGACAGGGACTGTCTCTGAAATGAACTGGTTGGCCTGCTATTTGATCACCTCTCTCTAAGGGGAGAGCAGCCTTACCACGACACAGAGGAAGACAATGCAGCCACTCCTGATGAGACCTGATAGACTAGGATCAGAGGGAAGGGGAGGAGGACCTCCTTTATCAGTGACTGGAGGAGGGGCACTGATGGGAAAAAGGGAGGGTGGGATTGGGAGGGGAGGAGGAAGTGAGGTACAGGAAGGATACAAGGTGAATAAACTGTAATTAATAAAAATAATTAATAAAAAGACAAAATACCTCAAAGCTCTTCCCCATTGACACACTTAGTACAAGACCACACCTCCTAATTCCTCTAATCCTATCAAAGAGTTCCTTCCACTCCCTGCTGACTGTGCATTCATATATATGAGTATATGGGAGTCATTATTCAAAACACTAAATTCCACTCCTTAGTCCCTATAGGCTTGTAGCCATAAGCAAAATGCAGTCATAGCCAAAAATGTATTCAGACCAACTTCAAAAGTCCCCATAATCTATCACAGTCTCAGCACTGTTTAAAAGTTCAAAGTTCAAAGGCTTTTCTCAGATTCTGAGAAATCTCTTAACTGTTACCCCCTATAAAATCAAAAGAAAAAGTAAATCACATACTTCCTACATACAGTGACATAGAATACATATTACCATTCCAAAGGGGCTGGAGAGATGGCTCAGTGGTTAAGAGCACTGTCTGCTCCTCCTAAAGGACCTGGGTTCAATTCCCAGCACCCAGATGCCAACTCACAACTGTCTATAACACCAATTCCAAGGGATCTCACCATTCCAAAAGTGTGGAAAGGAATCATAGTGAGGAAAGCAAGGCCAAAAAACCAGCAGTGCAAACTCCAAATTCTGTATCTCCATGTCAGCTTTTCAGCTTTGGTGACTACAACCTCTCCCCCACCCCTCTCTCTCTCTCTCTCTCGCTGGTTCCATAACAAGTCTGGAGCTTTCCTTGCCAGGTAACCCACTATTGCAGGTTGTCCAATATTTTGGGGGTCTCCAAGGCAATGCAGGCGTTACCTTAACAGCTTTATGCAATGGTGTCTCTGGGCTTCCCTGAAGGGATACTCTTTACACATGTCTGGCCTCTGTGGCTTTCCTTCCGAGGGGGATTCCACTGCTCATTTCTTGTATCCTTGACTCTAAAACCTGAGCCAGACGTCCAAAGCAGCCAAGTTTTACTACATGATAGGGATGGAACTTGGCTCTATTGTTCAATTACATTTTCATCATCTTCCTGTTGTTGATGGTTTCCTTCACAGCTTAAGATTTTGTTTAATTCCTTTAGACAGTTGGAAGCTGAGCTCTACAGGATCTTGCCATCAGGTTATCACTCCCTTTATTCCATTGAGCATCAGGCATTTCCTTAAAGTTTTCATTTCTGGAGAAGTAAACTTGTACTTCATGGTTCTTCTTTTCTCCGCAAACTGAGGAATTTGTTTTTGTCTTTCTTATTTGTTCCCTGTCATTGTAAAAGTACATAAAAGTGAACATCAATAACCACAATACAGAATCAATACTAAGCTGTCTTGAAATCTTGTCTTTCAAAGCCATTAGCCCAAAAATCTTCAGGAAGATTCCTGGGAGTGAGGTCGGGAGAAAAAGCAGCCACATCTTTTCTTCCTGCCTTTTCTTTCTTTCCTTCTTTCTTTCTTTCTTTCTTTCTTTCTTTCTTTCTTTCTTTCTTTCTTTCTTCCTTCCTTCCTTCCTTCCTTCCTTCCTTCCTTCCTCCTTCCTTCCTTCCTTCCTTCCTTCCTTCCTTCCTTCCTTCCTTCCTTCCTTCCTTCCTTCCTTCCTTCTTCCTTCCTTCCTTCCTTCCTTCCTTCCTTCTTTCTTTCTTTCTTTCTTTCTTTCTTTCTTTCCTTTCTTTCTCTATGTCTTTTACCAAAAATATCAAAAGAATGCTTTCCAGGTCACTTACTAATATTCTTCCCCTATGAAACTTCTTGAGCGGAGACCCACAATTCAAACTGCCTTAGACACTGGCTTCTGTGTTCCTACTAGTATGGCTCATTAAGTCCACCTCAACATAGCTTTCTTAATGCAAATTCTCAAAGTTTACATTCTCCAGTAAGAAAGATAGTCATGGCAATACCCTTCTTTGTGGCATCGACTTCATTTTTTTTTACTAGTAGTTTTATATTTTTGATTAATTTAATTTGTTAATTAATTTAATTTTTATTAATTATAGTTATTCACTTTATCCCAGACCCTCCCTCATCCCCTGCAAATCCAACCCTCTCTCCCTCATCTCCTCCCATGCCCCTCCCCAAGCTCACTAATAGGGAAGTCCTCCTCCCCTTCCCTCTGACCCTAACCTATCAGGTGTCATCAGGACTGGCTGCATTGTCTTACTCTGTGGCCTGGTAAGGCTGCTCCCCCATCATGGGGACATGATCAAAGAGTCAGCCACTGAGTTCATATCAGAGACAGCTCCTGTTCCCCTTACTAGGGAACACACTTGGAGACTGAGCTGCCTTGGACAACATCTGTGCAAGGGTTCTATCTTATCTCCATGCATGGTCCTTTGTTGGAGTAACAGTCTCAGAAAAGACCCCTGATCCAGATTTCTTGGTTCTGTTGCTCTCCTTATGGAGCTCCTGTCCCCTTTAAGCCTTTCTATCTCCTCTTTCTTTTATAAGATTCCCTGCACTCTGCCCAAAGTTTGGCTATGAGTCTCAACATCTGCTTTGATACATTGTTGGGTTGAATCTTTCAGGGGTCCTCTGTGGTAGGCTCCTGTCCTGTTCCCTGTTTTCTCCCTCTTCCAAAGTCCATCCCATTTGTCATTCTGAGTGAGGATTGACTATCTTACCCAGGGTCCTCCTTCTTCCTTAGCTTTTTTATGTGTAGAGATTTTAGTATGTTTGTCCTATATTAAATGTCTAATGTCTACTTATAAGTAGATATATATATATTATGTGTGCCCTTCTGTTTCTGGGATACCTCTCTCAAGATGATCTTTTCTAGTGTCCACCATTTGCCTGAAAATTTCATGTTTTCCTTGTTTTTAATTGCTGAGTAGTATGCCATTGTGTAAATGTATCACAATCTCTTTATCCATTACTCAGTTGAGGGACATCAGGGTTGTTTTCAGGTTCTGGCTATTATGAATGAAGCTGCTATAAACATGGTTGAGCAAATATTCTTGTTGAACTTGAGCATAACTGGGATATATGTCTAGGAGTGGTATAGCTGAATCTTGAGGAAGCACTATTCCTAATTGTCTGAGAGAGTGCCAGATTGATTTCCAAAGCGGTTGTAAAAGTTCACATTTCCACCAGCAATGGAGGAGGGTTCCCCATTCTCCACATCCTCTCCAGCATTCAGGGTCATTTTGATTTGCATTTCCCTGATGATCAAGGATGTTGCGCATTTTTTGAAGTGTTTCTCTGCCATTTGATATTCCTTTATTGAGAATTCTCTGTTTAGCTCCATACCTCATTTTTTAATTGGATTACTTGATTTGTTGCCTTTTAACTTCTTGAGTACTTTATATGCTCTGGATATTAGCCCTTTTTCAGATATAAGGTTGGTGAAGATCCTTTCCTAGTCTGTAGGCTGTTGTTTTTTCTGTTTACAGTGTCCTTTGCTTTACAGAAATTTTTTTAGTTTCATGGAGTACCATTTATTAATTGTTGATCTTAGAACCTGTGCTATTGGTGTTCTGTTCAGGAAGTTGTCTCCTGTGTCAATGAGTTCAAAGCTCTTCACCAATTTTTCTTCTATGAGATTTAGTGTGTCTTGTTTTATCAGCTTCCATCTTTGCCATTTTTCTGTTTTTGTGATGAGTCACCATGACTGACAACTCATATAATAAAAAATTTAATTTGATATTAATATGGGCTCACTCCATTATCATAATGTCTGGGAGCATGGCAACACACAGACAAACAAGGTGCTGTATAAGTAGCTTAGAGTTCTCCATCATCCTTAGACTGCAGAAGAGACTGGCACGGACTTTTGACAATCTACTGCCATCAAGACCACACTCATAATCCTTCTAATCTTATCAAAAATGATCTTATCTCTAGTGACTAAATATTTAAATATTTGAGCCAATAGAGACCATTCTTCTTTAAACAACCACATCCTATATCACAGATTTGGATGAAATAATAGTTGGTGAACTTGAATACGTAACTCTGCAATGATTCATGCTGCTGTGGTTCATCTGAGCAAATAGATATTTTCATTTCCAAATTGCGTTCTCTAAAGATGAGTAGACCTGTCCAAGCAGAAAAAATAGACTGTCTCAGAGCCTTGAACTCATTGTTACAGGAGACAACTTCCTGAACAGATTTGCAACAGCTCAAGATCTAAGATCAACAATTAATAAGTGCGACATTATGAAACTGAAAGACTTCTATAAGGCAGAGGACACTACAATAGAACAAAATGGCAACCTAAAGATTGGGAAAAGATCTTCACAAACTCTATGGTACACAAATGGCTAATACCTAAAATATGTAAAGAACTCAAGAAATTAAACATCAACAAACCAAATAATAGAGTAAAAAAAAGTTGTACAGAGTTAAACAGATATTTCTCAAGAGAAGAATCTGTTAAGTCTGAGTAGCACTTGAAGAATGCTCAGAGTACTTAGCCATCAGGGAAATTCAAATCAAAACGACTCTGAGATGAACTACTCTTACATGAATCAGAATGAATAAGAGCAAAACCACAAGTGACAGCACATGCTGGCATGGATACAGAGAAAAGGGAACACTCCTTCATTGTTCTGGGAGTGCAAACTTGAACAACCGCTGGGAATTCAGTTTGTTGCAACCTTAGAATATTGGATATAGATCTACTTCAAGACTTAGTTATATCACTCCTGGGCATATAATAGAAAGATGCTTTCCCATACGAGGACACTTGCTCAACTATGTTGATAGCAGCTTTATATATAATAGCTAGAATCTAGAAACAACCTAAATGTCCCTCAATGGAAGAATGGGCAAAGACATTGTGGTAATTTACATAATGGAATACTATTCAGCTAGTAAAAACAAGAAAATTGTGAAATTTGTAGGCAAATCAATGGAACTAGAAAAGTTCATACCAAGTGAGGTAAACTAGTCCCAGAAAGGCACACATGATATTTATTCACTTATAAGCAGATTTTAGCCATAAAGTACAAGACAGTCATTACAACTCACAGACCCAAAGAAGATAAGTAACAAGGAGGACCCAAGGGAGGATGCTGAACTCTTACTTAGAAATAGAAATAGAATAGACAGCAGAAGGGGTTGAAGAGAAGGAACAGAATAATAGAGGGAACATGGAGAGAATTAGGGTCACTAGCAGACATGGGAGAGCAAGAGCAGGGAAACACAGGACTTGCAGAGAGAAGGAAATTTTGGGTGAGGAATTCTCTGTGACAAGAAGGAGACCTACAACATGGTAGGCTCCCAGCAGTATATGAGAGTGGTTCTAGCTGAGACTCCTAGTAACAGGTTCATGGAGACTGGAGATGTTACCCTCTAACCAGACAATTTCCCTAGAGGAGGGAAGGGAACACCAACCCACTCACAAAAACTTCTGCTCAAAATTTACCATGCCTACAAGATGTGCAGGTACAAAAATAGAGCAGAAAGTGGGGGAATGCCCAACAAATGACTGGCCCACCCTGAGATTTACCCCACAGGAGACAGCCAGCCCCTGACGTTACTAATGGTGCTCTGCTTTGCTTAGTAGACAGAAACCTAGCATAGCAGTCTTCTGATTTGCTCAACCTAGCAGCTGATGGGTAAAGATGCAGAGACCCACAACCAACCATTGGGTAGAGCACAAGGTGCCTTGTGGAAGAGTGGGGGGAGAAGAGAAGGACCTAGAGGTGACAGGATGTCACAGAAAGACCAAGAGAGCCAACGTACCAGGGCCCAGGGGCAGGACTGTGGAATCTGAAGCACCAACCAAGGACCATGCGTGGGTGGGACCTAGGCCCTCTACACAGACGTAGCAAATGGGAAGCTCTGTCTTCATATAAGTCCCCCAATGAATGGAATAAGGGCTGACTCTGGTGGATGATTCTTTATTTTGATCTTCTTCTGGTAGGGCTACCTCTCCAGTTCACAGGGGAAAATGATATGCCCAGACCTGATGCAGTTTGATAGCTGGGGTTGGAGGGTGGAGAGCTCCACTACTTTGAGAAGTAGGGGAGAGGGGAAAGGAGAAACAGGGAGAGAGGGCGGGACTAGGAGAAAAGAGGGAGGAGGCTATGACCAGGACATAAAATGAATAAGTAGAAATAACAACAATAATAATAATAACAAAATAGACTATTTCTATTATCCTCCCAAAGTTACATTTTTATATTATTTCATCAGAACTACAAAGACTGGAGCTAAAAGGTGAACCATAAAACTGAATGCCATTTACATAGATTCTGTAAAGAAGTCTTCCGCTTCCTCTGTTTCTGCATTGAACAGAATTCATTCCTGCCAAGGTGCTTTGATTATTACAAAGTATTTATATGTGTAGCATTTTTACCACGATGCTTTCCTGTATTCCAAACTAAAACAATACTAAAAGATAAATGTAGTTACTTAGAAGAGTGTAATCTCAAGATAAAGTTCAACAAAAATGAAAAGTGACATGAAAAGTAATCAGTGTCATTTTCTGAGCTGTTGTTCTAATTGCTAATGAAAATGACCAGCCAGAATTTGTGAGTATCATGAATCTCACATGAATCATGAGTCATCAAAGTAAGCCTGTTAGACACAACTAAGCAGAGCTTGCTCCTTTAACAGCAAAATTGCTGTTTCCCAGAAAATCAAAGCATCATTAATTAGTGGTCAGGAAGGAAGACAGAAAATAAAAACTGAGCAACCAGTAATTAATAATAAATGAGTCAGTTACCTTTGTTTCAAAAATGTTTAAGGCTTGTTTAACATCAAGCGTTCTTGTGATTGGAGATGAATTCCATTTTATTGCAATTTTACCTTTTCTCTAGGTATGGACACTTCAGAAAATATTAAGTTCTTTTCAGTAAAAGTTAACTTGAAACAAATAAAATACTAAAATCCTGAATATCTGCCCAAAAAGTTATATGATGAGAAGCACAAGAAAGACTTCATGCAAACACAGCTGAGGCATGGGAGCTAGTTCAGTTAGATTGTATTCTCAGTGGCACAGCCGAAAGAGCAGCCTCAAATTATTGCTGAGTTTCAGAAGCAATTATGATTTGTGTGTTCTTTAAGAAATACATGTTTATAGAAGGAAAGGTTGCAACTCGCAAATATTATCAATTAATATAAATTTATAAATGCAGCATACAATAAAATACTGAATGAAAATGATTGATTTTGGGTATATACCTAGCAGTGGTATAGCTGGGTCTTGAGGAAGCACTATTCCTAATTGTCTGAGAAAGAGCCAGATAGCTTTCCAGAGTGGTTGTACCAGTTTACATTCCCACCAGCAGTGGAGGAGGGTTCTCCTTTCTCCACAACCTCTCCAGCATGTGTTATCCCTTGAGTTTTTCATCTTGGCCATTCTGATGGGTGTAAGGTGATATCTCAGGGTCGTTTTGATTTGCATTTCCCTGATGGCTAATGAGGATGAGCATTTCTTTAAGTGTTTTTCTGCCATTCGATATTCCTCTTTCGAGAATTCTCTGTTTAGCTCTGTTCCCCATTTTTTAATTGGATTTCTTGGATTGCTGCTTTTCAGCTTCTTTAGTTCTTTGTATATACTGGATATTAGTCCTCTGTCAGATAAAGGGTTAGTGAAGATTCTTTCCCAATCTGTAGGCAGTCGTTTTGTTTTGATGACGGTATCCTTTGCTTTACAGAAACTTTTCAGTTTCATGAGGTCCCATTTATTGATTGTTGCTCTTAGAGCCTGTGCTGTTGGTGTTCTGTTCAGGAAGTTGTCTCCTGTGCCAATGAGTTCTAGGCTGTTCCCCACTTTTTTTTCCAATTGATTTAGGGTATCTGGTTTTATGTTGAGGTCCTTGATCCACTTTGTTCAAGTACACAAAAAGGATACTTGTTCAACCATGTTTATAGCAGCTCTATTTGTAATAGCCAGAACCTGGAAACAACCCAGATGTCCATCAACGGTGGTCTGGGTACAGAAATTGTGGTATTTTTATACAATGGAATACTACTCAGCAATCAAAAAGGAGGAAATCATGAAATTTGCAGGCAAATGGTGGGATCTAGAAAAGATCATTCTGAGTGAAATATCCCAGAAGGAGAAAGACAAACATGGGATATACTCACTTATATAGACCTATAAGATATGATAAACATAATGAAATCTATACACCTAAAAAAGATAATCAATTGAGCAGACATGGGGTAAGATGATCAATCCTCATTTAGAAAGACAGATGGGATGTGCATTGAATGTATGACAGGAGTCTACTGAGCGCATCTGAAAAACTCTAACTAGCAGTGTTTTCAAAGCAAAGACTCATGACCAAACCTTTGGCAGAGTACAGGGAATCATAAGAAAGAAGGGGAGTTAGTCTGATGGGGAAAGGATAGGAGCTCCACAAGGACCAAATATATCTGGGCACAGGGTCTTTTCTGAGACTGACATTCAACCAAGGACCATGTATGGATATAACCTAGAACCTCCACTCAGATGTAGCCTGTGGTAGCTCAGTGACCAATTGGTTTCCCAAAGTGAGGGGAACAGGGACTATTTCTGACAGGAACTCAATGACTGGCTCTTTGGTCTCCCCACCCCCGAAGGGAGGAGCAGTCCTGTTAGGCCACAGAGGAGGGCTTTGCAGCCAGTCCTGAAGATACCTGATAAAACAGGATCAGATGAATGAGGAGGAGGTCCCCCCTATCAGTGGACTTGGAAAGGGGCACGGTGGAGATGAGGGAGGGAGGGAGGGACTGGAAGGGAATGAGGGATAGGGACATGGCTGGGATACAGAGTTAATAAAATGTAACTGATAAAAAAAATAAAAAATAAAAAATAAAAAAAAGAAAATGATTGATTTTATACATAAACAGTACGTAGAATATATATGAGCTCAATTCTTAAATAAATAAAGAAGACTCCCACAATGGACTTATTACATTGTTAATCATAGGAACATTATTAATAAATTTACTTTTAAGTGCTTTTATACTTTCACTGTTTTATTTTTTATTTGAAAACTGGGAAAAGAATGAAATTTTTTTCTCAGGAAAATCACAGCTAAATATTAAAATTGGATTTTAATCCTGTACAAATATTCCCTTCTTTTGATGAAAAATGTTCTCTGATTGTAATATATTAGTATATTTGTGTGATTATATACATGCATATATATAAATGCATGTATAAATGTCTATATATCAGTATGTACAAGTATACTCATATTACACACTTTTAAATCAAATTTTTATTTTTTACACTAGTTACTTTTTATTTACTTTGTATCCCAGCTGTAACCCCCTCCCTTAATCCTTCCCAATCCCACCCTTCCTCCCTCATCTCCAACCATGCCACTTTCCAAGTCCGATGATAAGGGTGCTCCTCCTTTCCTTCCATCTGACCCTAGCTTGTCAGGTCTCAGCAGGATAGGCTGCAGTGTCCTCCTCTGTGTCCTGGGAAGGATGCTCCTCCCTCAGAGGGGTTGATCAAAGAGCCAGCCACTGAGTTCATGTCAGAGACAGTCCCTGTTACTCTTACTAGGGTACCCACTTGGACACTGAGCTGCCATGGACTACATCTGAGCAGGAGTTCTAGGTTATATCCATGAATGGACTTTTTAAATGTGGAGGAATTTGTTTCCATGTTCTCAGAATTGGAGATTTAATCACTATGAATAAAATATCCTTAAATATTATAATTACAGCATTCAGAAAATAACATGACTAACACTAAGATTTTTTTTTTCCATTATTAATAGACAATCAGTCAATCTGAGTAAATTTTGGCCTTTTCTAATACGTTTTTATGGTGATTTGTGTGTTCATTAACAGCAGTTCAACCAAGGCAACCTCTACCCGTGAACATTAAACATTTGATCAATATAAGAGTTTTGCTGTAGAAACAGTGTTAAAAGTTTATTCATTCAGTGCACTCTTTAGAGATGATTAACTGTCTTTATTATATTAAAGCAAACTCAAAGCCATCTGCCAAAGGCGATTGTGTCCAAGCACTGAAACCATTTCATGTGAAAACTCATTTTCAGGCTCCTAATTATTTTTCATTACAGTGGCAGTGTGGAATAGATTGGAATTGGACAGTAATTGCCAGGTCTGAGCAGTGTGGACCATTGCAATGTATCAGTTTAGATGAAGTGTGACAAGGATACATCTAGCTACTATATAACTTCCATTAGCCAACTTCCCTGTCCCTGATCATGTAACACTTCATAGAATGTGGTCAGCACAAGGTCATAATAATGGCTTTCTGAGTGACTTCAAGTATTTTGTACAAGTGCAAGCTGTTAAGTCCCTGTGTTAGCATTGTTCTAATAATATCTAGTATTGTAACTGTCAAAGTATCTATTCTTCAAGAGGAACAAGTAAACTTAAAAATGTGATTTCAAATTTTAAATTTAGCTTCTTATAGAGATAGTACTGTAGAAGAAATATTATGCTGGAAATTAAGATAATGATTTCATATGATATCACTCTAGGTGATAATTTCTTATAACTACTCAATAAATCTTGTGCACTAGTTATTAAAGTTGTATCCGTAAAGGAAATAATCTCAAATTATGTCTACTTGTACAAACAAATGATCATTTTGTAGGCATGTACTGATAGAATTAAACATGTCTATATACAGATAAACCCTTTGCATGAAGTTTTTGAAACAGTGATACGGAATGAAATACATGATTTATTAACAATCAGGTAATCTTCATTCGATCAACATTTTACAATATCCAGATATATTTATGTTTATTACAATAGAGTGGGTACTATAGGCATTTACTGGGTCTATTTCAAAGATTCAGCTAAGAATTTCTCATTTCACAGGATAGCTTTCAATTATACAAATGCTGTTTTCTGATCCAACATTTCAAGATGTCAAGCACATGTAGGAATCTAATTCTGTATGGTTCTGTATTTATGATATAAACAGGTGAAATAATTTGCTTCCAGGCTAGTACTGGGTTTGTTCATGTAAACAATTACATAACAAATTCTCAAATATTTATCACATTTAATATATGCATATATATGTATAGGTAGATAGATATGAGTAGCACACATAAATGTTGAGCTCTTGCATAGTCATGAATATAGCCTTCAATATATATTTCTTTACATGTTTGGTGCTTTATAATATTATTTTAAATTTAAAATAATTGGCAGTTGTTCTCTACTGCTAAAAATGCTCAGTGTCACTGTAATTATTTCAGAGTCTTTGTTAATATGGCCTGCCCTACCATACTTCAATATTTTCTAAATTATATGACATCTAGACAACATTCTTCAACATTCTTTTCAGTTAACTTGAGAAGCTGCCAGGGCTCATGTTGTTTGTGACTTAAAACCTGCTAGCATTTGATAAATGTCTGCTCAAATTTATTTTTGATTAAGCTAAATATATGTTTAAGTTTATATACTTGCTACTGAGTTTATGTGACTTGAGAAAAATTAACCATTTGGGTGACTAATTTGAAAGAACCACATTTGTTGAACAGGATAATCCAAGCCACAGAGCCATAAATCCCCACTTTAATTTAGTAGTTCCAACTCTCAGCTCGACCTTGTCCTCTTTCTAGGCAGCCTATTATGAGTTTAATCATAGGTTATAAATATATGTCACAACTGGGCTGAATAACACATGGATCTATCTATGCATAGAAGAAAAGAACATGACCCTGTGACCATAGTGGAATACTGCTGTTCAGAAATATACTGAACACTATTTGACTCTGTTTAATTCAGCTTCTTCCATAGAAAAACCAGTAATATTACTGACTACCTGTGACTATTCTTTCAATGATTAATATACAGCTTGAGATTTCATTTTGCACATATATCAAAAACCTATTTTTGGTTTAAAAAAATACAGTTGGTTTTTACCTAGCAGTCTTAATTAAGATAGCAGCAATGCTGATAAAATAAAATAATGAATAAATAGTGAGCAAAGGAAGAGCAACTATTTAAAAAATACAGGGTTGATATTAATATATTTAACTAGCACTAACCTTTTTACATATAAAGACACACCATAAATAGAAAAAAAATGTGGAAACTTGGTTACTACTGAAATGTGTACATAAGGAAACAGGCACCAGATTGATTTCTTATTAGAAACCAGGGAATCAAAAGTCTTGAGTAAATAAATTACTACTTCATATGCTATTTATCTTATTTATATAATTAATATAATTAGGAAAACCATAGGGGTATAAATTAATTGATAAAGCAGTGAAAATCCAGCAGGATACATGTATATGTATGTATGAACATATATAAAAATTAATCAAGATGGTACAGTGCAGATACGAATATATTTTAAATGCTCAGTGATATCTATCATGAACCATTATCTTAATAATGATGGCAGCTCAGTGTCCAAGAGGGTTCCCCAATAATAGGAACAGGGACTGTCTCTGACATAAATTCACAGGCTAGGTCTTTGATCACCTCCTCCTAAGAGGGAAGCAGCTTTACCAATCCACAAAGAAAGACAAAGAAGCCAGTCCTGATGAGACGTGATAGACTAGGGTCAGATGGAAGGGGAAGAGGACCTACCCTATCATTGGACTGGGGGAGGGGCATATGAGAAGAGGAGGGAGGGAAGGTGGGATTGGGAGGGGATGGGGAAGGGGGCTACAACTGGGATACAAAGTGAATAAACTGTAATTAATAAAAAAAGAAAGAGTGGCATAATAAATTTTGAGGATATGATAAAAAAGCAAATAAGAGAAAACTTAAAGTATTTGAGTATATCAAATACATGTATATTTTTTTCAGGGTAACTGAAATTTTTTTCTCTATTTTTTCATACAATATATTCTGATACATTTTCCCTACTCCAGCTCCTATCATATCCTCTGAACCTCTCTCTCAAAAGAAATAAAAAACAAAAGAAACAAACAAAAAGAAAAAAAAAACATCCAAAACAAAGCAGAAACTTATAAGCACCAAACCAAAACCAATAAACCATGAAGTTTGTTTTGTGTTGGACAACTACTCCTGGGTATGGAGTTTGTCCTTCAGTGTGATTGACATACCCAGCAACACTTATTGAAATACACTAATTTTCCCTTTCACACCATATTCTGATTGGGAACAGCTTTTTGGTTAGGGGTGGGACTTCGCACCATTGCCCCTCCTCTATTCTAGGATTTTGTTTGGCTTGAACTTGTAAAAGTCTGTGTATATACTGCTACACTTGTCTTGAGTTCATGTTTGAATAAGTCTTGTTATGTTTGGAAACATTGTTTCCTTGAATTCTTTCACCAGGTCTGTGTTTTTTCTGTCTCCTCTTCAGCACAGATCTCTGAGACTTGAGGACAGGCATTTGATAAAGACATCTCATTAGGGCTCAGTGCTCCAATGTCTCTCTTGCTCTGTTCATTGTTCATTGGGGATCTCTTTGACAATTTCCATCTACTGGAAGAAGCTTTCTGAAGAGAGTTGAGTGAAGTACTGAATTTGGGGTGTAGCAATATGTCATTTGGTGTCATTTTACTTCTCTGTTCCTTTAGCAGAATAATAGTAGGTTTCTGTTGTAACCCTACTTGACCTGCTTAAATTTTATAGCTCTTTAGTTAAAACCTACTCTAGTTCTTAACATAACTATAGCTCCAGTGTTAACACCTGCTTTTGTCTTTAACATAACAGAAGCCATTTTGTTAATTTATTTATTATTACTTATTATAATTTATTCACTTTGTATCCCAGCTGTAGCCTCTTCTCATCTCCTTCCAGTCCCACCCACTCTCCCTCTTCTATCCCTGTGTCCCACCAGTAGTCCACTGATATGGGAGGACCTCCTCCCTTCCTCTCTAACCCTAGCCTGTCAGGTCTCATAAGGGCTGACATCATCCTGAGTGAGCATCCCAGAAGCAGAAAGACAAATATGGTATACTCACTTATAAATAGATATTAGTCATATAATATAGGATAAACGTACTAAAATCTATACTCCTAAAGAAGCTAAACAACAATGAGGGCCCTAGAGAAGAAGCTGAAACCTCACTCAGAAGGGAAACGGGATAGACATCAGAAGTAGGAGAAAACAAGAAACAGGACAAGAGCCACCACAGAGGGCCTCTGACAGACTCTACCCAGCAGCAGTGTATAGAAGGAGATCCTGAGACTCATAGCCAAACTTTGGGCAGAGTGCAGAGTACCTTATGGAAGAAGGGGGAGATATCACAAAGGGACAGGTGCTCCACAGGAAGAGCAAGAGAGCCATTTTTTATGTCTCCATTTTGGTCATAAAGTGAAATTAAGTTCAGGTTCTTAGGCTCTGTTTGCCTAAGAACTTGAATATCTTTTTACTTACAATTCAATACTTGTTGAACATTCTGCTTGAATTAATGATGTATGTTCTACTTAAACAAAACCACAATACCTACTATGTTCCTTTCACCCAAAATGAGGGGAAACTGGAAAGTCTACAAGCCTGTGTCCTAGCCAATGAGCCTGAAATGCTTATCTAGCTAGTTAGATACAAGGTACTTGGAAATGCTTTGTTTAGTTGGTCAAAATGATGTAATTCTGTTCAACCCTTCTTGCTTCCTACACCTGGTTACTGGTTGCTACCTCGTTATGCTTTGTTGTTGTTATGGTGGTGGTGTTTTTGTTTGTTTGTTTGCATAAAAGGACTGGAGTCACATTCTGGCTCCCAAGCCTAGATTGTGGCCCTGTCCAGTCAGTCTTTGTCCAGTGTTCAATGAACTTCGATCAGTCTGACTCTGTTGTTTGAGTGGTCAGTGTGTGGCTATTCCTGAACTCATGACAGTTTCCTCATAAAAATTCAGTGCAATCCCCATCAAAATTCCAATGCAAATTTCCAAAGAAACTGAGAAAAAAAGAAAAACTTCAAATTCATATGGAAGCCAAAAACAAGCAAACAAACAAACAAAAACATCAGAATAGCTAAAATTATTTTGATTACCAGAACTGTAAGGGGTATCACAAGGCAATATTTCAACTTGCATCACATAGATATAGTAATAAAAACAGCATAGTTTGTGCATAAATATAGACACAATGATCGACAGAATTGAATGGAAGACCCAGTCATCAGTCACAAACACCCACAGAGAGCTCCTTTTTGAAAAAGAAGCCAGAATTACTCACTGAAGCAAAGGAAGAATTTTTATCAAATGGTTATGGTCAAATTAGGTGGCTGCATGTAAAATAATAATAATAAATCCAGGTCTTTTGTGTGACACAAAACTCAAGCCAAATGGAAAACATCTCAACATATGAACAGATACCTTAAATCTAATGAAAATGAAGGTGTAGAACAGACTTAAACTCATTGACACAGGAAAGGGCTTTCTGAGAAGACAATAATAACAAATACTACCATTCACAATGAATAAATGGGACCTCGTGAGATAAAATGTTTCTTTATGACAAAGGACACCATCATTTGAGAAAAATGTCAGACTGTAGAATGAGAAAAATAAAAAAAAAACATTCAGGTACTATTCATCTAATAGATGGTTAGTATCTAAATACATATAAACAACAACAACAAAAGCCTAGAATATCAGAAAAACAAATAACCCAATTAAAAAATTTGATACAGAGTTATATTCTGAGAAGATATAGCACAATCCCCAGGAAACACTGAAAGAAAGGTTCATCATCTTTAGCCATCAGGGAAATGCAAATTAAAAATACTTGGAGAATTTTTCTTTCAAGTTCTGTAAAGAATTGTCTTGTTATTTTGATGGGAATTGCATTGAATCTGTAGATTGCTTTTGGCAGGATGGCCATTTTCACTATGTTAATTCTACCGATCCATGAGCATGGGAGATCTTTCCATCTTCAGTTTCTTTCTTCAGAGACTTGAAGTCTTCAAAGACTTTTAGAACAGGTCTTTCACTTGCTTGATTAGAGTCACACCAAAATACTTTATGTTATTAGTGGCTGTTATGAAGGGTGATGTTTCCCTAATTTCTTTCTTGGCTCTTTTGTCTTTGGTATACAGAAAGGCTTCTGATTTTTTTTTTTTTTTTTAGTTAATTTTGTATCCTGCCACTTTGCTGAAGGTGTTTATCAGCTGAAAGAGTTCTCTGGATGAATTTTTGGGGTCGCTCATGTAGACTATCATGTCATCTGCAAATAGTGATACTTAATTCATCTTACAAAAGTCCAAATAGAATAGTAAAACAAACAAACAAACAAAAAGATAGTGTATACTGGTGAGGACTTGGGGAAAGGGAACAGTGTTTACTGTTGGTAGGAGTGAAAATCAGCGTGGGGTTTCCTCAGGATGGTGGACGGTTGCTTTAAAGTATGTTCACTTGAATCGAATCAAAATATTTAACCTTTTGAATCAAAACTGTTTATTTTTATGGTGAGCAAAAGGACATGGGATGAGAGGAGAGTAATAAAGCATAATGTTTTTTACCTACTCACAATCACTTTTTATTTAATGTTTTATATTGAAATCTTTTGTATTATACTGAATAATATGAAATAAAAAAATGAATATGAAAGAATATCGTTAATCTGCCGTTGGCAAATGTGACATCAATGTCCTGACCCATGTACAAGGGTTCTCTTTGAGATGTTCTTGACCCCTTTACTTAGAAGGCTCAGGCAACATGTTCATTCTGATAGGTGATTTTTTTTCTTTTTCCCTTAACTGATAAGCATTGCTCTTCACCTGCAGAAACAAACAGTACTATTGAAAAACATGGATATACTACTCAGTTTCTGTTTCCCCATTTAACCAAGCTCCAATACTTCTTGGCTCGATAAGAATGTTTCTTTGTTACTTATCCTCAATGTAAGATTAGCAGCTTTCTGGATCTGCAGCCTTACATGCTAAGATAAAGCTGCCATTGCCCGGGGTATAAAATCAAAGCACAATGTGCTGTTAACCACACAACTTTGACAGCAAGGTTATGCAATACATCAGCACCTTTAAAGAGAAGTGTTTCCTTTTAGGGTAGAACGCCTGAAAATGTGACCTGAAATTGTTGAAGAAAACAACAACAAAAGTCCCAACATATTATTACACAAGAAACATACTCAAATTCTCCTAGTTTTGAAAAACTGAGCAAACATTTGTAATTTCTGATACTGTTTTCTTGGAACTGGACTACTGAGAGCATGGCACACCTTTGCTATGCCTATAACACTTCAGGCTTAAAGAGAGTCCAATGACTTTGCCTCCTATACTCCTTCCGGCTCATTTGGTGAACTTCAATAGGACAAACTAAGAATTATTTCACCAGGGTTACACTTCGCTAATGCCACAAAAGAGTATTTTGTACAGAGGATTTAAGAAAAATTTTATTGAATATTATCATTAGTAACATTATTAGCATAAAATACTTAAACAAGATATAAGTATTGTTTGAAGTACATTAGTACCCAAAAGCAGTGAAAGGAATCTGGGTGAATACATAACGTTGCCCAGGTTCCAGCCTAGAAATCAGTCATGGAAAGGAATTGCAAGTGCATTGAAAAAAATTCCTTCCAAAATTCAATTTTCCTTTTACTTCCTAGTCTTTTGACAAAATAAAATGCTATTGTAGAGTAATTGTTTTATCTTTTTGCCATTATTTAATATTTCCAAACTTCATGCAAAACATTTCAAGCATTGCATTAAAAAGCATCTTAACGAGGGGGAGGGGCAAGATGGCGGCGCCGGGAGGACACTCATTCTGAGCAGCAGCAGCAGGATCAGCACAGTGACCAATAATCAGAACTCTAGGCCATAAAACACAGTCATTGTGTTTCCCAGGTGAGAGGATACCCCACGGTGGGGGATTCAATCAGCTTTTAACTCACCCGGCTAAACCGCAGAAGAGATCCCGGTTCCGCCAGACGCTTGGCTGCAGGCCACCAGCCCCAGTCCCAGCCCAGAGCCACAAGCCAGTGTCTCTGGTCATGGTCCCAGACTGAACCGTGCGCACCACACTATCAGAGACTGGAATTTTCAGTCGAGAGATAACCCCAGGGTACAGGAAATGATTGGGACCGGCCTTAGGTCACCCAGACATCCCCTGGAAAAGACTCGGGGTCCACGGGCAGCCCAGGAGCCAGCTCGGAGCCAGAGCCGGGGACCCAGGTTCAGGCACAGAGCCCTGCCTGCCTACGCACCTGACTCGCCGCCTGAGATAGAACTGTGGGCACCAGGGCACCAGCGAATGAGTTTCACTGTCGGGTGCAAACACACAGGGAGGGAAACGGCTGGTCTGATCTCAGAGCACTCAGCCAATACCTCCAGCCTGAAAAGGTCCCCAGAAAATTACTCAGCTTAGGGAGGCACCCAGGTTCCCAAAGGCCGCAAAGGCAGATACAGGCAGTTTCTGCACACCAGACAGCTGGCAGAGACTGAGCCGCCATCACACAGCTGTGCTCCAGGCACAGGCAGTTTCTGCGGCCAGCCAGCTGGCAGACACTGAGCAGTGTGCACCAGGGCAAAAAAAGACACTGGGAGTCCGTGTCTCCAGAGAATCCACAGGGAAGAAAGGAAACTGTACTGACCTAAATCACCCAATCCTTCCCTAGAAAAAGTCTAGCAGACTAGTGGGGCCGAGGCGCCAGCACTCAGCTGTGCTCCAGACACAGGCACAAACAGTTGAGGTGCACCTGATGTCCAACTGGGTCACAGCAGCTGATCATTAAATTTACAACAAGAAACACAGAAACAGGGCAACATCTCTCAGGACTTCCCTGGGTGAGAGGAGAACCCTCTCGACTAACAAAGACCACAGTTACCACTCAGGTCTATATCCCTGAGGTGAGCAACTCCTGAAAAAACACCAACCATTCAGGGACTATACCCAAAAAGCTGAAAAGACATCCTTCAGGAAAAACCAGCTTTCTGCAAAGAGGATTCTCTCCACCACAGGATCCCCAGGACCCACCAGAAAATAACCCCAAACACCTAAGATAGCACAATGGGTAGAGGCCAGCGTAAAAGCTCAAGCAACAAAAGACAGAGTAATATGGCATCTCCAGAACCCAGTTACCCAGGGGCAAGTAGCCCTGGACACCCCACCATAACTGAAATCCAAGAAGATGACCTAACAACTATGCTCATGAAGATGATAACAGAGGAAACAAATAAGATTCGTAAAGACATAGAGGAAGATAAACTCAAACAGAATATTGCCATCCGTAAGGAAAAAAAGGAAGCTGCAGCCAAACAGTTTATGGCCTTTAGAAAGGAAATGCTTAAAACACTGAATAAAATGAAAGAAACAGAGTTGAAGGAACTAAAAGAAAAACAGGAAAGTACAATCAGACAGGTGAAGGAAGTAAACAAAACAACTCAAGACCTGAAGATAGAATTGGAAAAATTAAAGAAAACACAAATGGAAGAAATAATGGAAAGGAAGAATCTAGGTAGGAAAACAGGAACTACAGAGGTAAGCATAACCAACAGACTACAAAAGATGGAAGAAAGAATCTCAGGTGTAGAAGATACAATGGAAGAAATGGATGTATCTGTCAAAGAAAATGTTAAATCCAAAAAATTCCTGACACAGACTGTCCAAGAAATGCAAGACAATATGAAAAGACAAAACCTAAGAATAATAGGTATAGAGGAAAAAGAAGACTCCCTTCTCCAAGGCCCAGAAAATATTTTCAACAAAATCATTGAAGAAAATTTCCCCAAGCTAAAGGAGAAGCCAATTAGAATACATGAGGCCTACAGAACACCCAACAAATTTGACCAGAAAAGAAAATCCTCCTGCCAAATAATAATCAAAACAGTAAGTATACAGAACAAAGAAAAAATACTAAAAGCTGCAAGGGAAAAAGGCCAAGGAACATATACTGGCAAACCCATTAGAATCACACCTGACTTTTCAACAGAGACTATGAAAGCCAGAAGGGCCTGGACGGATATCATGCAGACCCTAAGAGAACACAGATGTCAGCCCAGGCTACTATACCCCGCAAAACTCTCAGTCCTCATAGATGGAGAAAACAAGATATTCAATGACAAAAACAAATTTCAACAATACCTACAAACAAATCCAGCATTACAGAAGACACTGGAAGGGAAAATACAACCCAAGAAAGCTAGCTACATTCAAGAAAACACAGGAAACAAATAACCTCACTTCAGTAAAACAAAAAGCAACCAAGCACACAACAGTATGACCACAGCCAACATCAAAATCAAGAGATCTAACAGCCACTGGTCATTAATCTCTCTCAACATCAATGGACTCAACTCTCCAATAAAAAGACACAGATTAACAGAATGGATACGTAAACAAAACCCAGCAATCTGTTGCATACAAGAAACACACCTAAGACACAAAGATAGACATTACCTGAGGGTAAAGGGTTGGAAGACGACTTTCCAAGCAAACGGACCCAAGAAGCAAGCAGGAGTAGCCATTCTAATATCTAATAAAATAGACTTTCAACCAAAATTAATAAAAAGAGATGGGGAAGGACACTTCATACTCATCAAGGGAAACTTCCAACAGGAAGACATCACAATCCTGAACATCTATGCCCCTAATACAAGGGCACCCAAATTTGTGAAAGAAACATTGATAAAATTTAAAGCACATATAGATCCCCACACATTAATAGTGGAAGATTTCAACACCCCACTCTCAACAAAGGACAGGTCAACAAAACAGAAATTAAACAAAGAAACAATGTCTCTAACAGAGGTCATGAATCAAATGGACCTAACAGACATTTACAGAACTTTACACCAAAACACAAAAGAATTTACCTTCTTCTCAGCACCTCATGGAACCTTCTCCAAAATAGACCATATAGTGGGTCACAAAGCAAGCCTCAACAGATACAAGAAGATTGAAATAATCCCATGTATCTTGTCTGATCACCATGGAATAAAGCTGGACCTCAACAATAACAGAAATAACAAAAAGCCTACACACACACATGGAATCTGAACAACTTGTTACTAAATGACAGCTGGGTCAGGGAAGAAATAAAAAAAGAAATTAAAGTCGTTCTAGAAATCAATGAAACTGAAGACACAACATACCCGAACTTGTGGGACACAATGAAAGCAGTGCTAAGAGGAAAGTTCATAGCACTAATTGCCTTCAAGAAGAAATTCGAGACAGCTCATTCAAGCACCCTAATGGCTCACTTAAAAACCCTAGAAAAAGAAGAAGCAGACACACCAAGAAGGAGTAGATGGCTGGAAATAATCAAACTCAGGGCTGAAATCAATCAATTGGAAACAAATAAAACTATTCAAAGAATCAATGAAACCAAGAGCTGGTTCTTTGAGAAAATCAACAAGATCAACAAACCCTTAGCCAAGCTAACTAAAAGGCAGAGAGACACCACCCAAATCAACAAAATCAGAAATGAAAAAGGGGATATAACTACAGACACTGAGGAAATCCAAACAATCATTAGGACTTACTTCAAAAGTCTATATGCCACAAAATTTGAAAATCTAAATGAAATGGACAATTTTCTTGATCGATTTGACTTACCAAAGCTGAATCAGGACCAGGTAAATCAACTAAATAGTCCTATATCCCCTAAAGAAATAGAAGCAGTCATCAAAAGTCTCTCATCCAAAAAAAGCCCAGGACCAGATGGCTTCAGTGCAGAATTCTACCAGACCTTCAAAGAAGAGCTAACACCAATTCTCTTCAAACTATTCCACAAAATAGAAACAGAAGGAATATTACCAAATTCATTCTATGAAGCCACAGTCACCTTGGTACCTAAACCTCACAAAGACTCAACAAAGAAAGAGAATTTCCGGCCAATCTCCCTTATGAACATTGATGCAAAAATACTTAATAAAATACTTGCAAATTGAATCCAAGAACACATCAAAGATATTATCCACAAGTAGGCTTCATCCCAGGTATGCAGGGGTGGTTCAATATACGGAAATCCATCAATGTGATCCACCATATTAACAAACTGAAAGAAAAAAAACACATGATAATCTCCCTAGATGCTGAAAAAGCATTTGACAAAATCCAACATCCATTCATGTTCAAAGTATTGGAGAGATCAGGGATACAAGGCACATATCTCAACATAATAAAGGCGATATACAGCAAGCCTATAGCCAACATCAAACTGAATGGAGAGAAACTTAAAGCAATCCCACTGAAATCAGGGAAAAGACAAGGCTGCCCACTCTCTCCATATCTCTTCAACATAGTGCTGGAAGTCCTTGCTAGAGCAATAAGACAGTTGAAGGAGATCAAGGGGATACAAATTGGAAAGGAAGAAGTCAAATTATCACTATTTGCAGATGATATGATAGTATACGTGAGTGACCCCAAAAACTCTACTAGGGAACTCCTACAGCTGATAAACACCTTCAGCAAAGTGGCCAGATACAAAATTAACTCAAAAAAATCAGTAGCCCTCCTGTATACAAAAGACAAAAGGGCTGAGAAAGAAATTAGGGAAACAACACCCTTCACAATAGCCACAAATGACATAAGGTACCTCGGAGTAACCCTAACCAAGGAAGTCAAAGACTTGTATGAAAAAAATTTCAAATCTCTGAAGAAAGAATTAGAAGAAGATATGAGAAGATGGAAAGATCTCCCATGCTCATGGCTTGGCAAGATTAACATAGTAAAAATGGCCATCTTACCAAAAGCAATCTACAGATTCAATGCAATGCCCATCAAATTACCAACACAATTCTTTACAGACCTGGAAAGAAAAATTCTCAACTTCATATGGAATAACAAGAAACCCAGAATTGCTAAAACAATCCTCTACAATAAAAGATCTTCTGGAGGTATCTCCATCCCTGATCTTAAGTTGTACTATAGAGCAACAGTTTTAAAAACTGCATGGTACTGGCATAGAAACAGAATGGTGGATCAATGGAACCAAACAGAGGACCCAGAAATGAACCCACACACTTATGGACACCTGATCTTTGACAAAGACGCCAAAACCATACAATGGAAAAAAGATAGCATCTTCAACAAATGGTGCTGGTCTAACTGGATGTCTACATGTAGAAAAATGAAAATAGATCCATACTTGTCACCCCGCACAAAACTGAAGTCCAAGTGGATCAAAGACCTCAACATAAAACCAGACACATTAAATCGGCTTGAAAAAAAAGTGGGAAATAGCCTAGAACTCATTGGTACAGAGGAAAACTTCCTGAACAGAACACCAACAGCACAGCATCTAAGAGCAACAATCAATAAATGGGACCTCATGAAACTGAAAAGCTTCTGTAAAGCAAAGGACACCGTCATCAAAACAAAGCGACCGCCTACAGATTGGGAAAGAATCTTCACCAACCCTTTATCTGACAGAGGACTCATATCCAGTATATATAAAGAACTAAAGAAGCTGAAAAGCAGCAAACCAAGTAATCCACTTTAAAAATGGGGAACAGAGCTAAACAGAGAATTCTCTGTAGAGGAATATCGAATGGCAGAGAAGCACTTAAAGAAATGCTCAACCTCACTAGCCATTAGGGAAATGCAAATCAAAACAACCCTGAGATTTCACCTTACACCCATGAGAATGGCCAAGATCAAAAACTCAAGTGACAACACATGCTGGAGAGGTTGTGGAGAAAGGGGAACCCTTCTGCACTGCTGGTGGGAATGTAAACTTGTACAACCACTCTGGAAATCAATCTGGCGCTTTCTCAGACAACTAAGAATAGTGCTTCCTCAAGATCCAGCCATACCACTACTGGGCATATATCCAAAAGAGGCTCAAGTACACAAAAAGGACATTTGCTCAACCATGTTTGTAGCAGCTTTATTTGTAATATCCAGAAGCTGGAAACAACCCAGATGCCCCTCAACTGAAGAATGGATGCAGAAATTGTGGTACATCTACACAATGGAATATTACTCAGCAATGAAAAATAAGGAAATCATGAAATTTGCAGGCAAATGGTGGGATCTGGAAAAGATCATCCTGAGTGAGTTGTCCCAGAAGCAAAAAGACACACATGGTCTCACTCATATAGACATACAACATAGGGCAAACCCACTAAAACCTATGCATCTAAAGAAACTAAGCAAGAGAGAGGACCCTAACAAAAATGTCCAATCCCCATCCAGTAAGGCAAAGAGGATGGGCATCAGAAGAAGAAGAAAAGAGGAAACAACCTAGGAACCTACCACAGAGGGCCTCTGAAAGCCTCTGCCCTTCAGACTATCAAGGCAGATGCTGAGCCTGATGGGCAACTGTTGGGCAGAGTGAATGGAATTTTAGGTAAGAACTGGGAAATAGTAAGAGCTGGAGAGGACAGGATCTCCACAAGGAGAGCAACAGAACAAGAAAATCTGAACATGGAACTTCCCAGAGACTCATACTCCAACCAAGGACTATTCATGGAGATAAGGAGATAACCTAGAACCCCTGCACAGATGTAGCCCAGGGCAGTTCAGAGTCCAATTCGGTTACATAGTAATGTGAAGAGGGACTGCCTCTGACATGAACTGACTGGCCTGCTCTTTGATCACCTCCCCCTGGGGGGTAGCAGCCTTACCAGGCCATAGTAGAGGACAATGCAGCCACTTTTGATGTGAACTGATGGACTAAGATCAGAAAGGAGAGGAGAACCTCCCCTATCAGTGGACTTGGGGAGTGGCATGCAAGCAGAGGGAGGAGGGAGGGTGGGATTGGGAGGGGAATAGGGAAGGGCTTATGGGGGGATGCAGAATGAATAAAGTGTAATTGATGAAAATTTTAAAAAAATAATTTGGGGTTAATCTGGGTAAATCCTAAATTAAATGTCAAGTGTTCTTATAGAGACGGTGGGTGATCTGAGACGAGCAGAAGAGGAGAATGTCATTAGAAAAGCATGGTATTAGAGCAATGGAAGCACAAACCAAGGAATCCTGGTAGCCAACAGAAGCTGGGGGAAAGCAGAAAGGACCCTCCACAAGGACCTGCAGAGTTAGCACTACTCTGTCAAGACCTCTCTTTGAACTTGGACCCTTCAGAATTAAAAAAGTATACATTAAAAAAAAAAAAGGCATCTTAACCCCTGCTCAGATGTAGCCCATGGTAGATCAGTACCCAAGTGGGTTCCCTACTAAGGAGAACAGGGACTGTCTCTGACATGAACTCAATGGCGGGCTCTTTGACCTCCCCCGCACCAGAGGGAGGAGCAACCCTGCTAGGCCACAGAAGAGGACTTTGCAGCCAGTCCTGAAGATACTTGACAAGCTGGGGTCAGATGAAAGAGGAGGAGGTTCTCCCTTATCAGTGGACTTGGAAAGGGGCAGGGAAAAGATGAGGGAGGGAGGGTGAAATTGGGAGGGAATGAGGGGGAGGGATACAACTAAGATACAAAGTTAATAAACTGTCACTAATATTAAAAAATAAATTAAAAAAAAAACATCTCATGTTGCCTATGCCTCCTCTCATGCTTATAGATGTGACACCTCGCCTGGCATCCATCATGACCTGCAACAAAACCATCTGAGTATGTGTTCCCAGGAGAAAAAGCAGACATAGCTAGGTTACAGTCGATGTGTTGTGTTTGCTGCACTCAATCCAATTCATAATTTCAGTTCTCTGCCCACAAAATAATCATCAAGATACAGACAAGTTGGCGTGTGAGTATGTAAGCATGCATTGCGTGCATGTCGTCTGTGGATGTGTTTGGTAGTGCATGTGTGTGTACGTGTGGCGTGCATAGATTACTATGTGGTATGTACATGTGTATGAGCTGTGTACATATGTGTATATACGGTGAATGCCTATGAGGTGTAGGCGTAAGTTTTCTGACGGTGCTGTGAGTGTGGAGTAGAGTGTCTAATCCATGTAAGCTGTGTATGGATGTGTGTTTGAATGTATTGGGATCCTCTGTGTGTGCTATGTGTGTTATGTTGGTTGTGTATGCAATTAGCGTTGCTTGCCTATGTGTATATGTTCTGGGTGCCTGGGGTGTGTATTGTATGTGCACACATGTGTTCGTGTGTGACAGAGAGAGAGGAGAGAAAGAGAGATAGAGAATTCATGTATTATTTTGGTAAAGAGCATGGGACTAAACGCCTGTCCAAAAACAATCAGTAATTCTTAGTGAATTAAATGTTGTATTTTTTATTTTTTATTTTTCTTCCGTTACAATGATAAATTTGTCTCTGTGCGTGCTTCCTTTGGTACAAACAAGGATGCCAAAATTTAGAATAATACTATATCTTCACTGGAAGAAGTAATTTTAAACAGGGGTTTCCTTCAATTTCGTAGAAATTCAATCACAAATATTTGCATTTTTGTACTGGGAAGGGAACTGCAAAGACTGACTTTGGAAATAAAGAATTAAAAAAAATCAATTATCCATGATATTACAAAATTGGAAATATTCACCAATCTGAAAGTTAGTTTCTGAATAAAAAAGTGTTTTAAATTTAGAAATTAGCCTATTTTATTTGTAGTGAAATTGATATCATACTTTCTTTTTTTTTACCATTTTTAAACTTTTATTAGTTACACTTTATTCACTTTGTATCCTCCATAAATCCCTCCGTCCTCCCCTTCTAATCCCACCTTCCCTCCCCCCTCTTCACTCATGCCCCTCCCCAAGTCCACTGATAGGGGAAGTCTTCCTTTCCTTCCTTCTAATCTTAGTCTATCAGATCTCATCAGGAGTTGATGCAATGTCATCTTCTGTGGCCTGGTAAGTTTGCTTCCCCCTCAGGAGGAGGTGATCAAAGAGCAGGCCAATCAGATTATGTCAGAGGCAGTCCCTCTTCCCATTACTATGGAACCCACTTGGACACTAAACTGCCATAGGCTACATCTGTGCAGGGGTTCTAGGTTATCTCCATGCATGCTACTTGGCTAGAGTATGAGTCTCTGGAAAGACCCCTGTGTTCAAATTTTCTGGTTCTGTTGCTCTCCTTGTGGAGTTCCTATCCTCTCCAGATCTTACTATTTCCCACTTCTTTCATAAGATTACATGTACTCTGCCCAACAGTTGGCCATAAGTCTCAGTATATGCTTTGATAGTATGCAGGGCAGAGCCTTTCAGAGGCCCTCTGTGGCAGATTCCTAACTTGTTTCCTGTTTTCTTCTTCTTCTGATGTCCATCCTCTTTGCCTTTCAGAATGGGGATTGAGCATTTTAGTCAGAGTCCTTCCTCTTGATTAGATTCTTTAGATGTATAGGTTTTAGTAGGTTTATCCTATATTATATGCCTATATGAGTGAATATATACCGTGTGTGTCTTTCTGTTTCTGGGACAGGTCACTCAGGATGATCCTTTCCAGGCCCCACCATTTACCTGCAAATTCCATGATTTCTTTGTTTTTCATTGCTGAGTAATATTCTATTGTGTAGATATAACAATATATATAAAGAACCAAAGAAGCTGAAAAGGAACAAACCAAGTAATTCCATTAAAAACTGGGGAACTGAGCTAAACAGAGAATTCTCGATAGAGAAATATCCAATGGCAGAGAAACACTTAAAGAAATGCTCAACCTCATTAGCCATCAGGAGAATGCAAGTCAAAATGACCCTGAGATTTCACCTTACACCCATCAGAATGGCCAAGATAAAAAACTCAAGTGACAACACATGCTAGAAAGGTTGTGAAGAAAGGGGAACCCTCCTCCACTGCTGGTGGGAATGTCAACTTGTACAACCACTCTGGAAAGCAATCTGGCACTTTTTCAGACAACTAGGAATAGCGCTTCCTCAAGGTCCAGCCATACCACTCCTAGGCATATATCCAAAAGAGGCTCAAGTACACAATAAGGACATTTGCTCAACCATGTTTGTAGCAGCTTTATTTGTAATAGCCAGAAGCTGGAAACAACCCAGATGCCCCTCAACTGAAGAATAGATATAATACTTTCAAATATTCTTTTTCATAAATAATTTCATGCTAGGTATTTTGTAAGTAATCTGTATAAATGAATTATTGTAATTGTACTTTTTGTAATTTTATACTGTCATTTTTAATGAAGCACCAACTAATTCAACATACTATCAGAAAAATATCAGTATTATAAAAGATGATGTTGGCATATTATATAAATTCCTCTCTATTAATTAAAAAGAGTATAGTTTAGGATCTTCACTCACAATATAATCTATACAGCATTTTCCATGAAAAATATTTCACTTCATTTATTAAAAATTAACTTGTCTAATAATCATTTACTGAAAATATTTCTGT
The DNA here is from genome assembly GCF_030254825.1 of Meriones unguiculatus. Taxonomy (NCBI): domain Eukaryota; kingdom Metazoa; phylum Chordata; class Mammalia; order Rodentia; family Muridae; genus Meriones; species Meriones unguiculatus. Next base: position 8,981,948 of record NC_083367.1, read on the forward strand.
TGATATTAATATACAGGAATTCATAAGTATAACAAATCTTTCCAAATTTCCTAAGCACTTACAGTTTCAAACACTAATTTTTTGTTCAAAATTCCAAAGTCATTCTATCATTTCAGAACTTCAATAAGTTCAAATGTAAATATGAGGAAGGAAAAATGTGTTCTGTAGTGACCTTTGTGCTCAAGCACATATGAAGCCCTAGTCACCTACCTATCCTTCCTAGACTGCTGTTCTTTAATACAGTCACACCTCACAGATGAATGTCATGACATGAAGTGCAACCCTGTAATAATCACACCTCTGAAGTGGTGAATGACACTAACTGTTGTCACCATCTATGCAGCTGCCCATAGAAGTTGGCCACTGAGGGCATGTCACCTCTTTTTTTTTAACCTTGGAAGTAAAAACATCATTTTGGGTCAGCATGCAGCCTCTTTTACTTATGCACGCCTGTCTTGGAACTTTGCATGTCTTCGCATAAACTGTTGGTATAACGAAGGTCAATGAGAGTTTATATGCATACATAGATTTTTATCATTGGAGTCTACCTGATATTTTTTCACTGTCTCTCTTTCATTTTCAAGTGATCTAATTGTTCTGTAACCTTGAGAATTCCCATATGCTTCTGGTTATATTAAACTGATTATATATGCCCATCAGCAAGAGATCATGGTTTACATGCAAAATGAAATCCAGTTCATCCAGTATCCCGTTCATACTTCTAAAATTGGCTTTAAGGAATATATATATATATACATATATATATATATATATATATGTCAATAAATCTGGTCTCCATGGAGATCTAGTGAGCTACAATCTATGCAGCTGCATATAGAGTATAGATGTTGAAAATTTTATTTATTTTGACCCTCAGCATGTATTAAGAGTTAAATATTTTTTTCTGTAGTAGTTCTTCAATGTCTTACAATTTTCTAAGTGGAAAATGCAGCCCATATACTCAGATGATTACATTTTACATCTGTGACCAAAACAAAGCATATATTGATTAGAATGGAAAGACAAAATGGCTACTGAAAATAACTAACCTTGAGAAGAATTATTTCGTTGTTTTAAACTGTCATGGTCTGAACTTTAATCCAATATTAGCATAATTGCCTAGCAAATACAAAGTCCCAGATTTTGTCCTCATCATCTGAAAAATTTTACAAAAATGGGAATTCTCTTCTGTACATATTTCTAAATTCATAAGATGTGAATGTACATAGTACACACACACACACACACACATATATATATATATGCTTGTCAAGCTTGTTTAAAGGAAAAAAAATCAATAAAATAAATTGTAATTTAAAATAAATCATACGGCTCTATGCTGATGAAGAGGATAATAGAGGAAACAAATAAAAAACGTAAAGAATTAGAGGAAAATAAAATCAAACAGATCAGGGCTATCCATAAAGAAATGGAAGAAGTTAAAGACAAGCAGATTATGGCCATCCATGAAGAAATACGGAGAGATGCAGCCAAACAGTTTGTGGCCTTCAGAGAAGAAATAATTAAATCACTGAAAGAAGTAAAAGAAACAGAGTTGAAGGAACTAAAAGAAAAACAGGAAAATACAATCAGACAGGTGAAGGAAACAAAACAACTCAAGACCTGAAGATAGAACTGGAAAAATTAAAGAAAACACAAATTTAGCAAATAATGGAGAAGAAGAATTTAGGGAAGAAAACAGGAACTACAGAGGTAAGCATAACCAACAGACTACAAGAGATGGAAGAAAGAATCTCAGGTATAGAAGATACAAAGGAAGAAATCGATGTATCTGTCAAAGAAAATGTTAAATCTAAAAAATTTCTGACACAGACCATCCAAGAAATCCAAGACAACATAAAAAGACAAAACCTAAGAATAATAGGAATAGAGGAAAAAGAAGATTCCCTTCTCCAAGGCCCAGAAAATATTTTCAACAGAATCATTGAAGAAAATTTCCCCAACTTAAAGGAGAGGCCAATAAGAATACAAGAGGCCTACAGAACACCCAATAAATTAGACCAGAAAAGAAAATCCTCCTGCCATATAATAATCAAAACAGTAAGTATACAGAACAAAGAAAAAATACTAAAAGCTGCAAGGGAAAAAGGCCAAGGAACATATAATGGCAAACCCATAAGAATCACACCTGACTTTTCAACAGAGACTATAAAAGCCAGAAGGGCCTGGACGGATATCATGCAGACCCTCAGAGAACAGAGATGTCAGCCCAGGCTACTATACCCCGCAAAATTCTCACTCCTCATAGATAAAGAAAACAAGATAGTCAATGACAAAAACAAATTTCAACAATACCTACACACAAATCCAGCATTACAGAAGACACTAGAAGGGAAAATACAACCCAAGAAAACTAGCTACATTCAAGAAAACACAGGAAATAAATAATCTCACAACAGTAAAACAAACAGCACCCAAGCACACAACCTTATGACCACAGCCAACATCAAAAATCAAAGGACCTAACAGCCACTGGCCATTAATCTCTCTCAATATCAATGGACTTAATTCTCCAATAAAAAGACACAGACTAACAGAATGGATATGTAAACAAAACCCAGCAATCTTTTGCATACAAGAAATACACCTATGGAACAAAGATAGACATTACCTAAGGGTTGGAAGACGGCTTTCCAAGAAAATGGACGCAAGAAGCAAGCAGGAGTCGCCATTCTAATATCTGATAAAATAGACTTTCAACCAAAATTAATAAAAAGAGATGGGGAAGGACACTTCATACTCATCAAAGGAAAATTCCACCAGGAAAACATCACAATACTGAACATCTATGCCCCAAATACAAGGGCACCCACATTTGTAAAAGAAACATTGATAAAACTTATAAACCACATATAGATCCAAACACATTAGTAGTGGGAGTCTTCAACACCCCACTCTCAACAAAGGACAGGTCAACAAAACAGAAATTAAACAAAGAAACAATGTCTCTAACAGAGGTCATGAATCAAATGGTCCTAACAGACATCTACACATTTCACCAAAAGAAAACAGAATTTACCTTCTTCTCAACACCGCATGGAACCTTCTCCAAAATAGACCACATTGTAGGTCACAACACAAGCCTCAACAGATACAAAAAGATTGAAAAAAACCCTTGTATCCTGTCTGATCAACATGTAATAAAGATTGACCTCAAGAACAAAAATAGCAAAAAGCCTACACACACATGGAATAACTTGCTACAAAATGACAGCTGGGTCAGGGAAGAAATTAAGAAAGAAATAAAACTCTTCCTAGAACTCAATGAAAATGAAGACACAACATACCCAAACTTGTGGGACACAATGAAAGCAGTGCTAAGAGGAAAGTTAATAGCACTAAGTGCCTTCAAGAAGAAATTTGAGACAGCTCATTCAAGCAACTTAATGGCTCACTTAAAAACCGTAGAAAAAGAAGAAGCAGACACACCAAAAAGGAGTAGACAGCTGGAAATAATCAAACTCAGGGCTGAAATAAATCAATTAGAAACAAATAAAACAATTCAAAGAATCAATGAAACCAAGAGCTGGTTCTTTGAGAAAAATCAACAAGATAGACAAACCCTTGGCCAAGCTAACTAAGAGGCAGAGAGACACCACCCAAATCAACAAAATCAGAAATGAAAAGGGGGGCATAACTACAGACACTGAGGAAATCCAAACAATCATTAAGACTTACTTCAAAAGTCTATTTGCCACAAAATTTGAAAATCTAAATGAAATGGACAATTATCTTGATTGATTTGACTTACCAAAGCTGAATCAGGACCAGATAAATCAATTAAATACTCCTATATCCCCCAAAGAAATAGAAGTGGTCATCAAAAGTCTCCCATCCAAAAAAAGCCCAACCAGATGGTTTCAGTGCAGAATTCTATGAGACCTTCAAAGAAGAGCTAACTCCAGTTCTCTTCAAACTATTCCACAAAATAGAAACATAAGGAACATTACCAAACTCATTCTATGAAGCCCCAGTCACCTTGGTACCTAAAACTCACAAAGACTAAACAAAGAAAGAAAAGCACAGCCTCTAAGAGCAACAATCAATAAATGGGACCTCCTGAAACTGAAAAGCTTCTGTAAAGCAAAGGGCAACATCATCAAAACAAAACGAATACCGACAGATTAGGAAAGAATCTTCACCAAACCTTTATCTGATAGAGGACTCATATCCAGTATACATAAAGAATTAAAGAAGCTGAAAAGCAACAAACCAAGTATTCCAATTAAAAAATGAGGTACAGAGCTAAACAAAGAATTCTCTGTAGAGGAATATAGAATGGCAGAGAAAGACTTAAAGAAATGCTCAACCTCACTAGCCATTAGGGAAATGCAAATCAAAATGACCCTGAGATTTCACCTTACACCCATCAGAATAGCCAAGATCAAAAACTCAAGTGACAATACATGCTGGAGAGGTTGTGGAGAAAGGGGAACCCTCCTCCACTGCTGGTGGGAATGTCAACTTGTACAACCACTCTGAAAATCAATTTGGTGCTTTCTCAGACAAATAGGAATAGTGCTTCCTCAAGATCCAGCCATACCACTCCTAGGCATATATCCAAAAGAGACTCAAGTACACAAAAAGGACAGTTGCTCAACCATGTTTGTAGCAGCTTTATTTGTAATAGCCAGAGGCTGGAAACAGCCCAAATGCCCCTCAAGTGAAGAATGGATGCAGAAATTGTGGTACATATATACAATGGAATATTACTCAGCAATGAAAAATAAGGAAATCATGAAATTTGCAGGTAAATGGTGGGAACTGGAAAGGATCATCCTGAGTGACCTGTCCCAGAAGCAGAAAGACACACATGGTATATACTCACTCATATAGACATATAATATAGAACAAACCTACTACAATCTGTACATGTAAATAAACTATTCAAGAGAGAGGACCCTGACTAAAACACTCAATCCTCATCTTGAAAGGCAAAGAGGATGGACATCAGAAGAAGAAGAAAACAGGAAACAACCTAGGAACCTGACACAGAGGGCCTCTGAAAGGCTCTGCCCTGCATACTATCAAAGCAGATGCTGAGACTTATGACCAACTGCTAGGCAAAGTGCATGGAATCTTATGTAAGAAGTGGGAAATAGTATGATCTGGAGAGGACAGGAACCCCACAAGGTGAGCAACAGAACCAGAAAATTTGAACACAGGGATCTTCCCAAAGACTCATATTCCAACCAAGTACCATGCATGGAGATAATCTAGAACCCCTGCACAGATGTAGCCCATGGCAGTTTAGTGTCCAAGTGGGTTCCATAGTAATGGGAAGAGGGACTGCCTCTGACATAATCTGATTGGCCTGCTCTTTGATCACCTCCCCCTGAGGGGGAAGCAACCTTACCAGGCCACAGAAGATGACAATACAGCCACTCCTGATGTGATCTGATAGAGTAAGATCAGAAGAAATGAGAGGTGGACCTCTCCTATCAGTGGACTTGGGGAGGGGCATGCATGAAGAAGGGGGAGGAAGAGTCGGACCGGGAGAAGAAGAGGAAGGGACTTTTGGGGGGATACAAAGTGAATAAAGTATAATTAATAAAAAAGAAAAAATATTAAAATAAATAAATAAATAAATAAATCATAAGTTAAAAAATATATTTGTAGAAAATACTTCTCAAAACAAAATAAATTACTAACCACTTTTATTTTAATATTGGCCCTGAATTTCATATCACATCAGATTTATTTATTTTTCTTCCTATAATTTCCAACTTTTTATTTATAATGACCAGAGTCTACACACTTCTCACTCAATTGAATATGTGGTTCTGGGCTTTTTGTTCCTACATTTAATATGGCACCAAACTACTTCAATTGCTTGACCATCTCCAAGAATCTTGAACCAACTGTTATGAACTGACAGTGCTAATGATGACTTTTCTCATATGGTTCGATCTTGACTGAGAGACATGTATGATTGTATCCACCCCTTCCTTTTCTCTCTCTAGCTCCCTACATACTACCTATACATGTCTCTGTCACACCTTCATATTTTCATTTTCTTGTGATAACCTGTTCAGTCTAATGAGTGTTATCCATATGTGCATGGATGTGGGACCATCCTCTGGAACATAGGTGATATTTTCTTGTATACAGGAATACAATTCGCAAAGAATTATGAAAATACAAACAAGAACATTGTGATGAATGCCAAAAATTCTGATGTGCACATGTTCTGGGTGACTGGTGTATTTTGTGTGTGCACACACGTGCACAGTTTATCCCCTTCTTATCCCAGCTCTAGCTCTTTCTCTCATCCCCTTCCAATCCCACCTTCCCTCAGTCCTCTCCTCCCACGCCCCACCCCAAGTCCACTGATAGGGAGGACCTCCTCCCCTTCCATCTGACCCTAGTCTATCAGGTCTCATCAGGACTGGCTGCATTGCCTTCCTTTGTGGCCTGGCAAGGCTGCTCTGCCTTTGGGTTACAGTTATAAATATCACAACTCTTTATTCAATACTCACTTTTCATTGCATACAAAGTAAAGTCATATACTGCCAAGTGTATTGTCTTTGCTAGTACTTCAGAAAAAAAACCTTAAAATTTGATATGTTTAATCTTCCCTAATCTTTTTGTTTTGCTGTCACATTTCTTTGTCTCCTAATCACTGTAGAAGTATTTTTCATCGTCTAGTTTTGAACACATGTGTGCTATATATGTCTATAAGGTGAGCTTTTATTAATAAATGGTAGAACATGCTTATGTCACATACTCAGGGGAATCAATAATCAGGAAAATAACTGAACGTATAAAGAGCAAAAGAGAACAGGGAAATGTATTAAAGACTATTTTTAAGGATTTCTTGTTGCTTGGAAAGCATGAGGATAATTAGTTTTAAAGAGTTAAAGATCTTATTTAACTGAGAGTAATGAGTAACAATGAATGTAAGTGAAGCTGTGGACAGCATTAACATGAAAATGGGATTTTACCATATTTAGATATCAAATTTTGTCTCTTTCATGAAATAAGGTAGAAGATCTCTTAGGTGCAATGAAAGTATAGATAGGCTTAGATATTATGTTTGCCATCAAGAAGTAGATAGAAAATATTCATAATCTAAGGATACTTCAAGTTGAGAATGCCGGAAAGAAAATAGACATTTTGCTCTGAAAATATCATGGATAACAAGCCTCGTATCCACTCAGTCTATCAAGGCAGAAAATAATCATAGCTTGTATTTTGTGATATGTCCGAAAATATTTCTTCTTGAGTATTCTTAATTCTCTCTTAACTTAGACACATTAGCATATTACCTACTGCCCTTTTTTATTCAGACTCCCAAAACCACTTAAGTGGATATATACTTGCTTTAACCACTGTTCTCAACCCATAATTAACTCTGTTTCTCTTTTTATTCCCAACTCCCATCATCTAGGTTTTATATCCACCTTTTCCAGAAGCAAAGAGTGCTGAAAAAAAAATACATGTAGCAACATATATACATTCTCCAATGATCCCCTTCATTTCAGTTTGTATTTATTAAGGTTTGTATTTATTTTTATCTTATGCACAGCATTAAGCATATAACAAAGTGTAAAACAATTGATTTTTATAAACTTTTACATGTGTGAGTGTGGGTGCACATGGCAGCCTGCATACAAAGTTCAGAGAATGGCTTTCAGGAGTTGTTTCTCTCCTCCTGCCTTGAGTATTAGGAATTGTCAGGCTTGCAGGGCAAGCACTTTTACCAGCTTAGACACATCACTAGTTCCAAAACAAGTGTGTATAAGTACAGCTGTATATTTCAAGTCTAATGTAATACAGATTGTCTAATCAAAAGCATTTTATTTTTAAAGCACAATAATGATAATGTAGACTGAAATAAACATCTTTTGAATTAATGAATATGTTGCTGTAAATATGTTGAAAAAAAGTTGCTAGGAGCTAAAAGATACCCTTTCTAAGAGTCAGAGTGCTGAGATAGGTAAATGGAGCCTTGCTGCTACTGCTGCTGTTTGTTTGTATCAGTACTTTGGAGCCACTTGGAATACTACACGATAGTGCCCAATACTGACCAAAATTCACAAAGCTTGAGTCATCTTAAGTCTACTTCTAAACTTTAATTTCTACCTCAAGAATTGGTTTTACTGTTAAGGTCAATGAGAACATGCTGTTCTTCAAATATTGTATCCCTCCATTTTACCTCTGTCTCTTCAGGTGTTTTTACTTTAGTTAGAGATACTAGAAAATGAGATAATGTGTTCTTTTAAGAGAGCCTTGTGTTTCAGTTCCAGACAATAAAGATACAACATGTGTGCCCATGAAATAACTTAGTATCATCACTGTGTCTGGATGTTGGAACATCACACTTAAGTTTAATTAGCAGCAGCTCCCCTTGCCATCAGTAGCCTCCGTTAAGATTTCTTTGTAACTTCAAACTGCCTTCCAGATGATTCTGATCTCCCTATTCTACCACCTACATGTGGGACTCCAAACTTTGTGATATGCAACAAGTCTTAAATTCATGTTTCTCGTAGACCTTTTGCAAACATTGAAAGTAAATGTGTTATCCTTGGGCTATAGTCCCTTGAATGTTCAATCAAAATATTGAATTGTTTAAAAAAGTTGAAAGTGAGAGAATGTCTAACTTAAGATATTTTTCTAAATAAAGTCATCTCATGTTCAATGTAACAAACAATAATATATTGATTATACATTAAAGGAGGTATAAAGGAATCTACTTAATTGTTCTAAGATTTATGCTTTACAGAGTTTAAGGTTGTGCAGACAGATGTCAAATGCAAAAGGCCTGACTTCATGAACCTTTCCTTTTAAATGTTTAATTCCATCCCTATTTTAAAGGAAATTTAATTTAAGAGAATTATATCCATATGATTTGAGTTCGTTTGTATTTAGCTGATCAATGCGTTATTTTACAAGTCCCGTTTGATGTCAAGAAGGCAGCCAGTCCCTTTCTCCCCTTAGGCTTTGAATCACATTTTCCCCTTCAGAAGTATTTGGCAGTTTATAAATCCCAACTACCAAAGACTGATTTTGCTTTAAAATTCAGAGCTTTAAAACATGGCACAAAACAATAAAACAAGGGAACAATATTTCAATTAAGGAAAAAAATTCTTAACACAATGATATTTGAGTCATTTGTTTGTTTTAATTATTAATTACAAGATTAGTTTCTTAATAAAAAGAAAAACTCTGGAAAACATTAGAGGAAAGACAGCCTCATGATACTGGAGAACTGGAGTAATAAATAATTCAAAACAAGGTGTCTGAATCTTTCTAAATACCACTTCCTTGAAAAGGAAACATGCTTTATTAAGGAAAGCACAGAGTTTGAAGTTGGTTTATTTTACTCTAACTTAATAAACATATTGATTCCTATTCTTATGCATAGGGACATCTTCTGATTCACTTCTTGACGAAAGGGAGAAAATATTACAGACTGCTAAGCTGCTCAGAAAGCACATCTTTCCTTCCAGCACATATTCCTCTGAGCTGTGGTTGGATCTAACATTCACTGTTCATTTTGGGGTGTTAGAATTCTTCCCAGTATTCTTAACTTTGAGGTACATTTCACAGAATGTCTTTCTCACTTTTGTTATTGTAAATAAGAAATTAAGCTTTGCCAAGTCACCAGTTTTTTGTATTATATTTTTCTTATCCATATTTAAAAATGGATAATCTCTATAACATATTTCCTTCATGGATTTTGGCACCAGGATAATAATAAATTTCAATAAAATCATTAAAACTTTAAAATAAGATACTCTGTATTTTTCTTTGATAACTCTTACATTTTTTTCTTTAGTAATCCTTCACTTATCTTTCAGAATTTATCATTTTTTGAGTCAGAGATAGTCTACAGATGAAAGCACAGACACACACACACACACACACACACACAGAGAGACGAACAAATGCACATCAACCTACCTAAATTTATACAATGCAAAAAAAAAAGCCAAAATATCCCTTGAAAATTTAGAGGTTAATAGAACAATTAGAGAAATGCAATAAAAAAGTGGTTTAAATATGCATTAATTTTGGAAGATACTATCAACTTCTGCCTTAAGTGATTTTCAAAAAGATTTTTATCTGTATCTTAAAATGTATAATTTTAAAAGTTATTTAATCTGTTACATATTAAGCTATTTTCCAAATTCTAATCCAGAAAGCTTGGAGGTATAATGAGTCAGTAAATATTAAATCAGATGCCTGGATATGCTAAACAGGAAACAAACATCCATGAGGCTTTTTTGACCACTCCATTGGGTCAGGGCAGGATAGGAAAATCAACTTTCTATCTGCTCCAGAGACCTTTGTTCATACATCATTTACTTAGTTCCACCTTTTGTTTATCATCTTGCCTAGTAGAGGACAGAAACTGAACGTTAAGTGGGTGAAAGACAAATGAACTCATAGTGAGGAACAGGAAAATAATCAAGATTGGTTGATTTACTGGTTAATATTCTCATCCTGGGAAACTTAAAGTTCTGTATGAGAAAGAATTGGAGCACAAATCAAATCTGGGGACTTATGTATACTAGGAAGAATGTGTAGCAAGAATTACATTTACCAGGCAGCCCACCATTGCCTTTCTTTTTCAGCTGCTGAATGTATTTGGTTACTAATGGACCTCAGCAACCTTTCTTTCAGTCTCTTCCATTTCTGTCCTTATTCTTGTGCATTTAATGTGAATTCCTAAACTTCCTGTTCCATTTCCACATGGATGCATATTTAAAATAAGTAAGGGAAAAATGGAATAGCTGAAATTGTGCTCTCTATAACTTTGTTGAATACTAGTGCATAGCCTGTAGTAGCTAGGTATAGTAGAATTTCTCTATTAATCAGATTGAATTTGGAGACTCTGTCAGATTACAGTGTTTTCATTTCTTAATGTAGAATGTATGAGGAAGCTTGTTTGTGTGGCTGCATGTTTCTTTTAGCCATTACTTTATACAGCCCAGATGTATTTGTCAAATTTGATTACATAATAAGTAAACTAATGAAATAGAAGGATTAAAAAGAGAGAGTATTTTAATTAGTATTACTAGGCTGGAAAAAACTCAATACCAAGTTATTAAACAATAGTGTAAAACAGTGTTGAAATAGCTGTAGATGAAAGAACTAAAATGCTCTTCACAACTTGACCATCTAAAGCCCCATTTTAAGCCACATGTTTGCGTCATTGGGGGTTATATGAGAGACTTCTGTGGAGAAGAAACAAATACACACAAGCATGTATTCACACATACGGGCACACTCCTACTCACTCCAGATAAAGAGCACAAGACAATCCAAAGTCTAACTTGCTAAACTAATGAGTTATTTGGGGTTTACTTATGGTGGGATGGATAAAGGTTATGTATAGGAGCAAAAATTACTCTGATCAGCTATATAACCAAAACAAACTCAATCATGTGTGACAAATCACTAGAGTTAAAAACATTGGCACTCTGTATATCTGGCAGACAGCTCAACTGGTTGCAGTGTGTCTTTCCAGGTAACTCAGTTGATCTGTCCCTTTTTCAGACAGCTCAGCTCATCTTTGTTTTTTTCCAGGAATCCTGGTTCTCCATTTCTTCCAGGCAGTTGAGCTCATCTGATAGTCTTATTTGGAGGTTGGCTCATGGAGTGTAACTATCTGTTGACTTTCCTGTTTGCTTTGGGGAGGGTAGGGGCATAGTGAAACTGGTCATTTTCAGGGACTTCCTGAGCTGTTTTGAGTTGTTTGCTTCTTCTCTTAAGGAGCTCTCAGGTAATATGTCATATCACTTTAGAACATCGTATTATTTCACCTCCAAGACAGAGATTTTAACTCCAAAGAAAACTACTGTACAGTACTCACAAACAAGTGATCCCAATTGTACTATTAAGAAATGTGCTCTAGTATTTGGTAAAAACAACGAACTCCATCCATCCATTCAACCAAGAGCCGTATGAGAAGTAACTGGTTGCACTGGGTCCACTTTCTCTTTTTGGCATGAACAGAGTTTGATCAGACATAGATTGACTAAATGCAGCCATATGGGTTAATACTTGTCATTACTATGACCCTCCTAGAAAGAAACTAAATATTTAATTTTGGTATTTTCATCCAAACTGGCAGTATTTTCTTTTTGTACCTTAAAGCAAATACAAAGATGGTAAAGTAGCTTTTCATCCCCCAGACATCTCTTTGCATTGACTTCTTGATGTCAAGTACTCTTCTAGTTATCTCTATCTTCAGCATACTGTCCAGCAGCTTCCATCCTCAGATACCCCTTGGAGCATATAGCAACATACCCACAAGCTGTTCCATCTTTGTGACCCATTCTCTTTTTCTCTGTGGATGCAAATTTTATTGAAAAAGCTTGGTCTCGATACAGATCAATGGTCAAAAAAATTGGTGAACTTATTTCCAAATTCTCATAAATCATAACAAGTTCTGCAACTACAAATGATCCCAAGTATCTTATATCTAAACATCCCCCATTCTACACTATCTCTATTTACCATCCTTTTAATTTTTTTAATATTAGTTACAGTTTATTAACTTTATGTCCCAGCTGTATCCTGCTCCCTCATTCCCTCCTAATCCTACCCTCCCTCATCTCTTCCCGGCCGCTCTCCAAGTCCACTGATAGGGGAGGACCTCCTCCAATTTTAGCTGACCCTAGCTTCTCAGGTGTCTTAAAGACTGGCTTCAAAGCTCTCCTCTGAGACCTAGCAGGGCTGCTCCTCCTCTCTTAAAAATATTTTGTCTCTAAAAGATTTCTCTGTGCTTTGCTCTCAAAAAACAAACAAACAAACAAACAAACAAAGAAACTATTTTACACTTATGCTATAAGCTCTCATCTCAGGGTTTGTAAATTGCTCTTTGGGAATAGCTAAATAATCTATAAAATCTGTAACAAAATTTGGCTTTAAACTCGTAACAAAGACTTACAATTAGAAATATTACACCTTCATATATATATGTTATTCTGTGTGTGTTGTGTGTGTGTATTTGAGTATGTGAGCATATGCATGTGTGTAACTTGGATTCAACTGTGTAAATATGTCTATGTAACTGTTATTTAACTCTGTGTACATTGTGTATGTAACTTGGATTCAAAACTCATTTTTAAAAAAGAACTACTGGAAAAACAGATGTTTTTAAATAGCAACCATGTTGCTCTCCTCCATTTTGGCTAGTGACCTCATCAGGATACACACAGAACGGCCACATGTCTGGCAACTATCTTTACTCTAAAGGTTAAAGACTACATAGCATGTGGCTTGATCATTTTAAAATGACTGACTACATTGCATAAAGTAATGATTACAAAGCTTCTTAGTCCTAAGGAGATTTTGTTTATGATTATATGTGTTTTTCAAACTAAAGAAGCAACACCTCATTTCAAATATTTTGGATTGCTATGTTTATATTCTATGAAGATAAAAAATGTAAGGTTATATTTGCTGCAACATACTACATGTGTGACTCATGGTTTAGAATATACTATATATGATGACAGAGAATTCTCTGGAGAGGAACATCGAAGGGCAGAGAAGCACTTAAAGAAATGCTCAACCTCACTAGCCATTAGGGAAATGCAAATCAAAACAACCCTGAGATTTCACCTTACACCCATCAGAATGGCCAAGATCAAAACCTCAAGTGACAACACATGCTGGAGAGGTTGTGGAGAAAGAGGAACCCTCCTCCACTGCTGGTGGGAATGTAAACTTGTACAACGACTCTGGAAATCAATCTGGCGTTTTCTCAGACAACTAGGAATAGCGCTTCCCCAAGATCCAGCCATACCACTCCTGGGCATATATCCAAAAGAGACTCAAGTACACAAAAAGGACATTTGCTCAACCATGTTTGTAGCAGCTTTATTTGTAATAGCCAGAAGCTGGAAACAACCCAGATGCCCCTCAACTGAAGAATGGATGCAGAAATTGTGGTACATCTACACAATGGAATATAACTCAGCAATGAAAAAAAAGGAAATCATGAAATTTGCAGGTAAATGGTGGGAACTGGAAAGGATCATCCTGAGTGAGTTGTCCCAGAAGGAAAAAGACACACACGGTATATACTCACTCATATAGACATACAACATGGGATAAACCCACTAAAATCTGTGCATCTAAAGAAACTAAGCAAGAGAGAGGACTCTACCTAAAACAGTCAATCCCCATCCGGAAAGGCAAAGAGGATGGACATCAGAAGAAGAAGAAAACAGGATACAACCCAGGAACCTACCACAGAGGGCCTCTGAAAGCCTCTGCCCTAAAGACTATCAAAGCAGATGCTGAGCTTGATGGGCAACTGTTGGGCAGAGTGAATGGAATTTTATGTAAGAACTGGGTAATAGTAAGAGCTGGAGAGGACAGGGTCTCCACAAAGAGAGCAACAGAACAAGAAAATTGAACACAGGGAACTTCCCAGAGACTCATACTCCAACCAAGGACTATTCATGGAGATAACCTAGAACCCCTGCACTGATGTAGCCCATGGCAATTCAGTCTCCAAGTGGGTTACATAGTAATGTGAAGAGGGACTGCCTCTGACATAATCTAACTGGCCCGGTCTTTGATCACCTCCCCCTGTGGGGGAGCAGACTTACCAGGCCATAGTAGAGGACAATGCAGCCACTTTTGATGTGAACTGATGGACTAAGATCAGAAAGGAGAGGAGAACCTCCCCTATCAGTAGACTTGGGGAGTGGCATGCAAGCAGAAAGGGGAGGGGAAGAGGGAGGAGCTTATGGGGGAATGCAGAATGAATAAAGTGTAATTGATGAAAAATTAAAAAAAAAAGAAAAGATAATTTAAGAACCTTAAATGACTTTCAAAAGTGGAGGAAAACCATGGAGTTAGTCAATTTACATGGAGCACGTCTCGCCCCTGGGGGCAATGGTCTCCTGAACCTACTCAGACCTAGGACACCACCACTGCTAGTTCTAGAACTGATGCAGGATATTCCAACGAGGGGGTTAAGACTTCTCATAATATTTCCTATAAGTTCACACCTGTTTGTTTATATCCCCCATTTTTATTCATTGTTAGCCAGACAGAGCCAAGTAATTGTGGTAATGATAGTTGCTTTTTTGCCCAATGCTGGAATGCTAGTGAATTTAGGTATGCCCTGGTTACTTGTATGCCTCGCTGGGTGCCTGTGCCCATTGATGCCCCTCACGCTATGACTCTCTTCAGACAGAAAAAGGATCTTGGAATTACAGCCGCCATTGTTACTGCCATCTCATTGGCGGCTGTTGGAGCGACTACCACGGCATTAGACATGAGTCATACTGTGCAGACTGCTCAGACCCCAAATAATCTTTTAGCCAATGTAGCTCATGCCTTAGATGTAGAAAAAGGAATTAATGCTCAACTAAAAGGAGGCTTGATGGTGTTCAATCAGAGGATTGACCTCGTGCAGGAGCAAATTGATACCCTATGGCAAATCGCTCAACTTGGCTGTCAATGAAAATATGCTGGACTTTGAGTCACTAGCATACAACATGAGAATTTTTCCTGTGCTGCAAATCTGTCTAAACAATTGTCTAGCTATATTTTAGGCAATTGGACTGGAGATTTCGATACTATGATTGGAGCAGCTGAGAGTGGCCATTGTTACGGCAAATTCTACCAGAGTGGACGCAGGACTAGCCACAGGATTATCATCATGGATTGCTGCAGCCATGAATCATCTGAAGGAATGGGCGGGCATGGGAGCGTTAGCAGCCCTTCTGGTGTTGGTCTCCTTGGTTTGCCTGTGGTATATATGCAAGATTAGAGTCTCACAACAGCGTAATGCAGCCATGATCATTCAGGCCTTTACAACCATTGAAGCAGGACAGTCTCCCCAAGCATGGTTGGCTACCATAAAAAGCTAAAATGTTAAGCTCAGGATGTGAGGCTAACCACTGCACTCAGGGTCACCCGCTTTGGACCCAGAGAAGAGCATGTCTGATTGCATGCGGGTTGATGGCCCAGCTCCCGCCTCTGAGAAAAAGGTATCAGACGGGTCTGATGCTTTTTGGGTGGATGACACCTAAATGAACATCTGTACAAAGTCCCAATTTATTTCTAATATCAGAGATCAGATATTAGAAATATCTGATATTAGATATTAGATATTAGAAATATCTCTACTCTTGCCTGATGCATCTAAATCAAAGAGGGGGAACTGTAGAGAGCTGTGTAATGCCGCGTCTTAAAGATGGAGCTGGTTTCCGCCTTCCACCTTCCCGATGGTGAGTGCTCTCTGTCATAAACAACTCCATATTTGGGTAAGGCTGAGGATCTGGCTTGCTTCCATGTATGTGGACCTATCTGCATTGCCCACGTGGCACGCTGGGGTTGGCTACCCAGAGGCTATTTAACCTGTGGGCTGGCTTTCCCCAGGGTCAGAAGATTGTTCAAGGTTCCTGAATAAACTGCATTGAGAAGAAAAATACATAAATAAATAAATATTTCAAAATAAACTAAAAAAATTAAAAAAAAATTTAATGGTATAATTGTCTTCTCTAACTAACAAAAGCTGATTTAACATGTATGTCTAATTACTTATATCTTTGCTAACTGGTTAACACCAAGCTGCTATAAATTTCAAATAAGTAACAAACATGTTGGATAAATATGGTATATTTCATAATCAAGATTCACAAATTTCTAAGGTTTGCTCAGGTTCCTAATAATATTTGTATAGCTTCTTTGTCTTTGCTTATTTTCAGCTTTAACTATTTGGATTACCTAAGCCTGAAAAAAACTTGTAATAGTCTATAATGATGTACTATAGAAGTATCAGTCTGTGATTAAATATTTTATTTTGATACTAAAAGAGATTTAATTCAAAAATTATTATTTTTTAAGGCCAAATCTAACAGGGATGGAATGTAAAATCTTTGTCTTATAGAAGCTACTAACATATTGTAAAATGCTAAAGATAAATAAGACATGCAATTTAATGGCGAGTCCCCTTATAGAAGATCAAATTCTTTAATTTGCTTGGATTAATATAATAAATTACAGAGATAATTTTTATTTAGCCTCCTATGTATGTTTTAAAAGGTAAGCCTAAAGCAAATAAGTAGGAACAAGAAAAGTTTATCTAGTTTAGATATATTTAATAGATAGTAGTCTTCAAACTCTTTAGATATCTGCTGAATATGGCATTTAAATGTTTAGTCTTTCAGTGGACCCTCTAGAGTAGACTCCCATCCTGTTCCCTCTCTTTCACCTCTTTTGGTGTCTATCCTATTTGCTATTTGGAATGAGATTTAAGCATCTTCCCTAGGGTCCTCCTTACTTAGGTTTTTTTTTTTTTTTCACAATAGATTGCAATTTTTTTGTTTATATTTTTCACAATTTATTCATTATATATCCCACTGAAAACCCCTCACTCAACTTCTCCCAGTTCCACCCTCTCTCTTCCCTCATAGTCCCTTCCCCTAGTGCACTGAAAAGGAAAGTTCTCCTCCTCTGCCATTTGCCCAATGGATTCCAACTGAAGACCTAGAAATAAACGCACACAACTATGGATTTTTGACAAAGACGCCAATATCATACAATGGAAAAAAGATAGTATCTTCAACAAATTGTGCTGTCTAACTGGAAGTTCACATGTAGAAAAATGCAAACAGGCCTACATCTATCAGCCTGCACAAAATTAAAGTTCAAGTTGATCAAAGATCTCAACATAAAAACAGACAGTCTAAATCTGTTGGAAGAAAAAGTGAGGAAGAACCTCAAACTCATTGACAAAGGAGACAATTTCCTGAACAGAATACCAAAATGCCAAAATTGTAGAATACCAAAAGAAGACAATTGTAGAATACCAAAAGGAGACAATTTCCTGAACAGAATACCAAAATACCAAAATTGTAGAATACCAAAAGCCCAGGATTTTGTTATTCTACAATTAATAGAATACATTCTAAGATCTACAATTAATAAAAGGGACCTCATTAAACTGAAAAGCTTCTGTAAAACAAAGGACACAGTAACAGAAGAAAACAACATCCTACAGACTGGAAAATAGCTTCAACAACCATACATCTGATAAAGAGCTAATATCCATAATATATAATGAACTCAAGAAATTAGACACCAACATACTAAATAATCCAATTAAAAATATGGGGAGAGAACCTAGACCCCCTGCTCACGTGTAGCCAATTGGCAGCTCAGTCTCCATGTGGGTTTCTGAATAAGGGGAGCAGAGGCTTCCTCTGTCATGAGCTCGGTTGCCTGCTCTTTGATCACTTGCTCCTGGTGATACAACCTTGCCAGGCCATAAAGGAAGAAGATTCAGGCAGTCCTGATGAGACTTGATAGGCTGTGGGTAGATGGCAGAGTAGGAGAACTCCCTCTTTCAGTGGACTAGGGGAAGGGGATGGAGGGGACAGGAGAGCGGATGAGAGGAGTTGAGGCAGGGGGCTTCAGTCAGGATATATAATGAATAAATTGTAAGAAAAACATAAATAAATAAATAGATAGATAGATAGATAGATAAATATATAAATAAATAAAATTTAAAAAATGTTTAGTACACAAACACTTTTTGTAATAGAGAGAAATGCTAGTTCCAGCCAGCCCCACTATTCTCTTCCAAAGATGATGATGGGGCAAGGAAGGAATCCACCTGTAGTTTCATTTAAATATGGCAAAGCTGGCCACTGGTTGAAAAGTTGATGGCCCCATTTTGCCTAGTGAAGGTAGGCCATTCCGAAGTTTCTTTTCTATGAGAAATTCTGTCAGATCTCTGGGCTTGGAGGCTGAAGACTGACACTGCCCTGAAACCTCTACCAACAGCGATGAAGAAACCTAGGGTACCTGGTAATTCTCTGGCATTTTTAACAGAGTCAGGAGCTGCTTATTCAGGTAAATTTATCATTCTCAGGTCTCTGACGGTGTTGATGACTAAAGTTGTGATAGCTTTGTCAATTATTTTTCACATTTTATATTATTATTATTATTATTATTATTTATAATTTATTCACTTTGTATACCAGTCATAGCCTCCTCTGTCATCTACTCCCAGTCCCACCCTCACTCTTCTGCTCCCCCACCATTTCACTCTTTCCTAGTCCACTGATAGGGAAAATCTCCTCCCCTACTGTCTGACCCTAGCCTATTAGATCCCATTAAGACTGCTTGGATCCACTTTCTCTGTGGGCTGGCTAGGTTGTTCTACCAGGGAGAAGTGATCAGGGAACAAGCAACCAAGTTCATGTCAGAAACTGTATCTTCTGCTAGGGAACCCACATGCAGACTGAGCTAACTATAGGCTACATCTGAGAAGGGCATCTAGGTACTCTCCCATTCTATGTATGCTCTTTGGTTGGTTCTGTAAAGCTTCTGTAAAGCAAAGTACATGGTCAACAGAACAAAATGTCAGCCTACAGACTGGGAAAAGATCTTCACTAACCCTATATCTGGCAGAAAGCCAATATCCAGAATATATAAAGAATTCAAGAAATTAAACACTAAAAATCTAATTTAAAAAATGGGATACAGAGCTAAACAGAAAATTCTCAACAAATTAATATTGAATGGTTGAGATACACTTAAAGAAATGATCATCTCCTTTGACATCAGTGAAATGCAAATCAAAACAAGTCTAAGATTCTTTCTCACACCCATCAGAATGGCTAAGATCAAGTGACAACACATGCTTTGTCAGCTTAAAAGCAGCAACTAAGGGCTTCAGTTGCCTTCTAAGTTTTCCTCATGTGTGAAAAATGAGAGAGGGAGGGTGAAATTGGGAAGGGATGAGGGAGGGGCTACAGCTGGGATACAAAGTGAATAAACTGTAATTAATGAGATGTACATTGGACGTATGACAGGAGTCTACCGCAGAAGGCATCTGAAAGACCCTACCAAGCAGCATTTCAAAACAGATACTAAGACTCATAACCAAATACTCGGCAGAAGGGGAGTTAGTATGACAGGGAAAGGATAGGAGCCCCACAAGGACCAAATATATATGGGCACAGGGATTTTTTCTGAAAATGTTTCTCCAACCAAGGACCATGTATGGATATAACCTAGAACCTTTCCTTGGATGAAGCTCGTGGTAACTCAATAACCAATTGGTTTCCCATAGTAAGGGAAACAGGGACTATCTCTGACAGGAACTCAATGGCAGGCTCTTTGACCTCCCCCCACCCCCAAGGGAGGAGAGGGAGGAGCAGTCCTGTTAGGCCACAGAGGAGGACTTTGCAGCCAGCCCTGAAGATACCTGATAAAACAGGGCCAGACAAAAGGGGAGGAGGTCCTCCCCAATCCGCTGATTTGGAAAGAGGCGAGGAGGAGATGAGGGAGGGAGGGTGGGATTGGGAGGGAATAAGGGAGGGGGATACAGCTGGGATACAGAGTTAATAAAGTGTAACTAATAATAATAAACAATAAAAAATAAAAAAATTAAATTAAGAGAAAACAGGCCTCAGTCCTCATAAGAGAGCTACTAAAGAAAGACAAACAATTTACCTTGCTACCAAACTTTAAAAAAAGGTAAATTTACAAAACTGATTTAAAAATAACTTTTTTTCTTTATTAATTACACTTTACTCACTTTGTATCTCCCCTGTGGTGCTCTCCCTCCTTCTGTCCCAATCCCTACCTTTCTCCACCCTCTGCATGCATGCCCCTTCCCAAGTCTACTGATAGGGGAGGACTTCTTTTCTTCCCTCCTGATCCTAGTAAATTAGGTCTCATCAGGAGTAGCTGCATTGTCTTCTTCTGTGGCCTGGTAATGCTGCTTCCCCCTCAGGGGGAGGTAATTAAAGAGCAGGACAATCAGTTCATGTCAGAGACAGTCCCTGTTCCTATTACAATGGAACCCACTTGGATACGGAACTGCCATGGTCTACATCTGTGCAGAGGTCTTAGGTTATCTCCATGCATAGTCCCTGGTTGGAATATCAGTGTCAGGAAAGACCCCTGTGCTCAGATTTTTTGGTTCTGTTGGTACTTGTGTAGTTCCTGTCCTCTCCAGATCTTACTGTTTCCCACTTCTTTCCTAAGATTCCCTGCACTCTGCCCAAAGGTTGCCCAAAAGTCTCAGCATTTACATTGATAGTCTGCAAGGCAGAGCTTTTCAGAGGTCCTCTGTGTCAGGCTCCTGACTTGTTCCCTCTCTTCTCCTTCTTCTGATGTCCAGTCTCTTTGCCTTTCTGAATAAGAATTGAGCATTTTAGCAAGAATCCTCCCTCTTAATTAGTTTCTTTAGGTATACAGATTTTAGTAGGTTTATCCTATATTATATGTCTATATGAGTGAGTATATACCGTGTGCATCTTTCTGCTTCTGGGACAGCTCACTCAAGATGATCTTTTCCAGATCCCATCATTTACCTGCAAATTTCATGATTTCCTTGTTTTTTATTGCTGAGTAATATTTCATTGTGTAGATATACCACAATTTGTGCATCCATTCCTCCACTGAGGGGCATCTGGGCTGTTTCCAGCTTCTGGCTATTACAAATAAGGCTGCTACAAACATGGTTGAGCAAATGTCCTTATTGTGTACTTGAGAATCTTTTGGATATATGCCTAGGAGTGGTATAGCTGGATCTTGAGGAAGAGCTATTCCTAGTTGTCTGAGAAAGCACCAGAGTGGTTATACAAGTTTACATTCCCACCAGCAGTGGAAGAGGGTTCCCCTTTCTCCACAACCTCTCCAGCATGTGTTGTCTCTTGACTTTTTTATCTTAGCCATTCTGATGGGTGTAAAGTGAAATCTTAGGGTCGTTTGATTTGCATTTCCCTGACGGCTAATGAGGCTGAGCATTTCTTTAAGTGTTTTCTGCAATTCTATATTCCTCTGCAGAGAATTCTCTGTTTAGCTCTGTACCCATTTTTTAATTGGATTATTTGATTTTTTTGCTGTTTAACTTCTTTAGTTCTTTATATATACTGGATATTAGCTCTCTGTCAGATATAGGGTTGGTAAAGTAACTTTCTTTACAGTGACTGCTATTGGTAATCAAATACCTGTGTCGTATGGTAAAAGATTGGATAGAAAAAAGTGTAAAATTTAAGATGTGTAAATGCAACTTTTAAAGGTATAAGAAAAGTGATTTAATATATATGAAAAAATCGTTATATTTCTTTCCCTCTCTATGTTATTGTTTTATAAAGTCTTAAAAGTTCAGAGTTTCATTCAAGTGAGTTCTGATAAGCTATTAATCTAGCTCTGGTAAGTGCTGACTATTATAATCACAAGCTCAAGATTTTAATTTTCCTTTGGTTGTCTTCTAAGTATAGACCTAAAGGTATTTCTCATTGTGCTAAAAAACATTTGTCTAATGCATATATATATATATATATATATATATATATATATATATATGCAGTATTATGAATAGAGGAAAGAATGTTGATGCTTTTAACCCACAATCACGAGGAGCCCTCAGGATTCTATTATGGCTCAAAGTTTGAGTCTCCTGACTTTTCTAGAGTGCAGATTTCAGTACAGATTACAAAAATAGTAATGCTAACAAGTCTAAAATGTGTCTTTTTGTAAATTTCAATTCTTGTAATGTTCAGAGAGTTGACTGGAATCCACTTCTCATGGGGTCGAGTGGACTTCAGGTAAGTACTGTCAATCAACAGCTTCATTCCCTACTTGCTTTTCAACTTATTCCTGAGGCTGGAGTCTCTTCCTTTTTCCTGGTCTTGGGACTCACCTCCCCCAAATGCCAGGACCAAGAGCCTAAAAGTTTCAAAGTTACATGTAAGAAACTAAATTTTCCCTCAAACTCTTTACTTTTATCTTCTTCCCTAAATATATATCTGTCCCCTCAACCTGCCAGGTCCTAGTGTTCCCAATCTGGATAGCAGATAACTTTAAAGGGGCTGGCTTTCTCCCGGTGGTCCATTCTCACAAACTGCTCCACCTGCTGCCTGCACTTCTCTATTCCCAGATGATTTCACAAAGCTTGAAACAGCTTGCTCTTTCAGGAGTTGGCCAGTATCCCAACTTTCTTGGGTCTCCAAAGATGTTGACATCCCCAGACAGCAGCAAGCACTCCAACAAGCACGGCACCCCCATTCCTGCATAACCACCATCCTTCTTATTTCTTCACTTTTTATAATAAACAGAAGGGAGGAATGTTAGAAACCAGGTGCTTGCCCCTCCACCGAGCCCAAACTTTAGTGACTCCGTACTGTCATAACCCACTGCCAAATGAAACACATTTCCACTGATACCATGGGCTATATAGTTCCCCTGCACCCCTAGCCATGATGGTCCTAGCCATCATGGTCTGCTCTTTGTCTCCTGGTCTTCTCTCTATTTCTCTTACTTTCTCTTACTTTCTCCAGTGCCCCCCCACCCCGAAATGACTCTTATGTGTGAGACCTGTAGGTTTAAAGAGGGGATTAGGTCCAATGAAAATGCAGACAAATGAACGGAACTTGAAAAGATCATCCTGAGGGAGGTAACCCAGAAGCAGAAAGACACACATGGAATATACTCACTTATAAGTGGATATTAGACATACAGTATAGGATAAACATACTAAAATCTATAGTCCTAAAGAAGCTAAACAACTAGGAGGGCCCTAGGGACTATGTTTCCTTCTCATTCAGAAGGGAAAATAGGATAGACAATTGAAGTGGTAGAAGAGAGGGAACAGGATGGAAGCCTACTACAGATGTCCTCTAAAAGACTCCACTTAGTATGGGATTGATACAGAGACTCACAGTCAAACTTTGGACAGAGCACAGGGAGTCTTACAGAAGAAGGGAGACATTGAAGGACTCAGAAATAACAGAAACCACAGAGGAGACCAACAAAGCCCAAAATAGCTGGGCCCAGGAGGGATTGCAGAGTCCATGCGTGGAGAGGACATAGACCTTCTGCCCAGATATAGCCCATAAACAGTTCAGTCTCCATGTGGGTTCCCTAGTAAGGGGAGAAGAGACAGTCTCTGACATGAACTCACATGCCTGCTCCTTGATCACTTCTCCCTGGTGAGGCAACCTAGCCAGCCCAGAGAGGAAGAGGATCCAGGCAGTCCTGATGGGACATGATAGACTAGGGTCAGACAGTAGGGGAGGTGGACTTCCAGTATCAATGGACTAGAGGAGAGAGATAGGGGAGGAAGATGGAAAGAGAGTGGGACCAGGAGGAGATGAGTGAGCATACTACAACTGGGATACAAAGTAAAATAGATAGATAGATAGATAGATAGATAGATAGATAGATAGATAGATAGATAGATGTAATAAAATAATATAAGAAGAAGAACAAGAACAAGAATAAAAGCCTATAGTGACTGTTATCAGCATAGGATATTCCAAAAACATAATCTCAGCATAAATGACATTTGTTTGTCCCAGAGAATAAGAGGGAATAAGAGAAAAAGACAGGAGATAGAGAACAAGAGAGAAGGTGGAGAGAGGATGAGCAAAACTGAGGGGAAAAGGGTATTTGTCCTGGGGGTGGTGACAAAGGACTGCCTCTTGGTAGAAAGGAGACAGACTCAGCACATAGGCAAATGTCAGTTTGGAAGGTGAAGTGGGAAACCCCATGTTTGGAAGAGGTGTTAAATTTTAATTGGGTATGCTAGTTATGTGAGCCAAAGGGGGCTTTTGATTTCTGGACTTCAGTAGTTTGATAACTGGACCTTGGTAAACAGCCTCAGGAGGAAGAAGAGGCCAAAGAAAGGGACCTCTGGGGTTAGCTTTCTGAATGTAATGTAATGGCTTTTTTACCAAGGTAGAGGGAACGGGGGAGGAGGCCAACATTTGGCAATGCCATGTTTGCCATGCTTGGGCTGGCTAGCGTTGGTTCAAAGCCTGAGCTCAATTCTGGGGCTTCAAATCCCACCAATTCTTGAACTCAAAAATCTACCACTCTCTGAGCTTTCCCAAAGCTCAGGACTTAAATCCCACCAGTCACCACCCTGGAACGCTCCACCCCTAAAAATCTGTACATAACCCAACCTCCTACTCAGTTCTCTTCTGCTTCTTGCCTGAGCAGAGGCAGCCACCCCTTGGTGTCTTTCCCAATAAATCTCATGTGTGAAGTTTGTTGTGCAGTATGACTTAGTGGTAAGCCTTGTCTTCCACCTGCCCAGATACCTTTCTCTTAAGAGCTACACCACTTGCACTGGGATACCTTTCTTCTAGAACCAGAATGCTTATATCCTAGGAGTTAGCTAGCCTCCCCACTGAGTTATCCGAGGTTTTGCTCTGCTTCATTCCTTGCAACAGCAGAAGCTCATGATTTCTCCTTTCTCAGTTGCACTTCTCGAATTTCAGCCAGCACTATACTAGTCATACTAATTGTTAGAAGTGTGCATTAATGAAATGTGAATTTGCCATCCTGGTGGATTCCATCTGTAATCCTAGCATTTTGTGAGAGAGGCAAGAGATCATGGCTAGGTTGATCTACACGACACAGGAAGGTCAAGATTGCTTTGAAAGGCAAATTAAAAAGGGAAGAAGCAGAAAACTGGAGGACCTCCCCTATCAGTGGACTTGGGAAGGGGCATGCATGAAGAAGGGGGAGAGAGGGTGGGACCGGGAAGGGAGGAAGGAGGGGCTTATGGGGAGATACAATGTGAATAAAGTGTAATTAATAAAATAAAATTAAATTAAAAAATCAAAAACTATAAATAAACTAGAAAAAGAAACAGAAAACAAAAATGAAAGTAACTTAAAAGAAAAGAAAGGGCTCATGGTGTAGTTCAGTGACAGAACACTTGGCTCCTGAGGGTAATGTTCTCCCTTTCTTGGCCAAGTGACGGAAATCAAAACGTTTCCTAGAAAAAAAAAAAAAAAAACAAAAAACAGAAAACAAACAACCAAAAAAACACAATGCTTGAATAAATTGAAATGTAAAATTCAAGAGGGCTTTTTAAGGAAAAGAAAACAAAACCACAAAATGGTAGATCTTTCTCTGGTGTGTGTTACTGGAGAATTTCCTGAGAAGGCTGTTCTACACATTTATCAATACAATTCTCTGGGGATGAGTAGATGAGGTATAGTTTTTGTTGTGCAAGCAATAGACCTGAACTTAGATATTCACCGCCCAAGTGAAAGTCCGGTACTGTGACCCAGAGACAAGACCATACTGACTGTTTGCACAAGCATATGCACAACATATAAAACTCTGCTGTCTCCCTCCTTTTACTCTTCTTTCTTTCTTAGACCCACAGATACAGGCGTGCGTGCGTGCACACACACATGCAGAAGTACACACATTTACACAAACATTCTCTCATGAACACAGTCACACAGTTATACAGGCACAAACACACACACATACGTGCCTGTGTACACACACATATAGTCCTCAACCCCAAAGTCTTCACATCATTTTTATTGTTGTTGTCATTGTTATTTATTCCAACTTATTATTAACCACATCTTTTCATGTACAATGTCCTTTCCAAAAAGAGAATATTTCCGTACATAAGAAGCTTAGACATGCATTTGTAATTAATTTATTAAAACCGTTTTTGTTTGTTTGTTTGTTTGTTTAGACAGCGTGACATTCTGCTGATTTGCTGTGTGACATTTTGCTGATTTGCTTTGTTCCTCAAGAATCTATTCAATCCAGGGTGGGAATAGATGAGGGTAGAGAAGTGAGTTTGTTATTCCGATATTTGTTCTTTAACTTCTGATGAAAATCTAATGCAATTTCTCTCATGTAGCCAGTGAGGTTTAAGGCATATGCAGAAATTTGGAGCAAATCAGTTATGAATTTGTATGTCTGATTTTGATTAGAGGTTCTCTAGTGAGTATCTGCTAAGCTCCTTTAAAATCAGCATCAACAGGCAAGCCCAATGCTACTGGAGTATAGATTTTCAGGTTGAAAGTGTTCTTGTATGTTTAAAGAACTGCATGAATGTGGGAGCTGTCCAGTGTTTTGCACTTGAGAAATTCATGATTGTTTGGATGACTCCCATGGCTGAAATTATACTGTAAATGAGAAATGACTAAAGTCCTTAGAAACCCATGAAGGCTGTTTAATTATACTAAGAAAGGTTCTGGCTTCAGTATGTTATTCTGTGTTTCACCTGTGGGATTTTGCATTATATGAATCTGTGTCTGTTTTTGCAGTTATCATTAGTTAATTGTGTAATTGTTTAAGCCTTGTCTGTATGTCTGCATTTGTCTGTGTGTGGTTACATTTTGTTATTTTTCTAACCAGGGCAGTTTTGGGCCACCTCATGCTTACACATTAGAAACTCACCTGCCCCGTTAAACACAAGAGAATAAGACACTCCAAAATTCTTTAAACTTCTCAGGTTCCTACTGGTTTTTTTCTTTGTTTGTTTTGTTTTGTTTTTTTTAACAAAGACTATCTACCTACTTTGTTTTATATATCGTCTCTACAAAAAACATTTGTCTTGGCATATTTGGCTCTTAGTTTTCTTTTGTGAGTCTTGAAAGAAATTTTGCAGGTGCCAACTCATTTTTTTATGTGCCTAAAAATTGCCTCATTGTTTGCTTGTTTTATTTCCCTTTCTTTTTCTCTTTTACTTATTTTACATGTTTACAACTTTGTCCTATCAAAGTATAACTTTCTGGAAGTCAGAGCCATTATTTATTGATCACTCATCTATAACATGTGGTAGTTAACATATTTATTGACTTATTATTTTTTAATTTTTATTTTATTTTTTAACTTTTATTAATTACAATTCATTCACTTTGTATCTCCCCATAAACCATTCCCTCCTCCCCTCCTAATCTCACCTTCCCTCCCCTTTCTTCACACATGCCCCTCCCCAAGTCCACTGATAAGAGAGGTCCACCTCTCTTTCCTTCTGATCTTAGTCTATCAGATCTTATAAGGAGTGGCTGCATTGTCATCTTCTCTGACCTAGTAAGGCTGATCCTCCCTCAGGCAGAGGTGATCAAAGAGTAGGCCAATCAGATTATGTCAGAGGCAGTCCCTCTTCCCATTATTATGGAACCCACTTGGACACTGAACTGCCATGGGTTATATCTGTGCAGGGGTTCTAGGTTATCTCCATGAATGGTACTTGGTTAGAGTATGAGTCTCTGGAAAGACCCCTGTGTTCAAATTTTCTGGTTCTGTTGCTCTCCTTGAGGAATTCCTGTCCTCTCCAGATCTTACTATATCCTACTTTTTTCATAAGATTCCATGCACTCTGCCCAACAGTTGACCATAATTCTCAGCATTTGCTTTGATAGTCTACAGGACAGAGCCTTTCAGAGGACCTCTGTGGCAGGTTCCTAACTTGTTTCTGTTTACTTCTTCTGATGTCCATCCTCTTTGCCTTTCGGGGATAGGAATTGAGTACTTTAGTCTGTGTCCTCCTTTTTGATTAGTTTCTTTAGATGTACAGATTTTAGTATGTTTATCCTATATTATATGTCTATATGAGTGAGTATATACCGTCTGCATATTTCTGCTTCTGGGACAGCTCACTAAGGATGATCCTTTCCAGATCACACCATTTACTTTCAAATTTCATGATTTCCTTATTTTTCATTGCTGAGTAATATTCTATTGTGTAAATGTACCACAATTTCTGTATCGATTCCTCCGTTGAGGGACATCTGGGCCGTTTCCAGCTTCTGGCTATTACAAATAAAGCTGCTACAAACATGGTTGAGCAAATGTCCTTATTGTGTACTTGATCCTCTTTTGGATACAAGCCTAGAAGTGGTATGGCTGGATCTTGAAGAAGTGCTATTCCTAGTTGTCACAGAAAGCACCAGATTGATTTCCAGAGTTGTTGTACAAGTTTATATTCCCACCAGCAGTGGAGGAGGGTTTCCCTTTCTCCACAGTCTCTCCAGCATGTATTGTCACTTGAGTTTTTGATCTTGGCTGTTCTGATGGGTGTAAGGTGAAATCTCAGGGTCACTTTGTTTTGCATTTCCCTGATGGCTAATGAGGTTGAGCATTTCTTTAAGTGTTTCTCTGCCATTTGATATTCCTCTATTGAGAATTCTCTGTCATGCGAGGCTAAGCACTGCACTCAGGGTCAGCCTCTTTCGACCCAGAGAAGAGCATGTCTGATTGCATGCAGGTTGATGCCCCAGGTCCCGCCTCTGAGAAAAAGGTATCAGACGGGTCTGATGCTCTTTGGGTGGATGACACCTAAATGAACAGCAGTACAAAGTCCCAATTTATTTCTAATATCAGAGATTAGACCTCTACTCTTGCCTGATGCATCTAAAACAAAAAAGGGGAACTGTAGAGAGCTGTGTAATGCCGTGCCTTAAAGATGGAGCTGGTTTCTGCCTTCCACCTTCCCGATGGTGAGTGCTCTCTGTCAGGAACAACTCCACATTTGGCTAAGGCTGAGGATCTGGCTTGCTTCCATGTATGTGGACCTATCTGCATTGCCCATGTGGCACGCTGGGGTTGGCTACCCAGAGGCTATTTAAGCTGTGGGCTGGCTTTCCCCAGGGTCAGATGATTGTTCAAGGTTCCTGAATAAACTGCACTGAAAAAAACAAACAAACAAACAAAAACAAAAACAAAAACAAAACAAACCCACTCATTCCCTCCCAATCCCACTCTCCCTCCCTTATCTCCTTCCTGCCCCTTTCCAAATCCACTGCTAGGGGAGGTCCTCCTCCCCTTCCATCTGACCCTACTTTATCAGGTCTCATCAGGACTCCCTATCAGTGGACTGGGGAAGGGATACTTGAGAAGAAGAGGTAGGGAGGATGGGATTGGGAAGGGATGAGGAAGGGGACTACAGTTGGGATACAAAGTGAATAAATTGTAATAAATAAAAAAGTAAATTAACTTAAAAAAAAGAAAGAAAAAGAAATAAAGAAACTAAGTAACAAGGAAGACCCTAAGGAGGATGCTTAATTCTCTTTTGGAAGGGCACATAGAATAGAAATAGGACAGGAGCCTTCCACAACTCCACTCAGCAGGGTTTGAAGCAGAAGCTGAGACTCACCTTTGAGCAGAGCACAGGGTGTCTTATGGAAGAGTGGGGAGATAGACCCAGAGAGGAAAGGAGTTTCTCTCAGATATTTAATACTCAATGGCTCCAAGATACCCATGTGTCTTTTTTCGTTGCTTTCTTATCACTGTCATTTTTTGATGGCCACATACAATCTTAGTTAATAAGACATTTGTATCTCCAGTCTGCTTTTGCAGACAACTTTGTAGTTTAGACAGTCCCTTTTCCCCATAAATTGCTAATACTTTGCAAGCTTGGAAAGAGGCCTGGTGAATCTCGAATGTTTCAGGAACTTTCAGAGCTTTCTCCTTGGCCTTACCTCCTGAGTCATAAAGAGTCTTCCTTCAGGATGGACTGATTCAGTTCAGGGGAAATTGCATTGTAATAGACCATCTTACCTAAAATTATTATTATTATTATTATTATTATTTTAAGAAAATCCCCTGAGAAAGTATATGCACAATATAATGGATTCAACCTAATTCAAATTATCCACAGGCTTTTTAATCAGTCTTTATCTGTTCCTGCCTTGTCACCTGGAAGTGTAAATCAAATACCTAACACCCCTAAATAAATATGTAAATAGAAGCCACCCTTCATAGCCTGATTTCCTTTTTCTTCTTCTTCCTGAGCCTGTGTATTACGTTCTAAGAATATGCATCTTTATGCTGCCCAGCATTAAAGTGTAAACCAGAGAAGGCAAATGTCTTTCTTCATGGTCATATCCAACAGCTAAAAAAGATTCTCACAAAGAATCTTTTCTAAGTAGGATATGAATATTTTGAATGATACCTCTAAGAGTTGTGAAACCTAGCTTTTTCTTTTTACAAAAAAAAATTTGTTTAGTGAGAGAGGATTTTAAAGATAATGAAACAACATTGATTTTAAGGTTTTTGGGTGTTATTCAAAAGAAAATGATCCAGTTATTTTCAGGATGAGTGGCTATTTCTATTTATTTTATTGATTTTTTCATATTAATTATTTTATCTGTAGAAATACAATAATACTTATAGATATGGAGGAATTTTAATCCAGCAACATTGCTACTCTGGAAAAGGATTACATCCAAAAGCCAAGTCTGTGTGATCTGGCTGCAAGACAGATAAGCCCTTAGTATAAACCTTTAATCCCTCTGACAACCTCTAATCCCTCTGGCTTATATATAGACATGACATATTTTAAATTACTCTAGCTAGAATTTAGTAAAACTTTTAATCCAAAACAATGATGTCTATTCAAGGGGCCAACAAAGTGAAGAATCAGAGAAAGATTTGACAGAATGAGTCAGTGCAGGAGTTGCCCAACACTCTCTAGAAAAGCAGGAAAGAGAAGCTATCTAAGAGCAGGACAGAGAGAAAGAACAAAGAATTTGTGGAGACAGTACAGTAGAGTTCAGAAATACAGGCAGTTTGGTGCTATTCAGTTGAATACAGTTGAGTTCACGGAGTTCAGAGGCAGTTGTTCCACTCAGAGCAATTCAGTCAGAAGCTGAGAGAATCCAGAGTGAATCAGTATACTTGGAGAAGAATTTTGGATCATCACAGCTGAGTTGAACCAACCAGCTAGAGTTCAGAAAGAACTAGAAAGGGTGAGCTTATTCAGCAGTGAGTCTCAGAGACTGAAAACATTCTAGGCCTAGGTTAGCAGAGGCAGGCTGGAAAATGAAGTAGTCAAGGTCCAGGATTGCAGATTAGATTATATGGATGCTAGAAACTCCCAGACACAAGCCTAAGGATAATTAGCTAGAAACAACTTAGGCTCAGCTCAAGCGATGAATTCATAAATCTTAGTAAAGGCTCCCATCTCATCTCCTTATTTGAGGAAACAAAAACAACATTTACATCTCATACAAAAAGCAAGAATTATTTTAGTGCCTAGTAATTGGTTTTAGGGTTATCAGACTCACCTTGTTCTCTACCATTTTTTTGTATTTTTTATAACTACAGTATCAATGATTATACAAGATAAAATGATACATTGAAGTATCATTGTTGCAGGATATTTGATCCCGTTGTGAACCCAGAGATTGTGCCTGTCTTTTGTTTAGTGTAGTTCAGTCCTAACACACATCTTTAATCCTAGAGCTTAACCCTAGGTCCTTAGGTGGAGCAAGTAACCAACTGACATAGATTAAGAGAAAGGAGGGACTTTGAGAAGCATGGGGAAGAAGGGTACCTTAACTGTTTAGCTCTTGGCCTTTTAGCTGTCGGCTTTTTCCTCCTAGGCTGTCTGGTGAGCTAGCAGACCTTTCCCTGCTGGGCCATCAACTGAACTAGTATGCTTTTAGCTTTGGGCTTTTGGCCTTTTTCTTCTGGGAGATCAGTTGAGTGGGAATATCAGCTGGGTGCTTTCTCTGCCTCTGTGAGGTAGAAGGTTTTCACCTCAGCATCTGGTTCCTGAGTCTTCATTGGTACAATAGAAGAAATGGGGTTATCTTTATTTATAACAAGGTATCATATGGTAACCCATAGAATCAACACCAAA
Organism: Meriones unguiculatus; assembly: GCF_030254825.1. Lineage (NCBI taxonomy): Eukaryota > Metazoa > Chordata > Mammalia > Rodentia > Muridae > Meriones > Meriones unguiculatus. Next base: position 9,014,322 of record NC_083367.1, read on the forward strand.
AGAAGTTACCAGAGTTTTCTTTGGAATTGGGAGACATTGGTATTGCACAAAGGGGAGGATTTGGAAGTATACTGAAAGACAGATCCTGGGGAGGGAAATATTCAGGAACTCTTCTCTTTCTGGATGGGAGAAGTCATTGCCATCAGCAGCTCAAAAACTTGAATCATAACACAAGATCACACAGAGAACCAACCTTTATGAGATAAATATAACAGAAACTCCATGTGTGAGCATCTACTTTTGGAATTTAAGAATTCATTTGGGGCTTTTCAGGAGAGCAGAGTTGCATTTTTTTAATTTAAGTTTATTTATTTTCTTAAATTATAGTTTATTGACTTTCTATCCCAGCTTTATTCCTATCCCTCATCCCCTCTCAACCTCACTCTCCCTCCTTTATCTCTTTGCATGTCCCTCTGCAAGTCCACTGATGGGAGAGGCCCCCCTCCCCTTCCCTCTGACCTATCAGGTCTCATCAAAACTGGCTTCTTTGTCTTCCTTTGTGGCCTGATAACACTGCTCTCCCCTCAGGGGGAGGTGATCAACGAGCCAGCCTCTGAATTCATGTCAGAGGCTGAATTCATGTCAGAGACAATCCCTGTTGCACTTACTAGAGTGAACACTTGGAGACTGAGCTGCCATGGTCTACATCTGTGCAGGGGTTCTCGGTTATTTCCATGTATGTTCCCTGGTTGGAGTATTAGTCTCAGAAAAGACCCTTGTGCCCAGATTTTTTGTATCTGTTGCTCTCCTTGTGGATCTCCTGTCCTTTCCAGGACTTCCTGTCTGCCCCTTCTTTCATAAGACTCTCTGCACTCTTCCCAAAGAGACCATGAGTCTCAGCTAATTGAATAAGGCAAATTGATCTGTAAGGTTGCTAATTTTTTAAGTCAGTTAGATTTCATGGACCTTCCATAAACTGTATTGTACAGCCTAGTTTTGGCTATTACAATGTACAGAGTATAGAAGATTCTTTGCCTATATTTGAGCCAAAGAAATAAGGAAGAGAGCCGCTGAAGCCCAAAAGGATCCAAATTCAAAAATGGTGCAACAACATGCTGCAGGATCAGAGTAACCTAGCCTCTGACTGTTAGAAAGGACATTTTTGGGAAACGTATTAACATTCCACAAAGATCTCTATAAACATTCTTGGAAAAGAGTTTACTAATTCATTAAATACTTCTTGGAAAAATGGTAGTAGGTTTAGGCTTTATTAGCAGACATTAAAAAGGAATGTGGCTGATGAGCCCCTGACTTAGTGGCTATTTCTGTATATTTAGAATGTTAAACGTCCTGAGACTAATTTTAGGCAGCATAAGAAAAGATAAACTCTAAGGCAAATTTAGGACATGAGAAGAAACTGGATCATGCAGTAATTTAAGAGCAAACCAAAGGAAACAACACTGAAAAATATACTGCGTGACTTCTTAGTGAAAAACAAAGGTCATTGATCACATTTACAAAGAAAAACAAAATGAATGAATGCTGATCAGGAAGAAGTCTCAAAAATCACGAGGAAACTTCTGAAAAAAAATTTTCTGTGTATACAGTGACACAAGCATTTAATTATAGCACCCAGGAGAAAGAGGCAGGTAGATCTGGAGAAGTTAAGGCCATTCTGATCTACACAGGGTGTTCCATGACCGACAAAGCTAGGTAGCAAAACCCTGTCTCAATAGTCCTTGCACTGTAAAAAAGAAAGAAACACATTATTCTGACTTAATGTACAAAAGCACTTTGGGGAATGTGTGTATGTCTGTGTGTTTGTGTATGTGGATCAGATTTGTGGCTAGTAACACAATATTGACCATCAAACTTTCCTAATAGTTTTATGTAATTCAGTTCCATGTAATCCTTCTACTTCAGTAGTAATTCAAGGACTGGTTTATTTTATTATATCAATTTTAATATGTATTGAAGATGCTTACGAAGGAAAATATGTATAACCTTTAGTGAGATATCATTATCTTTACATTCTCAATGAAATGTGTCTTATAATATTGCATAAAGAGAAACCATCTTAATGTACTCAAAGAGATTAAAAGATAATATAACTGTGATGATTAATTTTAAGGATTGTGTAATAATCTCTGGTCTATGCAGTTGAGGTTAGTTTTAGATTTGGTTTTGGACTTTAAAGCTAATACTTCTTTGATTATCTGAGAACTTCTGTGTTTTCAAGGGCACCTTTTGCTTCCAAGAACAACAGCAACCAAGTATAGAAAAGTAATGTCAGTATTTACATTCATTTACTTTGGAACATCTTAAAATACTTAGATTCAAGGAGAACATTTAAATAATTTAACTTAAGATGGCATTTTAATTATATTAAATAAATTTTAGTATTGTAGTTTTTACTGATTTTTAAATCTCCTTTTCTAGAAAGTAGTAATGATGAAGACCATACTTCTTGACTGACAATTATTTTGTTACTCCAATGATAGTTATAATAGCTAACAAATTTTTATTTAATTTACTGCTAAAATTTTTAAACTTCATAATTCTTATAATTCATAATATTTTCAAAGTCATATGTATTTATTTATTATTTTATTAGTTCCTTGAAGGCAATGTATTCACTTACCTAAGCCTTTCCAAATCTAACCCCTTTTTCTACCAACCAAACTAAGTCTGTTTTTAATTTGTTTGTGTTTTAAATTCATCCAAACAAGATTGTTCTGCACAGATATTACTGTATATGTGGCCTTCCACTGGAGGATGGTCAACTTACCAAAGACTAGGCTCTCAGATAAAACTGGCTTTCCCAATGCCAGCTGCTAAAAATTGACAATAGCTCAATACGCTACACACAGGGGTAGGAGTTCATGCTCAATTCTCCTACATTGTTGGTATTTGGTCTTGCTTTAGTTCCCACAGTTCTTTTGTTTTTGTTTTGCATGCTGTTATCCCCAGTGTGAGTTTATGTGTGCACCTGCCCTACTGTTTCCAAAACACACAGCTCCCTTGTGGTTATCCAATCCCTCTTACTTTTATAATCGTTCTGCTACTCTATACACAATGATCCCTGGACCTTGAAACAGGTTGGCACCATATATATTTATTTACATTGGAAGACAAGCATTGTGCAAGATCTTATTCTTTATATCCTAGCCAGTTGTGCTGCTTATCATCTATTGCAAACAAGATTTCTCTGTTGATGACTGACCCACGGATATAAAGGTAAGTCTTTGCAAGTGAATTGAACACTATTTCCTTTTGGCAAACTCACCTTGGTAGGTTCTCCCTTACCATCTTTCTAATTACATGTTGCTGGTCTTGTCATAGTCTCAGGTATGGGGTTCATTTTGTAAAGTGAGGCTTAAAATCTGTATATAATGGTGTTGGTTTCTTCTCTGATGTTCCTGCTGCTATTGTATCAATGTCAATGCTCACCATTACAGACATTATTGTTACTGGTTAAATATGACATGATTATTTTCTCCTCTAGTTATTGACCTAGTACTTTTCATCCTTTGAAAGCTAGTAGGTAGGGATGATACTACCAGGCCAGTATGAGGTGGATATTCCCATGTCGTATTACTCATGTGTTTGGTGTCTTCAGCCTTGTAACCAAGAACAATGGCAGTGGCCTATAAAGTTTGGGAGTCTACGTTACTTCACTGGCCAACAGCTCTGAAAAAGTATTGCATTCCTGACAAGGGGCTTTGTTTGTTGGACTCTGTTGTGCTATTTGGACATTGTTACTTTGCTATATAGTAACTCCTTCATACCTGTCTTCCTCAAATATACTTACAGAGAGAGAGGGGAGGGGAGGATTGAGATGGAGGGAGAGAGAAATACATGTTCACTCATTTGTATATATGAAATATACATATTTTAGAAAGCCTAGGTTTCCATAAAACTGTTTAAAATATTCCCAAATGTTACTTACCTTTCCACATACTTCCTCCACTCCTCCATAATGATTTAACCCTTTCGGTTACATTACTCCATTTTAATCTTTTACAGCAATGAGGCTTAAGCACCTCCCCATGGCCTTTTGTGAGTTCCTGACTTTACATGTATGTAACACACTTATGTGTAGATACAAAAGTAGAAAAGTGAGAAAAAGCAAAAAAAGTCTTTGTTTTTACCTTGGTCTGAGTTACCTCAGTCAGAATGATTGTTTCTATCTCCATCCATTTACCTACAAATTTTATAATTTCTATTTTAGTAGCTGAATAATATTGTATTGTATAAATATAACCAAATGTTCTTTATTTATTCATGATGGAACAGAAACACAAACATTCAAGATATTTATATGGACTCTAGGACTAGAAATCAACAGTCTAGGCATTTATGTAATTTCCTTTTCTGTTGATATTTTTACTTCATGATAGTTTTTACTCGCATTGAATTAACTTCATTCAAATGTTTATATAAATTTCATAGTGATATTTTATATTAAGATATGTAAATTAATCTTCCATTTAGGCGTTCACATTTAAAGGAATATGATGATATTTCCCAATATGCTTTCTGAATTGTCTTTACATAATTGTTGACAATGAAAAGAACTTTGGAGGAGGAGACTATAGGACATGATTTTGATAAGCAAAAGTGATGTAACTAGAAAGTAAGAAGACACATAGTATTTATTAGCTATTTAAAACTTAACTTCAATATTTACATAATACCCTAACAAGGCAGTTGCTGAGTTCATTTACAAGAAGTCAATAGAACTATGTCAGACACAGATGGTTTACAACTACAATAATTAGGACAATAGACAATATTTTGTTTATCCTTTTAATTAGAAAAATATTAACAGATGTTAAAAGTAGCAGCTTGAATTACTCCCAATCTCTCAGAAGCTGAAGAAGACTTCACAATATTTTATATTTTCTCCCATTAGAGAAAGTGAGATGGTGCTCTATATACACTCAGAGTATTGCAGAAAATACTGAAATGCATTTGTACTTGCTCTTTTTTTCTGCTTTTCATATAAGGGAGTGCTGTTCTTGACACTTTTAATCATATTGCTTAATTTCAGAGAACTTAGATGCACAATGTGGAGGAGCTAATTCTACCTTAATGAATATGAAAAATGTCAGGAGTAATAAGGATCTGAAATTTGTAGTTAAGTGACATAAAAAGTTCACCAGTAGAATCAGGTTGCAGCTAGCTCATAAATCTTTTTTTCTTAACCTTCTTTGTTTTTGTTTTTAAATTAATTTACTTTTTTAATAATAACACTTTATTCACTTTGTAACCCAGCTGTAGCTCCCTCCCTCATTCATTTCAATCGCTCTTTCCCTCCCTTATCTCCTCCCATGAGCCTCCCTCAATCCACTGATAGGGGCCATCCTCCTCCCCTTCTATCTGACCCGAGTCTAATAGGTCTCATCAGGCTGGCTGCACTGTCTTCCTCTGTGGCCTTGTAAGGCAGCTCCCCTCTCAGTGGGAGGTGATCAAAGAGCCAACCATTAAATTCATGTCAGAGACAGTCCCTGTTCCCATTACTAGGAACCCTACTTGGAGATTGAGCTGCCATGGGCTACATCTGTGCAGGGGTTCTAGGTTATCTCCATGCATAGTCCTTAGTTGCCCATAAATCTTAATGTATTCCAACTTATGGAAGAATTCAAAATTTTTAATTAAATTAGAATTGATTATAATTCTTTCTTGAATTATTGAGTAGAGTTCAGTTTAGTTGCTTTAAAATGAACATATTCTGTTCTGAGCCTCTTTGTGTCTTTTTTACCTATGTTAACCCAGGGTCAGTGCTCCACTGTATTTCTGACTTCTTGCTTCTCTTTACTTGGTTTTCATCATCACTTAAGTATCAACAATATTTTTTCAGTAAGAAAGTTGTATGACTACATGAAATAGAGTAACATTATAAAAGAGACTTAACCATGGTAATTAATATTAGATGGACACAAACATTTCTCATTTGGGAAATGGCTCATATTTGATATCAAGATTGAAGATAGATTCTGACTTTAATTTCACCTCTGTACTAAGGGCAGGTTTTATTTAATCTTCAAATTGATTCATTGTAGAAAAGATTATACAAAAGCTGTAGGCTCTATACATGACGTGGTTTGTGCTCCTCTCTAAGTTAAGTAACCATTGCTGAGAGAGAACTTAATTTTAGAAGACACATTCCCATCTTTTAAATGCCTCTAGAAAGTGTATTAAGAATAAGCAGCTTTATTTGTAATAGCCAGAACCTGGAAACAACCCAGATGTCCATCAACAGAGGAATGGGTACAGAAATTGTGGTATTTTTACACAATGGAATACTACTCAGCAATCAAAAAGGAGGAAATCATGAAATTTGCAGGCAAATGGTGGGATCTAGAAAAGATCATTCTGAGTGAAGGATCAGAAGGAGAAAGACAAACATGGAATATACTCGCTTATATAGACCTAAAAGATAGGATAAACATAATGAAATCTATACACCTAAAGCAGATAATCAAGAAAGCAGACACGGGGTATGATGATCTACTCTCATTTAGAAAGACAAATGGGATATGCATTGAACGTATAACAGGAGTCTACCACAGAAAGCATCTGAAAGACTCTACCTAGCAGTGCTCCAAAATAGATACTAAGACTCACAACCAAACCTTCAGCAGAGTGCAGGGAATCATATGAAAGAAGGGGAGTTTGATGTGGAAAGGATAGGAACTCCACAAGGACCAAACATATCTGGGCACAGGGTCTTTTCTGAGATGAACACTCAACCAAAGACCATGAGAGGATAAAACCTAGAACCTCTGCTCGGATGTGACCCGTGATAGCTGAGTAATCAATTGGTTTCCCATAGTAAGGGGAACAAGGACTATTTCTAACAGGAACTCAATGACTGGCTCTTTGACCTCCCCACCTCCCAAGGGAGGAACAGTACTGTTAGGCCACAGAGGAGGACTTTGCAGCCAGTCCTGAAAATACCTGATAAAAGGGAGTCATATGAAAGGGGAGGAGGTCCTCCCCTATCAGTGGACTTGGAAAGGGGCAGGGAAGAGTTGAGGGAGGGTGGGTGGGATTGGGGAGCGAATGAGGGATACAGCTGGAATACAGAATTAACAAAATGTAACTAATGAGAAAAATAAAAATAAAGATAAAAAACAAAAAACAAACAAACAAATAAAAAAGAATAAGAAGAAAATTAAGATCATTCCCTAATTGTCTGTAAAATACAGTGAGGATCTGTAACCTGTAATGCATAGTCTTCCAGCTACCCATGAAAGGTATGTATTTTTTTTACAGCCTGATTAGTGCTATATTCATAGGGCAGAGCTTCCCTTAATAAGTCTAGAGGATAGGACTTGAATTTTTACAAATTGTCTTTCGCACAACAAGACATCATGGTGAGAGAAGTGAGCTCCTGTTTCTATTCCTAGTTCCAAATACTTGTCAGAGTCCTACAAAGAAGACACAGCTTGTAAGAATAGAGTGCTCATCCTGAAGGACTGACTTTAATTGGAACAGAACATACAGATATTAAAGTCCAAAGGGTGTTCTAGAACATGAAGATTCAGGGAAAAACACTTAAGGGGCTAATAGTTCGACACCGACATCAATATGTGAAGCAATAACCTCTGAGAAGGTGAAGTGGGAAAGGAGTTGAGATGAGTCTTTATAACGTTGGCAAGAGCCAGAAAGTCTACCCCTGAAATACAGATTGATTGAGATAGTTTACTTTTCCAAGCGTTACAAAAGAGTACAGTGAGCTCTAGCATCCCTACTGAACATACCTAGCCTGAATAGCACCCATTATGGGTTCCTCATCATAAGATAGAAATAAATATTAAATCAATAGATAGAACAAAATCTATTGAAAAAAAACGCTGTAACAGTAATTTAGCAGTCAGTGGAAACCAACAGTTATATTTGATCCTGATAGAGAAAAATTAGCTTGACTTTCATATTGCAATGCGAGGGATTGAGCACAGGTTACAGCTAATGTTAAGCAAGCAGCATGCTGCTGAACCATATTTGGAGCCTCAACTTGATAATTTTTTTCTATTATTTATTTGTTTGTTTGTTTATTTATTTATTTATTATGAGGGTGTTACCACATTATAAATGTGATGTCAGAGACTTCATGAAAGAGTTAGTTCTGTCCTAGCATGTGGGTTCCATTGATTGAGCATAGATTGTCTGGCTTGGCAGCAATTGCTTTTCTATTGAGCATTTTACTAGTTTACCAGTTCAAATCTTAAATAGAGAAGAGAGAGTACAGAGGAGAGATGAGCTGAAACCATTAGCATGCAATAGAGCAAGCAAAGTCATGGTGACTATGCAAAAGACTAATACTTTATGTTCTAAGAAGTCATCAAAGCTACATATTACCAGAGAAATAGATTCCATTACAAGAGTCCATATAGCTCACTAAACAAATGGATATGCAAGCAATATCAGTAGATATTGGGGACATACCTCGGATTGCTTCAATATGTTATATTAAATGTTCAGTGTTCTCTATTGTTTGAGAATTTCATAAACTTATGTGTTTTAATATTACACAGTCAACAACACTTTCACTAAAAATTTATGTACTATTTTTAAACCCACTGAGTTCACTTAGGGATGCTTATATATTCAGTTTTATGTTGGAAAGAACGGCAAAATAAAGGGAGAGAGAAAGAAAATAGGAGAGAGAGCATGAAAGAGAAGGAATGTATGAGAGAAGAAAGATATAACAAAGAGTAAAAAAGAGTAAGAGAAGAAAGAAAATTTGGCTCATACAAATAAACGGACAAGCAGAAACAAAACAAGGCAGGCAGCAGAATATTATAGTTATATTTTAATGAAATTAAATAAATTTTAAGAGAGCTAAGTTTTCAAACAATGTTGTAAATAAATATACATATATGACTATGAAAAGCATGATAGTAATGTTTCTTGAAATACAGCATATTCAATAAAAGATTATATTTTAGCAAGAAATGGAAAATCAGGAGTTGCAAAGAACAGCAAAGAAATGGAAAACTCAGGAGAAAACAGAGCAGTAAAATTTTAACTGGCAAAATGAATAATGATTTAGAATATATGCAATAAAGAATCTAAAACTAAATAGAAAAGAGGAAAAAGTAAACATTGCCTTAGTAAATTTTGAAAATATTAAATGTGCTGTATGCATGTGTTATGGTTGGATAATAAAAGATAGGAAAATGTGTCATAAGGAAGAGAGAATGCTGACAGCTCCCCACCTGACAAAACATACTAATGTACATAACTTTGAAGTTCAACTAACTCAGATTTGAACACACAAGACATTGTGTACTGCCAATTGGTTTTTAAATTTTTATTATAGTATAAAACATGCTCTTTTTCTATATTCATTACTTGTTTACACCATGTATAGGTACTTTCTATAAAATCAATGAAAAAAAAACTTAACAAATATAGAGAAAGAGATGCTAGTCAGAGTACAAGAGGCACACAGAACTCCAAACAGTAACCAAGAATGAAATGTACATCACCATCGAAGGAAAGTGCGTTAGGGTGAAAAGCTGGAAAATACATTCCAAGTAAATAGAACCAAGAAATAAACAAACATTGGATCTTATGGAAGAAGGGAGAGATAGAAAGACTTGGAGGGGACATGAGCTCCACAAGAACGCCAACAGAGACAAAAAATCTCGGCCCGTGGGAGCCTTGATGAGACTGATGCACCAACCAAGGACCATACATGAATAGGACCTAGATCCCTGTTTGGATGTAGCGCAGTCTTCATGTGGGTTCCCTTAAGGAGAACCCTTATGAGAACATGTCTCTGACATGAACTCTGTTGCCTACTCTTTGATCACTTCCCCCTAGTTGGAGGTGGGACAATGGCAGGCCACAGAGGAAGAAGATGAAAGCAGTCCAGAATGAGACTTGATAAGCTAGGGTAAGATGGTAAGGGAAGAGGGCTCCCCTTTCTGATAAATAGGGGAGGGAAATGGGGGGGGAGAGGAAGGAAGGGTGGGACTGGGAGGAGAAGAGGAAGGGGGATATAATCGGGATGTAAAGTAAATAAATTGTAAAAATAAATTTGCATAACTTTGAAGTTCAACTAACTTGAACTTCAAATTAAATTAAAAAAATGAAATAGCCCAAAGCTTGTTAAATCTCATCAGGACTGCTTCGATCTTCTTCCTCTGTGGCCTGGCAAGGCTGCATCATCAGGGGCAAATGATCAGAGAGCACGCAACTGAGTTCATGATATAAGCAGCCCCTGATCCCCCTCACTCACAGATCCATATGGAGACTGAGCTGCGAATGGGCCACATCTGAGCAGGGGGTCTAGGTCCTCTCCATGCATGGTCCTCCGTTTGTACATAAGTCTCTGCAGAACCCCCTGGGCTCAAAGCTTTTCATTTCGTTCGTCTACTTGTGGGGATCCTGTCCTCTTCATGTCCTTCTAATCTCACCTCTCTCTTCCTCCATAAGGCTCCATGCAGTCTACCCACATTTTGGCCTTGAATCTGAGTATATGTTTTGATGCTCTGTTGGGTGGAGCCATTCAGAAGACCCTCTATAGTAGACTCCCATCCTTTTTCCTCTCTTCCACAACTTCTAGTGTCTATCCTATTTGCCATTCGGAATGAGATTTAAGCATCCTCCCTAGGGTCTTCCTTAGTGTTTAGTTTCTTCAGGTCTATTATACAGCTAATTGGCAATAGTGGGGAACTCCTCCTTTCAGTGGACTAGGGGAAGGGGATGAGGAGAAGAGGGAGGGAGGGTGGGACTGTGGGAGTTGATGGAGGGGGCTTCAATTGAGATATATAATAAATAAATTCTGAAGAAAAAATAAAATTAATATAATAAAGAGAATAATATAAAAATAAAAAAGAAATAAGCAAACATCAGTTTTCTGATCTTCAAACTAGATCTAGTACTGAAGGCTTAAAAGAAAAGGCTGAAAACTGGAATCAGTAAGAAAAGATAATGAATGGGTTTATACTGATTAAGGAGACAACCTGTCAGGAGGAAGACATGCTTGTTCACTTCATGACTGAACATTCAGCCTCCTAGTCTTAGTGCTCTGACCAGTTATATACCTTTCCATTGACTGAGGTCCACTTGCTTTTCTGACAAAGGTTTAGAGCAGGCCAGTTCTATAAATATAAATGTAATATAAATATAAATACTATAAAAAGGTACTTTGACAATGTGGCAATTTATCAAGGGAATAATTATGATAGCAGTAGTAGTAATAGTAATAGTTTCTACTCTAGGACATATGATCTTCTCAGCCATAAGTTTAAGAGCAGAATTACAGTACCAGACACAAAAAATTTTTCTATGGAACAGTCTACAGTGCAATCAGGATGTGGTTAGTTACCCTTTAACAGTCATGCCATGATTACACAATGGGCATACTGCACCATCGTCCGTCCTGTCATGTCACTATTACTATATGCAGTAGGAAATCTGTGGTATCCCATGGTCATGCACTGAAGTCATTTCTCCCACAGCAGCCTGCATAGCACCTGTCAGAACTATAAAGATAGCAAACAGGGGAGAAGTCTCTCTGTGAGTTTGTGATTGATTTCTTGGCACTCTATAGCCAAAGTGTGTGTAGTAATGTTTTCTTACCTTACAGATATGGAGGATGAAGAAAGAGCAACGGTAATAGCTGTGTTGATCTGAAGACTTATAAGCCTCCCTACCAATCAATTGTAAGTAATTTATTCCACAAACCTCCAGTCAAGGGGGTTTGGAAGTAATTTTAAACCATTGCATTCTCATTCTTATATGAACCAATAATTAAGAGAGGACATAATTAAATCTTTATCAAATAACTGCAGATTTATTCTCCTTCTTGTTGTCCTTAGTTTTTGCTTCACTGATTTTGGAAAATAAATAACTATATAGATTAAAACACCTGAATTATTTGACCATTCTATAATAATGGAAAGTTCTTCATTTTACCTGGCAAGGTTCTTTGCTCTCTCATGTCTAATAGGAACATTCAAGTTTATTTTTAACTAGTTAAATCAAAACAACATATCTTACATAATTTTCCCTTCAATTTAGTTTGCCTTTATGCTTGAAATGCATCCCTTTTGCCTGCACAGAGTCTGCTTTTGGTTTTACAAACTTTGAATAATTTCTGTCCTCTAATTGACATAGGTGGACTATTTCTGTTTAAAATTATTATCATAGTGACTAGATTTTACTTCTGCAGCCTGTTTTGGGTTTACTATACTTTCTGTCTAGTAGCTGTTTCTCATTTTGTACATGAGATTAAATTTAAATTATAAATTTAAATAATCCTGTACTATTTTGGGATTGTTACCTTAATGTGTTCTGATGTACTATCGGCTGTTGAAGGAATTAAAACATATTTATTTATCTTAAGAGAGACTACTAGGTTTACCTTTGGATTCCACTCTTTTCCCCCCATAATCAAGACAGAATTTATTTAGATGCTTTTGTTTTTGAGATAGTTCTTTCTTCTTTTTTCTTTTTTTCACTTTTTAAAAATTTATTTATATTTATAGTTTGTTCACTCTTAAATTCTACTTAGGTTTTTCTGTAAAAGACATTACTATCAGACATTTAATTTTGCATATGTATAAGAATCATAGTTCATTTTAAATTATATGTATTTAACCATAAATTACCTTTTAATGCAGCATAATCCATAAGAGAATTTCACAATATTGGCCTACTTTTACAATTTTTGCTTATGTAAACTTGTATTTCCAAATATTCATCTTTCCTTCTTGGTGAGATGAGTTTTTGGAATATTAGGTTTTGTTTTCTATGTGTTAGTTGAGCGATTTTTTTCTGAAGGACCCTTATATCCTATTTTAAAAGTAACATTTCAAGGCTCATGTAAAGCTAGAGTGACAGCGATTTTTCTTATATTATTTTGAACTGGATTTTATTTACATTATTGATAAGATATTTTCCTAAGAAGACTTTTGTCAAAATTGTCTCCCTTCCCTTATATCATCTATCTTTTTCTCTGTGACTTCTATTTTTTTTATTATCTCTTTTTTAGCACTTGATTAGGCTAAAGTTTTATGTATTTTTTCTTATGTCACATATTTCTTTTGTTATTTTTTTTTTTTTTTTAGTTTTTGATGTAGTATTTCCTTCAGTTTTTTTTTCTGTTTTCTTCCCACTATTAGTATCTCTTCATTCACATTCAAAATATTTCTGTTGGAACAGCATTATCTGTTGCTATTTAAAAAAAAAATACTAGTTCCTTTTCATGTTTTTCTCTTTCTGTTTTACTTTATTTAATTTATGTTTTGTAACTTCAAGTGCACTATTTTTCCCTTTGGAAATATTTAATGGGTTATTAACAATATCTACTGTATTTTTCATCCAACAACCTTTATTTTTGATTTTTTAAATATTTTAAATTTGAGACACTTTTCTTCAACAAATTATTCCAATTTGAAATACATAGACTGCTATAAGCAGTTGTAAATGATGTTTGAATGCCTTTGCCTGCTACTCATTACTTCTGTTTCAATGTTAGTGCTCATTGACTCAATATTTTCCCCATGGCTCATGTGCTGAAAAAAAATCTACCTGTCAATATTTTATTATATAACACATTTAGATTTTAACTTGCTTAATGGGATACATTTTAATTTAATTACAGAACACTTAGTACCTTTGAGATGTTACTTGTAAGATTTGCTGTGAAAATTAGAGTTGTACCAAACTGAAAGCTAATTTGTCTTACTACAAGGCCAAACACTTTTGTGTATTCAACCCCGTGTTCACTGATTCTTGATGATGCTACTGACTGCAGCAGACAGGCATATTTCCTGGAACCCAGTGATCTCTTTTTAAACTAATCATAGCACATCTTCAAAGAACTGTCTGTATGTCCATCCTTTTTTTCAGCTAGCTAGGATATTAAATTCAGCTAGCTTGGCTACCAGACACTATTTTCTCCACAATTCAGATAACCACAAGTTTGGGCATTGTTTTATTTGTTTCTCTGGAGTTCCTTAACCTATTCCTAGCAGAATGCAGGAAGCTACTACAAGGGCTTCCTCAGTGACTTACCCTTGGGCACTTCCTCTTCCTGTGGCTGCATGTCCAGTGGCTGAAACAGCAATTTCTACACACTTTTATAATTATTTTTAATCAGAAGACATGCCCGATTCCTATGACTCTATCATGTTTCTTAATTTATTTAGCCCAGCAATAAATGTGGCATATATATTTTTTCACATCTGAAACTGTGCTTTTAAACGATAGTGGGATTGATAAAATGTCACAGCAGATGAATGTGATTGTTCTCAAGCCCGAGAGGAGTTTGTTTTCCAGAACCTGTAAGATGAAAGGAGAGAAAAAAACTTAGTAATCTGTGCATATGAGCTATTCTATTAAAAATAAATAAATGCAAAAATACAAAGTAACAATGGATAAAACATTTGGTTCTACTAGGTCCCTTCCATATATGTGTACATATACATAGATAGATCAGCTTTCTCTTTTTTTTTCATGATCACGTGCTTTTTTTTCATTTTTAAAAATTTATTTATGTTTTTATAAATTTCAGTTTATTGACTTTGTATCCCCACTGGAGCCCACTCCATCTCTTCTCAATCCCACCCTCACTCCCTCATCTCTTCCCATGCCTTTCCCCAAGTCCACTGATAGGGGAGGTCCTCCTCCTATGCCCTTTGACCCTAGCCTATCAGGTTTCACCAGGATTGTCTGCATTGTTTTTCTCTGTGTCCTGGTAAGGCTGCTTCCCCCATCAGTGGGAGGTGATCAAAGAGCCAGCCTCTGAGTTCATGTCAGAGAAAATTCCTGTTCCCCTTCCTAGGAATCCCACTTGGAGACTGAGCTGCCATGGACTACATTAGTGCAGGGGTTCTTGATGAAATGTAGTTCCCGTTATTCCAGACTGCATCATCGTATATAGCATATACAAATTGAGTATAAAGTTTAGCTGTGGTATACATTTTTTAATTAAGTGAACAATTTCATTTTTATTTTGGATAGTTTTGAGAGCAAAAAAGCATGTAAGTAGAATTAAGCTCCTTTGGAAGAGTATAATTTTATATCCCATCTTTCCCTGATCTTCAAGTCACATAAAGTTTCTCAAAATCGCAATGATTAATTGGGCAAAAAAATAATAATAATAATTTTATTTTTATTTTTAGTTACATTTTGTTAACTCTGTGTCCCAGCTGTATCCTGCTCCCTCATTCCCTCCCCAACTCCACATTCCCTCCCTGGTCTCTTCCCTGCCCCTTTCCACGTCCACTGATAGGGGAGGACCTCCTCCCCTTTCATTTGACCCTGTTTTATCAGGTATCTTCAAGGATGGCTGCAAAGTCCTCCTCTGTGGCCTAACAGGACTGCTCTTCCCCTGGGGGGAGGAGGTCAAAGAGCCTTCCCTTAAGATCCTGTTAGAAATAGTCCTTGTTCCCCTTACTTTGGAAAACTATTTGGTTACTGAGCTACCATGGGCCACATCTGAGCAGAAGTTCTAGGTTATATCCATAGATGGTCCTTGGTTGAGTGTCAGTCTCAGAATATATCCGGGCACAGAGCAAAAATTTTTAAATGTAATACATAAATGTTTATCATGTAGATTGTAGAAAATACATTGAATTATATTTGTTTCTAAATCTTGGAATTATGCTAAATTCAATAAATATCAACATTAATATCAATTGGTATCATTGTGTCAATGGCTCCTTCTTTCCCCTCTTCCCTCCTTTCCTTTCTCCCTTCCTTCTTTCCTGCCTTCCTTCCTTCCTTCCTTCCTTCTGTCCTTCCTTCCTTCCTTCCTTCCTTCCTTCCTTCCTTCCCTTTTCTCATTCTTTTCTTTTACAATTGTATTTATCTGGTCTTGGAGCCGTGATTTCAGATTATAGATTTACTGAATGTCATTGAGGCCAATGAAATTTCTGCATGTTGAACAAAATTGTGTGTCCCATGTTTTTACCAAAATAATGATCCCAACTTCACACCCTTGTTAAATTAAATTTAAAACTCAAACATTAAAGTTGTATTTATAGGAAAGAGGCAGAATTATTTATGTCACTTTTTAGTGACATGCAGACATAAGATTAAATCAGACCCAGTGAATTAGAATCTCCAGGGGAGTTTCCTAGAGACCTTTGCTGCTATAAGGTTTGAAACTCTGTGACCAAGTGTCTTAAGTGGGTTTGAGGACAATTTAAATTATAAAAAGGTCTATATATATTAAAAATTGTAAGCCTATATGTACGTATGTATACATATGTACATGCATCCATATGTGTGTAATGCATACACATACATGCAATATTTAAAACAAGTTCTGTAGTTATGTTGAACCATAATGAGCCATTTTATTAATACTCTACCTTACACTCGTTTTTACTGCATTCTTAGGAGCTTACATTTAATTTTAGCCCAAGATAAAAATTTAAATTGGCAAGGGCAGTGATAATTATAATGAGACAAATTCTCACTGAGATGCTAATATGTTGAACTGAATTGCTTTTAATATTAATAGGAACTCAACAGGGAGATGACAGTGATAAGTATGTAATATGAGTTTTCTCCCTAAATTAAAAGGCAGTAAAAAAAATATAAAAACATTCTATTTGTTTTCAGTATAATGGGAAATTATCTTAATAATTTTGTGGAAATTAACAAATTTAACAAATGTAATACATTTTTATGCTTAATGCTTTCTTTTCCCAAATACTGCTAAATTAACATACATAGATTATAAGACATGCAAATTAGAGAGTTATTAGTGGATTCGATACATCTTCATGAATCATAATAGTCAAAAGGCAAAAAGCCTTCAATATTTCTAGTCATTATACAGTAGAATTGGGTCTATATGTACTAGGTTAGGAGTTTATTTTAGCTCAGAGTTCTAGTGGGTTAGGGGTCCTATTACAGTGAAGAGTGTTCATGGGAGGAGCAGAGTACTGGCTGACTACATTCCCAATGGGACACAGAAAACAGATGATAGATAGATAGATAGGTAGATAGATAGATAGATAGATAGATAGATAGATAGATAGATAGATGATTGATAGATTACTGTTGGATAGATGACAGATAGATAACATGAAGCGGAGAAAGGCAATATAGCCCTCTACCTCAGTGATATACTTCCTCCAATGAGGCTCCACCTACTAAGAATTTCATAACCTACACAAAAAGCACCACAAGCTGGGGGCCACATGCTCAAACATCTGAGCCTCTCGGAGATATTTACCTTTCAAATTCTGACACTTTGGTAAAAATAGGATGTATTTTCTAAATGCTAGAATTATTTTTCTACTGTTGGAAATTCAATTTCATGGACACATGTAATTTTTAAAATTTTAATTTTAATTTTTTATGTTAATCATAGTTCATTCACTTTGTATCCCAGCTGTAGCCCACTTACTCATTCTCTCCCAGTCCCACCCTGATTCCCTCATCTCCTCCCATGCCCCTCTCCACGTCCACTGATAGCAGAGGTCTTCCCTTCCATCTGACCATAGCCTATAAGGTCTCGTCAGGACTGGCTGCATTGTCTTCCTCTGTGGCCTGGTAAGGCTGATCCTCCCTCAGGGGTGGAGGTGGTCAAATACCCAGCCATTGAGTTTATGTCAGAGACAGTCCCCGTTCCCCTTATTAGGTAACCTACTTGGATACTGAGCTGCCATGGGCTACATCTGTGCAGGGGTTCTAGGTTATCTCCATGCATGGTCCTGGGTTGGAGTATCAGTCTCAAAAAACAGCCCTGGGCCCAGATTTCTTAGTTCTGTTGCTCTCCTATTGGAGATGCTGTCTGCTCCAGATCTTTCTATCTCCCCCTTCTTACACAGTGGAATACTACTCAGCAATTAAAAACAAGGAAATCATGACATTTCCAGGCAAATGGTGGATCTAGAAAAGATCATCCTGAGTGAGGTATCCCAGAAGCAGAAAGACATACATGGTACATACTCACTTATAGGTAGATATTAGACATATAATATATAAGATAAACATACTAAAATTGGTACACCTAAAGAAGCTAAGCAAGACAGAGGACCCTGTGTAAGATGATCAATCCTCACTCAGAAAGGCAAACAGGACAGACATTGGAAGAGGAAGAAAACATGAAACAGGACAGGAGCCTACCGCAGAGGGCCTCTGAATGACTCTACCAGGCAGTGTATCAAAGCAGATGCTAGACTCATAGCCAAACTTTGGGCAGAGTGCAAGGAAGCATACTTGCAACTTTTAAAAATTGTTTGAAGATGGCCTTTCAATATCTCATCACATAATATTTATACTTTCCCACTTGATTGCCAAAATATATTGTTTGATTATTCTATAACTCAAAATTTAGATGTATTTTTGCTATATTTAATTCTCATTGAAGATCTTCCTAGAGCATAGATAGAAGCTATTAGTGCCACTTAACCTATGACACTCATCTAGTCCTCGTTTCTCCCCAGATACAGTTCACGTTACTGGATGTGTGTATCCTCTGTTCAGGCTAACCTACTCTCTGAGCCTCTTTGTTTCTAGAATCATTCATGAAACAAGCATGGGAATGAACTTTTGAGGGATTATCTAAATCAGATTAACCTCTGAGCAGGCTTGAAATGAAATTTCTTTTTTTTTTAAATATTTTTTATTTCATGAAAATGAATGCTTTGCCTGTATGTCTGTGCACTAAACATGCTGTTCTAGAATGCACCCTAGGCTCCTCTGGAACTATGCTATAGGTGGTTCTGGAAGCCAAGTTGGTTCTGTGAACTGAATCCAGAAACTCTGGACAAACAGCCAGTCCTTTTAACCACTGAGAGATCTTTTCACAGCCCTGTGAGGTGTTTACTTTATTTCATTAACTGAAATGTGAGTACCTTCCAGGCAGAAGGCTAAAAGCTATAAGGAAGTATCTACCTGGCCATCAACAGTGGATTGGAAATGCTAAGGCATTTAGTCTTGTGAGTGAGAAGGTAGAAGGCTCTCAATATTAGTATCTTTACAGCCATTTCAAGACTACCCAGATTATAGCATGTAAACAGTTTTGATAAATCCCCTTTTCATTATATTTGCTCTAATTGTCTAGAAAAAAATTATTAATATACCATCATTTATCTAAAAATTAGCATGCACACACTCATATACACATTCTTTTCTCTCTTAGAGCTATCATACTGAAAATCACATCTATATACAACATATGTATATTAACTATGTCAAACTAAAGTTCTACAACTGCAAGACAAAACTTCAAGGTTTCAGTCCAAATAAATGCTTATATTTCTTCCCTGTGCTCCAGAAGAGTTGTTTCAGAACCATCTTCCACAATTGTAGACCTGCGGTCTCTGTCTTCCCCTTGAAGGACTTCTCTTTAGTTACAGTTGCTTGAAGCCAATACAAAGAGAAAGAAAGCATACGTAGATCAGCCAGTGCTCTGGACCTTCACCCAGAGATGATGCTTCTGGAAATAGTCAACATACAGGCAAGAGCTTTCCTTACTCTATGTTCACATCAGCTTCCCTTGCTAATGCTAAAGATCAGCATGGATAGCTCTATGTCTTGTTAAGGTTTCATGTAGATCAAACCTACTCACTTTCGAGGATGTAGAGCCTATTAATACCAACTGCTGCAAAGTACATCCTCCCTGGTATTCACCTGTAGTGGGATGATGATACCATTTTTGGGAATCTGTGCAATTCATAAGTGCTTCATGAATAAGTTAATAATTCCATCCTATAGTAAATATACACATAAATAAATTAATGTTATAATTAAAGATTTATGATTTTTATCCAATCATATACTTTATGATGATATAAAAACCCCTGCACATGCACATAATGAAAATGGTACTTGAAATTTTGAGTTTATTTTCCAGCTGTGGATGCAAAATCAAAATCCTCTCTGGTGATGGCCTACACACTATGTTTTAGATCCTCGTTTGTCACTCCATCATAGGAAAGGAAATTTGACATGCTAGTGCACTCTGCTGCTGGCCTGACATCTATCAGAAAGTGTAGAGGAAATTCTAGAGGACATTGACAAAACAATTTACAACAGTTTATTCATGAGGATAGTGGCTTAACTGTGAGCATATCAGTTCATATATATATATATATAATTTTATACATATAACTATAGAATTATTACATACTATTGTAAATATGCATATATATACTCATGCATACATGTGTATGTATGTGTGAATTTAAGCATATTTTTGTGTTAATATTTGATTGACACTCAATATTTATAAGCATACTCTTCTTGCATGGAATATTTTGAAGAAACTTAATGCTAAAAGCCATCATTGGTCAACTCTTTGCAGCTGGGGCTTTAAATGAAATGCATTCTTGCTAATCTCTGACCTGTTTCTGATGGCAAGCAGCTAGCACAGACAGACAAATCCAGAGTGTGTTACTGTGGCTGATCTCAGCATTCCTGTCTAGTCATTAGCTTCCTGTGTGTTTAGTAGTATTTTGGTTGTAGCAATGGCAATAGTTTGGTCTCTGTCCATATAAACTTTGACAATAGCCTGTTGTTTTTTTACCTTTAAAAATAAATATACTTTCTATTCCATGCTTACGTTTATCTTATCACTTTGCTGTTATCCACTATAAAGACTAAGCTCACCACAATTTAAGTATATTTACATCTGTTGAGCAAGAGAAATTATAATTGCATTCTTTTTTCTATTAAATAAACTCTATATTGGAGAGTAGGTTTGAGCTCACAAGAAAACTGGGAAAACAGAGATTATATGTCTCCTAGAACAAAGTGAACCCAAACTACCAAACTATTAATCCTGTAAAAGAATAGTATAGTTGATACAAATGACAGCCTTACCTTGATACATGCATGTCCCGTGACTGACAGTTTGAGTTACAGTGTGTTTTGTTATGTTGTCTGTGTTTGGAATGAACCACCTTTATGCACACAGCGTCATTTTACTGCCGTGAAATTTCCTCAGGCTCTCAGCATTTTAACATCTGCAAAGTCAACTTCTTCATGAACTGATACATGAGTCGCATATTGCTTACATTTTTGTATTGTCTTCTTTATTATTATATACATGTAAATTCCAAATCTCATACTATAGTATAGTTCTTGTTAGCAGTACTTGATTTTACAGCTCGTTTTGTTTTAGCAGTAGATAATATTTCATTGGATGAACTTACCACATTTCTCATGCCTACCATACCTATTCTCATACCACAGGACATTTGGGTTATTTCTAAGTTTTTCTAATTATGGATCATGAAAAACTAAACATTATTGTAACAAATTTCATGTGGCAATAATTTTTATTTTGTTCATTTGGACAAATACCAAGGATACAGTTGCTGATTCATGAGGTAAATGGATATTTAGATTTATAAGGACCTGCCAAAGTTTCTTACAAATTGTTATGGTATTTTGCAGTCTTAGCAATGGTCATTGTATACACTCTTGCTTACATTCATTTTTTTCTTTTTTAATTTTTATTTTTATATTAATTACAGTTTATTCACTTTGTATCTCAGCTGTAGCCCACTCCTGCATTCCCTCCCAATCCCACCCTCATTGCCTCACCTCCTCCCATGCCCCTCTCCAAGTACACTGATAGGGGAGGTCCTCCTCCCCTTCCATCTGACCCTAGGCTATCAGGTCTCTTCAGGACTGGCTGCATTGTCATCTTCTGTGGCCTGGCTAGGCTGTTCCCATCTCAGGTGGTGGTGATCAATCAGCTCATGTCAGAGACAGTCCCTGTTCCCCCTACTCAGGGAACCCACTTGGACACTGAGCTGCCATGGGCTACATCTGAGCAGAGGTTCTAGGTAATATCCATGAATGGTCCTTGGTTGGAGTATTAGTCTCAGAAAAGAAACCTGAGCCCAGATTTTTTGGTTCTGTTGCTCTTGCTTACATTTTTATATGGCCAGTGATGTGGAACGTAGATATTGTAATAGATGTGAAATGTTTTTCTCGTATAATCTTTTTACATTTTCTAATTATCTACGATGTTTTGTCTCTTTTCTTAAAGCATTATTTGCAATCTGTCTTTATCCTTAGGTAACGTAAGGCTGTTGACTATGTTGTTGTTGTTGTTGCTTTGTTTTGTAGAACTGAAAGTTAATTCTGGGACCTGCTATATGTTAATTAGAAAAACTGCATTCCCAGCTCCATTTTGCAAATTTTTAAATGAGTTTGCTAAATCTAAATTTGTTTAATTTTAGGAACTCATTGTGTATTTTCTCATTGTTAATTTTTTTTTTCATTTTATATCCCAATTGCAATCTTGCTTCCTCCTCTTCTCCCAGTCCCATCCAACAACCAACTTCTCCCATTCCTCTCCACATCTGTGTAATAACCCACCCTGGAACATCAAGTTGCATCAGGACTAGGTTCCTCCTTCTTTCACTGAGGCAAGACAAAGCAGTCCTGCTAGGAAAATAGGATCCTGAGGGAAATAGTAGAGATCAAAAGTCACAACAATACCTTCTTCAATTATAAGGAGATGCAGTTGAGGTCCAAACAGAACATCAGCTTCAGATGTGGAGGTATCATACCAATCCAGGAGCACAGGAATCTTTCCATCTTCTACATCTTCTATCATTTTCAGTCTCTTTCTTCAGAGACTTGAAGTCTTAAAATACCGGTCTTTCAAAAAAAAAAATACAGTCTTATATCTGCTTGACTAGAGTTACATCAGGGTATTATATATATATCTATATTTTTTTTGCTATTATGAAGGGTATTGTTTCCCTAAATTTTTTCTCAAACTGTGTATCATTTATATAAAGGAGAGCTACTGATTTTTTGGGGGGGAAGTTAATTTTGTATCTGGCCACTTTGCTGAAGGAGTTTATTTTTTCTTTTTTTTTTATTTTTCTATTATTAGTTACATTTTATTAACTCTATATCCCAGCTATATCCCGCTCCCTCTATCATCTCCTCCCTGCCCCTTTCCGAGTCCACTGATTGGGGAGGACCTCCTCCCCTTTCATCTGAACCTGGTTTATCAGGTATCTTCAGGACTGGCTACAAAGTCCTCCTCCATGGCATAGGAAGAGTGCTCCTCCCTTGGGGGGTGGGGAGGTCAAAGAGCCTGTCATTGAGTTCCTGTCAGAAATAGTCCCTGTTCCCCTTACAATGGAAAACCAATTGGTTACCATGGGCTACATCCAAGCAGAGGTTTTAGGTTATATCCATACATGGTCCTTGGTGGAATGTCAGTCTCAAAAAAGACCCCAGTGCCCAGATACATTTGGTCCTGATGGAGCTCCTATCCTTTCTACATCATATTAACTGCCCCTTCTTTCATATGATTCCCCGCATTCTGCCGAAGGTTTGGTTATGAGTCTTAGTATCTGCTTTGATACACTGCTAGGTAGAGTCTTTCAGAGGACCTCTGTGGTAGGCTCCTGTCCTGTTACTTGTTTTCTCCTACATCCAACACACATCCCATTTGTCTTTCTAAGTGAGGATTGATCATCTTACCATGGGTCTTTTTTGTTTATCTTCTTTAGGTGCATAGATTTCAGTATGTTTATCATATCTTATAGGTCTAAATAAATGAGTATATACCATGAGTGTCTTTCTCCTTCTGGGATACCTCACTCAGAATGATCTTTTCTAGATCCCACCATTTGCCTGCAAATTTCATGATTTCCTCCTTTTTGATTGCTGAGGTAGTATTCCATTGTGTAAAAATACCACAATTTCTGTATCCATTCCTCTGTTGAGGGACATCTGGGTTGTTTCCAGGTTCTGGCTATTAAGAATAAAGCTGCTACAAACATGGTTGAGCAAATGTCCTTGTTGTGTACTTGAGCAAAATTTGGGTATTTGCCTAGGAGTGGTATAGCTGGATCTTGAGGAAGCACTGTTCCTAATTTTCTGAGAATGTGCCAGATTGATTTCCAAAGTGGTTGTATCAGTTTACATTCCCACCAGCAATGAAGGAGGGTTCCCCTTTCTCCACAACCTCTCAAGCATGTGTTGTCATTTGAGTTTTTTATTTTAGCCATTTTGACAGGTGTATGGTGTAATCTCAGGGTCATTTTGATTTGCATTTCCCTAATGGCTAAGGATGTTGAGAATCTCTTTAAGTGTTTCTCTGCCATTCTATATTCCTCTACAGAGAATTTTCTATTTAGCTCCATACCCTATTTTTTTAATTGGATTATTTGATTTATTGCTTTTTAACTTCTTTAGTTCATTATATATGCTGGATATCAGCCCTGTCAGATATAGGGTTGGTGAGGATCCTTTTCCTGTCTGTGGCTGTTGTTTTGTTCTGCAATAGTGTTTTTTGCTTCACAGAAGCCTTTCAGTTTCATGAGGTCCCATTTATTGATTGTTGCTCTAAGAGCCCGTGCTGTTGGTTTTCTGTTCAGAAAGTTGTCTCCTGTGCCAATGAGTTCTAGGGTCTTCCCCACTTTTTCTTCTAACCAATCCTTGCAAACCATATCCAAGAACACATCAAAGGTATCATCCATCATGACCAACTAGGCTTCATCCCACGCATGCAATGGTGGTTCAACATACAGAAATCCATCAATGCAATCCACCACATAAACAAACTGAAGGAGAAAAACCACATGATCATCTCCTTTTATGCCAAAAAAGCATTTGACAAAGTCCAACACCCATTCATTTTTAAAGTCTTGGAGAGATCAGGGATACAAGGTATATCCCTACACATAATAAAGGCAATATACAGCAAGCCAATAGCCAACATCAAACTCAACAGAGAGAAACTTAAATCAATCTCAGTGAAATCAGGGACAAGCCAATGCTGCCCACTCTCTCCATATGTCTTCAACATAGTACTTGAAGTCCTAGCTAAAGCATTAAGACAATTAAAGGAGATCAAGGGGATATAAATCAGAAAGGAAGAGGTAAAATTGTCACTGTTCTCAGATGATATAATAGTATACATGAGCAAGCCCAAAAATTCAACCAGAGAACTCCTTCAGCTGATAAATACCTTCAGCAAAGTGGCAGGATATAAAATCAACTCAATAAAATCAGAAGCCCTCCTGTATACCAAAGACAAAAGGGCCAAGAAAGAAATATGGGAAACAACACCCTTCACAATAGCCACTAATAACATAAAGTACCTAGGGGTGACACTAACCAAGCAACTGAAGGAACTTTTTGAAAACAAAACAAAACAAAACAAAACAAAAATACAAACTTTAAGTCTCTGAAGAAATAAATTGAAGAAGATATCAGAAGATGGAAAGATCTCCCGTGCTCATGGATTGGTAGGATTAACATTGTGAAAATAACCATCCTGCCAAAAGCAATCTTCAGATTCAATGCAGTTCCCATCAAAATACCAACTCTGTTCTTTCCAGACCTTGAAAGATTCTCAGGTTCATATGGAGAAACAAGAAACCCAGAATCTCCAAAATGACCCTGTACAACAGCAAATCATCTGGAGGTATCTCCATTCCCAATCTCAAGCTGTACTACCGAGCAATAGTATTAAAAACTGCATGGTATTAGCATAGAAACAGAAAGGAGGATCAATGGAACTGAATAGAAGACCCAGAAATAACCCCACACACCTATCAATACTTGATTTTGGACAAAGAAGCCAAAACCATTCAATGGAAAAAAGACAGCATGTTCAACAAATGGTGCTGGCCCAACTGGATGTCTACACGCAGAAAAATGAAAATAGATCCATATTTATCACCCTGCACAAAACTAAAGTCCAAGTGGATTAAAGACCTCAACATAAAATCAGCTGAAGGTGTTTTTCAGCTGCAGGAGTTTTATGTAGAATTTTGTGGGTCACTTAATGAGTACTATCGTATCATCTGTGAAAATTGATATTTTGACCTTTTCCTTTCCAATTTTTATAACGGTGATATCCTTTAGTTGTCTTATCATTCTATCTAGAACTTCATGTAATATATTGAAGAGATATTGAGAGAGGGACATCTTTATTTTGTCCCTGATTTTAGTGGAATTGCTTTGAGTTTTTCTGTATTTAATTTGAAGTTGGCTATCAGCTTGCTGAATATTGCCTTATTAAATTAAAGTTTGAGTCTTTTATCCCTGGTATCTCCAAGAGTTTTATAATGAAAGGCTGATACATTTTGATAAACACTTTTTTTTGCATATAATTAAATGATCATGTGATTTTATTTCTTTCCATTTGTTTATATTGTGGATTACATTGATAGATTTTCCTGTGTTGAACCATCTGTGCATCCCCGGGATGAAGCCAAATTGATCATGGTGGATGATATATTTGATATTTTCTTGGATTTGGTTTGTGAGTATTTTATTAAATATTTTACATCAATGTTCATGAGAGAAATAGTTCTGAAATTCTCTTTCTTTGTTGAGTCTTTCTGTGATTTAGTTATTACTGTGACTGTGGATTCATAGAATGAACTGGCAATGCTCCTTTTGTTTCTTTATTATTATTTTTTTTCTTTTTTATTGTTTGTTATTATTAGTTACGTTTTATTAACTCTGTATCCCAGCTGTATCCCGCTCACTTAATCCCTCCCACTCCCACCCTCCCTTCCCAGCTTCTTCCTGCCCCTTTCCAAGTCCATGGATTGGGGAGGACCTCCTCCCCTTTCATCTGGCCCTGTTTTATCAAGTATCTTCAGGCCTGGCTTCGAAGCCCTCCTCTGTGGCCTAGCAGAACTGCTCCTCCCTTGGGGGGTGGGGAGTCAAAGAGCCTGCCATTGAGTTCCTGTCAGAGATAGTCCCTGTTCCCGTTACTATGGGAAACTGGTTATTGAGCTACCACGAGCTTCTTCCGAGTAAAGGTTTTAGGTTATATCCATACATGGTCCTTGGTTGGAGAAACAATTTCAGAAAAAAAAACCCTGTGCCCAGATATATTTGGTCCTTGTGGGGTTCCTATCCTTTCCCTGTCATACTAACTCCCCTTCTGCCGAAGGTTTGGTTATGAGTCTTAATATCTCCTTTGAAAGGCTGCTTGGTAGGGTCTTTCAGATGCCTTCTGCGGTAGACGCCTGTCATACCTCCAATGCACATCTCAATTGTCTTTCTAAGTGAGGATCTTACCTCCTGTCTGCTTTCTTGTTTATCTCCTTTAGGTGTATAGACTTCATTATGTTTATTATATCTTGTAGGTCTATATAAGTGAGTATATACCATGTTTGTCTTTCTCCTTCTGGGATACTTCACTCAGAATGATCTTTTCTAGATCCCACCATTTGCCTGCAAATTTCATGATTTCCTTATTTTTGATTGCTGAGTAGTAGTCCATTGTGTAAAAATACCACAATTTCTGTATCCATTCCTCCATTGATGGACATCTGGGCTGTTTCCAGGTTCTGGCTATTACAAATAAAGCAAATGTCCTTGTTGTGTACTTGAGCAAATTTTGGGTATATACCTAGCAGTGGTATAGCTGGGTCTTGAGAAACATTATTCCTAATTGTCTGAGTAAGCGCCAGATTGACTTCCAAAGTGGTTGTACCAGTTTACATTCCCACCAGCAATGGAGGCAGGTTCCCTTTTCTCCACAACCTCTCCAGCATGTGTTGTCACTTGAGTTTTTCATCTTGGTCATTCTTATGGGTGTAAGGTGAAATCTCAGGGTTGTTTTGATTTGCATTTCCCTAATGGCTAATGACGTTGAGCATTTCTTTAAGTGTTTCTCTGGCATTAGATATTCCTCTATCGAGAATTCTCTGTTTAGCTTATTATTATTATTATTATTATTATTATTATTATTATTTACATTTTATTAACTCTGTATCCTGCTCCCTCGTTCCCTCCCAATCCCACCCTCTCTCCCTCATCTCCTCCTTGTCCCTTTCCAAGTCCACTGATTGGGGAGGACTTCCTCCTCCATTGCTGGTGGGAATATAAACTGGTACAACCACTTTGGAAATCAATCTGGCGCATTCTCAGACAATTAGGAATAGTGCTTCCTCAAGACCCAGCTATACCACTCCTAGGCATAGACACAAAATTTGCTCAAGTACACAACAAGGGCATTTGCTCAACCATGTTTGTAGCAGCTTTATTCTTTATAGCTAGAACCTGGAAACAACCCACATGCTCCTCAACAGAGGAATGGATACAGAAATTTTGGTATTTTTACACAATGGAAGACCACTCAGCAATCAAAAATGAGGAAATCATGAAATTTGCAGACTCCTTTTGTTTCTATTGTGTGAAATAGTTTGAGGAGTATTGATAGTAGCTCTTCTTTGAAAGTCTGGTAGAATTCTGTACTAAAACCATTTGGCCCTGTTTCCTTTTAGTTTGTACGGATTTCTTTTTTGTTTGCTTTTGTTTGTTTTTTTTAATTTGATGATGCTTTCTATTCCCTTATGGGTTTTGTACTGTTTAAATTACTTACCTGATCATGATTTATCTTTGTTAAGTGAAATATATCAGAGAATTGTTGATTTCATTTAGATTTTCCAATTTTGTGGAATACAAGCTTTTGAAGTATGATCTAATGATTCTTTGGATTTCCTTAGTGTCTGTTGTTATATTCCTGTATTCATTTCTGAGTTTGTTCATTTGCATATGGTATCTCTGCCTTTTAATTAGTTGTACTAGGGTTTGTCTTTCTTGTTGGTTTTCTCAAACAATCAGATCTTGGTTTCATTGATTCTTTGAATTGTTCTCTTTGTTTCTTTTTTTTTTTCAATGCAGTTTATTCAGGAACCTTGAACAATCCTCTGACCCTGGGGAAAGCCAGCCCACAGCTTAAATAGCCTCTGGGTAGCAAACCCCAGCATGCCACGTGGGCAATGTATGTGGCAATAGGTCCACATACATGGAAGCAAGCCAGATCCTCAGCCTTAGCCAAATATGGAGTTGTTTGTGACGGAGAGGACTCACCATCGGGAAGGTGGAAGGCGGAAACCAGCTCCATCTTTGAGGCACGGCATTACAGAACTCTCTACAGTTCCCCCTTTTTGTTTTAGACGCATCAAGCAAGAGTAGAGGTCTGATCTCTGATATTAGAAATAAATTGGGACTTTGTACCGATGTTCATTTAGGTGTCATCCACCCAAAGAGCATCAGACCCGTCTGATACCTTTTTCTCAGAGGCGGGACCTGGGGCATCAACCCGCATGCAATCCGACATGCTCTTCTCTGGGTAGAAAGAGGCTGGCCCTGAGTGCAGTGCTTAGCCTCGCATCCTGAGCGTAACATTTTAACTTTTTATGGTATCCAACCATGCTTGGGGAGACTGTCCTGCTTCAATGGCTGTAAAGGCCTGAATGGTCATGGCTGCATTACGCTGTTGTGAGACTCTAATCTTGCATGTTCTCTTTGTTTCTAAGTAACTGATTTCAATCCTAAAACTGATTATTAACTGCCATGAACTCCTCTTGGGTGTGTTTGCATTTTTTTGTTTGAGAGCTTTTCAGTGGGATTTTATTTTATTTTAACTTGTTTTTAAATTATAGTTTATTCACTTTATATCCCACCTGTAGCTCTCTCCCTCCTCCCCTCCCAATCTCACTCTCCCTCCCCCTTTTCTACCCATGTCCCTCCTTCAGTCCACTGATAGGGGAGGTCTTCCTCACCTTTCTTCTGTTCTTAGTATATCTTAGTCTCATCAATAGTGGCTGCATTGTCTTCGTCTGTGGCCTGGTGAGGTTGCCCCCCACCCCTCAGGGGGAGGTGATCAAAGAGCAGGCTAATCAGTTAATTTCAGAGACAGTCCCTGTTCCTATCACTATGGAACCCTTTTGAAGACTGAACTGCCATGGGCTACATCTGTGCAGGGGTTCTAGGTTATCTCCATGAATGGTCCTTGGTTAGAGTATCAGTCTCAGAAAAGACCCCCGTGCCCAACATTTTTTGGATCTGTTGCTCTCCTTGTGGAAGTCTTATACTCTCCAAATCTTACTATTTCCCACTTATTTCATAAGATTCCCTGTACTCTGCCTAAAGTTTGGATATAGTCTCAGCATATCCTTTGATACCCTGCAAGGTAGAACCTTTCAGAGGCCCTCTGTGGTAGGATCCTGTGGAATTTTAAAATGGTATTAGAGGACTCTCCAATTTCTTTACAAAGGTACTTAGTGCTATAAACTTTCCCCATAGCCCTATCTCATAAGTTTGGGTATATTGTGCCTTCATTTTCATTGAATTCTAGAAAGTCTTTGATCTCTTTTTTTATTTCTTCTCTGACCCAGTGGTCATCTGACCATGGTCAACTCAGATTCCATGAATTTGTAGGTTTCTGTTGTATCTGTTGTTGTTTAAATATAGCTTTAAACCATGGTGATCTGGTAAGTTGCAGGCAGTCATTACAATTTCCTTGTATTTCTTCAGTTTGGTTCTGTTACACAGCATATGATCAATTTTAGAGAAGGTTCCACGTGTTAATCCTCTCTTAGAAACACAAATGGAATGGACACTAGAAATAGAAGAAAACAAATAACAGGACAAGAGCCTACCACAGTGGGCCTCTGAAAGACTCTACCTAGCAGTGTATCAAAGCAGATCTGAAACTCATAACCAAACCTTTGGCAGAGTATAGGGAATCATATGAAAGAAGGGGAGTTACTATGACCTGGAGAGCCCAGGAGCTCCACCGGATCTACTATATCTGGGCACAGGGGTCTTTATGAGACTGTATTTCTAACCAAGGATTATGTGTGGATATAACCTAGAACCCCTGCTCGGATGTAATCCATGGTAGCCCAATCCTTAGAAGAATATATATTCTTTTGTGTTTGTGTTTCAAAACTAAAGAAATATCCTAGTTGTATAAGTCTATACTTCTATTTCTTTCATTTCAGTTTTTGATTTGCAAAACTTCTGGTGACAATATCAGCATCTATGTCCACAAGTGTTTTTTTTTTTTTTTTCTCTTGGAATAAGGATTTAGGATAATGCTGGTTTTGTAGAATATGTAAAGAAGTATTCCCTCTGTGTCCATTTTGAAAGAGAGGTGATATAATTTCTTCTCAAAAAATTTGGTAGTGTTTTCCAGTGGCAAACTGTTTAGTGCTTTGCTGTTAATAACTGGTACAATTTCATTGGTAAATATGGGTCTTCTCAACCTGCCTCTTTTTACTTAAATTTTAGATTTATTACCTCAGTCATTTGTTCCATTTTACATAGATTGTGGTGTATATGGGACAGAGATGTTCCTAATAATTCTTTTCATGGTATTTGCAAGGCTATCTCCCTGTAGTTTAAGGATAGAAGTAACTTTCTTAGCTCTTCACTACAGCGGCATCATGTTCATAGTGTTCCTGATTTACTGGTCTTCCCAGACAATTGCATTTTATTTTTATTATTTTTCTACTTATTTCCCATTACAATTCTCCTGACTGTGTTCTCTTTTAATGTTTTACTTTTGCTTACTTTAGATTTGATGTTTTGCCTTATTCTTAAGGTAGAGACAGGTTTTGTTTTAAGTTATTTTTCTCTCCCGAAACATGCATTTGGTGCTATAAATTTCTGTCTAAGACTGCTTGTACATTAATGCAATGCTCAAATATTAATATCTGATATTTTATTTCATTTGATTTAACATATTTGAAAACTTCTCCTGTGATTTCGGCTTTGGTTCAGTGTTATCTAGAAACATGCTGACTTATCTCTAGGCAGTTTGGAATTTTTCCACTGCTTTTCTGTTATTGATTTCTAGTTTAATTCTTCTGGGGTCTGAAAGCAGAACTTGTATGATCTCTACTCTTTTCATTTTGTTAAAGATTGTTTTATAGCTCAGAATGTAGTCTATCATGGTTACTGTTCCATGTGAGTTTTCAGAGAACGAATAATCTGAAGTTATGTGATGAAATGTTTTGCTGATGTCAGTTACATGCAGTTGATTGGTGGTCCCATTGGGTTCTACTGTGGCACTGCTAATTCTTTTCCTACTGGAGCTATCCATTTATAAAGTGGTGTTAAAATCTCTAGCTGCAATGGTGGAATCATCCATTTCTCCTTGCAGTTCTGTCAGTTTCTGCCTCAAATACTTCAGTGCTCTGTTTTCATGAGTTTTAAGTCTTCCTAGAATGTTTTCCTTTTATCATTTTGCAACACTCTACCTCTTCTACCTCTAAAAACATATTTTAAAGTTGGCTTCTTTCTAACATTGACATGCCTAATCCCAAATCCCACTTACTTTAACTAGTGGTATTTATTTGCTTTTTTGTTTGCATGATTTTAAATGTAAAAATGAGTTTATTATAAATGAGACAAATTTTAGTGCTGCTTCCTGTTCCATTCTGACAGTTTTCTACAATTCTTGAAATTAGGTCAGTGCCTTAGAATTCTTTCTTGATTTTCTTAAACTACCAATTACCATTTCTTTTGCGAGCAATTAAAAACTCAATATTATTTAAATCTTTTTACTAATCTATTTACTTGTTGTATGTCTGTTGGGGAACATGGCACCATGCATCTATGGAAACCTAAGGACAACATATCAGAGTTGCTTTTGTCCTTTCACCGTATGGGTCTTGGGAAATGAAATCAGGTGTTTGAACTTGGCGTTAGCCACCTTCACCTGATGGGTCACTGAGTAATCATAACAGCCATAGACATTATTTAAAGTAGTATTGAGTGTGGTTGCTCTAGAGTTTGAAATATACATCATAACACAATTCAGTAAGCACATTTTCACATAGTGTATATTATGTGAATAATTATAAGAACTTAATTCCTTAGAAATTTAATTCCTTATTTTACCTTTTTATCAATCCTGTCACTAATTTTGCCTACACATGATGATGTATAAACATGACTATTCAATTCTATTACTATATTTTAAGGTGTATTTCTGTACATTGTGTAAGTATGTATTACAGATGTGATGAACTATAATCCAAAAATAAAAATTGTTTGAAAAAAAATCCAGAAAATTCTATAGCAAAACTTACTATGGTATATCTGTGAAAAAGCAGTGGTTTTGAGGTAAGCTAGTGAGGTTTCCCCTTTCTGGCAGATGCTTCAGCACTCTTCAGCTTCTATTTCATTCATGCCCAGGGTAGTTTTGCTGCTTTATTGGTCAATACTTAACAGGTACAAGTAATTTTTTTTTGTATTTATATAGTACTTACACTTTACTAGTTCTTAAAAGTAATAAAAGCAGGAGCTGAAGTGCATAGGAGAATGTACTTACGTACTATATATAATACCAGTCTACACTGAACACAAAGGACTTGATAACCATTGACTTTTGTTGTCTTGCAATAGAGGTACCCAATCTTCCATAATGCCGGCAAGCATATGTTTTTTGGTGCCATTTGTTTTCCCATGCAGATCCTCATTTTTGACTCTAGTTCTTCTCTACCTTAAGAGGAACTTGATTAAGAACGGCTTGTAAGCCTGGATCATTAGCAACACATTCTTTCTATTTGTATTAGTATGGCAAAGGGCACAGTGAAAAGATAATTTTAAGAAGAGAAAAATTTTAGGTGACTTTTTTCAGTCAACAATAAGAGTATTTCTTTTTTTCTTTTCTTCTTTTTCTCTTCTTTTCTCTTCTTTTCTTTTCTTTTCAGAAAAGATGTTAAATGTTGCCAGTATGGTATGGTTTGATTTTTTATGTTATAGGCAAGGTGCTTATGTTCTTTTGGCTTCTCTAACAATTTTAGCTTCTTTGATTTTCTTCATTTGGAATATATATACTAAATATATTTTTATTTAAATATTAGAAGCAAACTTTACCATACTCGTACCCCCCAACTAATAGTTCCTAGTTTTGACATGTATAGATTTAGGTGCTCCTAATTACATCTTGTATCTTCTCTTTTTTAATTTTTAATTTTTAATTTATTACAATTTATTTCCTTTGTATCCTGGCTGTTGCCCCCTCCTACTTCTCCTCCCAATCCCACCTCCCTCCCTCTTAAAGCAAGGACAGTTTAACACACTGTGCCCTGTGCACTCCTGACAACGCTTCATAGTAATCAAACATACTTAATATTGGTCAGTTAAGGAGTATATTTTTGAAGACATAATTTTCACACTATTCATTTATTCAATATTTGCTCTTGTTGTTTGTACTTTTTGTGAAGTAGTGTAATCATTGTCTGTTAAAGAGCTTGAACAGTGACTTTTAGCTAGATGAATAACATCTATATAGGCAGAAGTAAAGTACATGAATGAACTCCAATTAGTCATGGATTTTGAACTTCTGAAATTTTTTATGCCCTCTTGAGAAATTCATTTGAGCAGTTTTTGCAAAGATCCTAAGCAACAAGCTCATTCATTGACAGAAATCTACTTTTCTATTCCTCTTTGTTGCTCAAAATTCGCCAGAAAGGCCTTTATTGGCACCAAATCTTTCACATCTTTCACTTAACCTCATCTGCCTGTGGAGTCAGATTAGACCATCTGGTTGAGATATCCCATTGATGAGGACTAGTTAAGGTTGAACTACTAGATGGATGATCAGAGATGTCTTCTAAGAATGTTCAAGACAAGGAAGAAATTTGTCAGAAATAAAACATGGAGTGAAGCTTCACATAGTAATGCCTCCCTGCAGCCCCAGAACTTTCAGAGCAGAAAAATGACTCAGGTAGTAGCCAGACAGGAAACATTTTTTTTTTTCTCCAGAGTCTCAGAGTTAAACTGTCTACAGCAGAAAAGACCACACCCATATACAAGCTGCATGAGATCATTATCAGGTGCAGCCAAAATAAAAGCACTCTATATCTTCCACTTGGGATTAAAACAAAAACGTAACATAACTGAGGGTTTTTTTAATATTTGAGATTATTTTAATGAAATGTTATCTTGCTCCCTGTAATTTAATACATCTTACAAATCATGTCTTATAATTTGTATAACAATTGAAATTACTAATTTCACCTATGTTTCATTAGCTTAGTACAGCACTCTGCATTTTAGAAAATGTAAAACTGTACTTACATGGAACTCCCTACATTTGAAACTAACTATCTACCCTCAGTTCTTGATTCATACCCAAATTATAATGCTTGAAATATATTGAATGATCAGGAAGTATATTTATAGAGCCAGGAAATTAATACATATTTAATGTAACTGAGTTTTTAAAGAAACTAAAACTTTGACTACAGGACAATGTGTCACAGGGCCTCTTTTTACGTCTTCCCAATGTATCCTCATTAAATAAAACTATTTCCTCTTCTTTTGATGTGTATGTGTATATTTAATTAATCTATTGTGAACTGTGGTTGTACCCATCTTTTACTGTTATTGTGACCCAGGCTCTGATCCTAATAACTCCAAAGTGGAGAAGACATTCTGTGGAAGACACAGAAGTTTTAGCCATGGCAGACTTAAAAGCCATTTAATGTATCTAATTTAATATTGCATACTATAAATACATAATATATACTCACTTATAACTGGATATCATACATATAACATTAGGTAATCATACTAAAATCTGTACACCTAAAGAAGCTAAGCAATAAGAAGGACCTTGGGTAAGATGATCAGGCTTCAGAAGGCAAATGGGATAAACATCAGAAAAAGGTGAAAACAAAGAACAAGACAGGAGCCTAGCACAGAAAGCCTCTGAAAGACTCTACCCAGCAGGGTATTTTTTTTTATTTTTTTTATTTTTTTTTTTTTACTTTTGAAAGTATATCTTTTTTTTTTTTTATTTATCAGTTACATTTTATTAACTCTGTATCCCAGCCGTGCCCCGATCCCTCATTCCCTCCCAGTCCCTCCCTCCCTCCCTCCCTCATCTCCACCGTGCCCCTTTCCAAGTCCACTGATGGGGGGGACCTCCTCCCCATTCATCTGATCCTGTTTTATCAGGTATCTTCAGGACTGGCTGCAAACCCCTCCTCTGTGGCCTAACAGGACTGCTCCTCCCTTCGGGGGTGGGGAGACCAAAGAGCCAGTCATCGAGTTCCTGTTAGAAATAGTCCCTGTTCCCCTCACTTTGGGAAACCAATTGGTTACTGAGTGTTTTCAAAGCAAAGACTCATGACCAAACCTTTGGCAGAGTACAGAGAATCATAAGAAAGAAGGGGAGTTAGTCTGATGGGGAAAGGATAGGAGCTCCACAAGGACCAAATATATCTGGGCACAGGGTCTTTTCTGAGACTGACATTCAACCAAGGACCATGTATGGATATAACCTAGAACCTCCACTCAGATGTAGCCTGTGGTAGCTCAGTAACCCAGCAGGGTATTAAAGCAGATGCTGAGACTCATAGCTAAACTTCGGGCAGAGTGCAGGAAATTTTATGAAAGAAGGGGGAGATAGAATGGCCTGGGGGGGGACAGGAACTCAACAAGGAGAGCAAAAGAACCAAAAAAAATCTGGGCCCAGGGGTCCTTTGTGAGACTGATACTGCAGCCAAGGACCTTTCATGGAGATAACCTAGAACCCTTGTACAGAGGTAGCCCTGGCAGCTCAGTCTCTAAATGGGCACCCGACTTAGGATAACAGGTACTGTCTCTGATATGAAATCAGTGGCTGCCTCTTTGATCATCTCCCCCTAAGGGAGAAGCAGGCCACACAGGAAGACTATGAAAGACAGTCCTGATGAGACCTGATAGGGTAGGTCAGATGTAAGGGGAGTAGGTCCTCCACCATCAGTGGACTAGGGAAAGGACATGGTAGGAGATGATGGAGGGAGGGCGGGATTGGGAGGAGATGAGGGTGGGGCTACAGCTGAGATACAAAGTGAATAAACTGTAATAAATAAAAATTATGATAAATATATATTATATATTACATACTGTAATGCACACTTACTGTTGGGGTGCTTTCTTTTCTTCAACCATGGAGGTGAAGATTGTTCTGTGAGCTGGGTAAGAAATAACTAGGAAAGTGCTATCATACTGAGTAAAGTGTAGTGTATCATGTGACTCCTAATACCATGATAATAATACCATGAACTCTAAACATGCAAAGAAGGTTCTGTGTCATGACAAGTGTTGCTTTGTAGCACAAATGTAAGTAGTCTTATTGTTGCTCTTAAAATAATGGGGGAGAGGAATTAGTGTTCTTTTGTTAGAAATAGTGTGAACAACAGTTTCATATCAAAAGCAAAAAAGTGATGATGACTTAAGCAAATTAGTTTGAAATCAATGAAGGTATCAAGGCAGTTGAAGTTGTAGTCTACAAAACCTACAGCTGGTCCTCATGTCCTGCTTCTTTGGGGGCAAAAAAGCTAGAGAGTAAAGAAGAAGCCTAGATTTTTTTGAATAATATGCTTTAGAATACATTTTAAATATAATATAATACTAATATTGTGATAAAAATGTGAAAACAATTCATAATCCTTCCACTGAAGAATTAGGTTACTAATGTAATTTTTTATGTAAATTTATTAGTATATATTAGTTAATGTGTTTATCTAGGATATTTCATAACCGGATTTAACTTGCTATGTCAATTGCTCTCACAGTCCTTTAATCAGAGCTAAGTTCTTGTTTGTGACATCAGAAATGAGGTTCTATTCTCAAAATGTCATGCATTCTGAGCTGCATCAAAGTATATGAAAATTATTTTAGAATGATCTATTCCACCTGATGGTTTACAAGCATCACTTAGTAAACGTAAAAGTTATGCAGGACACCCTTACACTTTGTATGAAAACCTACAATTTCACAATCAACTTTGGGATGCCTTGCTAAATTTGGAATTGCTATATAATGGGTAATTTTGGTTTTGATAGAATGACAAATTGGGTATACGTTCTTTGGACAAATGGAGAAATGCCTCCCAAATCATCAAGCTAAATGCCAACTTGCACTAAATCCAGGAAATGTGTGGATTTAACTAATATTCCATTGTTCCTGTGATTCTAATTGCAACCATTGTTGGCATGCTAGTGATTTTAGCTCTATATACATTGACTGACAGATTAGATTACTCAGTCATAACTTTATTCAGAAAGAAATTGATTCCCCTGTGAACACATCTTTTTTTTCTCTCTCTCTACAGAATAGCAGTGCATTTCCTAGGAGAAATCCATGTCCAATGCCAGCAGTCTGCTTCAATTTCTTACTATCCAGGGATCCTGAGACTCAAACATCTGTGAAATTTCCAATGGCTTCTTCATGCCAGTGGAAAGAAAAATTTCTTGCTTTGATGGCATTTCCAGATGTTTTTAATGCTGCACATATGGCAAGGACCATTCTTTGCTAATAAGCCGGGGTTTCAAAGAATCACATGACACAACTGAAGTGCGGCAGACCCTGAAATCTATCTGTACATTGGCTTTATCTGAAAAGCATTTATATTCATGGCAACCAATGTAATTATTCCAAAACCTACACATGAGGCTTTATGCAGCATAATGATGAAATAATTCGTAAATTACACTTGGTTTGTAGCAAAGGAAATGCTTTAATTGCTGACAAGAAACTTTACTACTATTTTCATTTAATATTATGTTTTTGTTTTGTTGCCAACCATTTGTTCTAGTTTGCTTCTCTGTTGCTATAATGAATACTATTACCAAAAGGAACTTGAGGAAGAGAGAGTTTATTAGTCAAGAGAAATGAAGGAAAAGGCTCAAGGTAGGAACTCAGAGACAGGAACTGAAGTGGACTCCATAGGGAGACTATGCTTTCTATGACATGTTCACCTTGCTTTCTTATACAATCCAGGACCACCTGCAAAAAAACCTGCCCTGCCTACAGTGGTTTGGGCTCTTGCATATCCGTCATTAATCAAGAAATGTCTCACAGATGTCTCTACAGGCCAAGTTGATGGAAGCAATTACTCAATCGAGGTTCTCTCTTCCCAGGTAACTCCAATTTGTGTTAAGCTGACAAAAACTAATTAGCACTATTATTCCCTTGTCAACCTGATACGCAATGCATTAAGATTAAGCCATAAGATTTTCTTTTTGGTTTATTCTCAAAATCTCATAGTAATATCACTGTATAAAGCATAGAATAACTTCTATGTTATTTTTAATTTAAAAGACAACAAACATATGTACATACAAACGCATATACATACATACATATACACAAATATTTTATAAGTTGACCCTTATGGAACTTGACAAGCAAATGCCAGTCTGTATCTCTGTCAACATCTTAACTTTCAAGATACTATAACAGTTCTTTAAGCCATGAGCACTCAATAAACTTCTCTAGCTCAAAGCTCTAAAATTCTTTCAAAATCCTTGCAAAAATCTATGTGATCTGTTCCACTTCAGTGATATCCAGTCCTTTTGTACCAATTATACCCTAGTGCTTCTCCACTGCTGTGATGAACACCATGACCAAAAGTGGGAAGGACAGAGTTTCTTTCATCTTACATATTACAGACCATTATTGAGGAAGGCAAAAGAAGAACTGAAGGCAAAAACCTAGAGGCAAAGAACTGCCTGAAACAAAGCTCATGAGGAACGCTGCTTCCTGGATTGTTCCCTGGCTTGCTCACCTTGCTTTCTTATGCAACTCTGGACCACCTACCACAGGGTGGGACTACTAACTGTGGTATGGACACTTGCATTTCAATCATTAAAAAAAAAAAAAAACACAAAAAAAAAAAAACCCTATTGACATGACCACAGGCTCATCTGACGAAGACAGTGCCTTAGTTTAGTTTCCTTCTTCCAAGATAAGTTTAGCTTTAGTCAAGTTGACAGAACAAGACAGCACACACTGGACTTCAGACATTACAGATTTTGTGATCTTGTAACTGTAGAAGTGACAGACAATGCCTTTGTGTATTAATTTGGTTTGTAATAGGCCCTTTGAAAAACCTCAACTCTTCTACTCAGTTATTTTTTTCTTACTCATTAATAAAAATAAATACAAATAGATGGAAGCAATGTATCATTTTATTCTTTTATAAACAAATTGATTGCTTATTTATTCTTTTACATGAATTATTAAAATATTGCCCCAATCTAAGTCATGTTCCCATTTCTAGGTCTACACATACAAACCATTGTGAAAAGAATTCCCAAGAGCAGTGCTAATACAACCATCTAATTTTAATGCTGGCTCTGGTCCTATGTTTGGAGTATGTTTTCTGCAGTCTGAGAAAAGTACTGAGTCAGACTAAAGAATTGCAATAATGATCGGGAGGTATTTTAGTAGATGAAATATCAGTGAGGAGCATAAGAACAGTTTCACAGAGAATGTAGAATTTCAACAATCAAAAAACATTTTCATCCATTTATGTTTAAAGTCTTGGAGAGATCAGGGATACAAGGAACATATTTAACATAGTAAAGACAATATACAGCAAGCCTATAGCCAACATCAAACTAAACAGAGAGAAACTTAAAGAAATTCCACTGAAATCAGGGACAAGGCAAGGCTACCCACTCTCTCCATATCTCTTCAACATAGTTCTGGAAGTCCTTCCTAGAGCAATAAGACAGTTGAAGGAGATCAAGGGGAAGCAAATTGTAAAGGAAGAAGTCAAATTATCACAATTTGCAGACTATATCATTGTATACTTGAGTGACCCTAAAAATTCTACCAGGGAACTCCTACAACTGATAAACACCTTCAGCAAAGTGGCCAAATACAGAATTAACTCAAAAAAATCAGTAGCCCTCCAGTATACAAAAGACAAAAGGGCTAAGAAAGAAATTAGGGAAACAACACCCTTCACAATAGCCACAAAGGACATAAAGTACCTTGGTGTAACCCTAACCAAGCAAGTCAAGACTTGTATGAAAAAAAATTCAAATCTCTGAAGAAAGAATTAGAAGAAGATATCAGAAGATGGAAAGATCTCCCATGCTCATGGCTTGGCCAGATTAACATAGTAAAGATGGCAATCTTACGAAAAACAATCTACACATTCAATGCAATTCCCATCAAATTACCAACACAATTTTTTAAAGACCTGGAAAGAAAAATTCTCAACTTCATATGGAATAACAAGAAACCCAGAATTGCTAAAACAATCCTCTACGATAAAAGCTCTTCTGGAGGTATCTCCATCCTTGATCTTAAGCTGTATTATAGAGAAACAGTAATAAAACCTGCATGGTACTGGCATAGAAACAGAATGGTAGATCCATGGAACCGAACAGAAGACCCAGAAATAAACACATACACTTATAGATACCTGATCTTTGAAAAAGGTGCCAAAACCATACAATGGATAAAAGACAGCATCTTCAACAAATGGTGCTGGTCTAACTGGATGTCTACATGTAGAAAAATGTAAATAGATCCATACTTATCACCCTGCACAAAACTAAAGTCCAAGTGGATCAAAGACCTCAACATAAAACCAGACGCATTAAATTGGTTAAAAGAAAAAGTGGG
Organism: Meriones unguiculatus; assembly: GCF_030254825.1. NCBI lineage: Eukaryota > Metazoa > Chordata > Mammalia > Rodentia > Muridae > Meriones > Meriones unguiculatus. The sequence continues at coordinate 9,055,413 of NC_083367.1, forward strand.
GAAAACCCTAGAACTTATTGGTACAGAAGACAACTTCCTGAACAGAACACCAAAAGCACAGGCTCTAAGAGAAACAATCAATAAACAGGACCTCATGAAACTGAAAAGCTTCTGTAAAGCAAAAGACACTATCATCAAAACAAAACAACTGCCTACAGATTGAGAAAGAATCTTCACCAACCCTTTTTCTGACAAAGGGTTAATATCCAGTATTATAAAGAACTAAAGAAGCTGAAAAGCAGCAAATCAAGTAATCCAATTTTAAAAATGGGGAACAGAGTAAACAGAGGAAAATTCTCTGTAGAGGAATATAGAATGGCAGAGAAACAGTTAAAGAAATGCTCAACTTCATTAGCCATCAGGGAAATGCAAATCAAAACGACCCTGAAATTTCACCTTACACCCATCAGAATGGCCAAGATGAAAATTCAAGTGACCACACATGCTGGAGAGGCTGTGGAGAAAAGGGAACCCTCAGCAATTGCTGGTAGGAATATAAACTCCTACAACCACTCTGGAAATCAATCTGGCGCTTTCACAGACAACTAGAAATAGCGTCAAGATCCAGCCATACCACTCCTAGGCATATATCCAAAGACGCTCAAGTACACAATAAGGACATTTGCTCAACCATGTTTGTATCAGCTTTATTTGTAATAGCCAGAAGCTGTAAACAGGCCAGATGCCCCTCCAGTGAAAAATGGATACAGAAATTGTGGTATATCTACACAATAGAATATTACTCAACAATGAAAAATAAGGAAATCATGAAATTTGCAAGTAAATGGTAGGACCTGGAAAGGATCATCCTGAGTGAGCTGTCCAAGAAGCAGAAAGAAACACATGGTATATACTCACTCATATAGATATATAATATAGGATAAACATACTAAAATCTGTACATCTAAAGAAGCTAATCAAGAGGCAGGACTCTGACTAAAATGTTCAATCCCCATCCTGAAAGGCAAAGAGGATGGACATCAGAAGAAGAAAACAGGAAACAAGTTAGGAACCTTCCACAGAGGTCCTCTGAGAGGCTATGCCCTGTAGACTATCGAAGCAAATGCTGAGAATTATGGCCAACTGTTGGGGCAGAGTGCATGGAATCTTATGAAAGAAGTGGGAAATAGTAAGATCTGGAGAGGACAGGAATTCCACAAGGAGAGCAACAGAACAAGAAATTTGAACACAGGGGTCTTTCCAGAAACTCATACTCCAACCAAGTACCATGCATGGAGATAACCTAGAACCCCTGCACAGATGTAGCCCATGGCAGTTCAGTGTCCAAGTGGGTTTCATAGTAATGGGAAGAGGGATTGCCTCTGACATAAACTGATTGACCTGCTCTTTGATCACCTCCCCCTGAGAGAGAAGCTTTACCAGGCCACAGAAGATGACAATGCAGCCACTGCTGATAAGGTCTGATAGACTAAGATCAGAAGGAAGGAGAGGGGGACCTCCCTATCAGTGAACTTGGGGACGGGCATGCGTGAAGAAGAGGGAAGGAACGTGAGATTAGGAGGGTATGAGGGAGGGGTTTATGGGGGAATACAAAGTGAATAAATTATAATTAATAAAAGTTTAAAAATTGTAATAAATGATAATAAAAAGGATAAAAATTAGTGACATAGAAACAGTAAGTGATAGAAAATAATGAGAGGAAATATTTAAGAACACTGAATCGTTTTTTATACCTATTTGTATACTGAGCCTAGAAAACAAGGAGGTCAAATGTACAGAGAGGTCTTGATGTGGCAATTTAGGCAGACTTCATCATAGGTCAAAGTACAGCTCTTTATAGCAGTTGTGAGTTTGTAACTCCCACTGTAAGTATTCACAGACCACACACTCCACTACTAATAGAAATCTGACTTTAGTTATGAGGTTGCTGATGCTAGAAATGCTCTTCTGTTACACTGAATAAGACCAGTGTCTAGTCAAAGCTTATATGTCTAATAGATGATAGTTTATGCATGCAGTTCATTACAAAGAAACACAAATTATGGTGAATCATCAATAAGAGCTCTTAATTTTGTAATCATTTCACATGTGAATAAAAATTAAGTCATATGAATAGGTATGTATTTGCCAACATGTATGTATTAAAAATTTCAATATTAACTAAAGGCTAACAGGACAAGCTTAATCCGGAGATTTTTCTCTGAACATTATGTCTCTCATGCACACCATATATAATTCTTTAAATCAAACCTTATATATAACCAACCATACCCAGTAGAATATATATTTTCTAGGAATTTACTTATTTATTGATTTGTTTATTTTCTATCAAATGACTAAGTAGTAAACAAGTTAGAAAAATCAACAGAGAGAATAAAAAGATGAAAAGAATGAAAACATAAAAGGAGGAAGGAGGAAAAAGGAGTTCATGTCTATCTAGCAGGAACAGGGAGATCATGGAAAAGACACAGGAGATCGTCTCAAACAACGGAGCTGGAGACAGAACCTGTGATGCTGGGGACCAGATGTGTTCTTAAAAGGGCTCTTGCTGCCACAATGCCTAGACTAAAATTTGAGGTGGTTTTGTTCCCTTTGCTTCTGGAAATCATTTCTTCACAGGTCATGAGACCACCTACATGTATGCTTACTTTATGTTTTGCATATGTATTGTGTAGATAAACATGAAAACAAAACAAACAAACAAAAAACAAAAACAGCTTTCCCTTCTCCTAACATAGTAATCTTTGTTGTAGGTTATTGTGTAATGGTGAAAAACAATAAAGAAAAACGTTGTAAAACAGTGACTTTGATATAAAAGCACAACAGAAGAAAACAATACTAGTCATAGAAATGTCACAAACTTGAAAACGCTTTGGGATGATGTGGTGGGTTTTACTCTATTAGACATATCATGAGATACATAGTGTCCTTAGAATCTAAGAAATGGCTTTTATTGAAAATTTATTTTGGCTCTTCGTGAATTTCCGAATGTATATTTTTAAGCCAGAATGAGATTGAGCCACCAGTGCAGAGCCAAATACGGCCCAGAGGCCTACGTGTGATCTTCCATCAAAATAAAAAGATTCAAGGACTGTTTATGCACTAAACAGCAATGCAGCTTTGGTTAAGCACATGAAGACAGTTGGAGCACATCCTTCTTGGCGCTGGCAAGTTTTTCTTCTGGAGTTAGGCATTTACTCTGTCTTCCTCCTGAAGCCACTGCTTTAACAACATGGCAGCATGTCCAGGGGCTTCTTTAATTTTCTAAGGTATATACAGTACATGAAGCAGTAAGCGGGATAAAAGACAAAGCAGATTTATGCAAATTATTTAAAAGTCATAAAATTTGAAAGACATTGAGATTTGTAGTGGTGTTCCAAAAAAAAAAAAAATCATTTGTGATAAAAGCCTTTCTTAGGCTTTTTTTTTTTTTTTTCAAGCAGTGATAACATGTTTACTTAAAACAGGCAAAGTTTCAGATTTGGAAGGTAAGTTATTTCACAATCTATTTATATAAAATGATAATAAAATATTCATTTAAATACTGAATTTTTCTCTGTATTTCCAATTTAATATATATAGTAAAATCCCCTTCAAATCTACATTGTAATCCTAAAAATATTTGTCTTTCTACAACTCAATAAAAAAAAAAAACACTTAAAAAAGTTTTCCAATAAAATTTTCATTCATTAATTCTAGGAAATATTCAGACTCATTTTTGGTGGAGTCATTTGATGTTAAAATGCAGTTCCATACTGAAAATTGTTTTTGTTATTCTAATTGTTTATTGCTAGAGTGTCTGTTCTAGCTTCTCATCTTGGTAAAGTTTCTTCACAACCTGCATCCATCTCTTTCTCTTTCCCTCTCTTTCTCTCTCGTTCCTGATGTATGAGTTGGCCAAGAATCCTATGTGTGTTCTATCTTCATAAATCTCTGTGTGTGAAATAATAGGAAAAGTTTCAATAGTATTTGACTCAACTTCCCCTGGTTGTTTTAATCCTTCATAACTTTAGCAATGAAAGTAATTCAAATGTTAATAAATTTTTTAAATACTTCACTACTGACCCCCTTTTTCAATTGATAGCATGATTTTATGATTTTATCAAATAAATAACTTGATTTAATATTCATATTAATTCATAAATGAAAACAATATTTTTTTTAAACTGAAAGCTTAGAAATGCTTAAAATGATGAGACAAGATGCACATATCTTTTTTTTTTTCTGGGAAGTTTAGTACATAATACATATGTTTCCAAAGACAAGCAAATAAAAGTAACCAAAGCCATATATAAGTAGTGAGAAATGAAAGTGACAATGCATCAGATTTCTCTGAACACAAATGGTAGCATAAAAAAAAAATGGAACCAACCTTTCAAATAGACATAGAAAAGTAGAATGGAAAATTGAACTCTTGTCAGTTTATTATTCTGGTGGCAGGAAAGACATTTGTAAACAAACAAGAAAGAATGCAAATGTTGAAAATGCCGTATTGCTTTACATAAATATTGTATGGATTTAAATTGATGGACTTATTGCATCTGTACCAGGATTTAGTGGGTCTCCTCTCAGGAGAACACATGGAAGGAAATTGAAATAAGTGCTATACATTTATATCCATCACAAATAGTTAACTGAATCTTCTTGATACGTGAAAAAATGATTTCCTCCCCAGCAATGGATCAAAAGGTCTTTGTAGCCAAGCCTCTGGGACAGTGATAGAATAGCATGCAGATTCTCATGAGGCTGGGGCAGGAAGTGCTGTCAACTAATATTTGCTGTAAAATGCTTAATGCTATTGTAAAGAAAATATGAAATGAATACTGACTAGTGCTTCAGAGATATCTTTTGGAATGTTTGTGGGTTTCTGGTCAAAGGTGAAGCTGAGTTGTCAGAATGATTGATTGTTGTGTTTCATCATATCTGTTAGGACCATGCAATTGCAAACAATCTGACACCGGTAAAGACTGTACATGTTTCCCTTTGCACTACACTGCTCTGTTTAGGATTTGCTATTTTTGCTATAAAGTCTTAATGGATGAACAGAAAGAGAGTTTAGAGGCATTCAGTTGAGTTAAATTGAACAGATTTTTGGTGTATATAAGCAAAACTACAAGGTTTACTATTGTCATTGAATTGCCTAATTATTTCAATCTAACAACAAATTTGAGTTTTGTCTTCTTTCAGTGTGTTGACTAAGTACAGTTTGTGTTAAGTTATGTTTGTGTGAGATTTTGTGATGTAATTTTTCAATGTGGACCTTAGAATTAAATAACAACTGTTATCATGTCTCCTTCAAAATAAAGGCATTCTTATTTTTCCTTTTTTTTACTTTTCATATTAATAACAGACTATGATATTAATGACACTGTTACTTTGAGAATTATTATAGAAACAGACTTGAACAGTACCCTGTACAAAGTGAGCTTAAGAACTGTTAAATGTCCATAATCACGTATGCTCCTCCTTATGTGTGTATACATGCACAAGTTCCCAGCATGGATTTTTCATATTTTGCTTAACATGTTTAGTTTAAATCTTTTTAATTTTTTTCTTTATTATTATTACTTATTACAATTAATTCACTTTATATCCGGCTGTAGCCCCCTCCCTCATTTCCTCCTGGTCCCACTCTCCCTCCATCTTCCCCTCTATGTCCCTCCCCTAGTCCACTGATAGGGGAGGTCCTCCTCCCCAAATATCTGACCCTAGCCTAAAAGGTCTCATCAGGACTGTCTGGATCCTCTTTCTTTGTGACCTAGTAACAAATGGTGCTGGTCAAACTGGATGTCTACATGTAGAAAAATGCAAATAGATCCATACTTATCACCCTTCACAAAAGTAAAGTGCGCGTAGATCAAAGACATCAACATAAAACCAGACACACTAAATATGTTAGAAGAAAAACTGGGGAAGATCCTTGACCTCATTGGCACAGGAGATAACTTCCTAACAGAACACCAACAGCATGGGCTCTAAGATCAAAATTAATAAATAGGACCTCATGAAACTGAAAAGTTTCTGTAAAGCAAAGGACACTTTCATTAGAACAAAACAACAGCCTACAGACTGGGATAAGTTCTTCACCAACCCTACATCTGACAGAGGACTAATATCCATGTATGGATATAACCTAGAACCTCCACTCAGATGTAGCCTGTGGTAGCTCAGTAACCAATTGGTTTCCCAAAGTGAGGGTAACAGGGACTATTTCTAACAGGAACTCAATGACTGGCTCTTTGGTCTCCCCACCCCCGAAGGGAGGAGCAGTCCTGTTAGGCCACAGAGGAGGACTTTGCAGCCAGTCCTGAAGATACCTGATAAAACAGGATCAGATGAATGGGGAGGAGTTCCCCCCTATCAGTGGACTTGGAAAGGGGCACGGTGGAGATGAGGGAGGGAGGGAGGGACTGGGAGGGAATGAGGGATCAGGACACGGCTGGGATACAGAGTTAATAAAATGTAACTGATAAAAAAAAATTACACTGTTAAAATATATATATATATAAAGAACTCAAGAATTTAAACACTAATAAGCCAAGGAATTCAATTAAAAAAAGGGAATAGAGCTAAACAGAGAATTCTCAACAGAGGAATATCAAATGGCAGTGAAACACTTAAAGAAATGTTCAAATCCTTAGTCATACAGGAAACACAAATCAAAATTACCCAGAGATACCACCTTGAACCCATCAGAATATCTAAGATAAAAAACCAGGGATAAAACATGCTGGAGAGGATGTAGTTTAAAATTCTATTAAAACAAATTTTAAATTAATTTATTTAATTTATTTCTTGCATAGATTCATATTAATGAAATAAAAAGATGTTGAAAGCCTATGTTGTGTCTACTTTTGACAAAAAAAAAAGCCAATTCAATTAAAAAAAATGTTTTTATTCATTCCAGTGCTGGGTTTCACAGTACCAGGCAGTCAGTTTGCTACATTTTTGCTTAATTGCTCCAATAATTGGGCTTTTGGAATATAGAGCCTGGAACGGTCAAATCTGATGCTACTGAAAGATTTGCTTGTTTAGATTTGTCATGACTCATTAACCATAAGTAGCCACAGAATTATTTCTGGTTTCCTGCCACTCAGAGAAACAAGTAGTTTGAAGAAAATTTCCACAGTGAGAAAATGTTCTTTTTGTATCTAATTGAACTTCATCTGTAATAATAAAGTGTTAGTTTTAAATAATTGAATATTCCATTTGGAGATATGTATTTACATATCTATGCACAATTACACCTGTATATACATACATGTTCTATAATATAGAAGTAAATATACACATATGTATAATACATAATATATACACATATATAATATATAGGTATTTATGCACATATATATGTATGTGTGGTTTATTTATGATGTACATTAATGTGTATATAGTAAGCATAAAAGTAGCATTCATTATCTAAAAAAATCTCATATGGAGAATGATTAAGACAAAAGACTACGCTACCTTAATGTGGCTTGATATAATAGTGTTTTTTATCTATCCTGAAATTTTGAAGAGCCATTATTTTTATTAATTTCTTTAAATGACGTTATTTTCTGTAATTTTATTTTTATTTAGAATTTCACAAAACAAAATAAACTTACAAAAAGAACACTGTAGAGAATTAAGTTCCTGTCACTAAATAAAAGTTAAATTATTCCATAAGACTTTTGTATAATTAGTCTTTCCTTTGAAACCAATATGTAAGTATTTTGGCCTCTAACAATTCCTGATGTTTTCTAGTACAAATTGGAATACAAAACATACAAAAAACAAAGGAATTTCCTCTTTATTCAAAGTATAAATTAGAACAAATTTCACAGCTAGAAATATATATTTGAATGTTTCTTGGAAGAAATTTGAAATAGGAGGGAAGCCTTGAACTTATAAAAGACCTGACTAGAATGTAAGAGAAGCTTTTGAGTAACTTCAAATCCTGTATTTTTGTTCTTTTATGTGAATCATCATAAAAACAGATGTTTTGAATTTGATTATCAAAATACATTAGAGTTCTATCTTTTCACTCCATCTCTGTCCTCATTAACAAAAATCTTCTTTTGAGTAATAAATAAGTGGAAAAATATCCTATCTAAAACATGGATTTCCTAAACCGGAAAGCAACTTTGTACTGAATACTCTGGTTTGGGGTTATCATAAAGCCCTAGTAGATCTGGGGTGAAGAAAGTCGCCTTAAGAACTTATTTTCCTTTGAGACAACTAGTAACTGAGGAAAGTCTGAACTATTTATCTTTTCAGCTGGAGCAGAGTGTGTATGAATCTGATGTGTCAAAAATATTTATAATAGATGACTTGAGGCAGGATGCTGCAGCCCTCAGGCAGTCAAACTCCAATTGACATCAGCAAGCACTTTCCTTGTACAAGATCCTGCTGCCTTGTGCCTGTAGGCAATAAAGCAAAGTTTAAATGAAGCATGGGTTCAGGGCTTCCAGAGCTATGGATGATCACAGGCAAAAAGACTAAGGCATCAGGACATAGAAATCTATAATTAGATGTATGTCTGAGAGCTTAAATTGACAAATGTAGCCTGACCTACTAATAAAAGAATCATTTTGGTTGATTATCATTTACTTATGAAATTACGCCTATAGATCTAATTGTCAAAGTATAATACAGAAAGTTCTCCATGTGTATAAAGTCCATTTTGATGTAAAATACTAAGTATTCAGAAAATGTTCACTGGACTCTAGATTCATCAATTAGAGTACTCAGAGGTAGAAATAAATTACAGATAAAAAATCATTACATGCAATGTTAGGAAAAATAGCATCAATAGTAACTAAGAGAATATTTACCCAGACATTTTAGAAATTACAATGTTTATAACTGACTGACCAGAAGACAGTCATGATATGTTGTCCACTGGCTTCCACACATGTACTATGGACCAGTACCTAAGGAGATCACACACACACAATAATAAATAAATTAGTTACTAGGTTAATAATGCCATTTTGGAAGAGACATAAAGTGAATGAAATCAAAACTGGGAGTGTGTGTGTGTATGTGTGTGAGTGTGTGTGTGTGTGCTCAATTTATTTCTAATTTTACACAATATATTTTTCTATATTCTTTCCCTGAACTCTCAAATAATAGCCTCCTCCCTACCAATACAACATTTGTGCTCTATCTATCTCTGTGTCTCTCTCTGTCTCTTAGTTCCATCTATTTCTCCTAGCTCCACCCTAGTCCCAGGTTACAGGTACTCTACTTTATAAGAAATTTTATAATAATAAACTCACTGTAAATTGAAAACAAAATATACTGAATAAAAACTTAGTGTATATAAATTTCCAGACACTATCAATGAGCCCAGTCCAACTTAGAAGTGTAAGAACACTTATATTACCCTAGAGTTTGGAGAAATCACTTGACACAGAAAGAATTTTATAATAACATTTTGAACTACATGTAATTTCTTAAATATCTTTATAAAAACCTATTTAAAAGAACAGTATATAGTATTTATATATGTATGTTGTTCATGGAAAGCAGAAGACGTAGATTTATTCAATATGAATAAATTGTTTCAGCTTCCTAAGTACTAGATTACAGAAAAGTGTTAGCATGGACATTGAGGAGGGTGATAAAGAGATCCAGTGACTTCCACCTCCCAAGCCTATCTTTGGATCTTGACATGAGAGTAAGTTTTAAATAAATGGCAAGAGATTCATTAACTGAGTAACCCTGCCATGTGTAATTCTGCCCACCACTGTCTCAGTTCCAAGTCTTTCTTTCCTTTAATGTCAACTAAAAAACAGTAAATCTTTCTACAGGAGGTAAGTTCCTCCTTCCAGGACTTTAGCCTTTTATCCTCCAGGCATATTGCTGAGATATTTTCTAATTTCTAAGGTTTATTCTTTCAATAGACAGATAGCAAAGCAGGGGAGTATATCTGTCTCTTCAAAATATATTTATTCTTTCCAAATAGGCCTGTTTCATTTCCTCATTCTTTTTCTATCATATCAATCTTGAAGTGAAATATGCCTCTGCCTAAAACAAATATGAATAGAATACAAGCAGAAGTCAAAGCTAGAATATATTGTTAGTAACACACTATTGAGTATAAGAACATTTCCTGCAAAACCCACAAATACTTGGCTTGTAGCTACTTTTGGAAGGACTGGCATAAGTAATTCCATCTATTTAGTTTGGAACAGGGTCTCCTACAAAGCTTAGGTTAATCCATAACTTAAGGTCCACCTGTTTTAGCATCATAAGTACTAGATTACAGAAAAGTGCTACCATGGACATCAGGCTCACTCAAACTTCATTTCAACTCTGACAACCCCTTAACCATCTAGTGTTTATGATTACAAGGAAACTGATTTTCCCATGCTGGCAGGTTAGAGTGAAGGAGGTGAAACGTAAGAAACATATGTCCAGGAATAAGCAACTGAGAGGAATGGAAGGAATGAGGAATGTTGAGTATGACTGAAGTCTATCATACTTGTCTTATGGTTCTATCTCAGCATCTCAAAAATACATTTAGATCCTTTTGTCGGACTACATTTCTAATGGAGAGCTGGTTATAAGTCATAACAACAACAACAACAAAAGCCAGGAGCATAAAAGATAATGCTAATTTTAAAATAAATAATTGTTTACAGGTTAACAAATACACAACACTATCAGTCTCAACTTCCAACTTCTGTAGTACACCAAAGAGTCAGCAACAATTAGCCTCATTTTACAGAACTAGAAAGAAGCCTGAAATTAGTTGCTTACAAAATAGTTATATAAAAGACTACAGCAGATCCAAGAGGGCAGCATCTTCAACAAATGGTGCTGGTCCAACTGGATGTCTACATGCAGAAAAATGAAAATAGATCCATATTTATCACCTTGCACAAAACTAAAGTCCAAGTGGATCAAAGACCTCAATATAAAACCAGACACATTAAATCAGTTAGAAGAAAAAGTGGGGAAGAGCCTAAAACTAATTGGCACAGGAGACACCTTCCTGAACAGAACACCAACAGTACAGGCTCTAAGAGCAACAATCAATAAATGGGACCTCATGAAACTGAAAAGCTTCTGTAAAGCAAAAAACACTGTTATCAGAACAAAACAACAGCCTACAGACTGGGAAAGAATATTCACCAACCGTATATCTGACAGAAGGCTGATATCCAGAATATATGAAGAACCAAAGAAGTTAAAAACCAACAAATCAAACAATCCAATTAAAAAATGGGGTACGGAGCTAAACAGAGAGTTCTCTATAAAGGAATACAGAATGGCAGAGAAACACTTAAAGAGATGCTCAATGTCCTTAGCCATCAGAGAGATGCAAATCAAAACGACCCTGAGATTTTACCTTATACCCATCAAAATGGCTAAGATCAAAAACTCAAATGACAACACATGCTGGAGAGGTTGAGGAGAAAGGGGAACGCTCCTCCATTGCTGGTGGGAATGTAAACTGGTACAACCACTTTGGAAATCAATCTGGCACTTTCTCAGACAATCAGGAATAGTGCTTCCTCAAGACCCAGCTATACCACTCCTAGGCATATATCCAAATTTTGCTCAAGTACACAACAAGGACATTTGCTCAACCATGTTTGTAGCAGCTTTATTTGTAATAGCCAGAACCTGGAAACAACCCAGATGTCCATCAACAGAGAAATGAACACAGAAATTGTGTTATTTTTATACAATTATTACACAGTATTCACTCAGCAATTAAAAATGAGAAAATCATGAAATTTGCAGTAAAATGGTGAAATCTAGAAAAGATCATTCTGAGTGAAGTATCCCAGAAGGAGAAAGACACTCATGGTATATACTCACTTATTTAGACCTGTAAGATATGATAAACATAGAAATCTATACACCTAAAGAAAATAAACAAGAAAGAGGACCTGGGGTAAGATGATCAGTCCTTATTTCTAACAGGATCTCAAGGGCAGGCTCTTTGACCTCCTCAATTCCCTCCCCCCCAGGGGAGGAGCAGTCCCCTTAGGCCACAGAGGAGAACTTTGCAGCCAGCCCTGAAGATACCTGATAAAACAGGGTCAAATGAAAGGGGAGGAGGTCCTCCCCTATCAATGGACTTGGAAAGGGGCAGGGAGGAGACCAGGGAGGGAGTGTGGGGTTGGGGAGGGAATGAAGGAGCAGGATACAGCTGGGACACAGAGTTAACAAAATGTAACTAATAAGAAAATAAAATTAAAAAAAAAAAAAGATGATCAGTCCTCACTTAGAAAGACAAATGGGATGGACATTGGATGTAGGAGAAAACAAGTAACAGGACAAGAGCCTACCACAGAGGGACTCTGAAAGACTCTACATAGCAGTGTACCAAAGCAGATCTGAGACTCACAACCAAACCTTCGGCAGAGTGCAGGGAATCATAAGAAAGAAGGGGGAGTTAATATGACCTGGAGAGGACAGTAGCTCCACAAGGATCAAATATATCTGGGCACAGGGGTCTTATATGAGACTGTTTCTCCAACAAAGGACCATGTATGGATATAACCCCTGCTCGGTGTAGCCCATGGTAGCTCAGTATCCAAGTTGGTACCCTAGTAAAGGGGAACAGGGCCTATTTCTGACAGGAACTCAATGATGGGCTCTTTGACCTCCCCACCTCCCAAGGGAGGAGCAGCTCTGCTAGGCCACAGAGGAGGACTTTGCAGCCAGTCCTGAAGATACCTGATAAAACAAGGTCAGATGAAAGGGGAAGAGGTCATCCCCTATCAGTGGACTTGTAAAGAGGAAGGGAGGAGATGAGGGAGGGAGGGTGAGATTGGGTGGGGATGAGGGAGCAGGATATAGCTGGGATACAAAGCTAATAAAATGTAACTAATAATAATAATTTAAAAAGACTACAACATAATCTGATGGTTAAGTGCACCTTTGTTTCATTAATGCAATTTTCCAAAGAGCCAGAAATATGCAATGAAAACATAAACAACTGTTGCACAAACCATGAGCTCTTATATATTAAGTCAATTATGCAATACTACTAAGATCAGAACAATGTCTTTAAGAAAGTCTTGTTACTTTAGGCACAGGAATTAGGGTCCATTTTTACATTCAGTTTATTTATATTGGAAAATTGATGTTTTTAAAATGCATGAATTAGTTTCATTTGTTTTTCACTTCTATTTTTATAACCTTGTTCTAAAGACAGATCAAATTCTACTAATAAATAAAGAAAAAGAACCACATTTTGAACATAATGCTTATGTTTCAAAGTGTTAGATGATTTTAATCAGTCTTTTTGGATACAGACTGCTTTATATTTCTTCAAGTAGCCAACACATACATCTACAGAAAATACACAAATTATATTTTAAACAATGACCATACCCACCCAGTAACATGGTAAGAGCCAAGCAACTGCTTAGTTGCCTCAGTCTCATCATGATTTTCCACTGATATTAAGCAGTTAATGGATAGACCACATTTTCAATAACACATTTTTCAATATTTGAAAGTTTCAATTGAGCCTGGACAGGCAGACAGAAATTTTGTGAACATAAGTGGTAAAAGAGACTCTCACCCTAGAATCAGCTTAAAGGCCCCTGCCTGCTAAGAAGCAAAAATTGACAGCATTTTCTATAGAGGGTGAATATTCCTTTTACATATAGGTATTTTATGTCAAAATAGAAATGACCCAGGCTTGAGGCCTGAGGCAGGGCCTCTTTCCTATTCCCTGACATTGCCTGAGAATCTCAAACAAGCTTAAGTCTACATTCAATGTCTTTCTACCTTTGCTTTACTTTACTGGCCAGTCAGAAATTCCATTTAGCATCAAAGCCACAAGACCAGACTAAACATGACTTGAGGTCTCTAAAACTTTAGGAAACCTCCTGAGACCACTGAGGGTAGCAGGAGAAGGTGTGTAACCTCTTCCTTTAATATGAAAACAGACACAATTAGATTCCATTTTAATTCACAAATACATTTTTTTCTTTTTTACAATTTATACATTATATATCCCGATTGAAGTCCCCTGTCTCAATTCCTCTCAGTCCCTCCTTCCCTCTCTTCCTCCCTCCCTCTTTCCCCCAATTCCTTTCACTTAGTCTACTGAAAGGGGGAATTCTCCTCTGCCATTGACCCACAGCTTATCAGTTCCATGAGAACTGCCTGGAGCCTCTTCCTCTGGGGCCTGGCAAAGCTCCATCACCAAGGGCAATTGATCAGAGATCAGGCAATCCAGTTCATGACAGAGGCAGTCCCTACCCCCTTACTTGGGAACCCACATGGAGACTGAGCTGCCAATTGGCTACTTCTGACAGGTGGTCTGGAGACTCTCCATGCATGGTCCTTGGTTGGTGCAGCATTCTTTACAGGACCACCTGGGCTCAGGTTTTTTAGCTTTGTTTGTCTCCTTGTGGGGCTCCTGTTCCCTTTCTGTTCTTCTATCCTCCCTTCTTCCATAGGACTCCCTGCTCTCTGCCTAAAGTTTGGCTGTGAATCTCAGTATCTGCTTAGATCCCCTGTTAGGTGGAGCCTTTCAGAGGACCCTCTATGTTAGGCTCCTATCCTGTTCCCTCTCTTTGTTTCAGGAATTAAAAAAGACAAAAGCTTTTAAAAAGCTATTTTTTCTTCCATTTCAATCAGAGAGTAGATGTTTTATACCCACTGAATCTGTCATTTCCTGTCACCAAGAAGTTTTCTTTGCAAAAAGTTTTGGATAGAAAAAGTTGAGAAGCCTACAGCTATTCCTAGATCTGCCCAATTGTTCCATTTTTGGAGAAAAAAAAATGATGAATTTATCTTATATTTAAAGCATGTGGAAAAATTCAAGCAAATGCTGTTTTTATAAATGCATTCAAACCTTAAAAAAATTAGTCTTCTCGTGAGAGTTTATATCCAGCTTATCTCACAACTGAATAAGCAAGAATACGCTGTCACAATTTTTCAAATATACACAATAGTCAGCACCAAACTAAGGGCAAAGTTTTCCAGCAAACAAGTTGAAGTTCATCAAGGAAATGTCATTATTTGAACAAAGAGACGGAGTAGAGAAGGGAGAGCTGCTTCCTCGTATTTTAAAGAGGCTATACCTGTGTTAGTAAGAGCAGCAAAGAAAAGCCACGTTTCTTCTTAAATTTAAAAAAAATGTATAAAATTTTTACAATTTTTTATGATTATGCTTAAATTCTATCATATGCCGCCAGCAAAGTTAATATGCCCATCTATATAAATTGTAGTTCATTGTACGCCTAGCTGACAGGGACGGGTATATGAGGAGTGTTAGGATGAAGAAAAAAAGAGAGACGATGCAATTATTATCTTAAAAGTAAAAAAGTAAAAAAATGCTAAAACTTATCTGAATTTATTATTAAATTTGTAACTGAAACCAATTGTCATACAATAAATTCTGATCGCAATTTTTTCCTCTCCCAATTTTTCAAAACCCCACCCATTTCTACATTTGCACATTCTCATGTTCTTTCCTTTAAAAAAAATAAGCAAACAAAATGAAAACAAATTAAAAACTAAAACAAGAAAAATACACAAAAAGAAAGCCTTCCATAAAAACAGAAACCAAAATACAGACACACACATACACACACACACACACACACACACACACACACACAAATAAATAAATAAATAAATAAATAAAGTGCCCAAACCACAGGGTCTTTTCTGAGACTGACACTCAACCAAGGACCATCTAAGGATATAACCTAGAACTTCTGCTCGGATGTGGCCCGTGGTAGCTCAGTAACCAAGTAGTTTCCCAAAGTAAGGGGAACAAGGACTATTTCTAACAGGATCTCAAAGGCAGGCTCTTTGACCTCCCCACCCCCCCAGGGGAGGAGCAGTCCTGTTAGGCCACAGAGGAGGACTTTGCAGCCAGCCCTGAAGATACCTGATAAAACAGGGTCAAATGAAAGGGGAAGGGGTCCTCCCCTATCAGTGGACTTGGAAAGGGGCAGGGAGGGAGTGTGGGGTTGGGGAGGGAATGAGGTAGCGGGATACAGCTGGGACACAGAGTTAACAAAATGTAACTAATAAGAAAAATAAAATTTAAAAAAAAGGTGCCCAAACAAAGCAAAATGACTTTTTAAAGTCTGTAAAAATGCCGCAGAGTTCATTTTATGCTGGACATCTATTTGTGCATGAGGTCTACATGAAATTTGGTTAATATATCCAAGGTCCACACTTGAGAAACTATTTTTTGCTTTATGGTGTGTATCATTGCAATTCTTGGTTAGAGCTGTGTCCACTTTTCCATCTTGGTGCTGGAATCCTGTCTGGCTTGAACCTCTCCTACTGCCACAATATACAGGTGTTCCTATTTGCATCAGTCCTCCTGTGTGTGGAAGACAATGTTACCTTAGAATCACCCATCACTTCCAGCCCTTGCAATTTTCTGTTTCTTCCTCAGCATGAAACTGAACTCTGGAAGACATCTCATTTTGGACTGAATGTTTTAAAGTCTCTCATTCTTTGTATATGTAGGTCTCTCTGTGTTTTTCCAGCTACTTCAAGCTTTTCTGATGTCTCCTTGAACAATTCTCTTATTTGTGTGTATAGCAGAATATCACTAAAGTAATTTTACTGATGTATTTCTTTAGCAGAACAATAGCATTTGGTTCTTTCCTAGGCCCATTGCCTATCCAGTTTTACATAATTAATGTCAGGCCACATAATTAGTGTCAGGCATTTGTTAAATCTCAATGAGCCTTAAATCCAATCAGAGAATGCTTGATTACTCCCATAACATTTGTGCCACAATTGCCCCAACACAACTCATAGGCACTTTTGTAGGTTGCAGGATTTATAGTTAGACTGATAATTATCTTTCTCATCTGGCAGCACCCAAAGTGACTTCCAGTATCATGATGACTACCCAGTAGAGTTTAAGTCTGCAGTTTGATACCAGCTAGACTGTTACACGTTGGCTGAGCTGTGTGTGTTGTCTTCAGCAAAAGCACATTACCACCTATTTGTGAAAAAGAATCATCAATCTTGGCAACAGTCAGGGTTGGTTGTGAATTTCAATGGGGCTCCTTAGAACAATGAGTCAACATGATTACTCATTCCTGGCACTGCATATTTCATATGGTGAGATGAAATTAATTTTTTTAAAAAGGTGAACAAACTATCAAACAGTATCCTATAATACTTTATCTGCTAAATTTTTCTAGCACAACTTTGGTGGTTTAAATAAGAATTGTTCTCCATTGACTAAGGTATTAGAGTACTTGTTTACCAGTTACTGGTTCTGTTTGTGGAGATTGTAGGGAGCTGAAACTTTGCTCAATAAAGTATGACACTGGATTTGAGAATTCATAACGTTGTCCCATTTACAATTTGTTCTCTCAACTTTCTAAGTGTAGTATAGAGTTAATGGCGTGATATCTCAGCTTCCTGCTCTGGAAGCCTGTTGCCCTGTCTCCCTTCTCATTATTGAGTATTCTTAAAACCATAAGCTCAAACAAGACATTTTTTTCATTAAGCTTACTTTATCACAGCAAGTGAAAAGTAATCAATACAGTATACATTTCAAATATCATGCAATAATACTCAGCTACCAAAAACAAGGAAATCATGAAATTTACAGGCAAATGGATGGAACTAGAAAGGTCATCCTGAGGGAGGTAACCCAGAAACAGAAAGACACTAATGGTACACAGTCATAAGTGGATATTAGCCCTCCAATATAGGATAGCCATACTAAAATCTACAGAACTAAGGAAACTAAAGACTAAGTAGGACCCTAGGGAGGATATTTAAATCTCATTCAAAATGGCAAACAGGATAGACACCAGAAGCAGTGAAAGAAAGGAAACAGGATGGGAACATACTATAGAGGGTCCTCTGAAAGGCTCCCACAACAGGGTGTCGATGCTGAGACTCACAGCCAAACTTTGGGCACAGTGCAAGGAGTATTATAGAAGAAAGTAGGGGAAGAAAAGGACACGAAAGGGGACAGGAGCCCAACAAGGAGACCAACAAAGTTAAAAAAATATCTGAATCCAGGTGGTCCTGCAGAGACTGATGCACCAACCAAGGACCATGCATGGAGAGGACACAGACCCTCTGTTCAGATGTACCCAGTTGGCAGCTTAGTCCCCATGTGGGTTCCTTAGTAAGAGGAGCAGGGTCTGCCTCTGTCAAGAACTCCTTTATCTGCTCTTTTTTTTTTTTTTTTGAGTTGGTCTTTTTTTTTTTTTTTTTTTGATGACTTTTTTTTTTTTCAATGCAGTTTATTCAGGAACATTGAACAATCCTCGGACCCCGGGAAAGCCAGCCCACAGCTTAAATAGCCTCTGGGTAGCCAACCCAGGTGTGCCACGGGGGCAATGCAGATAGGTCCACATACATGGAAGCAAGCCAGATCCTCAGCCTTAGCCAAATGTGGAATTGTTCATGACAGAGAGCACTCACCATCGGGAAGGTGGAAGGCGGAAACCAGCTCCATCTTTAAGGCATAGCATTCCGCAGCTCTCTACAGTTCCCCCTTTTTGTTTTAGACGCATCAGGCAAGAGTAGAGGTCTGATCTCTGATATTAGAAATCAATTGGGACTTTGTACTGATGTTCATTTAGGTGTCATCCACCCAAAGAGCATCAGACCCGTCTGATACCTTTTTCTCAGAGGCGGGACCTGGGGCATCAACCCGCATGCAACCAGACATGCTCTTCTCTGGGTCCAGAGCGGCTGACCCTGAGTGCAGTGCTTAGCCTCGCATCCTGAGCGTATCATTTTAGCTTTTTATGGTATCCAACCTCTGCTCTTTGATTACTTGGCAAGGTAGTCTTACTAAGCCTCAGAGGAAAAGGATTTAGGGAGTCCTGATGAGATTTGATAAACTATGGGCAAATGGCAGAGGTGAAGAACTCCCCCTTTCAGTGTACTAGGTGAAGGAGACATGGGGGAACAGGAAGGGACAGTAGGACTAGGAGTTGACAAAGGGGGCTTCAATCGGGATATATAATGAATAAATTATTTAAAAATATAAAAAGGAAAAAGGAATAATTCTATCCACAAATGTAAATATTGAGACTAAGTCTGAATAATATATTAATTACTTTCCTATTGCTGTAATGAAACACCAGACTAAGACAACTTCCAGAAGAAAAAGTGTGTTTGGTGCTGATAGTTGCAGAAAGGTAAGAGCTCTTCACCATCACAGCAAGACAGCATTGGCCAGGCATGCATGGAAATTGGATCCAGAAGCTGAGAGGTGAGAAGTCACAACTGAAACTACAAACAGGAAGAAGACAATACAACTGGAAGAGTTGTGGCTTTGGAAACTTCAAATACTTCCCCAAGTGATGTACATCCTTCAGCAAGACCATACCTCCCCTAAAGATATTTGAACATGATGGCCAACTGGGTAACAAGTTCAAATGTCAACTACTATGAAGGACATCTCATCCAAACCACCAATATAACTCTAATGTTGACCTTTGGGGAACCATATTGATTTTTATCTGATTATTTTTCGAAGTATGTTTACAAGAAAACCACTAGACTGGAAGCAGCCATTATTAGGCTTGAAGGTTTTTATAGTTTTATTTCTGTTGCTGTGAAAAAAATACTGATAAAAGCAATTTAAGAGGAGAAGGCTGTATTTGGCTTACAGGTTGTAGAGAAAAGCCAAAGCAGGAATTCAAATGGCTAACCTTGAGACAGGAACCAAACCTTCCCTTAGCTTTCTCAGCTTGACTTTTTAGATTGACAAGGACAATGTGCCCATTGTTAGCAAGCCCTGCTGTATCAATATTCATGAAGAAAATACCTGACAGCCTTGTTTATAAGCCAATCTGATGATGGTAATCTCTTAATTAAGGCTCTCTCTTCCCATAAACACTTTAGTTAAACTGACAATAATTTACCAGCACATGGGTTGGTAAAAATAGACTTCTTCATACGCAACTTTGCACCTTCCGTCCCAGTTCCAGTGCAATACACAGAAAAACAGTCCACAACTGTCCTTTAACAAGATCAAAAATACCATGTAAGGCAGCCTTTCTCAACCTGAAGAACATGATTGCTGTAAGGGACAAGCAATCCTTTCACATCGGTTGCCAAAGACCATTGGAAAATACAGATATTCATATTATAATTTATAATAATAGTAACATTATAGTTGTGCAGTAGCAGCAATAATAATTTTATGGTTGGGGTCAGAACAACATGAGGAACTGTATTAAAGGACCACAGAATTAGGAGAGTTAAGAAAGAAAGGAGGGTGGAGACAATAGAGTTCCCAAGGCTCATTAAAGGATATTTACTTTCTATTGTTAAAAGATATAACATGAGTTCTATCTCTGGTCTAGATTGGAGGTGCCTTATCTGTACCAAAGTTTATAACCATATATACTGTTCTGTCCACTACTTTGGTAAAGTTAAGTACATATTTTTACTCTGAAACCTATCTACTTTTCTCTCAACAACTCAAAAACAAAACAGAACACCTTAACTTTTCATTGAGCCCCATTTTATTTCTTCTTCATATAGTGACTCATATTCCAAGCACTTTCTTTTTCACACAATACATTTTTAATTACTCTCTCTCTGAAAACCCTATGCCTCCAAGTGTCTTTATGCAGATGAGTATTTTGAAGTCTACCTGCTTTGCAAGTCTCTCAAACCAAATTGTCTCCGAACTTCTTTCCGAGTCCCATCTTCATTAAGCACTCAAAAAGAATACCCAGATCTCCTGTCAACATATTCAATTATTATAATACATCATGTGATGACATTATTTACATGAGAGTGTATTATCTTTTAGAAAATATTCCAAAGCAAAATTCAGCTCATTTAAACACTGACAAAATATCTTTACATTTTAAATAAACCAATGCAAAAGTGCCCTGAGATACAGGTCAAGCCTACATGTAAATTTGTAATTTATATTTTATATTTGCCAGGCAAATAAAAAAACATCAATTTTTTCTCGATATTGATTTAAATATTTTAAGTGTCTTTATATATTCTAAGTCATGTGATCAACTTTTTCTTTAACCTCAGTTTCTAAATTTAATATTTGAAACAACCAGACACAAATCACTAAGAAATATAAAATTAACATGGTTTTTATGTTGTTAATTTGTATTTTTTCTAATTTTTATTAATTCTTTAAGAATTTGGTACAGTATATTTTATTATATTCACCCAATCCTCCAACTCTGCATAGAGCTAAACCTCTTCCCTGCCTAACGACATTGTCCTTATTTCCTCTTTACATGTATCAAGTCCAGTTTTGGTGCTCTATGTCTTGTTGGATGTGTGGCCATCCAGTAGATGGTTGACCTACCATGTAAAAATGAATTTTTCCTGTCTTGCAGCTATCAAGTACCAGTAGGTCACCTAAGGATGAGCTTCACACCTAGCTTCTATTTTTACAGTTGGATATCAGCTTGACGGAGAACTTGTCTTGTGTATAAGCTTCTAAACCCTCGTGCTGTGAGTTCATATGCACAACCATTCTGTTGTAGTGATGTACTCTGTTGTGTCTATAACATTGCTTCCTTGTAGTCCTTCTCATCCTCCTCTGTCTCTTACAATTTTTTTTGTCCTCTCTTCAATTAGTATTTTAGGTAAGCCTGCCTTAACAAAACAGGTTTGGTTTGTGTTAAAATAAATTGCATGTAAATTCTTGCATTTTTGCCTATCTTCAAAAAATGTGCACATATGCAATAACTCTTGGTAGTAAAAATTGGCAAATATATCCACACACACAATCTCTTACACATTTCAAAATTGGCAAGCCAAGTCAGTGTGTAATAGGTTAAAATAAATTATGCAAGAATAAGGTAGTCGGCGGATTCTTAACTATTTTCAGGTGCTACAGAGTATGGTTTTCAACCCTATTGCTGTGTTAGAAACTGTTCTAAGTTTTAAAGACTAGTCTCACTAGAAGACAACAATGTAGTAAAGACAATATTTTTATGGCTACATAAATCTCAGTTTTATATATTCCCTGCTTTCTCAAAAGGATCCACAAAACTTAAGTGGCTTAGTAGACCCCAAACATTCCCTGCCACATATCAGAGGCCCCAAATCATTCAACAGGATTATGAACTTATTAATAAGTTAACAAAGCCTGACCTACAAATAACATATTGTTGTATTATGTCCTTGTCCTGTTAAGACAATGATTACTCTAGAAGGCCTTATCTCACAGCCTAAAGAACTCAAGTAATCCTCCCTCTAATGTTAAGACCCATTCTCTGAAGATCAAATCCACAGTGCTGGCAGGGAAAAAATAAAACCCTAGACAAAGGGAACCCACTATGCCTTTTTTAAAGTATTCCCTGAAAATTCCTAGTATAAGAATGACAGATAGATAAGCTATGTCCTGAAAGCTCTGGCCCTTCTCACCTTTCACATACCAGCCACTGTGTTCCTCTACCTAACAATAATGCACAAATCATACAGTTAGAAGAAACTCAAAAGACAAAACCTGTCACCAAATAGCAGCTACATAAGGAGTTTAAAATCTTACCAGAAATGTGGGGATATTCCTTCATGGTTACCAGATGATACCAGAGAAATATATGTCTTCTCTTGGGGTTTGTAATTTATTAATGAAATCATTTAAGAATCAACACGGAAGCTTGATGACAATTTCATCATAGTTTAAAAGAACAACCCTAGACAGGAAATCCATAAATCACATCAGCTGTCCATAGGGAAAAATAGAGAGCCAAAGAGAAAAGAAAAATGAGCCATGCCATTTGTGTTAAGCTAAAATGGAGGTCAGCCACATGCTGAATAGCTAACCACTAGGTGAGGAGATGGAATCCAGGGAAAGATTAAGAAAGCCCAAAATCCCAACGGTGCCTGCAGAGTCTGATGAATCAACCAAGGACCAAGGAGAGGACTTTGATCCCTGCTCAGATGTAGCCCATGGGCAGCTCAGTCTACATGGGTGTTTCCTAGTAAGGGGAGCAGTGTCAGTCTCTGGCATGAACTTAGTTTCCTGCTCTTTGATCACCACCCCCCACCCCTGTAAGGTGGCCTACTAGGCCACAGAGAAAGAGGATCTAGACAGTCCTAAAGAGACCTGATAGTCTAGGGTCCCATAGTAAGGGAGGAGGACCTCCCCTATCAATGGACTAGGGGAGGGACATGAAAAGGGAAAAAGAGGGAGGATGAGTCAGGGAGACGATTAGGGAAGGGGCTACAGCCAGGATACAAAGTGAATAGATAGTAATAAATTATAGAGGAAGAGGAAGAGGAAGAGGAAGAGGAAGAGGAAGAAGAAGAAGAAGAAGAAGAAGAAGAAGAAGAAGAAGAAAATATAGAGAAAAGAAACAACTAGAATAATAATAATTAAAAAAAAAAAACCAAAGTACCAGAAGAAGTATACTTAAGCCCTGGCAAACACTCACAGGAATGAGGCAGAAAAGAAGCTAAAAGAAAAATTTTTCTCAGAAAGGTAGTTATACTAGAATCAGCAACACCTTTAGGCTGCTAATAGGGTCTGCTTTGTGACAGGATTTTGGGAAAGAAAAGTAAAATATACCATCTCATTAAATGACTAATTTTTCTATCTCCATCTTTAGCACATCTTAAGGTTAGTCTACTAGCAGATGCTTGTGCCTTCTTGAGGGATGGTCCATTAGGCTGGTCAATGATAATCCCAACTGAAATATTTTGTTTTGAGCAAGGCTAAACATTTCATCCTCTTGAATGAAAGGAAATGGTTTTCTATTAATGGACCTTTAGTGTTTCTATGTCAAAATTTAAAATTCCTCCAAAGTGTTCAAAGTCAAAAGGCTTGCTAGAGCTCCAACCTCCAGTTCACCAACCTGGAAAAAAAAGGTTTCTCCCTAATCCAAAGCAAAGAAAAAATACTCATGATTTCAGCTTCACCAATTACAGGAGCTTTACCAATTATGACCTGGAGGGGACAGGAGCTCCAAAAAAGACCAAATATCTCTGGACACAGGGGTCTTTTATGAGACTGTTTCTCCAACCAAGGACCATGTATGGATATGACCTAGAACCTCTGCTTGGATGTAGCCCATGGTAGCTCAGTATCCAAGAGAGTATCCTACTAAGGGGAACAGGGACTATTTCTGACATGAACTCAGTGGTGAGCTCTTCGACGCTCCCCCACCACTGAGGGAGAAGCAGGCCTGATAGGCCACAGAGGAAGACTTTGCAACCAGTCCTGAAGATACCTGATAAAACAGGGTCAGATGAGGGGAGGAGGTCCTCCCCTATCAGTGGACTTGGAAAGGACAGGAGAGGGAGGGTGGAATTGGGAGGGTATGAGGGAGCAGGATACAGCTGGAGTACAAAGTTAACAAACTGTAAGTAATATTTAAAGATTTTAAAAAAGAAACAAACAAACAACAAAAAACAAAAACAACAAAAAAAACAAATACAACTTAAAAACAGCCAATACTGGCTTATGTGGAAAAACAGGAAAATGTTCCTGAAGGAACATCATGCCTGCAGCTTCAAGGAACTTCTGGGCTTGTTCTCCATACTAAGACAAGTTGCTGTGGTTGGAACAGATATTAGAATTCACCTACTGTCCATTTGTAGTCAATATGTTATTACTAGACTTGGATTAAATAGCTTGTGGTCCCTCCAGCAAAGTTTAGCCATCCATCTTTAATACCAATGAAAACAGAAAAATTAATGGTGAAAAGTTGCAGAAGTAGATCTGTTCAGCATGACCCCCGTAGAAATTGGCACAAAGAGATCCTGATTGACATCCCCATGTCCACATCCATAGAATTTTTTTGCATTCACTGTTATGTAATGAACTGGGTGGTCTAGTGCGCCCTTCTGCTGTTCAGAATCTGAAGAAAACACATTCAAAAGATAGCATATTTAGCAAGATACTCTTACCCTGAAGTTGAGTCCTAGAGTATGATTTCTCCTGGATGTG
Organism: Meriones unguiculatus; assembly: GCF_030254825.1. Lineage (NCBI taxonomy): Eukaryota > Metazoa > Chordata > Mammalia > Rodentia > Muridae > Meriones > Meriones unguiculatus. Next base: position 9,080,233 of record NC_083367.1, read on the forward strand.
CACTGCTTCTATGCTATGATAAAGTAAAACAATATGAGTTAAAACATGATAATGTATCATTTAATTATTTTCTAGAGTAAATGTTCCATTTTAATTGAAAGGATGTCAACTGGATTAAGTAAGTCAAACAATATATCAACTGCACAATTATAGTATCTCAGAATATTTTTCTTGTCTATTAAATAGAGTGTTAGATTCTTTTATTAGTTAACTTTATGTTATAATTAGGTTACTTTTCCAGTATTTATTTTTTCAACATTATCTCAGGGGATCTGCTCCTGGAAAAAGACAAACACACAAAAACAACAGTAACAAAATTAACGGTAAAACAACCACATGTAAATAATATGGTTATAAGAACAAATACAACATTTAATATTTCTGCCATAATGTATAAGAGCTCAGAGATTTATATTCTCCAAGACTTTAAAAAAAGTGGGTTCATATCGAAATTCAGTGTAGACACTTCATATAAACTCTATGCTTTTAAATTATCAAAACAAAAATTCCACTAATCACACTGGTGTAATATTAAAGAGATGGCTCAGTGCCTAAAGAGACCTCAGATCCCTCCCAGTACTCACACTCACCTGTAACTCAGACCCAGGAGATCCAAAGCCCTTTTTTGGCATACAGTACCACTACACAAGTGGGATACTCTAACATAGACACATAGACCTATAAATGAACATCATGTAAGTATTGAAATAGATACTGTGTCTGAATCAATATATAAAGGTTACAGCTCACCACTGTAGAGTGAAGTGGTTCATTTGGTAAAAGTGCTTGCCATGTAATATCCTGAGTTCAGTCACTGAGACACATAGTGGAAATGCAGAACTTACTTCTATCATTTGTTCTCTGGCATTTTATATGTGCCATAGTACTCACATACACACACACACACACACACACACACACACACATGCACACATAATAATAAAAGTAATAATAAAAAAAATTGAAAACCCAACTACTGATTTGCATAGGATAAGTACATTTCTATCAAGCAAACATTATACTTACTTTTGTGCCTATTAGCTTAACGAAACAGGCACTTGGGATCTATGGCATCCTAGGCAAGATAACTGGAGCCCTGCTGCTTTGTGCTTTGACAGTAGTAATTCTTCAGTTTTCTGTAAGACAGTTGAGAATCAGTTCAAGGATATAAAATAAGGTTTACACATATTCATCAATAGTTCCATTCATTTATTTAGGCAACATTCTTCATGTGCTTATAATGTCCCTGGAAATGCTGCATGACATAAATGTCAGAGATTAAATAAGCACAAGGCAATTTTTTTTTTCAATGCAGTTTATTCAGGAACCTTGAACAATCCTCGGACCCTGGGGAAAGCCAGCCCACAGCTTAAATGGCCTCTGGGTAGCCAATCTCAGCGTGCCACGTGGGCAATGCAGATAGGTCCACATACATGGAAGCAAGCCAGATCCTCGGCCTTAGCCAAATGTAGAGTTGTTCCTGACAGAGAGCACTCACCATCGGGAAGGTAGAAGGCGGAAACCAGCTCCATCTTTAAGGCCCAGCATTCCGCAGCTCTCTACAGTTCCCCCTTTTTGTTTTAGACGCATCAGGCAAGAGTAGAGGTCTGATCTCTGTTATTAGAAATAAATTGGGACTTTGTACCGATGTTCATTTAGGTGTCATCCACCCAAAGAGCATCAGACCCGTCCGATACCTTTTTCTCAGAGGCGGGACCTGGGGCATCAACCCGCATGCAATCCGACATGCTCTTCTCTGGGTCGAAAGCAGCTGACCCTGAGTGCAGTGCTTAGCCTCGCATCCTGAGCTCCCTGGGTGCCTGTGCCCGTTGATGCCCCTCACGCTATGGCAATTTTGACAGCAAAATAGATTAGTGAATAGAATAGCTCTAATGATTTTTTCTTTCTTTTTTTTTTACTGATTTATCATTTGTTGAAATTTATTCACTCTGTATCCCAGCTGTAGCCCCCCTACCTTGTCTCCTCCCAGCACCACCCTTCCCTGTCTTTTCTCCCCTCATGTCCCTACCCTAGTCCATTGATGGGGCTTAGGCTACAGTCAGATAGCAAGGGAGCAGGACCTCCCCATAAGCTCTAATTATTTTTAAAAGGGACAACATTGTTAACAGACTAATTTTCCTCATGATATTTCTATTCACGAACATTGATGTTTCATTGTTCACACTCATGCTTTTTCTGAGCTCCAGTGATGGTACAGATAGAATAAAAAGGAAGCAGAAATGATAGAGGAATCAAACCACAATAATTTTATTTTATGTTGAAAATTATAAAACGATCCTTAAAGTTATTTTGTCGTCAAAGTAATTAATTTAAAATAGCAACTGGAAACTTTAATGGTATTTGGGGCCCATTATTCAGAATTCATTGTCAACAGAAGCATTTAAAACACTGTTTTGGCACCATAAAGCTGGAAAAATAAAGCTTCAGAGAAAAAAAATACGGATAGGAAGTACAGGTAATGTTTCCTAGTGGGAAGATACATTATCATAAGAAGAACACTTACCATAAAGAATTCCAGAGGGGAGTAATTGAAATTATGTCCCTTCCTGCTGTGCTTACACAACTTGAAGCCAACCATTTAAATCACTTCTGACTTTTAATGCTCTTAATAAAACCACGTAAACACACCCATCAGAATAGCTAAGATCAAAAACTCAAGTGACAATACATGTTGGAGAGGATGTAGAGAAAGGGGAACCCTCCTCCATTGCTGGAGGGAATGTAAACTTGTACAACCACTTTGGAAATCAATCTGGCACTTTCTCAGACAACTAGGAATAACGCTTCCTCAAGATCCAGCTATACCACTCCTAGGCATACATCCAAAATATTCTCAAGTACACAAAAAGGACATTTGCTCAACCATGTTTGTAGCAGCTTTATTTGTAATAGCCAGAAGCTGGAAACAACCCAGATGCCCCTCAATTAAGGAATTGATACAGAAATTGTGGTACATTTATACCATGGAATACTACTCAGCAATTAAAAAACAGGGAAATCATGAAATTTGCAGGCAAATGGTGGGAACTAGATAAGATCATCCTGAGTGAGGTGTCCCAGAAACAGGAATACACACATTGCATATACTCACATTGTATAAGTGAATACTAGACATAAAATGCAGAATAAACCTACTAAAATCTGTGCACCTAAAGAAGGTAAGGTAGAAGGAGGACCCTGGGTGTGATGATCAATCCTCACTCAGAAAGCCAAAGGGACTGACATTGGAATAAGGAGAAAACAGTAACCAGTACAGAAGCCTACCATGGAGGGCCTCAGAAAGACTACCTCAGAGCATATACTGAGACTCATAAACAAGCTTTGGGCAGAGTGCAGGGAACCTTAGGAAGAAGGGGGAGATAGTAAGGCCTATAGAGAACAAAAGCTCCACAAGGATAACAATAAAACCAAAATATCTGGGCATAGGGGTCTTTTCTGAGACTGATACTTCAACCAAGGACCATTAGTGGATATAACCTAGAACTTCTGCTCAGATGTAGCCCATGGCATTTCAGTATCCAATTGGGTACCCTAGCAAGGAGAACAGGGACTGTTCTCTGACATGAACTCAGTGGCTAGCTCTTTGACTGCCTCTCCCAGATCGGGGAGCAGCCTTGCCAGGCCACAGAGGAGGACAATGCAGCCAGTTATGATGAGACCAGATAAATTAGGGTCAGATGGAAGAGGAGGAGGACCTTCCCTATCCATGGACTTGGAGAGGGCCATAGGAGATGAGGGAAGGGGGGAGGGTAGGATTGGGAGGGGAGGATGGAGGGAGCTACACCTGGGATACAAAGTGAATAAACTGTAATTATTATACAAAAGTAAAAATTTAATTAAATAAAAAATAACAAATTTAAAAAAACAGGCAAAAATTGTTGATACCAGCCACCTTTCAACTTGCTTGAAATTAGGAGAAAGCTTGAATTCTGTACTTTGCCCACTTGTAGACACAATTTCCTTTAAAATGCCAAGTGTTGACTTATTTATAGATTTTTGCATACGATGCATATGCTTTCCCAATTAAAACTGTATATTTTCTTGATTTCTTGGCACTTTAATTGTATGAAGGATTGTCCTCCTGGAAAGGCAAATTGATGCCATTGCCCACAAACCCTCACAGTGTATTAAAAGAGGGTGGAGCCAGTAAACAGCTGGTGAATGAAATAGAATTATGTCAATATTTAAAAGACAATTAGCAACAGCAGTCAGTCTGTGCCATGCCCATTCCTCAGTTTTCTTTGGTCTTTTTCCTTAATTATTTCTTCCCTTAAGTTATCTACCTGCTAATCTATCTACCCTACTGATCTGGGTGCCCGTGCTCTCTTATACAACAAAATATTAACCACATAAAAGTTTTCAGATTTAACCTGTTTTATGGAGCTAATTATTGAATTATAGGTACTCAGTACTGCACTTACCTCAATAGTAAATGTCTGTGTCTACTGGAGTGTGGCTATAAAGATTTGTCTTATAAATACTGTATAGTATAATGTCAACAGCACATTATACTTTAAAGATATGAAATTATTTACACCATTTTGGTATATTTCCAAAAACAGATAACATATTAGAATATTTGTACCTAGAAAAGTAAGTAATATTAGTAAACAATGTTAAGTTAATATTTTACAAAGAAATCACATGAATTATTATTGAAGTTTGATTTATAAAAAAATAAGAAGTCTGATAAACTAGTAAGACATAAGAAGCTCATCAACTAACAAGCTGCTAAAATATCAGAACGTAAGGGCGTTTATCAACTTAGAGTAGACAGTGCTGTGAGAAGTTAGAGCCGTGAGCCACTCACAATTTAGAATGTGTTCTCTTAGACACCTTAGTTTAGCATGAGAGGTTTATGAAAGAGACAAGAAAGATTCTGATATCAAAACATCAAAATGTAACCAAACTACATCTGGCATAGTTTTAGTTAAAAAGCTTACATTCAGGGCTGGAACATCACTTAGTCAAAGTTGGTTATTGTGTAAGCATGGTGACTTGAGACCAGGACCCCCTGTGAAAAGCTGGGCATAGTGGTGTGTACCCATAATGCAGGGACTGGGGAGAGAGAGAGATAGGGAGACCCCTTACACTTGTTGAGCAGTTGGTACACCTGAATCATGAAAGAAGTCTAGGTTCATAGAAAGACAGTTTCTCATAAATAATATTGAAAACTGACTAAACACCTCTGATGTCAGCTCTGTCCTCCCAGGACCATGGACACATATTCAGAGGCACATATACCCACACCACCCCCCGAGGAACTCATATGCACTTCCTATCAGATCACAATCTCTTTCCTCCCTCTATGAATTCTTTTTAAGTCATCTTCTCTTTATTGCCTTCCTTCCTTTTTAATTTTATAACTTTTAAAATTTTATAATATTTCATTGGCTTACTTTCTAATTCTGCATATACTTTTATATTATTTTGTTGATTCTCAGTTTATTAAAAGCTTAATATAAATGAAATTAAAATTACCATAATCCATCATCAAATGACTTATTTTTAAAAGCTAAAACCAGGTGGTTTATTGTATGACAGAGTTTCAGTAACAAATTCACAAAAGGAAGGAAATTTATGAAATCCACAGTTCAGTCACTGGCTTCCACAGCTTCTCCAAACTGTAATGATTTAATATTTAAAGCTAATAAGTTTGAAAGTACTTATATTTGCAATTTGAAATATACTGTCAAATACAGAGGAACACTGGATTTGCCCTTGTTAGGATTATTTATATAAAGGCAGCTTTGATTTTGACATCTTTACTAGGACCTATAAAAGAATCTTATGTGCAATGTACATTTTGGATGATAATATACTTACAAGGAGTAGCCATGAGATACTTGAAAAATGAGAAATCATATTGAGAAAACAAAGAATTTTATCAATGATGTAACTAAATTTTCTGTCTTCTTGATGTCCCACCAGTTTTGTTAAATTCATCAACATGATTGTTAACTAACATGTCAAAAGTCAAATTTTGAAATTGATGTTAAAAACTGTATCCATTTTTTAAATGATTCTTGAATTGAGGAGAATATTATATAACGGTTTAGAGAATGAACTCCAAGCTGAACAGAAGAAAGAATGTAGTTCCACAGTTAGAAGATGAGGCAAGGATGAGGCTTGAAAAATGGTTCAATAGGTAAAGTGTTTTTATGAAGCCTACTGAGCTGAGTTTGATTCCTGTGCCCTATATGGGGGAGAAAGCTTACTCATGGGAGTTATACTCTAACACATGCACTCATCAAAAAACTAATAAATATATATAAAAATTTTATTTATTTTTCATATTTCTTTTTTATTTTATAATATAATTTTATTTTTATATTATATTAATAACAGGTTATTTACTTTGTATCCCAGCTGTAGCCCCCTCCTTCATTCCCTCTGAAACCCACCCTCCCTCCCTCAGCTCCTCCCTGCCCCTTTCTAAATACACTGATAAGGGAGGTCCTCCTCCCCTTCCATCTGACCCTAGCTTATCAGGTATCTTCAGGACTGGCTTCAATGTCCTCCTTTGTGGCCTAGCAATGCTATTCCTCCCTCGGGGGGGGGGAGGGGGTCAAAGAACCAGCCATTGAGTTCATGTCAGAAATAGTCCTTGCTCTCCTTACTAGGGACCCTCTTGGATACTGAGCTACCATGAGCTACATCCTAGCAGGGGTTCTAGGTTATATCCATACATGGTCCTTGTTGGAGAAACAGTCTCATAGAAGACCCCTGTGCCCTGATATAGAAAATATCAGAAGAAAGTTCAGTAGTGGAGTAATCAACATATTGAGTAGCTCATCATATTTTCCTAATTATTAAAAGAGAGGATTTATCATTCCTGGTAGAACTGGCCTATTAAAAACCTTAGTGGTTCATGTGTTCTGATTAATAAGGATGAGTAGCTTAATTATAAATTGTTAAAATCTAATATGAATGACTCCATTTTGGTTAGATATATTGGATCTCCATACAAGAACAAAGTAAAAACTAAGTCATATTCTATAGATATATTTATGAACAAACATCAGTTTTTTTAAGTGATTAGAACATTTCCAGATAAAATAATTTTCATTATACATCCCACTGACACCTTAATTCTTTGTCAGCACTCCATTTACTTTGGGTTGTTTCAACTGTATTAGGTTTCCATACTACCTTTCAAATGCCCCATAATTTTAGCTGTTTCTTTCCATAGTCCTTGCCCAAATATCATCTCCCCTCAGCCTTCCTTCCTGACCCTACAATTCTAGCCATTTTTTCACACAAATCAGCCTCTAGTACCAGGAGTGAGTTATATTTAATTAAGGTGTGCGCTAAAGGGTCTTCATGGGAATTCCCCTGAAACTGGGGGTGCTATCAAGATTATAGGTTCTCTACAAACTGACAGTAAGGCCCCATTATGGACGACAACACTTATATTAAACATGGACATGTTGAGTTGATGCCTACATAGAGCCTTCACCCCTACCTTCCAGTGTCTTTGATACAGAAATATACTCTGCATGCTATTAGAATAAAGTAAATGTCAAACCAGCCATAGGCCCTTTATCTACAATGGTATACTACCAGCAATATATGGTAGGGCAATGGTGGCTTGGGAGCATAACCAACCAATCACTGATTTGACCTGAGGCTTACAACACAAAATCGAATTTATACCTGACATTGCTTGGGTGACCAAAAGCCTGAGACTAGATAGCCCAGGAAGCTAGGGGAAAATCAAAAAAAAAAAAAAAAAGAAAGAGAGAGGAAAGAAAGAAAGAAAGAAAGAAAGAAAGAAAGAAAGAAAGAAAGAAAGAAAGAAAGAGGACGGAAGGAAGGAAGGAAGGAAGGAAGGAAGGAAGGAAGGAAGGAAGGAAGGAAGGAAGGAAGGAAAAAACTAGTGAAAAAAATGAATCCTAATGATGTTCTGTTTTATGCATAGATTAGTGGGTTTTGTTTTGTTTTTCAGCTATTATCAGAGAACGTTTCTCCTCCAGAAAATGGGAACAAATATGGATACATACAGCTAGAAGATGTGCAGAGAATGAAAGATCTTGGAACACTCAAGTTTAAATAGGATGTTCCCATCAAAGCTTGGGGAAACTCACAGAAAGGGAGATGGAAAAAGCCAATGGGAAAGGAAGAAACCAAGTGAACAAGACCCTTCAACTCAACATGAGCAAACTTCATATGAACATGCACAGGGCCTGCATGAGGCCTTTTGAATAAATGAATTGGCTTTCATTTTAGTGTTTTTTATTTTAAATTTTATTAATTACATTTTATTCACTTGTATCTCCCTTCTAGTTCCCTCCATCCTGCCCTCCCAATGTCACACTCCCACCCCCTTATCCACACATGTCCCTCCTCAAGTCCACAGATAAGGGAGGTCCTACTCTCCCTCCCTCCAATCCAAGTATATCTGGTCCCTTCAGGAGTGGCTGCACTGCCTTCCCCCATGTCCTGGCAAGGTTGCTCCCCCCTCAGGGGAAGTGAACAAAGAGCATGCCAATCAGTTCATGTCAGAGACAGTTCTTGTTCCCATAACTATGGAACCCATTTGGACAATGAACTGCCATGGGCTACATTCGTGCAGGGTTTCCAGGTCATCTCCGTGAATTGGTTGGAGTATCAGTCCCCAAAAAGACCCCTGTGCCCAGATATTTTGGTTCTACCACTCTCCCTGTGGAGCTCCCGTCCTCTCTAGATCCTGCTAATTCCCAATTCTTTCATAAGATTCCCTGCAGTCTGCCCATAGATGTCCTTAAGTCTCAGCATCTGCTTTGATACCCTGCAGGGTAGAGCCTTTCAGAGGACCTCTGTGTTAGACTATGTCCTGTTCGCGGTTTTCTCTCTTCTGATGTCCATCCTCTTCTCCTCTTCATCTTTCTGAATGGGGATTGAGCATTTTAGCTAGAGTCCTCCTTCTTGATTAGTCTCTTTAGGTGTACAGATTTTAGTAGGTTTATCCTATATTATATATCTAATATCCACTTATAAGTGAGTACATATCGTGTGTGACTTCCTGCTTCTAAGATACTTCACTCAGGATGATCTTTTCTAGTTCCTACCATTTGCCTGCAAATTCCATGATTTCCTTGTTTTTTTCATTGCTGACTAATATTCCATTGTGTATATGTACCACGTTTTCTGTATCCATTCTTCAGTTGAGGGGCATCTGGGCTGTTTACAGCTTCTGGCTATTACAAATAAAGCTGCTACAAACATGGTTGAGCAAATGTCCTTATTGTGTACTTGAGCATCTTTTGGATATATGACTAGGAGTAGTATGGCTGGATCTTGAGGAATCACTATTCCTAATTGTCTGAGAAAGTACCAGATTAATTTCCAAAGTGGTTGTACAAGTTTACATTCCCACCAGCAGTGGAGGAGGGTTCCCCTTTTTCCAGAACCTCTCCAGCATGTGTTGTCACTTGAGTTTTTGATCTTAGCCATTCTGCTGGGTGTAAGGTGAAATCTTAGGGTAGTTTTGATTTGAATTTCCCTGATGACCAAGGACATTGAGCATTTCTTTAAGTGTTTCTCGGCCATTCGATATTCCTCTATTGAGATTTATCTGTTTGGCTATGTACCCCATTTTTAATTGGATTACTTGATTTGTTGCTGTTGAAATTATTGAGTTCTGTATATATTCTGGATATTATCCCTCTGTCAGATATAGGGTTGGTGAAGATTCTTTCCCAAACTGTAGGCAGTCGTTTTGTTCTGATGACAGTGTCTTCTGCTTTACAGCTTTTCAATTTCATGAGGTTCCATTTATTGACTGTTGCTCTTAGAGCCTGTGCTCTTGGTGTTCTGTTCAGGAAGTTGTCTCCTGTGCCAATGAGATTAAGGCTCTTCTCCAATTTTTCTTCTAACAGGTTTAATGTGTCTGGTTTTATATTGAGGTCTTTGATCCACTTGGAAGTTAGTTCTGTGTAGGATGATAAGTATGGATCTATTTGCAATTTTCTACATGGAGATAACCATTTAGACCAGAACCATTTGTTGAAGATGGTATCTTTTTTCCCACTGTATGGTTTTAGCATTTTCGTCAAAGATCAGGTGTGAGTTTTTTTCAGGGTCTTCTATTTGATTCTGTTGATCCACCGGTCAATTTCTATGCCAGTACCATGCAGTTTTTAGTATTGTTGCTCTATAGTACAGCTTGAGATCAGGGATAGAGATACCTCCAGAAGATCTTTTATTGTAGAGGGTTGTTTTAACAATTCTGGGTTTCTTGTTATTCCATATGAAGTTGAGAATTTTTCTTTCAAGTTCTGTAAATAATTGTGTTGGTAATTTGATGGGAATTGCACTGTAGATTGCTTTTGGTAAGATGGCCATTTTTACTCTGTTAATCCTGCCAAGCCATGGGCATGGGAGATCTTTCCATCTTCTGATATCTCCTAATTTTTTCTTCAGAGATCATATTTTTTTTTCATACAAGTCTTTGACTTGCTTGGTTAGGATCACGCCAAGGTACTTTACCTCTTTTGTGGCTATTGTGAAGGGTGTTGTGTCCCTAATTTCTTTCTCAGCCCTTTTGTCTTTTGTATACAGGAAGGCTACTGATTTTTTTGAGTTAATTTTGTATCCAGCCATTTTGCTGAAGGTGTTTATCAGCTGTAGGAGTTCCCTGGCAGAATTTTTGGGGTCACTCAGGTATACTATTATATCATCTGCAAATAGTGATACTTTGATGTCTTCCTTTCTGATGTGTATCCCCTTGATCTCCTTTAATTGCCTTATTGCTCTAGCAATGACTTCCAGAACTTATGTTTAAGAGATATGGAGAGAGTGGGCAGCCTTATCTTGTCCCTGATTTCTGTGGGATTGCTGTAAGTTTCTCTGTAATTTTAGTTTGATTTTGGCTATAGGCTTGCTGTATATTGCTTTTACTATGTTTAGGTATGTGCCTTGTATCCCTGATTTCTCCAAGACTTTAAACAAGAATGGATATTGGGTTTTGTCAAATGCTTTTTCAGCATCTCAGGAGATTATCACGTGTTTCTTTTTTTTTCTTTCAGTTTGTTTATATGGTGGATAACATTGGTGGATTTCTGTATATTGAACCACCCCTGCATACCTGGGATGAAGCCTACTTGGTCATAGGGGATGATATCTTTGAAGTTTTCTTGGATTCAGTTTGCAAGTATTTTGTTGAGTATTTTTGTACCAATGTTCATAAGGGAGATTGGCCTGACATTCTCTTTCTTTTTTTTCTTAATGTTTGTTTTATTTTTTATATATTTTTTATTTTTTATAGTAATTACAGTTTATTTACATTGTGTCCCAACTGTAGCCTCCTTCCTCATTCCCTCCCAATTCCACCCACTGTCCCTCATCTCCTCCATGCCCCTCTCTAAATCCACTTATTGGGGTGGGGGTTCTCTTCCCCTTCCATCTGACCCTAGCTTATCAGGTCTTACCTGGACTGGATGCAATGTCTTCCTCTGTGGCCTAGTTAGGCTGCTCCTCTCACGGTGGGTGGGGAGGGGAGGTCAAGGAGCTAGCCAAAGAGTTCATGCCAGATACAGTCCCTGTTCCCCTAGGGAAACCACTTGGATACTGAGCTGCCATGGGCTACGTCCTAGCAGGGGTTCTAGGTTATCTCCATGCATGGTCCCTGGTTGAAGAATCAGTCTCAGATAAGCCTCTGTGCCCAGATATATTTGGTCCTTGTGGAGCTCCTCTTCTCTCCATGTCTTACTAACTCTCTGTTCTTTTATATGATTCCCTGCACTCTACCCAAAGTTTGATTATGAGTCTCACCATCTGATTTGATACACTGCTATGTCTTTCTTTGTTGGGTCTTTGTGAGGTTTAGGTACCAAGTTGACTGTCCTTCATAGAATGAGTTTGGTTGTGTTTCTTCTGTTTCTATTTTGTAGAACAGTTTGAAGAGTATTGGTGCTACCTCTTCTTTGAAGGTCTGGTAAAATTCTGTGCTATAACCATCTGGCCCTGGCCTTTTAGTGGAAGGGAGACTTTTGATGACTGTTTCTATTTCCTTATCGGATACAGGACTATTTAATTGATTTACCTGGTCTTGATTCAGCTTTGGTATTAAGAAAATGTCTGTTTCAATTAGATTTCCTATTTTTTGGCATATAGGCTTTTGAAGTAAGACCTCATGATTTTATGAATTGCCTCAGTGTTTGTAGTTATGTCTCCCTCTTCATTTCTGATTTTTTTTATTTGGATAGTGTCTCTCTGACTTTTAGTTATTTTGGTTAAGGTTTTGTGTATCTTGTTGATTTTCTCAAAGAACCAGCTCTTGGTTTCATCGGTTCTTTGAATTGATTTATTTGTTTCTAATTTATTGATTTCAGCCCTCAGTTTGATTATTTCCAGCCATCTACTCCTCTTTGGTGTGTCTGCTTCTTTTTTTTCCTAGGGCTTTTAAGTAGGCCATTAAGTTGCTTGAATGAGATGTTTCAAATTTCTTCTTGAAGGCACTTAGTGTTATGAACTTTTCTCTTTCATAGAGTCCCATAAGTTTGGGTATATTTTGCCTTCATTTTCATTGAATTCTAGGAAATCTTTAATTTCTTTTTTTTTTCTTTCCTGAGCCATCTGTCATTGAATAGCTAGTTGTTCAGTTTCCATGTGTGTAGGCTTTTTGCTATTTCTGTTGTTATTGAGGTCTAGCTTTAGTCCATGGTGATCAGATAGGATACATGGCATTATTTCAATCTTTTTGTATCTGTTGAGGCTTACTTTGTGACTAATTATATGGAGAAGGTTCCATGAAGTTCTGAGAAGAAGTTAAATTCTTTTTTGTTTTGGTGAAATGTTGTGTAGATGTCAGTTAGGTCCATTTGATTCATGACCTCTGTTAGAGTCATTGTTTCTTTGTTTAATTTCTGGTTTGTTGGCCTGTCTTTTGTTGAGAGTGGGGTGTTGAAGTCTCCCACTATTAATGTGTGGGGATCTATGTGTGGTATCAGTTTTATTAATATTTCTTTTGCAAATGTGGGTGCATTTTAGCGGTTTTTTAGGTTAACAGCTGAACTGTCAGTTATAATCAGGGAGAAAAAAAATTAATTTTCTCCAATAGAATAGCACTGGGTATACCAACCACTTCTGGGCATGCCTCATATTCAGGAAGAGCTGAACAACATGTAATGGACACCACAGTGTTTTGTTTTGTTTGTATGCTTTTTGTTTGCAATATTTTATTTTAGTACAGTTTCATGGTTTTTTTTTATTTTTGGTTTTGGTTTTGTTTTAGGTGTGGCTTTATTTTATTTTCTTAGTTTTGAAGGGTTTTATTGTCATATTAGAATATTTTTGAGAAAGAACTTAAATTTGGGTGTGTAGGAAGGTGGAGAAGGGAAGAATATAATTAAAATATATTTAAGCTTAAAATTGTTTTAAATAATAATAAAATAAAATTTTGATTTTCCTGCCTTTCCCTTCTGAATGCTAGAGTATAGACATGCATTATTATCCCCAGCTGTATTTTAATTTTAATTTTTCATTTTAAGAAAAGATCTTACTAAGTTTCCATATTGTTCTTTATGCCATACTAAATCCTAAGACAATCTTGGATTTATTCTCCTGCTTCAACTTTATTCATAGTTCAGGTTTCAGTGTTTGGCCTAGTTCTTCCTTTAAAAAAATGCATGTCTGACATTGTAAATTTTCCACATAAAGGGGTAAAGACTCTGCTCATGACGTAGTCCCTCTGTCTAATACCAGATGACTTTTCTGAGAGACAGTGAGCCCAGCCACCACTCCAAGTTCCACATCAAGTACTTGTCCCTTAATCTCTTAAGGTAGCTCTTCTCCATTCCTGGTGGTTCCTTTACATATACGTGGTGCTGAGAACTTGGCTGAATGCTTGCTGATCCTCGTGTAGCTGGCTCTCTGGGTTCATGTCTGTAGCATTATTTTCCCCAGCACTTCTATCCATGTTGGGCTCACTTCAGCCTCCTTTGAGGCTCTGCTTAGATTCCTTAACTCAGAGTGTTGTGGGGTCTGGATGGCTTTTTCACCACTGTGATGCAGCCTAAAATCGTTCTGAAGGTTGAGATGTATTAATGTCGGAGCCTGCTTCATTGTTAGAAGCTCCAGGATATAATGATGTTTTCTTGCGTGAAGTCCATGTGGTAAGAAATTATTTCCTGTATTTCTAATGTTTCTACTGTTTCAGAATGGAGAAAGGAAATCCAGTTCTTTTTGCTTAATCTTTGCTTAATGTAAATCTTTGCTTTGCACTTTAAAGGACTGCTAAATGATCTCTTTTAATTGCTTCAGGTGGTTCTCTAAAGTTTACATATACTGATGTGTTAAAATATCCAGACAATGCCTTCAAAGGGTAGGCAAGGAAGATCAAGTGAGACTGATCTTCTGTAGGACCATGAAGGGGATATTTCCATTGAAAATTGAAAATACTTGTATGGATGCAAAGGATTAAAACTGTGTTAATTCTTACAACTATCTCTAGCAGAAGCACACAGTTAAAATTCAGATTTATTTTCGTTTATTCTTCTATGTCAGTCTAAATAAAAGGACTTTGTACTTGAATTCAAAAGCACAGACCCCTATGATTATGCTCATCTACACATTAAAAAATGACAAGATATGACTAACAAGTTAATTTAATTTATTTTATTAGACTTTGTATGGTGTATATTTATATGAAAAGTATGTTTTTATTTTTTTCACAAATGATTGCTTTTATTGAACCAGTAATTATTTCATATACATCCATTCAGAACTCTATAGAATAGAAGAACACATGATACAAAGGGGCAGTGGGAAAATCAGACAGAGAGGCTTTCATAGTGTATATGAAAGAGAGAACAATAAAAATGAGCATAGATAAGTAGAAGTAATTATGTTTTTTTTAATTTATTACCATTTATTCACTTTGTATCCCAGCTGTAGCCCCAAATTTCACACTCCCTCCCTTTCTCCCATAACCCTTCTCTAGTCCACTGTTACGGGAGGTTGTCCACCCTTTCCTTCTGACCCTAACCTACCAGGTCTCATCAGGACTGCTTGCATTGTCTTCCTTTGAGGCCTGATAAGGCTGTTTCCCCCTCAGGAGGAGGTGATCAAAGAGCCAGCCACAGATTCATGTCGGAGACAGCCCCTGCTTCCCATACTAGGGAATCCACTTGGACACTGAGCTGCCGTGGCTGCTCTGCAGAGGTCCTAGGTCATCTCCATGAATAGTCCTAATTTGTTATATCAGTCACAGAAAAGACCTTTGGGTACTGGTGTGTTGGTTCTGTTCCTTTCCTTGTGAAGCTCCAGTCCCTCCAGGTCTTTTTTAATTAATATTAATATTTTTTTATTTTTAAATAATTTTATACATTCACTTTTATCCCAGCTATAGCCCTCTCCCTCTTTCCCTCCCAATCCTCCCCTCCCTTCCTCATCTCCTCCCTGCCCCCTTCCGAGTCCACTGAGAGGGGGTATCCTCCTCTCCTTCCGTCTGGCTCTAGTTTACCATGTATCTTCAGGATGGTTGCAATGTCCTTATCTGTGGCCTAGTAAGGCTACTCCTCCCTCAGGGGGAAGGGGAAGTTCATGAGTTTATGTCAGAAACAGTTCCTGTCCCCCTTACTAGGGAACCCACTTGGATACTGAGCTATCATGGGCTATGACTGAGCAGGGGTTGTAGGTTATATCCATACATGGTCCTTGGTTGGATAAACAGTCTCATAGAACACCCCTGTGCTCAGATATATGTGGTCCTTGTGGGGCTCCCTGTCCCCTCTAGGTTATACTAATTCCTCCTTTCTTCATATGATTCCCTACACTCTGCTGAAGGCTTGGTTATGGGTCTCAGCATCTGTTTTGATATACTGCTAGGTAGAGTTTTTCAGGTGCCTTCTGTGGTAGGCTACTGTTATTTGTTTTCTCCTATTTCCAATGTTCATCCCCTTTGTCTTTCTAGATGAGGATTGATCATCTTGCCCCTGGACCTCTTTCTTGTTTATCTTCTTTAGTTGTACATATTTTAGTATGTTTATACTATCTTATAGGTCTATATAAGCGAGTATTACCATGTGTGTTTTTCTGATTTTGGGATACCTCACTCAGGATGACTTTCTAGATCCCACCACTTGCCTGCAAAATTCATGATATCCTTGTTTATAATTGCTGAGTAGTATTCCACTGTGTACATGTACCACAATTTCTGTATCCATTCCTCCGTTGATGGACATCTGGATTGTTTCCAGGTTCTGGCTATTACTAATAAGGCTGCTACAAACACGGTTGAGCAAATGTCTTTGTTGTGCACTTGAACACCTTTTGGATATATGCACTATTCCTAATTGTCTGAGAAAGTGCCAGATTGATTTCCATAGTGGTTGTACCAGCATTCCCACCAGCAATGGAGGAGGGTTCTTCTTTCTCAACATCCTCTCTAGCATGTGTTATCTTTTGAGGTTTTGATCTTAGCCATTCTGGTGGGTGTAAGGTGAAATCTCAGGGTCGTTTTGATTTGCATCTCTCTGATGGTTAGGGATGTTGAACATCTCCTTATGTATTTCTCTGCCATTCTATATTCTTCTACAGAGAATTCTTTGTTTAGCTCCATATCCCATTTTTTAAATGGATTACTTGAATTATTACCTTTTAACTTCTTTAGTTCTTTATATATTCCAGATATCAGCCCTCTGTCAGATGTTGGGTTTCTGAAGATCCTTTCCCAATCTGTAGGCTGTTGTTTTGTCCTCCAGGTCTTTCTATCTCCTCCTTGTTTCATATGATTCCCTGTAGTCTACCCAAAGTTTGGCCATGGATTCCAGCATCTGCCCTAATACCCTGCTAGGTAGACTCTTTCAGAGGCCCTCTCTGGTAGGCTCCTTTCCTGTTCCTTGTTTTCTTCCTCTTCTGCTGTCTATCCTGTTGGCCTTCATGAATGAGGATTGATAGTCTTACCCTTCTTATCCTCCTTCTTGCTTAGCTTCTTTAGGTGTACAGATTTTAGTATGTTTATCCTATATTATATGGCTAATATCCATGCACAAGTGAATATATATCATGTGTGTCTTTCTGCTTCTGGGATACACCACTCAGAAGGATCTTATCTAGTTCCCAACATTTGCCTGTATATTTCATGATTTTCTTGTTTTTTAATTGCTGAGTAGTATTTCATGGTGTAATTGTACCATAATTTCTGTATCAATTCCTCAATTGAGGGACATCTGGGTTGTTTCTAGATTCTGGCTATTATGAATAAGGCTGCCACAATAGTGGTTGATCAAATGTCCTTGTTGTGTACTTGAGCATATTTTGGATACATGCCTTAAAAGTGCTATAGCTAGATCTTGAGGTAGCACTATTACTAATTGTCTGAGAAAGCACAGATTGATTTCCATAGTGGTTTTACAAGTTTACATTCCCACCAGAAATGGAGGAAGGTTCCACTTTTTCCATGTCCTTTCCAGTATGTATTGTCACTTGAGTTTTTGATCTTAGCCATTCTGATGGGTATAAGGTGAAATCTCAGGGTTGTTTTGATTTGCATTTCCCTGATGACCAAGGATGTTGAGCATTTTTTAAATGTTTCTCTGTTATTTGATATTCCTCTAGTGAGAATTCTCTGTTTAGCTCTGTATCCTATTTTTTTAATTGGATTACTTGATTTGTTGCTTTTTAACTTCTTGAGTTCTTTATATAATCTGAATAATAGCTCTCTGTCAGATATAGGGTTGATGAACTGAGAAAGAAATTAGGGAAACAACACTCTTCACAATAGCCAAAAGAACATAAAGTACTTTGGTGTAACTCCAACCAAGCAAGTCAAAGATTTGTAAGGAAAAACTTAGGGTCTCTGAAGAAAATAATAAAAGAAGAAAGCCCAAGATGGAAAAATCTCCCATGCTCCCAGCTTGTCAGAATTAACAAAAGCAATCTTCAGATTCAATGTAATTTCCATCAAATTACCAACACAATTATTTGTAGACCTTGAAAGAAAAATTCTCAATTTCATATGGAATAACAAGAAACCCAGAATAGCTGGAACAATCCTCTACAATAAAAGATCTTCTGGAGTTATCTATATCCCTGATCTCAAGCTGTTCTATTGAGCAACAGTAATAAAATGTGCATGGTACTTGCATAGAGACAGAATCAATGAAATCAAATACAAGACCCAGAAATAAACCCACACATCTACAGATACTTGATTTTTGATAAAGAAGCCAA
The DNA here is from genome assembly GCF_030254825.1 of Meriones unguiculatus. Classification (NCBI taxonomy): domain Eukaryota; kingdom Metazoa; phylum Chordata; class Mammalia; order Rodentia; family Muridae; genus Meriones; species Meriones unguiculatus. Next base: position 9,098,410 of record NC_083367.1, read on the forward strand.
AATATTACGATGGACAAAAAACAGCATCTTCTACAAATGGTGCTGGTCTAACTGTACATCTACATGTAGAAAAATACAAACAGATCTATTCTTATCATCCTACACAAAACTAAAGTCCAAGTGATTCAAAGACCTCAACAAAAACCAGACACACTAAATCAGTTAGAAGAAAAAGTGGGGAGAACCTTGAATTCATTGGCACAGGAAACAACTTCCTGAACAGAGCACCAACAGCAGAGGCTCTAAGATCAACAATCCATAAATGGGACCTCATGAAACTGAAAAGCTTCTGCAAAGCAAAGGACACTGTTGGCAGAACAAAGTGACTGCATTCAGACTGGGAAAAGTAAGGATGTTTTAAATAGCCACATATTTGATATTGACCTAAAATTATAAACAAATTGAATAAAATGTAGTTAATATTAAAAAATAACAATTTAATTAAAAATATATACAATGCATATAAATGTATATGTATAAAGTTTAAATATAATTATTCCACTTGGGATAATAATCCCTTCATTATAGACAATCTGTGAAAAACAAAACAAAACAGAACAGAAACAGTGTCAAGCATGAGAAGCTGCCTTTTGTGTTTTTGGTCAGGGGAGTCCAGGACATGTTCTGAACAGTGCAGCCTATTGGAATGTTCCTTGACTGCCTCCTCGATTAAAAAGATCCCTATTGCTGAAGTCACCACATGCACTTGGACACAGAATTTGAAAAACTGAATCTTTCCTAAAAGTCTTCTCTACAAAGGCTATTTTTTGTACTCCTGGAGGGCGATAAGCAAGCTGCATGGAAAAAGAAGTAACTGGTGGTTGTATTCAGATATGCCTATAAGCAAAATAATAATTAACAAGGCAAGCTATCTCAAAAGTTGCAGTACTGGCACATATATATTGGTGGTAACAAATGGTTATCCATTTGGACTTGAGCACACTCAGCAGGAAGGAAATTATGCCTGGTACTATCAACCTCCCCAACCACCCATTGCTAGGAAGGTCATGGTTTTTAGAAGGCAATGCACTTCTGCCACTTTGTTTAAATACTTATTCTTATACCCATAATAACTGTATGTTTAATTGCTCATCAAAAGCTTCTTTTGTAATACATTGTAATCATTACAGAAAACTAAAACTATTCAAAACATAGAGAATTGACTATTGTGGTAGGACACAATTGACACAGCCACAGAACATCCCTGCTTCTAAGCCTCAGGGTTCATACCAGAAGATGAGTAGAAAGATTGTAAGAGCCAAAGGACCAGGATATGTTTTAAAATTTTGTCCCCTAACTATGACGAGGAAGCTACACCTATAAACTCTCAACAATATTGCTGTTTAAGCCAGACCTTAATATTGAAAATTCCAGGTTACATGCCAATGGGAATGAATGAAATCTCATGGACCCTATCCCAATCATGGACTCCCATCCCAATCCCTCCCTTCCTCCACCCTCTGCCTGCATGCCCCTCCCCAAGCCCACTGACAGGGGAGTACTTCTTTTCCTTCCTACTGATCCTAGTTAATTAGGTCTCATCAGGAGTGGCTGCATTGTCTTCTTCTGTGGCCTGGTAATGCTGCTTCCC